>NW_015090812.1:14942801-14959749 GCF_001431845.1 Calidris pugnax
GGCTTTCCCCGTGTGTTTACATGGCCGAAACGGTCAGGGAGCGGATCGATACGGTCTGGGGACTCCGCAGCAGGGGCTGCCCACAGCAGCCTTGGCCTTTGAGTTCATTCCTACGTGTGTGTTTGCGGGGTCGTGAGAGCTGGGGGAGAGCGGTGTTGGAGCGATCAATGTGTCTGTCCGGTGTCTCGGTGGGTTTCCTGGGAAGAGCCCCGGTGTGCCAAGGCAACGGGAGCAGCGGCCGACGGCCGGGTTCCTGGGGGAGCGGAGCGGCGGCGGTGCCCACAGGCGGGCTGGTCCTGCTGCTGCAGCGAATTGTCCTCTCCTTCGGGTTTAATGCCTGCTTCAAACGTTTGACTGAGGCTTGGCATTGGAAAGGAAAGCGCAGTGTAAAAAAAAAAAAAAAAAAAAAAAAAAAAAAAGCTAAAGGCATTGTTCTTAATAACAAATGGGTAATTTGTTTGACTCTCGTTGAATGTAAGATGTTATTTTCTGCAGTTTGCTGAGTGTAGTTACCAACTGACTGAGTGTAGTTACCGACTGTAGTGCTGACTGCCACTGAGCTCCTGTTAAACAGAATAATGCTGAACTTGAAAACTCTCATGTAACATTTCTTTTCCTTAAAAAGACCTCTCTAGAGTAATATCTGGCTGGTAGGTAACATCTTACTATTTAGTCTGTTGCACGTAAGGCTGCAGAACTTGTTTAAATTTTGCATTACTTAATTAAGAGTCCCAGGGATGTGGAACAATACCATTCTGAACCTCGTTTGTGGTGCCTAGGAACTATGAAAACAGAGCACTGAGACTTCTGGTGTATACAAGTGCAGCAGCTGTTTTACAAACAGTATAGATTCGTTTTCTCATATTATTTGACTATACAAAGATATTTAGACAATGAAAACTTCAAATTTGTAGGAAGAAAAGTGCATGTCATGTTTCTGCTGCTGTTAGAACTAAAAGTGGACTTTGAGTGATATGGGAAGTTTAACAGTGAGCTTCTGACAGAGCCAGAGTCAGCGTAATTTTATGTTGATCTGTATGAATGCCATTGGGATGTTACTTCTCAGCATTTCTTTTCTACCTTGCTCTCTCTGAATTGATTATTAGAATTTAGGACCCTGGGAATGGCAGTGGTTGACTACTTGAGTTACGGGATGTTCTTACTCTGCATATTTTTCAAATGAAAGTTCATACCAGTTATCATCAAGGCATAATTTTTGCAGGGTCTCAATAACTGTAAACAAAAAATTGAAGAAAATGAATGTAATTGGAAAATAATTCAAGCAAGTGCTAATATGGTGCTCAAGGTTCAGTGGAATTTTGTATCTGTCTGTTTTAAATTGATTGGTACCTGTGGCTTCAGTGCCTCTGTTGCTGACGGTGTATGTTACTTCAGGGAAATCTGCTGCCTGGTATGAAAAGATTAACAAAATGCATGTGAGTATAAAAGATTTTGCTGGTAGAACTTCCTCTTCTTGCTTAATATATATGCAATTGCTATGATTATGTTACATATTTTGAGGATCAAAATACAGAGCTCATACTGCTTTGGGACAAGAATCTAATTACTGTATTTTGATGGTTTTATTTCTTAAGGAGAAGGGAAAACTATTGTAAAGTTTATTAAAAGTATGATGGAAAGAATTGCTTTGTGAGCAACTTACTAGTGATTTTCTAAAACCTGTGTAAGGAGAGGGAGAAAGGGCTTTCTGCAACAGCTTTGAACTCGGGTTCTGTTTTTTTTAACAGGAGAGTATGCTTTGTTAAAAAGCTTCTAGCTGTCTAAATTTCTCCTTTTAAAGTGTTTGGTACGTGTTTTATGGCTAGCAAATATTAAGGTTTCATTACAGAATTTTTTAGTATCATAGTTGGTGATATTTCTACTGAGCTTTAATATGGAGAATGGTTTTCTCCAAATCTAACTAAATAGTTGGCCTAATGCACTTGAATTCCAGTCTTTCTCCCAGCCCCCCAAAAGAATGGGGTGTGTGGGAAGAGGTAGTGACACTATGATTTGACGATAACAACAAAATTGTTCTTTTGGTCTCTCTCGCTGTGTTTCAGTGGGCCCTTTATGCTAGAAATCATATTGCATATTGTTTGGGTACTGGGTTTTGAACTGTGCCATGGTTTGCGTTGGTAAGTCAGATGATAAACTGTCATATTGGAAAGTAATTGTAAGAATTAGGTGCTGACTAGGAAAACAGAATGACTTCAGATTTGATAGCAAGTAAAAGAATACTGCCATCTTATCAGCAGTTCTAATAATATTCAGTCATACTTTCTGATAGAAATGGTTTTATCTAATTTCTTCACATCTGAGCAACTCCTGATTCTGTACTAAACAATTAGGGGGGAAGGAATAATTTCAGTTTACCATCTTAAAACATCTTGCGTATAACATGAAATTGGAGCACGTTTCTAGGCACAAAAAAAATAAATAAAAAATAGGAACCTCTTTCTTCCTGTAAGCCTTTATATGGGTAAAACCCAGTCACCCTGGAAAGATTTTCCTTTTTACATTGAGAAGTACAGGAGATAGAAGCAAATGATGATGTTGTTTTTTTTTTTTTGTCTCTGTGATAAGATTATTATGTTCTTAATATTGTTTAAAAAGGTATTTATAAACCTGTGGGTTTCTTCATCATATGAAAGATAGCTCCCTAATTAAAAAATAAAGAAAATAAAAATATTCCTTGTATCTTCTCTGCAGCTGTTGTAATTTGTCATGGTGGGATCACAAGCAAGAGCCCAGTAAGAACCCCATTTCAAGTACTTTTTTTGGTGAGATTTGTACATACAGCTGTTAATCTTTCATAGTATTTCAAGTTTACATGTAAAGGCAGCTAAATTGGCATTCTCTCCAGACTAAGCTGTCCCTAGTTGCCAGTGAGAACTTAAACGTTTTTATTTAAGGCTGGTGTAGGTACTTGTCCGTTAGCTCTGGGAATGCACAGCCCTAATAAAGTATTGCATGTGAAAGGCAAATGTTGAGGTTTATACTATAATTTATAGAACAGAAATAATATCTGACCATCCCCTTTGGTTTTTGGAAGCCCAGAGGGTGCAGCTCTGCCTTTGGTTTAAACTGACCTAGCATTAAACTTGTATCATGCCATATTCTGCATTGCTGTTAGTGTTCCTGGTGAGTTGGATCAAAAAAACTGATCCAGCTGGGAGTAATCCAGCCACCGCTTCTCTTCCCTCCCCAAAGTTTTGTAATGCATTGGTCGGGAGAAGGAAGAGAAGAGGGAGGGAAGTTTGTACATGTTCTAGTTGATCTGTGAAATTAATTTTATTCTACAATAGCAAGTACTAGAAGCACTTCAAGGTTGGGAAGACAGTGCCTCATTCAAGGAGGAGTCTGTAGGATTGATCAGAGAAGGTGCAGATAGTAGATAGGGTAGGATTACTCTTTGGTGGGGTGGAAGTGAAGTAGTGCTGCTACTTTCTAGCTGTTTAGTGATACTTACATATTGGAATTTAAAATTAGTCCATATCTGGGTAACATAATATACCATGACAGGGAGAGCAAGGATTGAACAACTTTATTACTGTTTCAGATTATTGCCTCAGATAATGTTGAAACACGGGTTAGCTGTACTGTGGTAGTAATTCTAAGTGGTAAACAAACTTCTGACTCATATCTGTTAATTCAGCACCTTGAATTCAGCATATATGTCTGTCATTTGAAAGAAATTCTTAATATGTTACTTTTTAATTTTTTTTTTTCGAAAACACGTGAATAATTTGAAAAGCGAAAGCTCTTCTTAAATCAGGGAAGAAAATTTAATTGATGATTAATTGTTTGCCACATTATTTATTTTTTTAAAGGTAGTTTCCTAGCATTTGTGACCCTAACTGGTATAGATTCCTTATAAGCACTGTGCAAGTATTTAACACATCACTGTTCCTTTGAAGTTAAATGATTTAACTTCCCAATGATTAAATCTTATGATTTCTAGAGATAGAAGAGTTTGTACTTCTTTTTTTCCTTGATTTTTAAATAATAGGCATATTATGTTTCCTTCATTTAGGAAAAAAAACAACCCTCCAATCAATAGGCCTGCCAGTTGCATGTGTTCGGAAAATCCCTCAGAAAACTTCTTAAATTGTCCTTTATAGTATAGCATGCGTGGTTCCTTAGTATATTATTGATACTTGAACTTCATTTGTAACGAATAGTTTGTGATTGTTGGCAGTTCTGGCTGCACACAACTATGCAAATAATTTACTAGCATTTCTTTTAAATATAGTTCTGTTGCCCAACAGTTATTATTTTCTGCTGAGTAGCCCGAGGCATTCTTTCAGAATCTGTTTTCTTGTGTACCGTGTTTCCTGAAATATCAGTTTTAATGCTGCTTCCTCAGGATATCTCCAGCCAGTGGAACATCTTCCACTTTGCCTTGCTGGTTCTATCATACTTTTTCATTTAGTTCTCCCTTACCATTTCCCTTCACCGTGGCACCAGTTGTTCCAGACACTTTCAGAATAAACTTTAGACTACTCCCATACCACGCTTCTACTTCCCATTGAGAAGTGTGATAAAAAGTAATTGTATTAATATTATTTATTTATTTATTATGTTACTGTTTGTGATTTTTCAATTTAATTAGAACTTTTTGAGGATTAAGTGGTGCAGCTGCCGCTGTAGCATTTTTTGTGAAATTGTTAATGTCTGAATTTTGACTAATACAGAACTGTGCATGTTCCCAAGCACATACCAAGGCAGTTCAGACTTGCTAATGGGCTCTGAGGATTTATTCTCACCCTTTTTCGCTGGCATTCCAATGTCTGTTTCTAACAGTGGAAATAAGAGGCACAACTTTTAAAAATTTCTTTGCTCTTCTGGAAGACTGCACATGAGAAACTTTAGGATCACTGTATCTAGTTTCCAGGTATCATGCTTTTAGTGAAATAGGTTTGAGAATTAGTGATGTGGTGAGAGCTGTGCCTTCACTTCAAATAGCAGATGCTGTTCTAAAGAGTTATCTGGCAAGGGGATATTGTCGTTAGGAATATTTTGAGGGCAGTTCTGAGAGATGAAACAGACTTGAGAAATCAGCTAAAGCATACAGCTCCAGTCCTTCCAGTCACCAATTGCAGTGGGGGAGATGATCACCAAGTAAGGCACTACATCTTCCTGGATTCTCTACTGGAAAAGGTCAGGTTTGGGCCACTTACATATCTGTGTATATTACTTTCTAATGTACAAATATAAGTTGAAGAGCACAGAGGCTTACAATACCATCCTCCAGGGAAATCTTAGAAAAGAGCAGCAATTACAGTTAGCTGTTTAGGACAGAAAAGGCTTGTTGGACAGTCAAAGAAATGCAAGTGCCATGCTCTTCTTTTTTTTTTTTTTTTTTTTTTTTTTTTTTTTTTTTTTTGTGAATTAATGCAATATTACAGATTTGGTAATGATAGCTATGAGGTAGGGAATTATTTCAAGGCTGAGAACCTCAGGAGAAAGTGTTTAAAGGAGTTCTAGGTCCTGTTCTTCCAAATCATTGTTTCTCTGCATAGGAAAGGTCATCGGGTTATTTCAATAATGAAATACCTGGCAGGTTTCAGTAATGTGCTTGGCACTGTAAAAGGATAAGTGATAGCACTACTGGAAATCAGAAAAAGCTACTTTTAATGCCTTTAATTACTCTGTGATAAAGCAAAACAATGAGGTTATGGTAAAATGCCATTCTAGTGCTCCCCTTGTTTTTCTTGTCTATTTTCTACTTCTGAGCATGGCAAAAGTAACTAACGTTTTCATGTCTGCAATACGCCTTTCAAATCTAATGATTGGAAGTTACTATGTCTTCTATTCAGTGCTCACTGGATATTATTATCAAAGGAACTGATTTAAAACGCAGCAAAAAACATAACAAAAGCAGAGACCCCCCAAATGCTACACTAAATTAAATTGACTGGTTGTGAATTCTATGTATGTATATTTGTGTATGTATCTATATAAACACATATAAAATGTATACATATATTAAAAACAAACAAACAGTCCTTGCTTAAAGTTTGGAGTTAGCATAATGGGTTAAACCATTGTTTTCCAGTTTATCATGTACATCTGAAGTGAAATAAATCATAGGAATTTTTTTTCTTCCATATTTCAAAAAACTGACATATTTGCAGCTGGATTATTTTTTTGCACAGCTTTGCATTGCCTCTGGCTGTTAAAGTTAGGGACATTAGAACAGTTCATGAACAAGTAATTTCCATATCTACTGACTGGCAACCATGAGTCACTCACTGTTAGACTTATTCTGGCCAGACTTGTCTTGTCTTCTGATAAGGAATGCCTTCCCTCAAATTCTTGCTCCTTTTTAGGAAATAGATGGCTTTTGCGTATGGAATCCTCCAGGCTTACCACTTAATTGGGTCAAAAGACAGCCTTTCGTGTAATTGTGTGCAATCTGTAGTTTTTGTCACTTATCTGAAGCGTATTTAAACCTTGTCAAAGCAGTATTAAAATAGTGGTAAGTGCTTTTCCTGAAGTGTGGTGCTGTTTATCTGTTTTTATATCTGAAATACTAGCCTAGCAAGCATAATGAAAGTGCCATGCTGTAGAAAAATAGCTGAACTGTTATGTGTATTTGCATTATTTTTTCAACCAGAGAAAAAAGATAAAAGACTGAGTGAAAGGAGTCCTGTGTTGAGAGAGGCAACTGAAATTTGGCCAGCTGGCTGCAGCCTTTCATAAATATGTGCAGGCTCTTAACTGCAATCTGTCCTACTCACTCTCTAGACGGAGGACAGGCAGTATTTTATTCAAACCCATAGATTCGTGTGATGCTCAAGCCTATCAATCCTGTTGGATTTGCCCACTCCCCTGAAACCTGGTGGCCCTGGGAAGTTGATGTGTTTGAAGCCCAGCATCATGAGAAAGGCGGCATTCAGAGAAGTCTTCAGTCACTTAGGAGAGAAAAGCCAATGTCTTTTTCTTCCTGGAAATGGGTCAGTTGAGGTTTTTTTCACCCTCTGCCTCCTCTCCGCTGGACCTTTTGAGTTCGAAGTCCCTGCATTTGGCATTCCTATCAGTAATTGCCTGTATTAAAAATAGGGGTAGTGTTGATTATAGTCAGTGTGCCAAGGTACTTCACTAAAGGTATACATTTTCAATCATTGTGGAGGCGTTCATGTTGCACATATACCTATGTTTTTGTGTCAGGAATACACTGACTATCAGGACATAGGTGTTATTGCGGGATATTCCCTTGAGTGTCAGGGTCTGGCTTCATATTGAGTGTCTGTATGTTCCCAAGTAATTAATTAATTTCTATAGTTTAGCTTTTTGTGGCTACAAATTAAGAGCATATTTTTACCATAGAGGTATTGTTTGCAAATGTCCCTGCAAGAAGCCCAGCTACATCCACAAGTCTTTTTATTGTCTTTAGTATTCAGTGTATTGTTGTTGTCCTTACTTTGCAATATCCTTGTGTCATCATGGTTCCAATAACATTACTGCTATAATAATTATTATTCAAGCTTTTGAGTAGTGATAAAATTCATCGTGAGTAGCTAGGAGTCTAGGGCAGTGAGAGACTTAATAAGATAATTAAATTACAAAAAGTATTTGGAAAGAAGCTATCACTTTGGTCCTGTCTTTGTCTGCCTTCCTTTACGTCCATTCTCTCTCTCTCTCTATCTGGTTAGAGTTTAAAATGACAGCTGACATCCTTTTTTTTTATCAACTTGCTGTTTAATTCTGAATACTAATTTGTGTTGAAACATATGTAAAACTTAAGTGCTGTTTTGATAAAACAGCTTTTGATGATTTTGAAGTGTTTATGCAAACCTTGTGCATAATTGCTGTAAAACTGTAAAGAGTGTGGGGATGGGATTTTAGGTTCCTTAAATTAAAATGCATATCTTCCCCATTTACTTCTGTAATGGTTTTTCTCTCAGAAAAATATCTTATTTATTCTTCTGGTTTTTGTAATATATATATATATAAACTGCATAGACAAGGGTGAGCAAGAAGTATATAAATTTATAATGTGTATGATTATAATAAATATAAATATGATGTATGTGCATATTCCTAGCCCTCATTGTCTATATTTTCCAATGTTGTAGTGTAGGACTGGTCTGTCTTGGGCAACAAAGTGAAAGGCATTTCATTTCACTTTTTTCAAAGTGCAAAAAGGCTGTTGGGAACATGAAAGAGCTTGGATATATAAGAGCAAGTGAACTGGGATTATGCTTGTTCCTCTGACTTTCTGCAAAGTGGAGAGGAAATCCAGCTAACTTAGTTTTGTGGTTTTTTTCTCTCTTGAATCTTTTCCTTGCATATCTTTCCATTTTCAATATTTTTGTTTTCTTCTTTTCTGTATATATTGTTGCTGAACGTATTCAAAGAGACTGCATCAATAGCATATCTGTGTTTTCTTTGAAATACTTATGTTTCTTTGCATTGATTCTGTGCGGGGCTTTGAAGGAGGTTTGGCAGTAGCAGAAATCTCTTTTTGCAAAATGTGGCATTTGCAGTGGGTTTGAAAGTAAAAAACATTAATTAGCAATTGATTGTATTGTATTAGAGTTGATTTTGATCATTCATTCTGAGTAAAGGATTTCTGTAGTTCTGAGACGAACTTCCCAATTTATAGTAAAAGGGAATGAAGTCAAAAAGTGGGATGTGAAAATGATAGAATCTTGGACAGGATGATCCTAAAGGTCCCATCACACCTAGACAATTCTATGATTAAATAGAAGAAAAAGTGTCTCCAGAACAAAACAAAGCAGTCTAAGATTTTGACTCCTTTAGCATTTGGATGACAGATGTAAATTGAGGAGAAAATATTTTTTTGGAAGATCTAATTTCAAATTTTTGATTCCTTCAAAAAATGTAGATTATTTTTTACAAAAGCTGAGTCCAGCCATGTCCTTTCACTGTCTGCAGTAAAAGTAGTATCTCACAGGGTTTTATTCCCACGCTGAAGGACAAAAATATTATACCTTGTCCATTGACCAAAACACTCTTGAGTGTTTGATCACTTTCTGAAGATGTGGGTTTGTACCTGGTACACAAAATACCTTGTATGAGGATCTGTGCTTTTGGAAAGAAAATCATAACGTTAGATATTTGTATCCTGGTGTTGAATGAAGTGTTTCATAGGTGGAATCCTATTTCAGCTGAACTCCCACTGACAACATTGGAGCCAAGATTTTTCAGCATCTCATTTATCAGTAAACCTTCAGCAATGTGTGCTCTTAAAAGTGAGAAAAGATATTTTCCTGGCAAAATATCTATAATTGCATACTATTCTTGATACATTATCCTATGAACTGGACTGAGATGACCAGAGCACGAAAATGCTTTCTCTTAATCAAGTTATTGCCTTTGGGAATATTGAATGTCTTGTCATTTGCCTTTTTTTTTTTTTTAGCCAAACAAAAGAAGCTTACAAAGCCCTCCTGCTTTTCTGAGAATAATTTAGTCTGAGAATAATTTAGTCTGGTTTAGTAGGTTTTTAGGAAAATTAACTATTTTGTATTAACTTTGTTGATGCTGCCAACAAGGCAAGCTTTTGAAGATAAGTACCTACCTAGCAAATAGTTTGCTGTCTTATGAAGAAGTGATTAGATCTTACTGTCCAATTTGATGAGTTCAAAGTGTGTAAAGTGGAATGGGACTGAGTATGTTTTTGAACTCCATTTCACTTACAAAGATAGCATTTCAAGAGTAGACGTATATATTCTTTTTGGACAATGTTCTTGTCTACAAAATGACCTTTTGGAGTATGATCATTTAGTAGGAATTGGAATGTTTTATATTTTCACTGTTTTCCTAATTCTATTAAAACAAATTTTGTTTTTTAAATACTTCTGGGCTTCTCTCTCTTTGCTCTCTAAATTGTTAATCCCAGTGTGCTACTTGTGCAAGCTGTTGTTGGTTTGAGTCAAGACAAAAATTGCAGTAGCTCCAGTGTTTTAGCAGGTTCTGTTTAAGGTTTAAAGTTATCTTCAACAGGAGTACACTTCATGTTTTTGTTTGATCGAGCTGTAAAAAAAAAACCTACAAAATTTCTGGCATACTGCTTCCAAATTAGGGTTCATAATCTGTGTGTTTAATGCATATGCAGAAGTCTAGGTGTTTTCTGCTGTGAGAAGTACCAGCACTGGTGGGCTAGTAGTCCTTGAACTGCCGCACAGACATGCTTTCTGAGCAAAGGCTCAGAAAGCAAAGGCTGAAGGACCAGAAATACTTGTCTAAACTTACATTTAAACATAGCAGTGTTTGTCTACTGTCGTGTCTGGTACAAACTTGAATTTTATCTTGGAAACTATTCAGTGGCCAAAGCAGTTAGGGTTATGTAGAAACTTTTCAGTGGAATTCAGCTGGAACAATATTTATTCCTAAGTTTTGAACTTTGAAGAGAGATTTCAGAGTGGTTAATGAAGTAAAATTGCTGTCAGTCATGGAGGTGCATAAATGGGCTTGAGAAGCCACCTGAGAGATGAGCTGTCAGAGTTAGCGGTGGGCACATAAAATGTTGCTCCCCCAGCAGTGTGCCCATTGCTCTCGTGGGAGAGTATCAGCCCACTGCTAGCCAGAGTGGTAACCAGCTCCTCCGTCAGCAGAGATCTGAGTGTGGAGCATGAAGTTAAAGCACTCTTGATTTCAGTTTAGTTTAATGCTTTGGGCTTTTTGCTGCAGAGATGGCATATGTTTGCTTCTGGTCAGGAAAGGACAGCCACCCCTTCATCCAACCCAGAAAAAATAGGTAAAGGATATTTGTCAGGCTTCTTAGTTATTCATAGGCGTGTTAAATGCATTTGGCCTAAAGGCAAATTTATCTTGTAAGCGCATGGTCAAGCTTAGAGGAGAATAGTAAAGATGAACTTTTGAAGAGGGGAAATGAGTAGTAGAAAGGATGTGTATGTGAGGATCAGTGCAACTTTTGCACGTATAAGCCATCCACAGTCTGTCTGATCCCAACAAAAACGCAGAGTATTGGGGAATACACTTATTTTCAAGGCTGGCCTTGCTCTAGTTTAACAGTCTGAAAATGTACTTGCTTCTCCTATTGCTTTGTCATTTACCCTCTACAATACTATTAAACCCTCCTTGTCTTTCCGATGTGAAAAACTAACATAAAACTGAAGTGGTGGTTTAGCAGAAAGAAACAATAAATCAAACAGTAAAACATTTATGTGAACCTCTTCTGGTTTTCCTGTCTGTGCTTTTCAAACCATACTCTGAAAAACATGGTCTTGCTAACATATTTGTGGGAGCATTTTTCTAAACATTTGTGGTCACTGGAGCAACCCAAAGCATTGTTTCTAGTCATTTTTATGCGCCTACTTATGTATGATTGCATAGTGCAGATGGCAAGGCAGTCTTAATATGAGAATTAGGAAAGAGAAATAGATGATAAATTATTCACATATCAAGTTTAAAGAAAAAATACAGTGATTGTTCCTACATATCTTTTACTTTATTTATGACATATTAAGTATGTGCATGTAAATGTAAACATGAGATGGCACTCCAGAGATAACTAGTATGCAAGAAAAACCTAGATGAAAATCCTCTCAGATATCCAGAAGTTGGTTTGGATGGGTTTTCCTCCTTTCATGGAATCGCCTGTCTAGAAACTCTCCGCAAATTCTGTTAATCCTTCAGCCTTTGCTGTATCACGTTCCACAATTAAATAGTGACCTAAATTGGCAAGAGTATTTGGCTTCTCTGTAGTAAAATGTCTAGACCTCACAAATATGTATCAGGCAGAACTACCAGGTCGTTTAAAGCTATACCAACTCATAAGGGTTAACCAGGTACAGACATAAAACCATAAAAAGGGATTGTCTTTTTTTATTTGTTCAAAGCCTTTGTTACAAGGATTGGAAACACATTGATTTCAAAGTTGACTAAGCTTGATGCCTTGTGTAATTTCAGTAGTGTCCTTCATAGTTTTCCTGCAGTATTTAATATAGAGCATTTTGTGGTGACAAGATTTTAAGCAACTGCATGCTGGAATATGGGAATGTAGCGTGTACAAATGGGTATGTGTCCTCTTCTTGTTCCAGGGAGACCCTCATACAGATTTTGAGTATTTGGTTTGGTTTCAGAGCAAAGAATCCTTGGTTTAGGCAGTTTGTAGAAAGAAAGTTTATTGCTGCTTCCTGTTTGATCTAAATGCAAGGTCAAAATTAACTAAAAATATACCAACATTCCTGGAAAAGTGTGGCACATAAATTATTACCAAGTGCAGTTTTTAGCAGGTGTACCGTTCAAGAACTGTTAGCATATGTCAAAGAGCGTAAAGAAATAGTTGGCAAAAGTATTCTTGGATAATGGTAGCTGTTTTTCTCTAACAATTTCTTTCGAAAACAAGTAGCAGTTGGCACTTTTCCAAGCTATGGCTTAGGTTACAGCAATAATTACACATTTTAGGGCTATTGTTTTATCGTACTCTGCTGCCTCAACAGCAGTACTGATTTTTATAAATGTAAAAATTAGTTATACTTTGATTCCTTTTTTGGAATGAAAGATAGTCTGATCTAAAGCAACCGTCCTAAATTGCACTTTAGTACCTATTAATCATTCAGTGACTGTAACCTCCAGTAGGCATCACAGAATACTTGTTAAATGAAGTAGTTGTGCTTCCAAACTAGAACCAGGCACAATTTTGTGTAAGGTAGTAGTTCAAGGGTTAATTAGATGCTTGCATCTAGCATTCTAAATTTGATTTTTGGATTGTTTATTTGTTTGTTTTAACTGCAGGGTTACTTCAGGTGAATTTAGGGACCTTATGCTTTTTGTTTTGTTTTTATAAAGAGATTGTCTGACTAGAAAATTTCAGTGTAACTTGTACTTGAAAATTTTATGTGGTAGACTCACATATTAACAGTTCTGATGGCAGTCTTGTGACTAGTATTTTTTATTTTATAATATTTATAATAAAGCTGTGCAGTGACACTGTCTTTCAAGATCTGTTGGTAAAGAGCTAAACATGTTTTGGCGTGGAAGTAACTATTTGGTTTGGTGGGTTTTTTGGGGGGAGGGAGATTTGGATTTTTGTTGGTTTTTTTTTTAAAGTAAATGTCCAAGAAGAACATCTACTAATGTCAACTGCTGGAGGGGCTTTTTCTAATGAAAATTTAAGATCTCTTGCCTTGAGTGGTCTAGCCAGTGGACCAGCAAAGTGCATGTGGCTTTCCTTGTTTGCGTGTTTCGTGGAAATTTTCCCTTTTATGCTCTGTGAGCCTTGGCTACAGTGTTAGAATGAAGAACATTTTTTATTGAGCTTTTTGCCATTTTACAGGTTAATTTGTGAACCACTGACTGAGCAGAACAACTTTTACAGACTATAAAGTGCAGCCTTGTAACATCGAGTAACAATCAAATAAAACAGATTCTGTTGGGGGAAGTAATTTTCCCACATCTTTTAAAGAGTCCATGCTTGAATCAGGAGGAAGGTTGGGGCTGTGGGGTGTTGTGATGATTCATAGCAAGACAAGAGATGACAGGATGGGAGAAGCCTAGTACTTGTGGTGTGGGCCACTAATGGCCGTCAAGCATGGAAACATTCAGTAGCGCTTCTGCCTCTACTCTTCCTATCTGTGGAGTCCTAAGGATATAGCTGATTGCTTGGGGGTGGGGAGAGAGATAAAAAGTCTTCATATTTCAGATGGAAAGTAATTTTAAAAATATCCATAGAGGCCGACCTAACACAAAAATGATACAGGCTGATCCATGTCCTTCACAGGTATGTTGCAGACATGTGGCATTATGAACTTGTACGTGTACAAAAATCCACTGTTTGTATTTATACTTGAGTTTAAACTTGGTATTTCTTAATACGAATTTAAGAAATATTACTACGGATGGAAAACTGTATAGGTATCCTCGTGTCGCCTGACAGAGAACTGCTTGGGCTTCCTTACCCTCTTTAAAGTTGCGTGAGTTAGGTTTGAATGAGCCAGTAGTTTTAGTCAGGCAACCGCAGCCTCTCTTGAGGATATGAACTTGGCTTCTCTAAGCATGTTTCTGCCCAGGTATTTGCTCCACAGCTCGCTTGCGTGTTTCTGAAGTGCTGCATTTATTATGTAGATTTAAGCATCAGTCTGTTCATGACGTGTCTTGCCAGAAGTTACTTAAAAATAGAGGTTTACAGGTCGTTTCTTCTTTCTATGGCAGTTGTGTACAACACACAGATTATAGAGCAGTTCCTTCCCTTGGAGTCCTGAGTGCTGAGAGAGTCTTTATAGTTGGGGTTAAAGGATTTCCTGAAGTATTTTTAGTTACTACTCCATGTGGTTCGTTAATTATTTAAAAAAACTGCATTCAGTAGGCATTGAAATAAAACCTTTATAAAGTTAGTTGCTTTTTAGATTAATTGAAATTAAGCTCATTAAACTAATGTTTCAGAGGAGAGAGTATATGTTTAGAAGCCTGATGACTTTTCAGGGTCAGTATATTATTTCTGCGCAGTACCTCATAATAAGATCATGCTATTAAAGACTTTCCTATATTTAACGTGTTTATGGACGAATGTGTTATGCTTATTATTCTATTCCTTAAGGAAGCAGTAGTCTGTCAGCCTTGAGAGCTCACTGGCTATTTCAAGAATTTAACCTACTTTGACACTTCCATGATTTCTTCCTATGGGCAGCTTGAATACCACTTACTTAGCAAGTAAGTTAAATAAAATCAGGAGAACAGCATACTGTAAATGATGCTAGTAACAGAAAAGACATGTAAAATTGCTTGTAAGATGATAACATTTCATAACATTCTGGAAAACAACCTCTCATGTATTGATTTTTTTTTTTTTCTTATTTTTTTATCCCCCCCTGTCTGCAAAGATGAAATGTAGTCTTTCAAGGAGTCTTATTCCTTCCTTGAAGATGCGCTATATTGATCTGAAACCACAGAGCTGAAATTGGTCATATTTTAACAGTGTTCCTTCTCTAATGACAATATATGGCCCTACTGTTTAAATGGAAAACTTGCAGTGGTATTTCTGTTACTGGAATTTGTGGAACAGTCAGTGGGGGATTTCTCTAAAAATCCTTTATGAGATACTGCAAATGGAATACTTCACTGACGTCTGTGTGAATGGATAGCAGACCTCTGCAGACATGACTCCTTAGCCGTGCTTCATGGAAGCACACCACCAGCTTGCTCCAGAATAAAATAATGGGAGAGATGTTGAGTAACCCCTGTAGGAATACAGATTTTTGTGTTTTCTTTTTGGCCTGGTGCTCCACTTATCACAGGCCAACTAATCAACACGTTCCTGTTAGTACAACTTCATGTTTCTCAATTAGTGATGAATACAAGAAAACCTATCATCTCCCTCAGAAAAAGAGACAAGACAATTTCTTCTCTTCTACCTGCTTTGCCAGATGATGAATTTAAAAGCTGCTGCATATTAATTTTTTCGCCACGATAGCTGCATTAGCTGTTGTTGCAAGCCCTTGCTGTTACTCTAAATATATGGTAAGTTCAAAACAGTATAGAACTTACCATTAATGAGAGCGCTTTTCCCTCTTTCTGGAAAAAAAAAAGGGGAAAAAAATTATATGAAATCATGCACAAAAGCTTGTGGTAATCTTTTGGAAGTCTGGTTCTGGAAACGAGAAGTACAGAAGATCAGAATAAAAGTGTAGAATTTTTGGTGCTTTCCAGTGTCACATGTTATGACATATCAATGTCATAAGCCTGTTGCCTTAGAACATGGCAATGTGTTTGTAATTCTCAGTGGAACTAAAGACGGGTTACGTTAAGTTTGAGAGTAACAAATACCATCTTAAGCTAATTTAGCCTGGCCTTTCAAACTCATGGCACTGTATATGGAATAATAGAATTACTGGATTTTTAGATGTAACAATCTGCAGATTGAGGATAGACAGCTGAAGGATGTCAAGAGTCTGTGCAAGCTTGGCTTTAGGGAAGAATAAGAACCCAGTAGGTCTAAGTAACTTTTAAATTTAAAGTCTCTGAACAGATTTTTCTCTTTTACAAACCACACAATATAAACTTAACATTAAATCAACAAATAATGTAACTGTAGACGTGTCTGCATGAGCCATGTTTTAAAATCCTACTGTAGTGAAATTTATGCCAGGAAAATGGGCCTCAAATGAAACAAACAAAACCATTATAAAACACACAGTTTGAAGTTTTGAAAACTTTAAATGTCCAAAATGTTTGTTCTTATCCAATGCACAGGAAAACCAGTTGGTTAATAATGTCACAAATGGTTAGGAACAAAATGAATTCAGAATGATGCACTCTTGTGTAATATAAACTCTTGCAGAAAGTGGTGTTATCAAGAGAACATAAAACACTAAGCAGATGTATTGTTGCACAGAAATTATAAAGGCATGTTAGGCACAGATTTACTGAGATGAGATAGGAGCTAGACAGTGAATTTGATACTTCTCCCTTTCCCTATTGCCATTGTGCTGTTCTCATGTTCATCACATAAGAGATTGTTATTATTATATGGTTTCACAGCACTTTCACTTAGGGAGGACAGTTACCTCCACACTAACTGAAACTGTATGGTCTCAACATTGTAACATGACTTTGCATATTAAATAGTAAAAGCTTTTGAAGCTGAAGTTTCAACAGTAAAAAAAGCAAACGATTACCCTTCCAGTCTTTAATAAAACCACAGAGTATGGTTGGTGTGAATCTGAGGGATTTGATGTCTTGTAAGGAGTAGACAGTTGTTAATAGTTAAATTGATTAATCTGGAGTGTACTTCTGCCATTAGATTTCTTAAGTTTCTAATATAGTCACATGGGATACAGTAGTACCCAGGGAATGCTTTTGCATCTTATTTAAGTGTATATGCATATGTATCTTTAAACTTAAATTCTGAAGAAGTCTGTTTAAAAAAAAAAAAAAAAAAAAAAAAAGGGAAAATGTGATAAGCAAACCATACTTGTGTCTGTGTCAATCCCAAGGTAATACACCCAGGTGA
>NW_015090812.1:14959824-14981050 GCF_001431845.1 Calidris pugnax
AACCTGCTCACATGAGCGATACTTGAAAATTATGCAGACCTGTGAGCAACGTTGCCATCGGGCGTGCGGCTCCTCTCAGGCTTCCAGTAAGTTTAAAAAAAAAAAAAAAAAAAAAAGCTCTATTGACCGGAAACTGCTTTTATGTATTTTGGAATAGTGGAGTTTAAGTCATTGAGTGTTGGGGCCTGTGTGGGCTTTTAAAAATAACCACGCATTGTGACCTCTGCAGGTGTCTCCTCTTTTACATCTGATTCCTGCTCCTTCTAATGCTTTAGAGAGAGGGCTGAATGGTAGCTGAATGAGATTTGTAATGTGTTTTAAAAGACTTTGTCCTGTTAATTAGCTGACAAAAAAAACTGAATCTTTTGAGGATTGTGATTAGCATTGTTACTTATATTTTTTACTGAGCATTAATTCATGATTTGAACTTGTGATAGAAACTTTTCTGTTTGTTTTAGAGATTATTGTGCATTGTGGGATGATAGTTTGATGACAAGCTATTCAAGGGAAGAATCTCTCAATACCACATGACTAGATAATGGCAGGTGAAACTCAATTTTGCAATATCTAAATGTATTTTGAGAAAAAAACAATCTCAAGTTTACATATGTTAGATTCTTACATATGTTAGATTCTAGATCGTTAGATAGTTTACATATGTTAGAATTGGCTGTCCTCACTGAGGAAGCAGATCTTGGAGTTACAGAAGTTAGCTCTATGAAAACGTCAGATCAATTCTCAACAGTGGTCAAAAATGCATGTAGCATGTTGGAAGCCATTAAAAACAAATGAAGAACCACAGGAGACTTTTTTTCTATTGGATTCAGCAACTCTGCTGTATTGTCCTTTCTTGCCCTTCATCTTGGAAAAGGTTATAGCAGAGTTGGAAAAGATATGTGACTGGTGAGGATAATCAAAGGAATAAAGCATTTCCCATATAGGAAATTATTAAGTAGACCAAGACTCATCAGACTTTGGAAAACAAGTTGGGAAATGAAAGGTAGGAGCCTGTAAAATCATGAGCAGTATGGAAAAAGTGAGCAAGGAATGCTTATTAGACAAGTCTAGGACATGATCAAAAGTAAACCATTGATTGATAGCTTAAAAAAAAATGAAACAAGCTGATGAACTTTAGAACACAATGCCACAGCATATAACGATTACTGAAAAGATTAGGCAAACTAAGGGTGGTAAAATCTGTGATCTAAAAATTCATTATCTAACAAGTGCCAAGTAGGTGGACAATGGTAAATTCATCAGGAAGATATGGCCATGTGCTTGACCTGTTTTTATGTCTTGTCCAGAAATCTATTGGCTTTTGTCAGAACAAGGGCTTTGGAGCTTTGGTCTGAACCAGTAACAGTAATGTATGGACCATGCTACTTTCCTTAAATACCGTGTGACCCTTAATGCATCCTACTTGCATGAAAAGGACAAGGACTTACCTGACAGTTCTATACCATTGTGTAGATTCATAGCTTTTGCCACTTCAGAAGCAATTAAAGACTTAGACTGACCTTTTGTTTGTCATTAGTCACTTAAATTTCCAGTGGTACCTAAGCAAAAGTCTTGCTAATCTATTTCTTCCATGAGGAGATCCAGTCTTGCTTTGAAAATATCAACAAGAAATAGAGCATTTTGTTTGCTCGTTTATGAATAACCTTTGAACCTTTCACTGTTTCAAAATAAGGCCTCAGTTTCTTAAAATCTGGATATGGTTGGTCTTATATTACACCTACTGGATCTTGTTACATTCTTTGTACTCCCATCCCCCCTGTGGTATTTTTCCCTGTGAAAATACTTATATCCTGTAATCATCTCACTTCTCGATCTCTCTGAAAAACTAAACACCATGAATTCCCTAAGCCTCCCATTGTAAGGTAGCTTTCTGATCCTTGAATCATTTTTATGGTACCTCTGCACCCTCTCTAGTTTTCCACCAACCACTTTAAAATATAGACAAAAATACTATGCAGTGTTTCAATAGCAGCCTTCTCCCTGCCATGCACTTGGTTGGTTTTCCTCTGTTCTGCCCTCCTGACCCATCTGTGGATGCCGTTTGTGTGTGGGGTTGATTGGCAGTGTTACTCAGCTGCAGATACGACTTAAGTGGCTGGTTGTGTTAACCAGATGCCATGTTACCACATTTCTGAATTTTTACTGAAATCAATGAGTAGCTAGGACTCTGGTAACAGCAGCATTATATGAAATTGAAAGCAGAGAATTTATCATAATATTTCCAAACTTAAAGTGCCGACAAGTATTCAGTTTCAATTTATTTGCTAGAAATCAGCAACCTAGTTTGTAAATCGAAATACAGAGCTTTTATCGTATGGAGATGAAAGTATAACTAAAACTTTCCCAAAGTCTGTTGAAGAGTTAATACTTGCAGTATTTAATGATTTATTTCATACCATTAATGGTACAAAAATCTGTCATCTACCATGTACTGAATTCTCTGAATATATGTATTGGGGAAATTCCAGTTCTAGTCTGAAAACACAGTAGTCTAGCTTGCATGGAGCTGTATTTGTGCAACTGTGCTTTTATTTTTTAGCTGGTTTCAGGTTTGTCTACATGACACTCAGGGGTTCAGTAGGACAACTTTATGGAAAGCAAATCAGAAAAAAACCCCACAAATCTTAATTTAAAAAGTCTTAAGTAGCATTTGGAGAGTGTTTAAATGTGTGTGAATTTAGTATTTATTTGAAACACTGCATAGATTTTCAGTGTTATAACAGTATGAAACATGATAGAACACGTTTAAGGATGAGTGATGGATTCCATTCTGAGTGTGTTGGTGGAATAACTAAGATATCTTAAGATAACATGTTTCTTCTTTGTTACTTGTACAGTGAAAAGAAAGCAACTCACACTTTTATCTCTCAGGTATTTTTTTTGTTTGTTTGGGTGTTCTTAAGGAAAACTGTTTCCCCAGTTTTCCCTTGAGAAAGTAGTTAGGCTTTCTGGATTTCATAATTGACAAGTGGTACTTCTGCTGTTTGCCTGCCTTTAAATATTTGAAATTAATTTCTTCTGCTTGAGAGGAGAGCAACAGTTATTTTCCTGCCTGAGCAGGATGTGCTTAAGGTGGAGATAAAGTGGTTTGTAGCTTGTATTTCTGTTCCATAGCTGATATTGTCACACATTAGTGGTTGGAAACCCTTGTGGTAGTAGCTCTACATTGAGAACATGTCATTCATTGTAGCAGCTGCTTTACACTGCATTTATATTTAAATAGAAGAAAGTGATCTATTTTGAATTTTAAGAGTTGTTCCCATGGCAAAGTAACTTGCTGTCTTGTCTTTTTCTCCACCATTGATTGATCTATTTGCTTACTTATCCCCAAGAGTGGGGAGGAAGAAATCCAGAGTGGAAAAGCCTTCATTTAGGAATGTGCTGAATGCTTCCTAATAGCATTTGACTTCAAACGACCAGAGTCCTCTGGGTCTGGTTTATTTATATAGTTTTAATTAGAACTGAGCCTCATTAATGAAAATGTGCAAAATAAAATACGGGCATCTCTCTAAAGTTCAAATATATACATTGTGAGAGTGGGATTTGTGTGTAATCAAGGAAGCTGTAATTTATCTGCAGCACAGTGCTGCAGTCCACTGTTGCAAAGGATCTTACCCATAGTGACCTTTAGTATTCACCTGGTTCTCAATTTTCCTAAATTAGTTGTTATTTCTTTGGATGTAAACTTTTAGAATAATTGGTCAGGTATCTATATTCCTGGCTTCTGAAGTGAAAAGTTTGAATATAGCTGAGAAAATGATTGCCAGCTTGTTACAAAGTCATCTCTGGTTTATGAAGAAATGTTGCTGGAGTGCTCTTTGCTTGGACTGGGGTTAGGACTCTGTATTGAGTCCCCTGAGGGATGGAGGAGTGGGCACTCTTTGTCTCTCTGGTTGCCTATCCAGGTTTTTTGGATGATGAGGGAATAGAAGAGCTATAATAGTTCTGTTCATTTCTTTTTTTTTTAAGCTGAAAATATGGAAACTCAGATGATCATGGTTGTAATACCAAGTGTGTGAGCAGTGGCATTGCTGTATTTCTCTCATTGGTTTTTAAAAGCTAATCAGTATTTTGCTGCCTTAGGTGTTTTTTTCTTTTTTTCTGGAATCAAGACTGTAGCTCAGTCTTGTATGTCACTGGATACTAGGGGTATTTTTTTAGAGGAGCATGTGCATATAATGCTTGCTATAGCATCAGCATGCCATCAGGCCAAGAATGTATTTACTGTGCCTCCTAAGGTGCTGTAAATTACCATGCCGGTCCCAGTTTGGAGAGAGCCAGGCAAACCAATTGGGTTATCGGAGAGCTTGTTTTCTGCCCAGCAGTACCCCCTGTGTGATTGGTATTGGAACCTCTCTCAGACGTTGTCAATGCGGCAGTGATGCACAACAGGCGGTTTGCTCTGGTAAGGAGCAAGCTTAAGCCATCTCATGCCTTTATCAGTAAAACAGACTTAATTTTTCAAGTGCAGTCTTGTCACAACTGCTTGGGACAGAGGAAAAAACGCAGCTCAAGTATGCTTGTAGTAGCTTAAATTTGTGATTATTCTGGATTGCAAGCATGTTTTTCCTCCTTGAGAAGTACATTGCGTGCATTTACTTGAACTTTGGAATCATTCAGTTTCTCTTCCCTCATTTTTAAAGAGGAGGAATGTGTAGAGAACTTAAATGCATGCAACATATGGCTGAAATATCGCGTATACCAAAGATCTAAAAATCAAAGTTACTGTTTCCATGACAACTGTAGCTGAGCCAAAGAGTTCTTTTCATAAAGACAGCAGCCGTGCAGAGCTAAAGTTCAGAGTCTGGGAACCTGATTCCTAGGATGCTTCGGGGTCCACATTTAGATCTCCTGGGAGGTGCTATTTATGTTTGTATCCACTTGTAACTGAGAGTGTCACTTGTTCCCAGCTACTGCCTACAAAACACACTGATGGGAGTAGGGTGTTTTTATGATATCTAATTGATATGTCTGACATCTCGCAGATGGGAATAGCAAAGTAAGAAGTAATACCACTTTGGCAAAGAGGAGTTTTAAACGGAAAATAGGAGCATTTCTATCTTTAATTTTGGGAGCGGGGGATGATGAGGGCTTTGATCTGCAGCTTTGCTAATCTGAATTGTTTATAAGACTACCCATAACCAGATTCTTTCTGTGCAAAGACTCTCTGATTACAGGAAAAATAAGGCTATTCAACTTTTCTCCTGCAGTGCCACTATATTTCAGTCGTGTCAGATGTAAATTTAATTTTTCTTCCCTCTTATGCTAATTGTTCATGTCTTCACAAACTAGGAAAAGTGAGTCTTGGCCACAGTTAGTCAAAACAGTGAAGTGAATGAACCAACATCCTAAGTATGGCCAGTTCTGTGTAACCGTAGGGTTGCATTGGTATATTTATCGTGATTAACTGCAGTTTAATTTGGATTTTAGATTGATACTGAAACAGAAATTTTATGAGATCAGTTACTATTAACCATTTTTGAGTATCCAGACATGCAGATAAATCAAGGGTGGATTAACCAAATCTGTCTGCAATAATTTTCCTTCATCTAGGCTACCCAGCAGAGAAGCTTTATTTTACTCAACTGAAGCAAACATTTCAAGTCTTTTTTTTGGCTAGTATCCAGTTTCATCCAAACATCTTTAGTTTAAAATTATAAAATCTACAAATTTTAATTTTGGTGAAAAAAACCACTGTTACTTAAAAAGTGATGATGATAATAACAATATTATACTGCAATTTTTTCCCAGTTAAGAAGTAACACTTTTAATTCAGGAAGACTCTTAAAAATGTAATTGAACTTTCAATAACCCCTTTACTATAACTGGTTGATATTACCTTAATTTGAAGAGTTCAAACCTTTTCTACTGGTAGAGCCTATATAATAATAGAATTGTCTCCTATATATTAATGTATCTCAGTGGCAGTAATCAAGTTTGATCATCGTATTTCTAGCATACTAATTCAAGAAAATTTAATCCCCTGGTGATGTGAGTTAGCCTTTCCAAATGTGCTATTATAAATCGACATGCGAGCTGAGCTGGTGGTGGTTGGCAATCAGTGTTAGCACAGTAGATTGAAGCTAAGTGTTTAGAAATCCGGTGCTCCTCTTTCATAAACAAGCTCTGATTCATATTCCCAGATGGATTTTGCTATCTTGATTTAAGTGATTTTCTGCCTCATGGGCCTGACCTTCCCATCTGCCAAAGGTCCTTGGCAGAGAAGGTAGAATGAGGTTTGTGCCAGCTCATGGCCCCATTTACACTCACATCCCTGAAGGTTTGACATGAACCCCAGGCTTGACCAGAAGCTGAGTATCCCGGCTGAAGGAACAGCATAGTATATGGGCACTAGGCTTCGGATTGGGTGCTCAGATACATTCAAACAATTTTATCACTAACTAGTTATTTGAGGGGATTGGAGGTGAGGGAAGAGAAAACCTTCACAGGGCACAAGTATGTGAAGTGTCTGACTAGATTCACTGGTCAGAAATTTACGAATACAATAGGAATTAATGAATAATGCTCTATTATTAAATAACAGGAAAACCATTAAAAATACTAGCAAATATCTGGCAACAGATTCTCTCCTGCTTTCCACAATTTGGGAAAGGTTTGTAGACAACGCCACTTGCCCCCATTCCTCCATTCTCCTGAAGTTAGTGCCTTTTGTTACCAGTGAGGGCATCCACTTGATTTCTTATTTTATAGATGAAGATTGCAATAGAAGTTTTAAGTTGGCTTTTTAAGTGATGCTGATTTTTGGGGATGTATTTAGAAACAAAGATGTCATTCCAGACAAATGGTTTTACCGTTAAATTTTTTGTTATTACTTGAAATAACTGAATATGCTTTAACTTCTGTCATTGAAGTCTTGGCTCACGTATCAGTTTTTGAAATTGAGTTTGTAGATGGTGTTCTTGGAAAAAGTGCCACCTAAATGAATTATTTTTCTTCTGGTTCTTTAAGCACTACAGATGTATCACAGACTGAATGTGGATGTCGGTGAACCAAAATTCTTAAATACTATTTTCAGAACCAGTACACTGGAAAATATGACCTTTCACTTCAATTTTTCTTTACCTCCAAGCTCCAGGTGATATTCCTCAATTTCTATAAAGTACACGAAACCACATCACAGGAAAGTTGGAGATTTTCTGAGCAGTGTTGGGTTTTAGATTGTGCAAGCTCTGTCATCTGTCACAGTTCTGCCGATACTTGTATAGAAAAGCATCATTTTTCTCTTCTTTGTTTTCCTCTAATGGCAAAAAATAATTTCATTTTGTTAGATTTCAAAATGGCCTTTTCATGAGTGGTTTCGCAGGCTCCATTTTGTTGATCAAAAATCTTTCGAGAATAGCTTATGATCTCTTGCTTTAGCAAAGTATGTATAATTGATAAACTTCCTTTGAAAGTAATCTTTAAATATAGAATTCAAGTGTCTCTGTTAAAATGGTTAAACATTGATCAGCAAGAGACAAATCCTATCCTAGCCAGCCTAATTCACAAGTGAGGAGTGTTGATGAGAGAAGTAATTGCCATTGACAAGACTGTTAGCATTATGTTAGAGTAGTGGAAGCATAGATGAGCTTGAGTCACTGTATTGGGCTGAACCTTTTATCCCTCACATTCTGTTCATGCAGCATTTTCCCTTTTCTGAGGTCTGTCTTAATAAACTGCTGCTCTGGCATATCAGACTTTCTCCCCTGAGAAAATTTTTCTTCATCCCATGCTGCTTTGTACCTTTAAGGCTTCCATATCCTCCTATTATTTTTACTTTGTTTTTTAATTATGGAAACAACTGTTGAACAACTCCAGTGGTCAATTACAGCTGCTTTCAGGTATTTCCTAAAGAGTGATATATATTTATTTATTTATTTATTTATTTGCCTGGGGAGAACATAAATGAGAATGGCTCTTTAAACCTTGCACATACTTATTTGGGGTGTTACTAAACATGTGAGAAATCATTTTACAATTCAGAATCCATATCTTTCTAATTAGTGTTAATGAATTCTGGCCAAAATATTGAAAATCAAGCTATATTTTCCTTGTTAGTTGTTTAAAAGTGCATGATGTCTGGATTCTAAACTTGTCTTCTGCATTATAAACTGAAAGATAAGTAGAATACAAAAGCTTTCTGTTCCATAGTTTTAAATTGTTATGCAAACGTATTTGTTGGTTAGCTAAGCAGTTGCAACTTAAAATTTTATTTAGACCTACACATATATTTACACAGCTAGTTTCTGGTACAAGTGATATTTGCACAGCAAGTTTCTGGTACTGACATAGTTTTGCTAACCAGCACATTGGACAGTGTGAGCATGGTGCTGCTTAGTTTACTACTAGGAATAGAAATTCTTTTATGTTTACAAGAATTCTTTCAATAAAGCCCATCAAGCTTCAGTTCTGAGCAGAGATCTGGTGATAAAGTGATTGATTACTTTGGAAGCAAGTCAAGGTTAGGTGAGTCATTGAAAAATAAATTACTAAAACACAGACTTAAATAGTGAATGCTAGATGTTGATGCAAGTTGGTGGGGAAAAAATAAATGAATCTTATCTTTGGCTTTTTGCTAAATAAAATTCTTTGTACAGACATAGGTTAACTGCTTCGTTATTGTCTGGTATAATCAATATAAGCTTGCCAGTTGTTTTTTGGAATTTGGAAGTCTGCATGGGACTGATACTTTGAAATATCTTAGGATACTTATGATCTTGTACTGGTTTTAAATAGCAATTTGATCTTGGCAAGATTAGCCTGGGGCTTCCTTTAGCTGAGGTTGAATAATAAAATATTTAATGCAGTAACAAGTTGTGAGGTTTGTAATAATGATCTGGGTCGATCAAGATCAACTTTATGCTTTGTGGGTTGTTTTTTAATGGTGATCACCATCTAAATAATGTACTTGACCGTACCCTTAGCCCATCTGAGCTGATCCTGGGGGAGTACATTGAATGAATCTTCCTGCTTTCCAGGCAAAGACTCAAGCTACTAGTTAAGCCATTGTAACTAATTTCTCTATGTGTTATGCTAGAACCATGCAAGAACACATTGTACTGTGACTTAGTCTCTCCTTTATAAAAAACTTAGTGCTTCATAGCTCTGGTATTATGTTGTATCAGTTTAAATAAAGATTGTACAAGGAGAGGGATGAAGTGAAGATGATCATAATTCAGCTGAAAAGTGTTTAAGCATTCTCTGACTAGTCTAGAAAGTGGTTTTAATTAGTACAGGAAAGAAAGACTTGTGAGCATAGAACAGATATTTATTAATAGTGTTTGGAGAGGAGGATAGTGCAATATTAGTTATCCTGAAAACTCTCTTCCAGATTATTTTCCCCTTTCTTTTAAAAGCAGAAATTGAAAATGTGGGGATCTCTTCAGATATTTGAAAATAATTTACTGTATTTCATACTGTTCTATGGTGTTTGACTTTGTGTTACGTATCTCTCTTATTTCTGTTTTAGAATTTGTAAATCTGTGCTTTTAGAAGCAAAAAGATGAGGAGAATAGACATTTAAGCCTGCCTGCAGACCAGACAGACTTATGAACAAAAATAATTTTGTGTATTTCTTACCAGTAAAAACCAAAAACAAACAAACAAACCCCCCCCCCAAAACCCAAACCCAACTCATCTTCTCACTTTCACTTTTGTGGTCTTCCCGTGTTGTTACATTTCTGACTATTAAGTTCACAGCAGACTTGTGAATTTCAGCTTTTTATGTACCGTATGCATAAATTAAAATAAGCATGGATTTACTAAGATGGAATAGTAATAATCTAGACAGTTTATTCGTTCTCACAGTCATGTCTATTTGAAATAATCTGCTATAGTAAGGCATTAAATGTGCACTCATGACTCCTGTTTTTTGTGATACTTACACTTTTTTTTTTTATATCTGTAGTGTAACTTGTATTACCTGTGGAATATTGCTTAGCATTTGCATAAACATACATTTACCAAATTGTACCAAGAGGGAAAACGCAACATAATCATGTCATAATTGCATAATCAATTCACTGTGATTATATTTTCTCCCTTGATGCAATTTAGTAAGCGGGAGTTCGGGTGAATATGAAACAGAGTTTCTTGCTTACTGTGATTTGTTCAGTTATTTTGGGGTGGCTTCTTTACTTTAGCAATAGAAAAAAGTATCTTTTTAACTTAATTCAGTTCAGAATGTATTTCCCTAATGACCTTTTAGGATGGTGCAGGTGTTTTAATGGAGGTTAGATCTATTTCTCATGGTTTAAGTGTCTAGATTCTGCATAGTCTAGATTTAAAGCAGAATAATATGGAAAACAATTCCTTAAGATAAAACTCTTTTTCCGTTAGTATTAGTTTGATTACTCAACATTTGTAACATTCCTTTACAGTAGCTAGGGATATAGCAAGTCTTTGTGACTAAAATGGGTGACAAAATAAAAGGAGTTTGAGATCTGGAAGTTACTGTTAGTGTGTGGAAGAGAAACTATTTCCTAGTTAATACAGAAAAAATACAAGAAAATAGCTTAAATATTGGGAGCGTTAGTATAACATAAAGGCACTTGTCAGGTAGATTTTGTAAGTCTAGTTTAAAGCTTAGTGTAATTTTCTTAATTGTGCATGACATGACTCAATGGTCAGCAACATGTGGAGTATCACTGACTATAATGTTGATTCATACACATTGTACTGTATTTAAGACTTCATGGTGTGTTAGTATAGGATACAGCATATATTCTAGTTGCAGTTATTGAAACAGAGATACAATTCGTTCTGTGAGCAACTAGTCAAAAGAGCTAGAACCCTGTCATGAACATGATTTTCCTATTTCAGTGAGGTGTAATGATGTGGAAGCAGAGAAGAAGCAATAGGAGGTATATAGGTATGTGGTCCTCACAATAATTTATGCATATAAATTAACAAGATGCTGTTTACTTTAAACCATATTGCTATTTTAAATTTTCAGTGTTTTCATACAGCGTAAGAGGCCAGGGTTTTGTGTATGTCAGTAGGTGTCACTGAGAAGCTCTACCATTAAAAGTAGAATACAAAGTCTGCTGGAATATGAAGTAAATCACAAAGAAGTCGTAGCTTTATAGCTCCAATTTAGAAAAAAAAGGGAATGTAAGCTCTGCCCTGATAAAGATAGTAGCTAAACATATAGGATCCATAGTGATGGTCAGAAGAAGTGCATTGAATATTGAAAAGATGCACTCTTCTTTAAGCAAGGAAGCAGATAGCTTCTCTTCGTGCACTTTGTCAACCTTTCAAACTTTTGTGTCGGTACTGAGACTCCCAGCCAGGACACTTTTTCACTGTAAAACTAGACAGTCTTGGGTGCTTATGCAGCTAATGGAGAAGATGCCTAAATCCTGGGACAGAGGTCCTTCTCTGGATCTAGCTGTGCTTATAGAAGGTATTGCTGCTGACCAGCTGGAGGTTGCTGCCCTCACTGTTTTGCTGGAAAAAAGGGATTACGTGCATTCTTCCTCATCTGCTTTTGGCTGGTAGTTTAAGCAGATGATATATGCTGATAGCAGTTAACTCACCTGGCCTTGCCTGAGGTTCTTTTAGGAGAGCTCACGTAATCCTTAAACATGATTTTTCCAGAGGAACGGAAGTGAGTAATGGCTGATAGAGGTCAGAAGTCAAGAATTGTAACGTAAAGGTTTTTTTGGGTCAACATCAGTCTATGACCTGAAGAAAACAACCCTAAGAAGTTTCTACAGAAATAAGTGTATGCATATTAGGATTGTGTAGATGTAACTTGATTATTTCCTTAATTAGGTAGGAGTTAAGTTACATGATTTCTCAAGTCTAGAATTGTTTTAACTTAAATGAGTCAGTAGTTGCTGACCTAAATGTTTAATAGACAAAGGTATAGCACTTACCCATCATTTCTGGATTTTATGTTTGTGAATTTTGGCCTTGCTCTTTACATAAGCAGTATTTATGACAGCAAATTGGTCGGTTTGTTTGTTTTTACCAAACACATCAAACATCCGTCTAAGTGATGGACAAAAGGAGACTGATTTTACAAGCAAATTGTTTCACTACTATACAGGGTATTCATAGAGGTATCTTAAAACTTTTTAGTCTTACTATGAACATGTATTTGATGTACAAGATAAGTGACTATCTCCATCATACAAGAATTAACAACATAAAATTGTGCTCCCTAAACAAATGAAAAAGAAAGCCCCAGAATCCTAAGATTTCTGATAACAAATAATTTTAAATGTGACTAGTCCTGTACAAGTGAGTGGAAATATGTATTTAATTATCTTGTTGAACTGGAAACTGAGCTATTAGCAGTATCTTCAACCAGTACAGGATTAGATATTTACCTCACTGACATGCAGAGGTCCAAGAATTAAACTCCTGGGGTAGATTGTTGGTGAATGTGGTGTCTATCTGGGCTCTTCTCCCTCTCTGGAACACTGAGCAGAGCTTTTTTTCTATTAGGATAAGTAAGCATAGCTTGCAAAATTGCTTTAGCTATATGTTACTGGTGTAGAATTTCTAATTTTACAAAGTAATACTACAAAAATCTTGCAATACACAAACTTGCTTACTTCTCCATTAAAAGGTTTGTCATTTATGTCATGAAATGGTTGTTAGTTTTTCGTAAGGCTTTTTCCTGAAAGCTGAATCATACTCTGAAATGTAAAAGATTTTGTAGGAAAATCGTGGTGTTTGGGGTTTTTTTGTGTTGTTTGTTTATTGTAGAGTTGTTGTGGTTTTGGTTTTTTTAAGTTAGCTTTTTAAAGACATTTTAGCTATTGTTATATTCTGTTTTCAGGTTTCCTCTAAGTTATATTTCGAATCACATTGAGGGTGAAGAGGCTTTGAGGAGAATGTTGCTTTTCTGAAAGGCAATCTAGATTCCAGACATATCATTTATTCATTCTTCAGTGTTCTAGATCTCTTAGGGATGTACTTTGACATGCATTATTTCTGGCAGCAATGCTGATTTAGGCATACCCCACTCCTTCCCTTGCTGCATGTTCCAGATTCTGTATAATCTTCGTGGGATAGAGGTAAGCTGAATCAGAGACTTGGTTTACCATGTAGCAAAAGTGGTACTGGGAGGCATAAGGATAGAAAGAGCAGCAGAGAATGTGGATATTGCTTAAATATCTGCGTATCGGTAGGGTTTTTTTCTGTTTCTCTCCTTTATGCCTCTGAAAATAGATACTTTGGTATAGAGAGAAGCTAGCTTCTTTGGTATTGCCGCCAGACATTGGAACAGGAAATTATGAAGTTGATCTCACAGTAGGGTTAGCAGGAAGAAGATGAAAAAATATGCCCCAAAAGTAACTTAGTTTAAGTACGTATGCTCTGTAAGATTAGATTCCCCCTGACCACTGTGTACAGCTAAGCAATTTATGAAAGGATGGTTGAAGGTGTGTTTTATCCCACTGTGTAGGAGCGCTCTGATGAAGAATAAAGAATAGTAGGTAAAGGGAACCGACAAGTAACGAGAATTGTTGTTTATTTCTAGTTTTCTTTTGTCTTAAGTTGGCATGTTGGAAGTCACTGGAATCAAGAGTTCATAAAAGGTGAAAGATTGCAGTTCAGAACTCAGGAAGGAGTCGTAATTGTTCTACTATGTTTTCACTTCAGCATTGGATGTAGGTTATTCCATAGTCCCTGTTTCTTCTGCATCTTCCATGGTAAGTGTTGCTTGGGAAGTCAGTAGAGATGCTCTGCTAATACTTTCTTCTCCATTTATTCGTTGGGCATTCTTTGTCTTCCTAGTATGTAAAGGAGATAGGGAGCCAGAAAGCTAACTGACATGCACTTTAGTTTTGCTCAAGACAATGATAGTCTTGGGCAGAAGGGGCAGTGGTTTTAGAAATTAGCTGGATTGGTAAATGCAATTTGATTTGAAGGCATAAGGCCTTCAGTTGTGAAGGTGAACTGCAGTCTGAGTTAAGAGAGATTTACTGCTTGTTCTTCGGATAGCCTGGGTAGCCAGGAAAACATATTTGTCTCCAGCTGGCCAAGTGATTGCAGCTTTTCTTTGAGGATTTGAACAGAACTGCAGGTATCCATCTTTGTCATCTTTAGACTTGATTACTATAGCACACATTTTCTTTACCTACTTTATGCCTGACATTTTGCTCTAATCAGCATTTCCACATGAAGCTGCATATAATTGGGCTCACTAGCCTAACATGCTCTATATTTTGCATTATTTACAAGTTTACTCTTGGAATTGCTTACTAGTTGATTATCTGACATTTCATATACCCAAAGACTGACTTTATGAGGCGTGTATTGATATCTTTCTGGACACACTAGCAGCCTGTTCAATTAAGACCATTCTGTTTTTCATGAGAGCCTGAATCTTACCATTTCCAAATCTTGATACATTGATCTGAGCTGTCTTTGTGGATTAGTAATTTTTTTTAGCCTCCTTGCTTACTGTGTTCTCTCCCATCTTATTTTTCTAGCTTGAACAGATTTTCCTTAGTTCTTGGGGTTTTTTTGCATCATGCAACTGGTAGTGTCTCTTGCAGTTACTTGTGATTAAAATTGTACTATTTTTAAGCCTCTGAAAATATTTGAAGTTCTGTACTTATTAATAAATAAGGCTTCAGTTATGACAGCAATAAAAATAGAAGAGTAAAGGGATTGTATCTGGAATTTGCAGCTGCTGAAAATGGTATTTGTGGATTCTTTATGCACACTTGATATCACACCCCCCTCCAAGACCCTCAAACCAAGCATCAGTCTTTTTTCAGACCTTGAATATGTCTATGAATACGGTCACTGCCATTAAAAGAAGAGAACAGCCAATTTAGCTGTTGATACTTTGAATAATACTTCCGTACATACATAACCTAAAATACCTTTACAGATATAGCACTTTAAAAGGAAATGCAACAATATAAACAGTGTCTGAGGAAATAAATAAATAGCTTGCCAAGTAGTCTGCTTTATTTATGGCCTGACAGCTTACTTGTGCATTTGGACATATAGACTTAGACAAGCGTATTTGAGAAGGTACTTTAGAAATATTTCTCAGAGCTAGCTCTATAGAAAACCCATTGACCTGTAAAAGTATGCTGCTGAGTGCTGTATGTTCATCTGGATAGTAAAGGTATTTTGTTATTCATTACTGGTGCTAGTGATCCTGAAGTTGTTCTAATGCATACTTTACTTAACTCAGGTTTTCCTCTGTACTTGCAATCAAATGTTACTCTGTTTTCATCTGATTTAGTGTAACAACAGCACAGAATGGCCCCCAACATTTGGTTACTAGAATAAAGATACAAAGATTCTGGAAATAGCCTGATGCAGATAGTGTCTGGATTTGTAGGATAATGCTTTTATTTTCATCTTCACCTTTAGTTAATGTATTAGTAATGGGAATGTCCTTGACCTCTGGACAATTTACCTCCCTTGGCAGAAGCCTGCTAATTTTTTAAAATTGTTTCTCTACGTTTCCCTTAGATATCACATTACTGACTATTGTTTTTAATGCCATATGAACTGATTCTCTCAGTCTCCAGGGAAAGTATTTTGAAAAAAACACCTCATCCCATCTTGTAATACAGGAATGTCTCTGATGCATCTACTGGTAAAAAACCAATACGACACAAGGAAAACAAAACAACTCTTGAAATAAATCATTGAAGTTATCTCTGGAAAAACAAACAAACACATAATGGAAAATAAGGAAGAGAGAAACAACTCCAGTTTATGGCTCTAAGTACCAGTTTATTGCAATGGTGAACGGGAAATCCCTGGCAGGGAGCAGCTTGGTCAGTGAGTAAGTGCTTGGGTTTGAATGTATTTGTGAAACAGATACTCTGGATATGCTGCAAATAGATGAGTAGTCTATTACCCTGACTCCTATTGCAACTTTCATTTCTTTTCTGTGATGTATATAGAATTTAGAATTCCTTTTAGTTTAATAAGTAGAACATCAGCTTTTCCTGCTAACATATTCACAATTGATTTACCCAGGAAAAGTACAAAAAATTAAAGTTCTTTTAAAAATGTATTATAGAATATGAGTGGAAATATTTACCCTTGTTTCCATTCACATGAGGGAAGAAGAGATGAATAAGAACATTCAGATCGTGTTCGGTGTATAGTAACACTTAAATTCTTAATAGAGTTTTGGGTTATATAGTTAAATTAGGTGGCTATCTTTCTTGCACAGAATGAGATAAGAGACCTTTTGTTTTACTATAAATTTAGATGAAATTCCAGAATATATTGACAGGCTCTTCAGTGCATCAATAGGGCTGTACTAAAATGCTTGCTATTTTCCTTGGGGTATCTTCTGTTACTCTAAAATGTACAGCAAACTAGTCATAACAACATTTTCTCATGAGAATAGTGGTGAATTAAGGCCTGGTTTGTACATTGTCATTACCAGGTCAGCTTCTTTGTGCTGCCAGAAAAAAACAGTACAGTTTATAGCAGTATTTCCAACTATATTAGTTGTGCTGTTTTGTTGGTATACTGCATTATAAATACCATTAAATCTCTTAAAAAAATAAATTAATGTAAATAATTTGCCTATAATATGTGAAAGTCAACTGGGACTGATTTGTGTAGACAGAGGTTGCGTGCTGATTGATGACTTCCATTACAGTAGGCTGTGTTTGTTTTAAACAACAAATGGATAATTATTTGTAGACTGCCAGGTATAGGAGGTAATTCCCAGGTTGATAAATTATAATTCTTGATCTCATTGATTGGGTCTGTCGCGGGACTATTGATTCCTATTTGTAAATGTTTCTTATCAGGTTTGTAGAAAAGCCTGAAAATAGGGAAACCTGTCATAAACTTCGACATTCCTCTAAATATTAGGATATTGGCAGAAAAATCCACTCTGGGGGCATGTAGTTTCAAAATAGTAAGTTAGATTAGTTCTTAAAGCAGTAATTTTTCTAGGGGGCTACAAGAGTTATGCTGGAAGTGAATGTGGAAGCTGAGTGGGGTGGGTTATCTTCCTGAGTTCTGTCACTAGACTTTGCAGTATCTTGAGTGATAGTTTCAGAGAGAAGATGTATTTCTAGAACCTTAAACCTCTATGATTTCATTTTCTAAAACTCTGATTATTTAATATTGTACAATTCATTGGATAGATTAAAGATCGATGGTTTCTTATCCTAGCCAGCAAGGGAAACCTACTGATTGATGATAAACTGTGGTCAGTCTTAGATATGTTTTAAAATTTTTATTAAAGCTCTTAATTCAGTTTTTCATTTTGTGAAGGGTGAATGTACAATGGTATGCAAGTTGTTGGATTTTATTATTTTTTTTTAATGAATCTAATGCTTTATTCTTAGAATATGAGTTTACCCAGTGCCTCCAAGAAAAAAAAAAATCACAATGTGTATATGATAGAAAGGATAGGTAATAATGTTGGTTGCGGAAACTGCAAGATGCAAAGAATTGTCCTCATCTCCAGAAGCATGAAAAAGTGAAGGAATTTTAAAATACGTTTTAACATTGAGTATCAAAGTAGAAAAATAAAGCAGTAATGAGCCCAGTCTAACAAGTGGAATACTTACAAAGGCCAACAAACCTACCTCTGCAAAACCAGCTGCCATCAACAAAGCAAGCTCAGGAATATAACCAGGTTCTTACATAGCACTGCATCTATTTTTGAGGTGAACACTGCTGACATTCTTTCACTTAATAAGGACTTCTTTTAGTGAAATAAATATCGTATACAAATTTATTTCAAAGAGAAAAATGTCCTTTTCCCAAATATTCATCTCTAATAATCACATACTCCTTAATTAATAATCTATTAAAAAAATCGTTACACAACTACTACTTGTATTGGGGGGCAAGGGGAACACATATCTTGAATGAATATGCCAGAACTTCTTTCACCTGGCTTTCAAACTGTTCAACCACTGTACTGAATCATTACTGAATGAAACGTCACATGGTACCAGACCTTGCTAGAGCAATAACTGTAAAGCTTGCAAGTCTCAAGGGACACTCAGAAAAATACATCATGTGTATTTTGTGTATGTTCAGGCACAACTGTGGATTTTATTTAGTCTGATACTCTGTCCATGTGGAAACTATGTTGGTGGAACTAAAATATGAAGATGAATTCTCAAATAATTTATTGGTAATCCTCTAGTTGCAATGTAGTACCGTATCACTGATATCTTGGGCCTTATTCTCTGGGAAAACTGCAAGATGTCTAGGTAAAATAAGTCTGATAACTGAAATTTAAAATATGGTTGAATATAGCTTTTACTTGACAGAAACACTGATTTTTATTGCCTTTTTTTTTTTCACTCCCCCGCCTGCTAACCCCTCACTAACAGGTATGCAGCAATCTTTTTGTCTCTTTATACCGTTACTAACAATGTGGTTCCATGCTAATAAACTCTTTGAAAGCCAGCTATCCTTTTTTCTCTCAAGGGGCCTAATTAGTATAGTTAAGTTTAAGCACAATTCTCTAAAACTGTAATTATTTTGGAAAGCGTCACTCCTTGTCAGACCTGACACTTCAGGGACTGAACACTTGCCCACCTGTTTGGTTTTTTTAATCCTCAAGTATATAATTTTGTGTAATTTGAAGTGCACTAGAGAAATGAGTAGGGAAAGGTAAACTTTTGATGACAAAACTTTTTTTCCGATAATTGTACAATGTCTGTTGTCATCCTCAAAGTATACCATTGACTTAAATGATTTTGGTAAGATATTGCACCTCATGCAATAATGTAATTGAATTATCTGGACTGAGTGTCAGTTCATTGCTACCTTGACTCTCTGCAGTATGCGAGATTCAAATCTAGCACAATATGACCTTTTAATCCAGCTGCTTCAGTGTCAATTGTCCAATCAGGTAATTTTATGCGTATTAGAGAACTGCATTAGTAGCAAAATAGGGCATAAGGTGATACTGCAGCAAAATAAATCCTATCTTGCTATTTAATAAAACATTCTGGTTAAGAAGTAGAAAAATAAAGTATGCATTCTGAAGTGGAGCTAAAGTTTTTCTTCTGAGAAACAAACTTAGGTAAGATTTCAAGATACGCTTCTTGAAGTATCAGCTGCTCTCTAGGATCTATCAGGGCTAAAGAGAGCTATGACAAGTCAAACTGATATTATGATTAAGGTCTGAGCCCAGGGTTTATGCAGTCTAGCTTTATGTTGTGGTTTGTGTGTGTTCACATGCACAAATGGCTTCTTTGTGCTACACTTCCTTGTTTATAAAATGGAATGATACATCTTCCAATCTCAAAGGAGTTTTGAGATATTAAATCCGTAAATTCTGGAGTCATGCAGATTTCATGGCAGATGCGGCCATCGTGGTCCTTCCAGAAACTCCTAAGATCCAAGAAAGCACCACCCTGCTCTAGGCACGATGACCAAGTTAAGGACAATTCTATACTAGTTAGGTTCTTTTGAGAAATATTTCTCTTTTTTCCTCTGCATGTAAAATCTTTTTTTATACAGACGATCCTTCATTTTAGGAGTATACCAGCTTGGAATCAAATAGCTATAGATAAATGCAATGAAATTTTCTTGGCATCAGCTGTGTTATTCTTTCTTATTACTTCTATGAAACAGTCCCTTTTCAACATTAAAAATACTCTTCTTGCTAGGAATTTAAGCTTTGAGGCCAATATTCATTTAGTAAATAGTTAGACTCATTTCTAAATTTGATAATTGTACTGTGGTGGGCTGTTTCCCTCTTACCAGAAGTGAAAGAGAAGAAACTGGAGCAGATTCCGGGGAGGAAAGAGCAGCTTCGTTGCAACATTCCATCCCTTTGTGATGCTCCAAAGGAGGGGAAAAAAGTCACTGTAGATTTGGAGAGACATTTTTAGGAACAGAGTTGGGCAATCAAGCACTGTGAGCTATCAGAAACTCAGATGGGAAATAGTTTTGCAAGGAGTAAAGTTCTTGCCAGATACATTCCCTCTGACTACTCTCCCAGTCTTGGAATCTGGGAGGGTAGCTGGAGGAAGGAGCTGAGAAGGAATTGGTTCTGTATGTTGAGTTGATACAAGGCTCAGCCAAACATGAAAATTTAGTGCCATCCTTGTGGATGGCTTTTAAAAAGCATATGTGTAGATTCTTTTGACATGGGAAGTGGCTTCTCTGATCACACCTGTGAAGATTTTTACAAGAAAAAACTTCAAACCAGAAACTGTTACTTTTCTGTTACTTTTAAATACCTGTTATATGACTGGCATTTCTTTTAACTCTTCTTTTAGTGTTTATTTAAAGCTATGAAAAAGCATATTGTCTATTTAGACTTCATAGGTATATTCACTAGTGTTGATTTCTATTTCTATTTTCCAATGCAGTGTAGACATCAGACTAAAGGTCTAACTGTAGCAGTAGCAGTTGTATTGTTTATTGTATAAAAGTTGTAAATATACCGCAGTTTTTATCAAAATATGTTTTACAAACTTTTGATGAAATTAATAGCATTCCTGGGGAAGAGCCAAAAAAGTCTATTTATTTAATACACAGTTTCACAAAATATAAATCAGATCATCACCAGTCATGAAACTTTATGTAGCAGTATATTAAAGTTGGTCTCAAAATGTGAATATTCTCATCATTTCATCCTGCGTTTAGCTTCAGATCTATGTGTATTTATTGTCGTAGAAATTTAATTGTGTTAATGTAGTGCCTGGCTCCTAATGAATAATTTGCAAAAGAAGTGGACCGACACTTTCTCAGCATATTATGTTTGCATCTTAATGAACATTTTCTGCTTGGTCATGATCAAGATAGGAGTACATTTACATAATGTTAATCAAGCACTTGTTCCTAGCATTTGGAAAAGGGCAGGACTTAAATTTAATTTTTAGTGTGTGTGTCTCTGTATTTTAACAACTAGTTTAAACTACAAGTTGCTGTCACAGTGAAAACTGATATTAACTATCCCTTCTACAACCTCTATATTAAAAGTTCTTTTAAGATGTTTTATAGATTGATATTTTATAACTCATTCCTATTGCTTGCTCTCTAGACATAAATCTTATCTGAACTTTCCCTAATCTTTCTCAACCTTTTTAATTTAGATGATAACATTCCATTTTTAGCTATTCATGGAGTGATAATTCTTTTCTGCTAGTTTGGTACTACTTCATCTTTGGAACCAGAGAATAACAAGTACTCAAAATCATGTTTAAAGATATTTTTTTGTCTCAGACTCTAAAAGAAGCAGTCTTTTTTTTTTTTTTTCCCCCTTTCTTTCTTCCCA
>NW_015090812.1:14981102-15102990 GCF_001431845.1 Calidris pugnax
AAGTGAAAATCCAATTAGTTTAAAGTTAAGAGAAATGGAGAAGTATATATAGAGTTAGAAATGGTTATTTTAAGACAAGATATTGCCTGTTCTCATTTTGTTTACTTCTTCTGTTCCTGGTAATAGTAATTTGTATTAAAAATGATGAAAGAAGCATAAAAAAATAATTTGTGACAGAGCTGAAAAAGAAAATGGCGGTCATAGCAACCTGTTTTGACTATGTAATATTTTTTTTTGCCTCCCTTTGGTTTTTGTTTTGATTTTGTGGTGGGATGTTTTCTTTGCTTCCTATTCAAGAGCATTATGTATTTAATTGTTTCATTTATTGAGAACCCAAAAGTTAGCATTCACCTTTCTGGGAAAAGAAGCTTCTGCCGGGGGGAGATTTTGAGGTAAGAAAAACACCAGTCCGCTGTGGTGGCTCCCAGTGTGACAATGGAATCTTTCTTTTGGCCAAAAGATGATGTGGCAGTGCACAGGGAAGCAGAATGGAAAGGTGAAAAATGTGAAGGATGAGAATATAGAAAAAAGAAGTGAGACCACAAGAAAAGAAACCCACAACAACAACGAAAAAACCTTGCTTTGCTCTTTTGCTTTCTTCAGTGCTGTTTGTTTAAAAAAGAGCAAAGCATACTCTGCATCTCTTCTTCCCTCTCCTCCCCCCACGTCTTTCAGAAACAACTAAAATGTGCTTTTCTCATGTTTCAGTGTCAAACAGCGTGAGACTACAGGGACTTGTATACTTTCAGGCATATTGTAAGAGTCGGATTATGAGGGAAATGATCAGCAGTACAAATGCACTGTGTAATCTGCTGGATTCCAGAATGGTGTTTAGCAAGTCATTTGAAGCACAGGCTTGTGTTGTTAGTGCTTCTGTGACAGCATCTTTCATCCGTCAGCACTAATTGTGCCCATTATGGTTCTTTTGGGCCTGCTTTGAAATTTCAGCACAGTTCCAATATGACTTGAATCAGGTATCAGTTCATGTAGTAGTCCAACTGTCTCCCAGTGTTTAATTGTCATAAAAATCATATGCAGAGTGTAGGAAGCAATTCTGTCCCTGATCTTGGTTCTCACAGGTAGAAACTACTGTTTGCTATTGGCTTCTCACTAAGATAAATGATCCATTTTCAGTGTTGCAACACAGAGCTTCAGGCTGTACTCCACAGTAAGCTCACACAGCTTGTTTTCTTTTGGAAAAATAGTATGTCTGCGTGTATAACATGTCCATAAGACAGCAGCAGGAAAAAAGAGGAACTAATATTGGTAACAGCAAAAATCATACGATTTACTGTGTCTTGATAATATTCATCTCTATATGGTGACTTCATTTTTGGGAAGTGTTTGATTAGAGCCCATGGATTTAATGAGAAAACTTCAAATTTTCTCTTGGTTGCTTTTATGCAAAAGGAGCAGTGATCTGGCTTTTGCCATGCCACATTTTTTTTAAGTCTGAATGACATATTCCTTAGTGCCAGGCAGTTTTGACAAAATACCTTTACCTCAGAACTACCTCTTCACCCTTAGTGTTGCTTCCCAGATGAAGGAAAAATCAGAAGAGGATCAAATTGAGAATCATTCTTTGGTCCTGATAGATTAATTTTGCTCTATTTCAATGCAGCTATTGATTAGTATCTGTCCTCAGTTCCCTTCTGCTCTCTGCTGTGTTTTTATTGAGAGTTAGGTTACTTGTTTATGGTTTAATATATTGGCTTAAGCCATTGATGGAAATTGGTTTGTGGTAAGAGTCTAAGATGGGAGGCTGGGCTGACACATAGCCCATTCCTCATTCCTGGTATGGAATAGTATTTCCCAGCCTCTACTGTGTCTGTCTGAGCTCTTCTGTACAATAATTCGTAGTCCAAAGGAACTGATAAATATTGCATTGTCATCTGGGATTTTAGGGAAGCCAAACAAAAGTGTGTGATGTCTGCCATCACCTTTCCTACAAATATGTTGATAGAAGTAGACACTCTGGTAGTAGAGCACAAGTTTAATGACCAGCCTTGTAAAGACAGTTACTAGTTTTGATTTTACAGAGAGTTTGACTGGTTTACGAAGTGTACACAGAATGTGAAGATTTTGTTTCAAGGAGGAAGTGCAATGTTTTGATAGTCCAAGTTCCTTCTGAAAGAAATGAATTGGCAATTCACTGTTGTGAACCTTTGAAGGGTTTGAGTAATCTTCAAATTCATTCAGTGCTGGGAAGAGCATTACAAGCTGATGTGTAATAGCTGCTTCCAAAATAGATATTGACAATGGACCCTCCTTGTGAGAGAAGGAAGAGTGATTGAGTATTTTCACTTTGAAATCAGAAGTCTAGTGTCTTTTATTCATTCTTTCAAATATACATGAGCACTGTTTAATTTTTTTACTGGCAAAATTTTTTTCTACTCAGAGGAAGTTCTGATTTTGGTGTCATTAGATATTCTACTGGGTCTCTGCACTTCAAGGATGGAGAAATTGATCCCTTAGCATAAGTTTCATTTGCATAAGTATGCTCTATCTGTGCTGCATAATTATAGACTACCAGGACGAGCAGCAGAATATTACATGTCTGAAATTTGAAAAATTCTTTTAATTTAACATTTTGTATTTTTTGTCTGTCAAGGGTTGGTTTCATTTTGTGGAATAGTTGAATAGGGAAACTATGATTGAAATACCAGTTTAAGATTTGGGGGTTTGTTTGGTTGGGTTTTTTTAGCAAAATATAGGCATAAGAATGCATATGGCAAACGGATTGGGAGATAAATGTCTAAAAATATAGCACGGAGCAGAAAACAAAAACAACTGAAAAAACCCCAAATAGTTCTATTTGTCATGGTGTAGTGATTATCCAGATCTTGGCTGGATAAGAGAGCTTAAGAATAAACATCCTATGAAGACAGGATGAAAAAGTTGGGGTTGTTCAGCCTGGAGAAGAGAAGGCTCCAGGGATGCTTTATTGCAACCTTCCAGTACCTAAAGGGGGCCTATAGAAAAGATGGGGATAGACTCTTTATCAGTAAATATAGCGGTAGGATGAGGGATAATGGTTTTAAACTGTAAGAAGAGAGATTTAGATTAGGTATTGCAAAGAAATTCTTTACTGTGGGGCGTGGTGAGGAACAGGTTGCCCAGGGAAGTTGTGGATGCCCCATCCCTGAAGGTGTTCAAGGCCAGATTGGATGGGGCTTTGAGGAACCTGGTCTAGTGGAAGGTGTCCCTGCCCATGGGTTGGAAATAGGTAATCTTTAAAGGTCCCTTCCAACCCAAACTATCCTATGATTCTGTGATTTCCAAGTGACTTTTGTTTGTCTAGTGTTCACAGGTTCTTCAGTGTGAAGGTGAAATCTTTCCAGGAAGCATCCATGTATTACCAAAGATAAATATGCAATGAAACATTTAAAAATCAAAGTTGAGGTAGAAGATGTTGGCTATGGGTAGAATTTGTAAAATGCAAAGTAGAACAACACTTTTCTTGTAACTGTGAAATAGCATAATTTTTGTTTATTTTCTGTAGGTGTGTTTGTCCTGGGGCAACTGCCATTATCTTAATCTAGAGACTGCTTCTGCATCAGTAGATAAAGCATGGATTTTCTTGGATAAGAAGAATAATGTTTCAATTTATAAGTGTTTAGCGGCTTTATTGCTGTTGGTTTGTTTTTAATTGTAAATGAACTAGGCAACAGCAACCTTGATGCAGACTTCTTAATATTTGGGAATATTTAAGACAGGAGCGGGAGCTTCAGTGTGCTCAATGAGAAACAGGAGAGTTTAGGGAATACCGAGGAGATTTGATGCTGGAAGCTGAAGAGCTAGAGGCTTGGTGCTTAAAATTAAGTCAGTGAAGGGGGGCAAGGTGTGTTTGAGAAGACACTAAGATCTGTGAAAAGAACACAAATAGGGTCATAGTAGCTGAAAACTCACAATTGTGAACTTTGTTACAAAGTACTTGGCATAATTGTGTAATGGTGAGCAGTTTTTGATGTTGGTAGCAGGGAATTACTTTGTGGGGTTTTTTTTGTTTTGGTTTGGTTTTTTTTAGGAGGTACTGTAATTGACTGCTAGATCTTTTTTCCTCAAGAAGTCTGTCTTCCTAGTGGCAGAGCTTTGAGAAGAAAAGAGTTGGATGATATATTCCCCCCCTTTAGTTTATGAGTCTGCAATCAAAAAACTTGTTTACTTTGGTCTGCCGGCACAAATACCAAGTGTATTGAAAGATCCTCTGGTTCCTCACTTTGATATATTGCTGAATACTGGTATACTTTTCTCTGAACAGATCAGTGGCTCTGTATACTTGGTTCTTTTTTCAGTCTCTGATAAATGGGCGAAGAAATGTCTTGATTATTTTTATAGAAAAAGGTACATTCTGTAGAGCAGAAGTTTGTGCTTGGAGGGAGTTTAAGGGGAGCTGAAGTGATGTCCCCAGTGTTTTCAACCTGCTTCACGAGCCTTTTGTATGTCATGTTATATTACCTCTGAGTTGGAAGATACTAAAACAAAATCCATTAAGACAAGACCTAATGTTATCTCAACTGCCTTACATATAAAAAGATAGATGAAGACCATCATTCTTCTGTATAGAGAAAGCCAAATGTCCGTTCCCCCTGAAATTCCTGAGGCTTTATAAACAAGCATTTGTGTTCATTGTTTGATAAAGCAACCACAGAAAAAAGGCTGAGGTGGTTGATTGCATAAGCCTGATGGTTGGAAGATGGGATCCTCAGGCCTCTTACTGCTCTCTGGCCTCAAAATGTTCTCATTGAAGTCTATTAAAAGCTACCTTAAAAACTTTAAAAGCTTCTGAAACTGCTGGGGTTTTTTGTATGGAACTAGCACTATTTCTTTAGCTCTAGTGCACCTGGTTAGACTTCAAGAGTGTCTGGTGTTCTTTCATTGTACTATACAGGGGTATATTTTTCTGTTCTCTGAGATGATTTCCCAAATTTTAGTGGTTTTCTGCCTGTTTTTTCTTAATTTTCATTTGCTAGAACTATGGCTGTGTTTTAGTGGTGGTTTTCAATAAAGCCTAAGACTCCTCTCCAGTTTGGGTAAACAGGAGAGTAGTTATTCAGCTGCATAATGTAAAATAAAAGGAGAACGTTGTTAATTATAAATGACTAGCCTTATTAACTGTGTCCTGACATACATTGCAGAATTCTGATGCCCTCCCAAGGGTAAGCTTGAGATAGCTGTGAGCTACCAGGTTTACTTTCTGTATAGACTATTCCCAGCTCTCATGAAAATAACCTAGACTTTTTGAACTTTTATGTGACTGTATGTGTCTGTATGTACACATAAGAAATTCTGGATATGAAGTTTGCTCTTTAGCAGAGTGCGGAATAATACAGCATATTGCAATTGACAGTACATTGTCTTTTCTTTCCAGTTTCTTTCCTTCCTCCCCACATTTAATCTTGGATGTGCTTGAGGCCCTAACTGTTGTCAGCTTGGAGTAATTAATAGTAAGGCCCTCTGGTATTTAAATCCTTTTGGAGGTGTCAGTGATCTTGAAGGTTGGTTTGTCTTTAAGACCATCGAATCAGAAGGAAGTCTGTATGTTCCGTTGTTTCTATTGTGTTTGTGCAGAAAGAGAAGTGAAAGAAGCTGAATGTATGGAAAAATAACGTTAAAAACATTCACTGGTGAATCTGGAAACAAAACAGCAAATTCAGTCCATGTACAGACTAAAATGTTATGCTACTATTGACTTATATGCTAAAGGAAGCATTCATGTAGTACTTAATGGGTTCTGAAATCTTGATGAAATAGTATTTTGGAGATTTGCTAGTTTCAGGTAGCTTTATCAATTTATCAGTTGTGAAATACGACTCTGATTTATATTGAACGATAAACTGAACACAATTGATTTAATAAGGTATGCCAGGTATTTCAAGGAGTGCCTCACCCTTCACATCTGTATCTTACCTCCCTTATCCCCACATTCCTCTTGAATGACGTGTTCAGCAACTGTTTTTCTGTCATTGGATTTTTACTATAACCTTTCTATAATGATCTCTGTATTGTGCTTTAATAGCATTAATATTTACTTTTTTTAAAAGTCCTGGCAATGAAGCAAAAGTTTCTGATTAAGTGTAATCCTAAAACAAGACTGTATTTCAAAATAATTGTATAGATCGCAACAGCTGATAATACTTTACCCTTAAACTAAGGGAGCAGTTTGTTTTCATAGTAAGTTGATGTTATACACCTTGATCTTTGCAACTTGAATAACTTTCATATCCGAATGAAATAAACAATGCATTTGTTATTCTAGCCAAGACAGTTCATTATAGTTTAATATGTTTCTGGGCCATGATCCTATAATCAACTCTTCTGACAAATCTGTGAAGCTCCATAGAGCTTCACTGACTTCCACTGATGTTCAGCCAAAAGTAAGAATTCAAATCTTGAGAAGTCTTAATTGTTAACTGTAACTGAAATGCATTTTCATGTGTGTTCTTTGGTGGGTAGTTTATTGGTTTTAATCTTAAATTTTGTGCTTAAGGATGAAAACATAGTCTTATTTATGGCTATCTTATATGCAAGAGATTTGAAAAAAATATGGATTAAAAATAGGTTGCTGTGTCATAGGCATTACATGGATTCCTTGATATTTTTATATTTTTTTTCTCAGTGATTTGATGTTGGCTAATGGAAAATGTTGAGCATATTTCCCCCCTCTTCCCCATAAGTTTCTGACAGGAAATCTGTAGCTAAATATCATTTTATGATTTCCATCTGTTCATGTATAATAGTGCTTTATAATGCAGTCCAGATTGCCGCCCAATAGAAATGTCCTATAGCAGGAGATAGGCTTTCAACTGATTGTCATACATACTAATTATTTTTTTAATGAGTGCTTCATTTAATTTTGAAGAAAAGTAACTAATTTTAAAGACAGCTTCTTGGTGCAAAAATTTCCACTAATTAACTAAGATAGTGCCTTATTTTTCTAGTGCCACTGTTTTTTAAAGGACAGGTTTGAAAAGAATGGTAAAATAAGAAAATTAAATGCACCCTTAGATTCAGAGGGAAAGAAAAGGTAGGCAGCAGAAATAGAGAACTGTTGCTGAAATGTGGTGTGTTTCCCAGCTAGCAAGGACTAGATTAAAGAGCACTTATTGTAACAGATACCATTTTCATTTTGACAACTCCGGTGATTTCCTCAAGTACTAAGAGTTATTGATAAAACTGTTGAAACACTAGTTCTTGAAAGATGTATGTCAGCGTATGTTTCCAAATGAAAGTTTCCGTCCTTCACAGCTGGGAAGAAGGGCTTGGGTAATGGGAACCAGGTGTAGCTGTATGGTGGGAAAAGAAGGCAGCAAATACAGAAAAATTGTACCTGTGTTATTTATGCTCTTCATCACGTCAGTCCCGATTTTTGTACAACTGACTGTAAATCATTGCAGGGGAGTTGGACGAGATGACCTTTAAAGGCCCCTTCCAACCCAAACTAATCTATGATAACAGGTAAATTATTGTTGCTTTTCTTTATAAGCTTTGCAATCAGCTTGTCCTTAAATATCTTTACTGCCTGGGAGTTTCCATCTTTCACATTTAACGATATTCTGAATAATAAAATTAACATATTTTTAATATTTATCAGTTTGGACTAATTTAGGGACAACTGTGTTGTGTGTGAAATGAGCCAGGACGCTGCCTGTGACTTCCAATTGGGCCAAATTGCCTCTGAAAGGGAGAGCTGTGCTCCCCCTAGTGGGGATTAGCTTTATAATAGCCTAGATGATAATTATAAAGAGCTCTCACTTCCTAAAAAGAAATGTGGTTTGTATCCATGTTGGATTTCCTTTCACCAAGACAGTTTGTTGCAGACATCTTAATGGCATGAATGTTTTTTTTTGTGGGCTTTGCAGCTCAGTTGTTGTCAATTCAAAAATGTTCTCCACAGATAAGCTAATTTCCTACGGTTTGTTTCCTGTGGCTGTGTGCTTTGCACAGGGTGACCCTTTGCAGAGGAGGCGGCAGTAATCCGTCTGAAGTTCAGCAGTTGGAACTGTTCATGTATGTAGTCATGAGGGAGTATAGATCTATCATTTTGTAAAATGAAAGCCATTGGATTCAACTGCTTTTTTGATGAATATACTGAATGAGTTAGTATCTGGGCTGAAAGCAGGGATTGTTCTCAAATGCTTATATCCACAACAGATGTGCAGAGACAGCTAGTCTGACTCCCACGGCTCTGTTGGGCTAGACAGCGCCATTAAGCTTCTGTCAATTACCCCATTGCCAGTCACATCACAGCGGCCTGCGACATCTTGCCTCTGATGTCAGGAGAGACGTCTGTTGTGTTCTGATGCAGAGTCATGTTTTCCTCCTCAGAGAGAAGCAGCATGAAAGTCCTTTGCTTCAAAGATGTTGAGAGCCAGGATTTAAAAACAAAAACAAAACCCCACAACACTTAAAACAACTTTTTTTTTTCCCCCTATGAGCGGTTGGAAGACACAAAAGCAGAAGAGAGCTGTGGCAGCTCCGCTTTTTTTGGTCAACAGGAACCTGCCATTTGGAAACATGTTATATTTTGAAATAAACCTTCCTATGTACATTTGTAAATCTAGTTTTTTAGAAGTTAATACATTGCAGAAATTGTACCTCTGCTGAAGAACAGGTTAAAAACAGTTTATGGGGCATACAAAAATTACTGAATTTCCAGGTATTTTTAAGTGGTACATGTAAAGTCGAGTGAGATTTCTGCTACCTGTTGAATTTGTAGACTTGTAACACTGACTACAGAGTGGGGGCTTTTCTATAGTCTCTGGAAGAAATGGCTACTGTTTTCACCAAAATATCATCAGGATAATTTGTTGACATGTGGGAAGATAGAGGGGAGGCCACTTAGACAAAATATCCTCTTCTAAATTTAACATAATTTTGCTGAAAAAATAGATATACATATGAACTGAAGCACAGCTCTGTATCTTGCTTGAGAGTTCTTTTATCTTCTCAGTTGGCCATAGGCTAATAGCGCACAGAGATGTGAAGTCCTGATCTATAGCGATTTTGCTACAGAATTTTCTTTTGATGAAAAGTGACCCATTTTCTCATTGATATGGTGATGTTTGAAACATAGTGAGAATTTTTACCCTGAGTCAATTTTAATCCTGCAAATTGATGTCAGCCCATGATATCCTCTCCTTCCTGAGAAGAAGATACCATGGTATGAACTAGGTGTTAAAAGAGGTGTGAAAATATTTTGAGGAGGCTGTTCACAAACTAAGAGAAGTTACTTTTATCTGAGAACGTAAAAGTAATAAGACTTTAGAAGTTATTTTAGTATGAGTAAGGGAGATTGTGTTTACAACTCACATGCAGCCAAAGTATTTCCTCCTTTTGAAGGATAAATTGTGCATTGCAAAAAAAATAAAATAATTGAGTCAAAAGGCCAAGCGACTTTGTGCTTGAAAAATATGGAATAGCAACGTGACTTCTGTGTATGACTTTGAAAAGTGTTTGTAGATATCAGGATTTGGGAGAATTGCATTAACACCAGCCTCCCAAGGAGGCAGTAGAAACAGGATCCTGGCTGTACCCTAGCAGGTCATTTTAAGTCTAAATGATTCATGGGAAACTGTGAGCAGAGGCGTATGGTTATTAGCAGGGTGCCAGGAGTGTATGAGGAGAGGCTATAGCTATCAGAAAGGTTCTGAGGAAGAAGACATGGCAAAAAACTGAAAGGCTTAAGAAGACATGAGATAATGCGATTGAAAGACACTGGTAGGCAGATGCTGTTCTGTAATGGGCATACTGCACTGCTAAATTATTTGTTACCAAACAGTATAAGTTTGTCTATTATTTATTTCTAAGTACCAATTTGCTGAACTCCTTGTGTGGGAGTTTCCATTCTTTTTCCTCTACACAGCTGCTTGGTTCCTTTGTATTGTCTTTTTAGAAGGGATGATGATGTTGCTTCCTTTAAGAAGAGTCCAGTGAAGAGAAAAGGGCACAAAGAGATGGGAATAGCCTTAAAACTTGATGGGAATTGTTGATGGGGTGGTTCTAGAGTGGCGACTGAGGAGATGAAAGGTGGGAGCATGCACATTCTCACTATTATTTACTTATCCTGGAGCTTCCCTTGAACCATGTGGTACTGTAAAGGACTAATGTTTCTTGGCTTTTCCCCCTCTTTTCTGCCCAAACTTGTGTCTGAATTGTTCCTACCATGGTATGATGTCTTTAGAGCTCTGTTGGTACATGGATAGTTGTCTTTAACCACTGCAACTAAATTTGTTGAGGATTGTGTGTCAAAGTTCCTTTTATTTTATTTTGGGGTTTTTTTTAATTTTATTTTATTCTTTATGTAACAATGTTGCCAGAGAGTCTGTGTCAAAGCAAAGTCCTTTTCATGTTTTCACGCTCACTCAGTCTTAAGAATAACTTTAGCGTGTGACATTTTTCCGGAAGGTACTATGTCATCTCCCTGGAAACAGAATTCACCAGTGGTATTTTTTTACTTTGAAGTACCCCAGATAAATAAGCTATTACTTACAAAAAACTGTATCAATTGGTATATAATCCTACAGAAGTTTATAATAGTCTGTCCATCCATCCCCTCCCAGAATAACGCTTATCTCTCTGACTTAAGACTCTGAAGAAGTAACTTCCGTTTCATATAGCAAAAAGAAAGATGTGTTTTTTCCATACATGCTTTATTTGAATTGCCAAGAGATATTAAAAAAGAATATATATTCTTACATGGTTACAGCTTGTTAACATAAAAATGAACTTTTCAACCTTACTATTCATATACAAAAATAGTAATTGAGACTAATGGAATTTGAGAATGGTGAATTAATGCAACAGCAAGGTAAATTTAAATCATTTATATGGAAACCATCTGTGGACACTGGAGACATAAACCAAAAGCAGCTCAGGAAATATGAGGTTGCCTATGGAGATGTGCAGAGCAGAGAGTAAAAGCTTGGTTTGTATGACTTCAGTACCTTTAGTACTGGCACAGAAAGGAAGAGTTGCAGCTGTACAGCTTCTCTGAGGAAAGCTGAGCTGAGATCAATATCTGCATCTCTGGCAAGAGAGCGTCTTTCTCAACGTCACACACCTTTCTTTGGGAAACATGGGTCATGAAGTTTGAACAAACCTTTGTTTCAAAGCATAGGTTTAGCATCGCTGCTCTTATCTGTGTTGACCATGTACTATGCTCTTTCAAATCAAGTTGAAATATCTTAAGTGGCTCTTTCTCTCTGCATGACAGCAAAAGGATTATTCCATTACAGAGATCTACAGGTTTCAGTCATATTAGAAGTGGGTTAATGCTAGATTTTAGGCTATTGACTATTGTTGGAAGCAGATTACTTTGCTTGTGTAAAATAAAATCTGACAATTTAAAGTCTTAGTGTCTGCAAAAGATAATCTGACCAAATAAGTGGGTGTTTCTGGTGGTTGGTTTGAGGTTGGGTTTTTTTTTCAAGACCAGTCAGCTCTTTATATACTGCGAAATTCTACATCAACTGAGATGATATGTAACACTAAATTACCTTTCTCATTGTTCCAGGGGCCTTCATAAAATGAATATTTTAATAAATTTGAAATACTAACATGAGAATCTTGAGTCCTTTTTTCTCTGGTCTTGCTGAGGGCTATCTGTAGGGATTCTTTTTGACTTCTACTTCAGTGGCATTGCGTTATCCAGGATAACTTGATGCAGTTCTGACTTTTAGTATGTTCAGTGATTATATACCTTTTGATAATGAATAATTATGGTGTATTTTGGTCAGGAAGGATTGTTGAGATTGATGAATACAAATGTATTGTACCCCTTACTGCTGCAGTACCAAAGGTCTGAGCAAGGTACTAGAGTTGTTTTTACCTTTTTGCAACAGCTACCTAAGATGCAATGAGGGGATTGCTTGCCCTTTTGTTCTGGTCAAACTTTTAACAAATAATCTTCCTTGTTCAAAAAAGGACTGATTTGGAGGAAGAACAAATTATTTCTCATGCATGTAGGGAAAGAATTCCTTTTAATTAAAAAGCTTAATCCAATCTAAAGCAGGATTAACACCCAGAGGCTTTTAGTGAGCAGCTGGCTCTGCTACCAGTAGGAAGCTTATTTGTACAAAACCACTTTACAGCACACCTCACCAGTCCTGGACTGTTTTCTGGTTTTACCAAGGACAGGGAGCTCTGCGTGCACTGACATGAAACTAGATAAAGCTTGTTTGTGCAATTTTGATTTTGCTAATCAATGTCTGCTGCAAAAAGGTTTTTATAGTAGTGTTGTTGGTATGCAAGTGTGTTTGAACTGAATATGACTGCCACTGTGGCTTAGCATGGAGAGAATGAAGGTGGAAGGTTTGCATTAGCTGGCTAGTTGTGCCACAAGTGTTCTCTAATGCATGGTTTCAAACTAAGGCTGGGGATTTCATCTGGGCGTCTGTTGTGAACACCCAACTGAGTTTACAGGGTAGGACCAGGGAAGGTACACATTGAAAGGACTTGCAAGCTTTTATTTGTAATATTCCCTCTAATGACTCCTTGAGTCTACTGAGCCACCACTACTTTTAATCCTCTGAAAGTCAAAGAAGAAGGACTACCTTTGAAGCAAGTGATTATTTTATTCAGAAAGGAACCAGGTTGATGCTGCATGTATTTGTTTTCCTAGTTCTGCCCGAGTATAGCTTGGACCCCCAGGTGTGAAGAGTGCTAGAATATAGCAAGAAGAGTTTTCTAGAGGTAAAAACTATTTAATTTAGGGTTCATTGTAGTTCTAGCATTTAGTTAAAAAGGCATTTTTCTTGTACTTTCATTTACTTAAAATGGCTTTGAGGTTCCTGAAATGTAATTTTTGAGTGGTCTGTGTGTTGGTAGAGTGTTGCTGTGATAAACTGGAGCACCTCTCCTATGAGGACAGGCTGAGAGAGTTGGGGTTGGCTTCAGGGAAACCTTGTGGCCTTCCTGTACCTGAAGGGGGCCTACAGGAGGGATGGGGAGGAACTCTTATCAGGGAGTGTAGTGATTTAAACTGAAAGAGGGTATTTTTAGATTAGATATTAGGAAGAAATTCTTTACTGTGAGGGTGGTGAGGCACTGGAACAGGTTGCCCAGAGAAGTTGTGGATGCCCCATCCCTGGAAACATTTAAGATCAGGTTGGATAGGGCTCTGAGCAACCTAGTTGAAGATGTCCCTTCTCATTGCAGAGGGGCTAGGCTAGATGATCTTTAAAGGTACCTTCCAACCCAAATTATTCTATCAGTCTATGGTCTTTATTCATGCTCATCTTTTTCATCTCCATCTCAGATGACATCTTTAGGCTGCAAGCCTAAGATTGGAACAAAAGATAAGGCAGTATTTTTTCTTCTATATGTTGATATTTAAGGTACATGAGCTAGCAAATCTCTTGATAACAATTTGTAGGATTTTGGGGAAAAGTAAGATATACCTTCTAGTTTGCATATAAAGCAAGTGGCGTATAGAATGCAATTGTTCTTAAAATGAAGCTAAGAGCAAGATAAATGGTTTTCACAAGGAAAACAAAAGTACAATCAAAAGCTTATCTAGTCAGTATTTTAAAAATGTAATTAAAATTTATTCTGGTATGGCTTAACAACAGTGGGGCTCATTCAGCATGCAGACTCATTTCTGTGCTTTCAAAGGACTTTACACAAACTCCTATAACTACATTAAGGTTGGAAATAATATTTATCACTGTAAATGCTTAGTCTTTACACAGCCAATGATAATTTAGCAAATGTCATGCTGTATATGTTGGTACTACATAGTTACCATAACCTTATTCTTGGTATTCTGTCTTCCTAAGATTTCTAATAAAATATGTAGATCTTCTACCTTAAGCACGTCATTTGCTGTTCTGATCAGAAGGCAGTGCTGGCTTTGCTGTTCTCCATTTTTTTGGCTGCTAGACCAACTGGCAATAGTTTGTTTTCCAGATTAGTTAGTTTAGCCTAGAAGTATAAAGACAAGCTGGTGTGTAAATGCAATATGCTGGAAATAACACTATATATTACCAATTAGTTTTATTAAATGTGATGGTTGACTTAACTGTAATTCAGCATTGTCCATACATACAGGTCTTTCAATGATTATAACAGTATAGTGGTCCTTTTTGCTTTTATGCTAGCCACTATCCTTTTAGTAAAAAGTAAATGATTGTATGTCTGGAGAAAGCTTATATAAAATAACAAAACAATCTCCAGGCTACTTTCCTAAATGGAGGCAGATGATCTATATTGATCTTGCTTTCTTTCATTATTTGAATTGGATTTTGCTGGAAGGAGTGACATGCACATTTGTATAGTGAAATGCTTGTGACAACTGTATCCGTGTATAAAACAGTTCCATTAACTTTTCTTGCTAACACTGAAGACCTGCATTACAGTACTAAGGACTATAAATAAGAGCAAGCCCTGTTGTTACATACTCGACTGCAGTTTATTATTTAGAGAGCAAATCCCTGATTTGCAAGTATATTTTATTGCCATTATCATAGTCACTGTGCTTCATAACAGTTTACTGACAATTTTGGGGTTCTGAAAAGCCAAAAATCTTTTCCTTCTGTGATCATATCTTTCTCTTTACAGCTATCTGTTACTCAAGTTTCCTTATCCTAAAGAAACCTCAAATTGCAAGTGACCGGGAGGAAGAAATGAATGATGTCTATTGTGTTTGTTCTTATGCTAATTCATTAACCCAAATTCAACACTTGTGTCAAGCAAAACAGCTCAGTCTGAAGTTGGAGAGTTTATTGAGCTGTTTGACATATGCTTATTTTTAAGTCTTACTACTAAACCATGTTGCCTGAAAGGTTTCTGTAAATTTTCATGTAACTTTGTAATTAGTATTATTTGCAATATTCAGGAGTCATAGTAGTGATGCTATAGTTACAGCTGAAGATGTGGTTTTAGTATGCACCTTTTCAAGCATTTACAAATTGTTCAAAATTTCATATTTGGTGGAATGAAACCTTTTTTCTGTTTCATTGGATATTATTACACAAAAATGTCTGCTCTAAGCCATATTTTTTCTGGGAATAACCATGCTTGTTGGGGTACCCAAGCTTTGATCTATAAATGCAATTCAACTGATCTTTGAGTTTTCATGGGGTTTTATTTGGTTTTGCCCTTCCTGGGGCAACTTGAGATGCACACCCTTACCTGCCCTATGTATTATGTAACTAAAACACAGACTGACGTTATAGTACATGTGTGGTGTGTCTGATTTTATATCAAAAAAGGGCCACAAGATAGTCTTTCATAAAAACATCCTGTCCAACTGAATGCTGGAAGAAAAATGCATAAGGCCTGTATGTTAACTAGTTAAAAAAAAATTAAAAAGAAAGATGAAAAAAGGAGATACTTGGTCAGAGCTTAATCCTTAAATACTCTGTTCCTCACAAATGCAGTTGATCAACTAAAAATATTTGCAGAAAAAACAAGACATGCAGGCTCTGATGTTAAAACCAGCTTGGATGCACATACGGGATGGTGATTTTACTGTTGAGTAAATATTTTTATTTTTTTCGTTTAATGTCTAGCCCTTAACAATATCACACACTAATCAAAATGCTTCTACTTGCGTGTTCAAAATAAAGCCCTGGCAAAAATGCGATCTTGAAATTAAATGACGGGTATCAAATGCTAATGAAACTGTAGCAAGTTCTTCAGCATCACTACTTCTAATTTCAGACAGCTGCTGCATTAGATTTTAGTTAATAATCTTAGTGCCTAGCTGGAGGTGCCTCCTTGCTGGTCTGTGGTGGTGTTTTTAGGGGAGTTATTTTTGCTTTTAACTAGTTCCAATGTGCATTTGTTGGAGTTCAAAGTTTGAAGTTTGAAAACAATTCTCTTCTGTCTTGACTGTGCTTTTTTCCTTCTGTTCTGAAAGTGCATTAACTGCTATTAAAGAAAAAGTTTTGGCAATGTTAGTGACTTTTAATTGTTCTCTAAACTACTGATTTTTATTACAAAAGATCTTTTATACCTGTTTCTTTCCATGCATTACTGGAAAAAAGACAAGCTGGAATGAAATTTCTAAAATTAGTCATAATAATCTCTTGATGCTAAGGCAACTGAATTTTCAGAAGGGGAAGAAAAAGATGGGGGGGGCTTGACCTGACCAAAAAAACTTAATAACTTTTATGGTATTATTTTAAGCTTTGTGTTCTGCTTTCATCCTCGGATGTGCTTTGCAGATGATCTTCACTTGCCGTAGGTCAAAACTGTGTGAAAAGCACATATGTGCTGAGGCTGTTCTGGAATTTGAGGACTTTTTAAAGACAAATATTAAATTAACGGTTTTTCATAGATATTTTATAGACTGATTAAAGAGAGCTAGATTTGCAAATGAGACCAACAGTCTCTTTTGTCTAAAATGCAAATGGCTAAAGTATCTTAAGGGTTAAGATGGTTTTGATTAGGAAATTGACTGAAGAAAACTAAAATAAAATTGCAAGTTTGTTTCTTAGCAGTTCATTTATTATTTTTTCTTAATAAAAATTTTGTCTGATGGGGCTAAGTGTGCCTGTGTTGTATTGTTTCACGCTGAAGTTTTATTTGTTTTCCCAGTGGAAAGTCACTCAGCTCTGATAAAAAGAGGTGTTGCAAAACTAGCAGTTTGTACTTATATCAGATAGCCAGCATTTTGTTTTCCTTGCTTCTTAATGTTGATTGTAATATGTATATTTACATATGTTAATGGAGAAACAGAATAGTTAATTATGATTTTAAGGATGGTCACTTAAGGATAGTTGTAAGGAGTCACACTTGAGAGAATCTGTAGTCACCTGGAACACAGGTTTTTAGGGCACTGTGGTTACTGGAGCGGGAAGGGAGGGTTTGCTGCACTTCACTGACACCCTCTCCTGGCCCCATGGCTCACCCGGAGTTGCCTTTGAGAGTCTAAACATCCAGTAATCGGCAACAGAGAGACAGCAGGCTTCGTGGAATACTTTTACAGAGGAAAAGAAAGTAGGAGAAACCAAAGGCTTGCCTAAAATACATATTGGTCTAAGTCATGAAGTTGCTAAAGAGCCAATGTAGTGGTTTTGCTGTTAGTAAGACTTAAAACTAGAGCAGGATAGAGTTGTAAAGGTCTTTGAAAGAGTTGCTATGTTAATACTGATACCTTGAATAAATTTAACTTTAGGCATTTTTATTAATTCAGACTATATTTTTCCTGCAGCTTTAATTGGGTATAGTGACACAAATCCTCCGTTGGCTGTAAATTGTCATGGCACCATTGATTCTTTCTCTCCTCCTCTCCATCCCCGAAGGATTGATATCCACATCCAGCAGCACTGCTCTGGTTTGTAAGTAGTGTGCTGCTAAACAGCTCCCAAAGGAGGCTGCATTTCAGGGAAGGATGAAGGCTACGTGTATCTGGTGGGTGTATATAATTTGAAAATGAATCAGGACATTAACTTTGCTACATAATGATGGTTCATTTTTAAGCTGCTGTTCAGTTTTCCATCTTCGTCAGAGAAGAATGGAGTCAATAGGTTTTCAGTCCTGCTCCAGTTCAGTATTTAGGCCAATCATGTGTTTAATGCAGCTTTTGGGCAAGGAACCAGCTTGAGAACTGCTCAGTGCCTCAGGCTACCAGCTGCTTGCCTAATTGGCCTGGGAGCACAGTGGAAAGAAAGCTGAGACACCAAGTTAGCTGGCTTCAGTGTTGTTCCCAACTGGAAGAAACCTGCTTATTGGTTTGAAGTGGCATCCAGTGTCATTGATATACAGCAACTGTTTTCTCAGGGATCATGTTATCAATACTAGCTATCCAGTTCCCTCACGTCAAGTCAGTGTGAGTGAAGTTTGAATCCACATCTTTTTCTTCTGTTGGGCAACACTTGAAGGCTGCTGAGCTAAAATTTATTTTAGGACTGAGCCTTTCCTCATCTGAGTGGGAGGTTTGACAAGGAAGCATAGCAGGCGCGTAAGACACTGAAGAGAGAGCCTAAATAACATCCGTAGATCCATACGGACAAAAAATAGACAAAAAGAGCATAGTTTGGGGAAGTAGAGTTATATGCTCTGAATTATTCTATTCAGTTAACTTCGATAGTCAGCAAGGCTCAAAATGTATCCTTCATCAAGAGTGGTAAGTGCTGAGCTGTAAGGGAAATAAGAGTTTCTGGTTTTGGTAGATTTTCTTATTAAGAAATAACAGAAGGTTCCTATGCTTTTGTGAAAAATGTAAGGAATATGAAGTATTTGGTTTGTTAACCTTTAAGTTGTTAATATCCATTCCACTCTATTTTGTTTGGGGAAATAATATTTTGTATGCAGTTAATACTTGGATTTGAAGTAAATTCCAATAAATTTGTTTTATTTAAGACATTCCTCTGCTTGAATGTGCAAGGAATGTAGACAAATAACTGCTCATGATCACAGTGATTTGTTTCTATAATTACTTAAATATTGTTCAGTTGGTTGATTTGTTTCTATAATTATGTAAATATTGTTCAGTTGGGTTTTCAAATATTTTTATAGGTACGTATGTGTCTAGGGCATTTTCACAGGTGATTTTATTCTTTGAGACCCTAACAAAATAGGGCTAAGCAATCAACATGGTCTGTCCATTTCTCTCCAAGTTGATAAACTGCTTTAACTTGAGAGGGCAGTGATCTTGAAGATAAATAATTCAACTGTATCCATAATCATGTGGTGACCTACAGATGGAATGCTGTTATTAGTGCTTCTGCCAAAGAAGACATAACTTCCCCATTATATGTTATTTTCTGGTGGCTTCTGACTGGAAAACCAACTTGTTGCTAGCCATGGTATTTCCTGGTTTGTTTGGTTTTTTTTTTGCTACAAAAGGATGGCTCAAGAAACATAAATAATGGGGAAATTATGGCAGTTAAAGAAATGGAATAAAAAGGAGGATTTCAAAGAACATGAAAACAAATGGGTGAGAAAATAAGCTTGTTCTGTTGCTTACAAAACTGCTTCTGCCAGCTGAAGAGTTTTTGCAAATAATTCATCTGCTGGTAAATAACCAGTGTAGCAACGTTCATTAAGCTATGTATGGTTTGCCTGTGAGCAAACTGTCCTTGCAGTTGATGACAGTTTGTACATAGGACAACTGCAGATGACAGAACAGCATTTTTCCCAGCTGTATAGTAATAATATAATTCATTACAGTGAACCTAAACAGGCAGTAATAGTGTTTATAGTGTAATAGTGTGTGAGACAGAATATCTTATGCCTTAAAATTATCATGTAATTTATTACTATGAAAAACTGTCTTGTATTCGAAGTACCACTTGCTTAAGTGCTGCTTAGGTTTTTAAATTGCTATAGTTAATTTGTGTTAAACATAGTGTGGACAGTCTTAACCCACTTTAGACATTTGGAAATTAATTAATTAAATTAACAACTTCAGAAAGTAACAAAAAAGCTTCCTAACTTCACAGGAAAAATTGTGAACTGTTCATGACTAGGAAAAAAAGTGTGTTTTTACAAAACTTGCAATTTTCCTTGCTGTCCTGTTAATAGACCACAATGAAATCAGGCATCAGGATGGCTGACCAGGTTAGACGCTTTCAGGTTCTTCATCTGCTTCTCGTGAGCTTTAGCTTCCCTTGCACTTCAGCAGCTTATATCCTGCACTTCATCTCAGCTTTTGGGTTTTAACTATTGCAGTTATTTCATAAAGGTGATTTCAGATCTTCGTCATGAAGATCAGTTTTCATTTTAATTTGAAGTTTAAAGCATCCTTATTCTTTGATAATGAAACTGTCTGTGTACTTCATGCCTGTGAAGGTTCTCCTCTTTGCACCAGTTCTCACTTTCCCCTCTCACCGTACAAAGTTGAAGGTGATTGTACGCAATAGTCTTTCTGCTAATTGCATCTAATCATACCTCTTTGATATCTTATGCATAGCATTTAAAGTGCGCTTATGACATTAAGTCTTGAATCATCATGGTTTCAAATACCTTATTAGAGGAACACTTCCCATCACTGTCCTTGCAAATCATGTCTGTTTCTCACAAATGTTTACTTCTTCCATGTGAAAAGGGAAGCTTCCCTCCGCACCAGCCAGCCTCATCAGCCCTGGAGTTCTGTGCAGTTGTCATTCAAATCTAGCTGAGATCTGCTAGTCTGGTGTAGGAAATACAAATTAAATATGTTTCATTTCAGCCTCTCTAGGTGGTAGTCGGTATCCATGTAGCCTTGGGCAGCCATGTGGTTAACTACGTCCCCTACCAAATGCTTCCTCTAATCTGTTACTGGCAGGAGGGGGAGAGTTGCCAGTCCCTTTTTGTTGTAGCCATCTTCAGATAGATGAAACCTGAGTCTGTTGCCTCATCTCTTTCCAAAATAGGAAGTTTGCCAGCAGTGATGGGAGAGGTAGCAAATGAGAAAGGCAGGAGCAAAAACTGTGACTGATGTAGTGGGGAGCAACAGATGTCATGTGGAAAATTGAGATGTACTCAATAAGCATTTTCTACAAACATTTTCATACTGATGTAACTTAGTTATGGGGTGTGAGATACGAGCATATGAGAGAGTGAGTGAGTTTAAGCTTTGAAGCATTTCAGACAGATGGAAGTTTGTGGTTGAAGACAATTTATGTGGAATTACAGGCTAGTGGTGTTCACAGCTTAATGATTCTGCTTTAGAAGTGATTTTATGTTATAATTAAAGAGATGTGGTGAAAGAGAATAGAAGGAGCTGGGTTACAGAAAGTAAGCGAAGTAAAGGCCAAGAGCTGCTGCTGTTAAAAGCGTGTCATCCAGAAAGAGCTATACCTTGTGTAAGAACATAATACAGAGAATTACAGGTTACTCTTGTGGTACCAACTTCAGCTTGCACTGTTGGCCAACGCAGATTTCTTTGAATACGTTATTAAAGGCAATATCACAATAAATGAATCAGAAAAGAGATTTTGACATCTGTATTGCAAATCGTATTAAAGTATATACTTACCTAGAACGCAACAAAGCTGTGTCTGAATCAGCACAAAGTATTTGATATTTAGCAGCAGCAGAAAAAAAATGCTCTGATACTGTGGTTTTTATTTTCCAAATAGGCTTTTAGCACATGAAGCAGAGTTCAATTACTCTGAGTAGTGCCCTTTGTATAAAAGGAAGGTGGTTTATTTGCAGTGTACTAACCCTGCCAGAATGTCTTGTTCATAGCTTGCTTTTCTGTGTTTCTTTCTTTTCAATCTATTTCAATACTCAAAGATCATGCTTTACCTTAATGTTAACTGTTTTATAGGCTTCTTGCTACTATTCTTGCTAAACTTGAAATTAATAAATCTAATTGAATTTTTGCAAATCCATTTATTGTAATGCTTTACACTTGGGGCTTGTATCAATTGAAATAACAAAACAATGGTTTCATCTGAATTCCAGTGCTTGACTAAATCTCAGTGATAGTATTTCTATTGTTTTCAGAATTATTCCTCTTATTATAATGTTTAAACAGGTGTTTTATAGAAATTGTTTGGGATATTTTGGGGCTATCACCATTTTGGTAGCGCTTTATATACATTTTTCTTTAGAGATGATGGCTTTCAGTGACACTGGCATGAGTCATAGAATACAGTATGTGTTCCTGAAGTATATTGTTTTCTAGTCTTCGTGTTCCATGTAAGACTAACTCATCTTTTATCATTCATACATTTCATAGATTAAGTTTTGCTTCAGATGTGTCAGAAATATATATATGAAAGCAAGTATTTCCTTTATTGCTAAGGAGTTACTGGTTTTCACCAGGTTATTTGCATTTTATTGTTTGAACTCAAACTTGGTGATATTTACACTGAAATTTTGTATTTGTCATCCTTAACAGAAAGGGCTATTGCAAGACATGAAGTCAGAGAAATAGAACAGCGTCATACAGTAGATGGCCCCCGACAAGATGTGACACTGGATGAAGAAGATGACGTGGTGATTATTTACAACAGAGTACCTAAGACTGCCAGCACATCCTTCACAAATATTGCCTATGATCTTTGTGCGAAGAACAAATACCATGTTCTACATATCAATACAACCAAAAATAATCCTGTTATGTCTCTGCAAGATCAGGTAAGCTGCAGCATTTGGGATGTCTTTATTAAACAAGGAGACAGTATAGAAAACATTTTTGCTATTGCAAACTTGTATGGTCTGATAGAGTTAGCTTTTATGTCCCATTTTCCAATATAAATAAATTCTAATGTGTTTATATTTTCTTTGTAGCAAATTAATATTATTTATTAAATAATAGGCTTATGTTTTTGCTGGGCTACTGGAGGTGGTTAAGTATCTTTATTGTACAAAAACAAAGCTAAAAAGTGACACAGGGCAGAAATGACCTTTGATGTTATAACTGTAAAAGTTTATGGTATCGTCAATTGTATGCCTTTTGGCTGTGTAATAATATTTGCCTGTCATCTCCATCTGCAGTGAAGGCAGTTTTATGTGCTTTCCTCTCTGAGCAGTGCAGGCGCTGTGCCATGCTGTCAGGGTTATACTTCTGTCTGTGGTACTAGGTCTCATCACATCAGGTAATGAAAAACAGCTAGAAAGAAGTGGTGGTAAATAACTTGCACTCTAAAGGATGGGTCACTTTGTATCCACTTAAAGCCAAAATTGGTGTAGTCCCAGGCTAGAAATGATCATAGCTACCACTACATCAGATGATTATTAAAACAACAGATGATGAAGGATCGATGCTCTGTTTTTCTTGGGGTGGGGTGTGCTGAGGGACTAATTTTATTATTTTTTTTAAAGTAATATTTCTTTGTTCATTTTGAGTGCACACACGGGGAACCCAGGTTTGAGGTCTGAAACATCACTATGTCATCATCTCTATCTGTAAAACAAATGTTGCCAGACTCTTGAGTACGTACTACTGGTTGAACGCTGCTCATTTTACATTGATATGCAGCAGAGGCAGGAGCTGTTCTGCATTGCAGCCTGTCAGCACTGAGGCTTCCAGCTCCTTGAAGTGCCTGGCTACGGGCAGAAGCAGCTCAGCAGCAGCTGTTGGAGTGGGGCGGGGGGCAGCAGATGGTACGGGCCCTCCACTTCCAGTTCTGTATTTGGGAGAAGGATTGAGGTAGGCATCTCAGTGCAAGGGGGACAGAGTGTACTTGGGGTGGGACTGGGAACCTGTTTTGTGATAGTGGGGTTGTGTTACTGTTGGGTTTTTGCTGTTGTGAAATACTTTCCTAAATGTGAAGGTGATGTTGTCATACATAGTTACGGAGATTATTAAGTAAATCTGGTAGCCATCTATAGTCTTGTCCACTGCGTAGAATAAGTACTAAAGACCTATGCACCAACAGCAGAGTGACTTTTCAGAAGATTTAGCAAGCCTGTATCTGTTAATTAAAATTCATGCTCAAGTCAGTCATACTTAGTGCTGCACTTTCAACCACAGATTCTGTTTCTGTCAAGGTGTCTCTTTGAATTGCAGTGGTCTGTCCTGAGGGATAGGAGAGCTAGGCATTGATGGTATAAATTAAACATAGGCAAACTTGCCTTACATTTCTACTTTTGTTTGAATTTCTGTGGTAGTGCAGACACCCCTCCCACCGCTTGCCTCCCTGGGCCGCTTTGCAATGTCAACACCAGCCAACATTGTTCTTCCTTTAGTTACAAGGACGGTGGACCCAGCATTGTTCTTGTTTCAATTGCAAGTGCTGTTAGCTGGGACTGTCTGGCACTTTCTGACCTTGCCTTTGGGGCAGTGGGTTGAGACAATCTGGTACTTTCCTGTCCTGGTGCAAGCACAGTGAGTTGGGACGATGGGGCATTCCCTAACTGCACCTGGAACTCCTGCTGCCTGGGAAATGTACCCGAGACCCCTCCTGCCCAAATCACAAGCCCACTCAGAAAGTTGCCAAGATCACCTGACAGGAATTGTGGCCACAATGGAAAAGTACTGACCAGAGTGAATTATCTTGTGATCCTGTAAATATAAATCCTGAAGTGATGCCCTCTGGAGCTCCCTGGAAACACAGCAGGCTGCTACTAAGTATTTCACAATGGCATTCAGACCATCCACTGATAGAAGCTAATGAAGGCAGTAATTTCAGACCATTTGCTGATAGAAACTGACAAAGGGATAAGAGTTAGGAATTTCAGACTGTCTGCTGAGGAAGCCAACAAAGGGAGGAAAGTGTGTATAGTACCGTTTTGATCACTGGGTACCAAAATTTACTATAATCTGCAGAAAAGGAAGCATCTTAATGATAGGTTAACCTCTATATCTCTGTGAGTGTGTTCACATATGCAATTTGATTTAGGAAACTTCGTTGTATCTTTCACTAAATTGCTGTGTTTGATTTTAAGAAATTGTTGATTATTGAGTAATTAAGTGTTTGCTAGAAAATCATATAATTTTGTGATTTGTTATAGTACTGTTAAGGAACCTCAAACTACTCCTATTCCAAAGTTGCACGAGACCCATAATCACATGTTGAAGCACTACACTGAAATCCCTACACCTAATCCCTTTAGACGTAAACTGTTGACCAAGTCTGAGACTAGGAGTGGATCCAGTGACACCTGGACTCCTCTCAGAGAAGAAGTTTAGAAAGCAAGAGGGTCCAATCTGAACCTTGTGACTCAATGGGAGATTTTTCTTACCCCTTTATTAGACATAAACCATTGCCTTCCACATAGTAAGTAATGGAGTAAACCTTGCCATCAAACTCTGTTAAGTTGTGCATTTATAAATTTATATTAAAATCACTTTTCTAATATCTTTGATGGTGATTCTTTAAGCGACCTTAAGTTCTCCATTCCCTTAATGACAATTTCATTTAAAACAAATTTGTTCTTTACCGGCTTAGTTTTATTTAAGAGAAACTCTCCTCCTCATCTTCCCTCTAATAATTATGTATTGAAAAATGAAAATCCATAAATACTGGGTATGTATACAATGCTGTACTACCTTGATTTGATATTATGCTATTGTCTGAGGTGGTAAATTATGCTATTTAATTAGACAATTGATACTCCTCCTCTTCAGTGGCCATTAACCCAGAGATGCTGATAATGAAAACCTTAATATATATTGCATAGTTGTTTAAAGAAGAAGAAATCCTTATTTATCTTTAGTACACTGAGATAGCAACTTGCTGTTGTAAGTCATAACACGTAATTCTGGAGGTGGCAAGGGTGCTGATGTAGGTTTACTCTTTGTGGGCTTGGATTTGCATGAAATATTCACATGCCACCTTGCATCAGTATAGCTCACTTGAGTACATTAGGTGTAGGTGCACCAGCATAAAATACATAAACACATAGAGGCAAAATTGTTTTATCAGTGATGCTGTTTGTTAAAGCAAACCTCCCTAAGAAAGGTGAAGATTGTCATAAATGACAATAAATTTGTAAAATTTGCTGTACTTTTTCCAAACTACTCTAATTCTGTAACAGATTTTAAGTTCTCTGTGCATATGTAAAACCCTTACTTTTTGAATGCAATCTGAAAAAACCCTGCTTAAAATCCACTCCAAATATAATCTGTATCTGATTTGAGATAATCCGATAAGAGTCCCTAACCTATGCATTTTAGTTTCAGATGGACCTTGTCCCAGCAGCCCTCCTTTCTTTTGCAGCTTCTCTGACAGCAGGATCCTGGGAACTGCCCCATTTCCACAAGTTGGGCCTTTTCTTTGCAGCAAACTGAGTGCCATGTTGCCTATGTTGCATTTCTGACCTGTGTGGTCTGTAACAAAACCACTTGCTTTCATTAAATCAGAGCAGTTGTTTGGTTGGATTTTGTCACTTGCATGTTTCAGTACTGATACCTTATGTCCCTGTATGTATGCCTTTGTTATGGCTAGTTGGATGGCATACCAGCTGCACAAACTTCAGGTTTTTTGCTACATGGGGAAATTGTCATCTCAAACATTTGGAACAAAATTATTGTTCTGTATTGCGGCACGTATTCTTGATATATTACTAGAAAAGGGGCTGTGAGAACGTGTTCTCTGTACTGTTGTGAACATAGAAAAAACATGGTACAATTATCCAGCATTTCTCTCCCTCAGCTTGTTGTTTCACGTTCCTTGTTTTTTTTCTTCTGCAGTTTCTTTCCATTTTTCTCAAAAGAGCAACGTTAAAATATATAATCTTGCTTCTAAGTGTATTCTAAAACAGCAGCCTCTCAGAGGATAGCACACTCGTACTGACTTTAGTAGTAGTTAACTTCCTCTGCTGGTGAAGGTTTCAATGGCTCTCAGAAGTGCAACAAGTGAAAGGTTGCAACCACTCTGTTAGAAGTGGAAGTACAGTCATGTGCTTCTGAATATTTAAGAATTTTTCTCTTGGAGTTGGATGGCATAGTGAGCGCTAGTGTCCACTGCTGTAGTTGTGCCAATTGTATTTTCCTGTTCGTGCAAGGCAGGTATCCTGGCTGTACCATGGCTGAACTGGTGAACTCTGTCTTTTCACCACCTCACTAAATTGCTGTTCAGCTGCCCTTGCCTTGTGCTTGCTTGTGGTTTCTGACGACACGCAGCTGAAGGTGTGCTGCTAGCCTGTTTCCACCATTCCTGACCCTCTGATTAGAGCTAACTAGAAGTTATGAGCTTGTATGACTACTGGGATAGCTAAGCGGCCAGTGCTTTCCTGCAGAGGGATTCTGATTCAGTTATCCCATCATGCTTGGTCTTTAAATCTGAATCTGAGATTTCCTTTAATGGAAACACTGTGTTGGTCTTCAGTCTTACTTGAGAGCCCTATTTTTGTAGTTCAAATGGAAAATCCTCATGTGCCCTGACCAGTTTGGGCTTGTGACATTCATCTCCCAAGTAATTTGTAATTTTAAGTCAGTTCCTCTGCAATTGACAAACAAAACTAGAATATAATGACATGAAAAGCCAGGGCTGTTTTGGTGTCCAAAGGTCCATGTTATACCAGGCCACCTTACCACCTTCTGGGGGCAGAGAGTGCGGGTGTGGGTGTTTGGGGGGGGACGGGGACAGACAGGGTTCAGACTATAGAGAAGAAGGGTTGATGGAAGCAGTTAATGGGCAGAGGTGACAGCTTACACTATCACTTAGGGTTGCATGCACAGATTTCCCAGGGCTTTTGCTTGCACCAAATATGCTGAGGTTTTTTCTTTTTTTCCTTTTGACTCACTGGGATTTGTTTTAAATTCTTATCATCCTAGAAACTGAATGTATTTAACTTACCTTTCAGGACATCTTACGCCCCCAGAGTACGTTTGATCTGGCTTTTTAATTCAGTGAAGCTCAGCTGATTTCTCACTTACTAAAGGCTGTGAAGCAACTTTGTAGCTGATTATATAAAAGCACCATGAAACAACTTCACAGGAATTCCATTCACGTCTATCTGAACTTTTAAAGTAACCTTAAATTTTATTCAGTTGAGTTCAGATGGAGAAGCTTGCTTGGTTGCTCAAAAGCTCCAATATCTGCTAAGCCCTGAAAAGAAAGGTAAAATTTATCATATTTAACAGTATGAAGCAGCAAGCAATATTCATCTCTGCCCTAAAATGTGTGAATCCAGACTCATTAGGCTGTCTGTGACCTGGAACAATTCTGATTTTTGGAAGGCTGCAAACTGGGGCGGGGGTGTGGGGGAAATCTCTTGCCTGCAGGCCTAGTTACAGGTGTTAAAAACTCAAATTCTTGGAGGCAGAACGTGTTACTGCTCTGTTAAGGCAGATGTAAATGTCACAGCTGTCTTATAAAACCTTCCTATCCTTCTCTCAGCTTGCCTGGTGTTAAAGTTAATAAAAGGCTAGAACATCCATCCTATGTTCATAAAAATTATTTTCTTAGCAGACAATGACATTGTAAGACAAAGAGAGTAAAGGATTTTTTTAACTATTACTGGAACATCTGAGGTTTGATGCCAGGTGGTACCACGGGGATCTAAGACATAACTGACCCTTGACATTTTGCACTTAAGATTGAAAGCCTGTTCATGGAAGTGTAACTGAAATGCACCCTTTAATAATGCTGCACTGCACACAATAGGTAGTGTAACTGGTTTTCTTGTGGAGTTGTATCAACCAACTGTGACATTTTGGGGTTTGGAGGTGAGGGAACAGAGGATAAGATATACTCTGCATTTACGAAACTTCTTTCCCAGGTGTAGAAATATTCATAGCTGAGGGTCTCCACTGAAACCATCTTGTCATTAGTCTTTGAAAGGTACAGTCGATGAAAATGTGGTTTGTTTCAGTAGCGGTGATGTTACTTAAACTGGATTCAAAGTCTCATGGATATCTTATCAGATTGTGCTGTGGACAAAATCAGACAGAAAGCCAATACAGTTTATGAAACACCATTGTATAACATTGTGCAGTGCTTTTTCAGCTACATTTGCCACAGTTTTCATGTGCAATATATGGTTTAAATCATGAAATGCCACAGACTGTGAAACACGTACACTGAAAAAATTAATGTTGCCTATTATTAAAAAGTAATATCCATTTCTTTTACCGGAGAGTCCAAGAGCCAGTGTTTGAAGAAATAAGTAAAGGTTATCAACCTCTCAAGTCCTAGATAGAGAGTTTTGCACTTTTGAAGAAACAGCAGCAGGCCAGATTTGCCTCTTAAAATTCTCACTTGGTTGGTAATGATAAATACCATGTTTCTGGACATTCTCAATCCATTAGACCTTACACAATGTTAGTGTTGTCTTGAGCTCTCAGACTCCCTTTTTTGACTCTCTTGTCTCACCTCAATATCTTCGTGGTTATCTATGTCACTGTATAACATAAAAGATATTGTAGATATGCAGGGAACAATGTCCTCTAATTCTCAGCTTCAGAAATGGCATATCATTGTCAGACAGCTCAGGCAGTACAAATTTATCATCTTTTCTTTATTATCCGATTCTCTAGTTTTGAAATAACTTTCAGAGTTAGATGCTTTGATGTTAAAATATTCTGTTCATCTAATAAAGTCAAGCTATATCAGGATTTGCATGTCCCACTTAATTTGATCATACTTTGTGGTTTGGGGCGTGTATCTTATTTTGTTTTTATCTTTGAAATGTAAAGCTATTCCTATTTCTGTGAAGTTTGCTGAAAACTGCTTCATTAGCCCTTGTTTAAGGGCTACTTCGTGCTTTTAACATGGAAGTTTCACTGAAATGTTAGGCTAAAGGTAACTATTCAAAATGGTAAACTATACATCCAATTTACACTGTATGCATTTATAAAATTTCTGGATTACTCATCCATTGCCTTTTGGGGTGGGGGAGCAAATGAACTGTCAGATTTGTTTCTTATGTCACAGTAAAATAAGTCTAAGAATATGCTTGTAAATCCTGTACACTTTTATTTGAGGGACTAAATACAGATCAGACAATTCCATCAAAGGTGTACTTGCATTTCTACTTGATTGAGGGAATTCTGTATTCCTTTCAAATTTCAGATAAAATGGACTGACAGGTATTTAAATGTTTGTCTTGCTAATGTTTTTTGTGGTAGATTTCCTTGAATTGCCCTCCCGATTGCTGTATTCTGCCTTTTTTTAATTTCTGATCATTAAATTGTGGTGATCTAAAATGGGTCATCTGTATGCTTACAGAAAAGTCTATTTTAGCAGGCACAAATTCTTTGATAATATTCAAAATAGACTGTTTTTCTAATGCAGTAGAAGATTTTACTTACAAACCAGAAAACACCATGTATGGGGCAACTTAAAGTGTTCCAGCTGTACAGAAACATTTTCTGCTGTCTGCTTTTACAGGTCCGATTTGTGAAGAATGTGACTTCCTGGAAGGAAATGAAACCAGGATTTTACCATGGACATATATCTTATTTGGACTTTGCAAAGTATGTTACCCTTGGGTTTCTCTGTCGAGTAGCTCAGTAGTGTAAGTTGCTTGGCTCCAGCTGGGTATTAGTGCCCTCTAGTGATCAAAGTCTGACAGTTTTGAAAAATTCACACACTGAAATTCCTGTGATGAGCAATATTTGATTTTGATTTTCACAGTTTTCTCTTGTCTTTTTGCATGGTAAAATCAACAGTCTCTCATTTCAAAAATATTTATATGCTAGGTTTAGTATTCCTTCTCTGAACTTTACAAGCTTGTTTTACTGAAAATCCTGGTTTTTCTTTGGAACACTGGCGGTTCTGCCTTAGGATTGTCTTCCAATTCTGGGAAATTTAATATACCTGTTCTCAAATATGTTTCATATAACAAGTAATACCACCTGCCTCTAAAGTTATGTAGTTCTTCTCTACGAGAGTATCCCTTTACACTTTATCAAAATGTTAAATGTTATATTTTAGAGCAGTTTTCTGGCCTACGGTGATTTGACTTGCTGTAAAAAGCACCAAAATAATTCTTGTGGAGTTAAATGCTGCTACTTATAACGTTTATTTAAAATAAAATGAGGTTAAAATCCTCCTAGTGACTTCAAAGGTTCAGGATCATATCTGTATTCCCACTTCCATGTGTTTCTTTTCTTGTCTTATTTTTACTTCTGGATCTAAAGCAGTGATCCTCAGTAGCTCAGTCTTGTGAAACCTCCCCTTGAACTTCAAGTCAGTTTTGCTTAAGATGCTTACTAGGCAGTGCTTTATCTTGTACTGGCTGCATGTGGAAAATGGTTTAAAATTGAAAGTGGAATTTCTAGATCTCAGCATATTTGTCTGCATGAACAACAGTAACTGCTACTTTTACCTCTTGCTGATGGTCAGTCCTCAGTAACGTTATGTTTCTATGTATTAAAACATTTATTTAAGGAAACGAATTTTTTGTATGTAAGAATTTCTTTTGTTTAGTCATTGCTTGTAATTATTCATTCTATTGTATACACTGATTTTTAATTTGAGTTTTTTATTACAAAGAATGAGAAAAGGAAATGAGAGTATTATATAATCGAAAATGCTAAAAGCTACAATAAAAGCTGGAAATTACCAGTGGCACCAAGTAAAACCTTGAACTTTACAAAAAAGTAACAGGCAAGAAGTCTTAATTGCAAATTAATCGATAAAATAAAATACCAAATTTCATTAGCTTCACTTCTGCCTTTTTAATGTTAAAAGGCTGCAACATTAATAAACCCTTGAAGTGAGTAACAGCTTTCTGGAGCAGCAGAGGTGAATGTTAGTTTATACATTACTTGCTCCACAAAGCTGAAAACATTTTCAGATACTGGAACATTTTAAACTAAAATAATTACTTTACATTTAAAAAGCATATAAGAATTTCACACTTTCCTTTCATCTGCATCTTCCCTCCAGGTCTGTGTTATCCTTGTGTTTGTTGTTTGTTAGCCTGTCACCTAAATGAGGGTGTTTTTTTTTTCCCACAACAGCTTGCTTTCTCATACTTTGGGTTTTAATTCTTAAAATAATATCTTGAATACTCTGCTTGTGCTTGGCAAGAACCACACTTTTAAGGCTGTGAGGTATGTTCTTGTAGTGAGCATTCCTGTAGTTGAGAAGTGTAAAATGTTTCAGAAAGTCTGTGCCTGTTTGTACACAGGCATCAGACTTAGGTCCACTGTGAAATATCAGAAGTACTTCTTAAATTATGCTGAAGCTTAAAGTACTGGATTCAGTCAATGACTTACAGTATTGAGGACAGATTATCATAATCCATCCATGTAGAAATTACAGCAGTAAAAGTTTACATTTTTTTCCTATTTTTAAAAAATTGCTGGTCCACCATCATTCCCTATTTTCCCTGGTAAATGGTTGGGAAAAGTTCTTTGCCAATGCAATTGCCAAATCATTATCATTATTAATAAAGTCAGAATAGTAAGTGGCTTTTGTTATCATAACTGAGGCTAGTTTTGTGAGGCCATGTGCAAATCCATATGACTGTCCAGTCCAGCACAAACATTTCCAAGGGCTTTGACACCTTTATTTAACCCACAAATACCTATTATTGGTTGAGGCTGCTAATATATCAAAGTAGTTTGTTACAGCCTTGTACAGCACTTGCAGTAGAGCGTAGAAGGGGACACGCATGCATGTCTCAGGCATTTCAGTCGACCTGAAAGAGGTTGCAGTTCAAAGTCTGGACTTTGCATCAAAATGGTTGACACGTTCTCACACTCCTGTTTTGTGGACTTTGGGAATAAGAGCTGGCGTACAGACAGATGTCAGCAATGCTGCCTTTAACTGCTACAGTCTGATTCCGTGGTACATTCTGTTGGCGACATGTGAAGAATCAATTCGTCTTTTTGTAGCCTTTAACAATTTCTGTAGCTGTAATGCTGGTCTTTTGCCAAAGTAATGCCTTTTAATTGTGTTTTTTCTAACTTTCTCTTTTCTGCTGCTTATTCTGTGTTTCTGTTCTTTAGCTTTACAACTTAAGATTCCTCATATGGGCAGTATCTGGTATTATAATTTACAGAGTACCACTCTAACTATAATGGTACTGCATCTTAAAACTACGAGTGCTCTCTGTTTTAGCCAAGCTAAGAGGCTTGAATGGCCCTCTGTCAATGCAGAATGCTTTCCCAGTTTGCATGGGAATGGAGGGGTTTTTTCCAGCTCCTAGCTTTACCTCAAGGCACTTGACACACTTGCAATTTCCATTGTGATATAACCTCTCTAGTATTTGGATACAGTATTTATTTGCCACAGTAATGTCTCGAATGGAAAGAAAAATAAAATGAGAAATGTATCGTAAAAGCTGTCTTGAACCTAGCCCATTGCAAGGTAGCACTTGCACAAAACAGTTTTGGTGGTTTAAATCTTTCTCACGTGTCCCATGAGCTTACCACCTCATTTCATCAAGCTTCCTGTTTGTACCACAATATATCAAAATTTTCTTATAGTAAATGTCTTAAGGAAAAATTTTATATCTTTAGATAAGGAAGTTAATATCGTTATGGATACTATCTTAGGTTTGTATTTAATAAGCATAGCCACATGGATTCATCCCAGGTAATGTATGGGCTCTGAGCTCTGTCTTCCTCCTGTTAGTGTTCATGTCTTTGAGAACTGGAGACCTGCCAGGAAAACAACTTGCAGCATCGCATAGCACAGTTCAGGAGGGCAGGAACTCAGTATCAAACTTCCTTGTACTTGTCATTAACATGTACATGGCTGCTAGACTAATTAAGACATTTCTAGAGAGATGGTGTATAAACATTTTTAGTATCTCTTGTGTGAGAATATTTCACTTTTGTTTGTTTCACTAATAAAAAAATAAAAACTAAAATCACAATCCTAGGAAAACTGAAATTGAACTTTCACATCCACTTAATGCTCTGGTTATGGGGATGGGAGGAAGTGACACTAAACTTCTTCTCACCATCATTTTCTCCATATATAGATAGATATCAGTTGTATCAATAGAGACAGACTTTTAAGTATTAGATGAGAAGCTTTGGTTTGGTCTTTAAAGGACATTTTTTCCTCTTTTACTTCAGATTTGGTGTTAAAAAGAAACCAATTTACATAAATGTCATAAGAGATCCTATAGAACGACTAGTTTCTTATTATTACTTTCTGCGCTTTGGAGATGATTACAGACCAGGGCTTCGGAGGCGAAAACAGGGGGATAAAAAGGTAAAGTACACTTTATTATATATGTTGTTCATACTAAAGTTAATGTGAAAACAATTTTTAAAAATGTCCTGATAAAAGCTGAATAGCTCTTCTATCAGCCTGGGTGGTGGTAGTGGCTTTGTAAGTTATATTCTCCCCTTCATGTCTATACTGGACCACAGTGTAACAATAAGTATTTATTTGTAACCTTATAAATTCACCTTATGTTGCAATTTGTTAAAAAAAATTGATTAAAATTTAAAAATGGTTTCTGGAATGAAGAGTTTTAAGTATCAAGTTAAGCCTATCTTCCTGTGTAGGAAATCTACATCTCTTCTTGTTGAAGAAAAAATATTTTTCACCACAAGCTGTAAAAATGCTGGTGCTCTGGTTTGGATGTTTGTCAGCAACATGGACAGTGGGATCAAGTGCACCCTCAGCAAGTTTCTGACAACACCAAGCTGTGTGGTGCGGTTGACATGCTGAAGGCAAGGGGTGCCATCCAGAGGGACCTAGACAGGCTTGAGAGGTGGGCCCATGGGAACATCATGAGGTTCAACAGGACCAAGTGCAAGGTCCTGCATGTAGGTCAGGGCAATCCCAAGCAGAAATCCAGGCTGGGCAGAGAATGGCTTGTGAGCAGCCCCAAGGAGAAGGACTTGGGGGTGTTGCTTGATGAGAAGCTCAATATGAGCAAACAATGTGCACTAGCAGCCCAGAAAGCTAACTGCATCCCGGGCTTCATCAAAAGAAGCAGGTTTTGGGAGGTGATTCTACCCCTGTGCTCTGCTCTTGTGAGTCCCCACCTGGAGTACTGCATCCAGCTCTGGGGCCCCCAAAATAAGAATGCCATGGACCCATTGGAGTGAGTCCAGAGGAGGGCTATGAAGATGATCAGAGGACTGGAGCACCTGTCCTATGAAGACAGGTTGAGAGTTGGGGCTGTTCAGCCTGGAAAAGAGAAGGCTCAGGGAAACGTTATAGCGGCCTTCCAGTACCTAAAAAAGGGGCCTACAGGAGAGATGGGGAGGGAGTTTTTGTCAGGGAGTGTAGCAATAGGATGAGTAGGAATGGTTTTACTGTGGGGGTGGTGAGACCCTGGAACAGGTTGCCCAGAGAAGTTGTGGATGCCCCATCCCTGGAAGTGTTCAGGGCCAGGCTGGATGGGGCTTTGAGCAACCTGCTCTAGTGGGAGGTGTCCCTGCCCACGGCAGGGGGGTTGGAACTTGATGATCTTTTAAGGTCCCTTCCAACTCGAACCATTCTATGATAAATACCATAACAGCTAATAAACATGACTAGTATTTTTGCATGCCCCACCCTGTCCAAATAGTGTTTTTTAACTATCAGGAAGAGGCCAGTCTTCTTTTCTTTCCAGTTGATAACTAACTGCTCTTCTGTTATTTAGGTTTTGGCGCCATCTTCAGCTACTGATTTCAGTTTGTCCATACATCCTACAGTATAGGTAGAGAAAAGCTTCAAGCAGAACAGTAACTGAAATTATGCTTAAAAAAAAGAGTCTTCATAGACTTCAGAGATGATTTGGTGTTATGATATCATAAAGGCATTTTTTAAAAGGGAGACAGGATCTCATATTTTGTTACTTACTCTGGTCCTTTTCATTAGGAGCATGATTTGGCTAGTGGAATTCCTCCCTGGTAGAGATGGATGAGGTAGAAAGATCAGCACCCTGCATCGTTCATGCTGTTTATAGGAATTAGTATTTATTAAAAAGAATGAAATTTAAAAGTAGTGGTTTATTTTTGTATTGTAATCCAAACAGACTTGTTAGGTAGTCACTGGGAAATGTTAAGCCAAAATCCCAAATGCTGGGTAGACTGCATTTTAAGTTCTGATTTGCTGAAAGACGTTGAAATGCATTCATACTTATAATGTCTGTAATGCATTGCATTAATAATTTTATGTTTTTCTACTTATGATGCTTTTTTTCCTTTTGTCACTAACATACTACTTTATTTAGGGCAGAGACTTAGTTGTTGCCATACAGATTCAACTTGTCCTGTAAGCATCTCTAGTTCATTTGAAGTGAAATTGATTTGATATGCCAAGCTTTAGGGTTTCTTTCATTTATATCAGGTAATATTATTTTTCCATGGTGTTTCCAAGAAAACTGTACATACATCTGGCTTCAGTTTTACATACATTCGGTATAAAATTCAGTAAGCTCAACAATGGATTGACCTAATCACAGTGTCTATAACACTGGCATCTATTCTAATCTGTGTTACAGTAGGTTTACTAAGAGCTCTTCAGATGAAAAGCAGGGAAGGTCAAAAATGCGATCTTTCTAATGGAAGTCAATTGTGCCTTTATTAAATGGAAAGGAATCTCAACATACTTTACACCCTTGCCCCCTCCCAGTCCATGCTGCAGCATTTCTATAAAAGAGTTCTTCATTCGTTTTCTTTCTATATCCTTGTGCTTCCAAAGTTGTAGAAAGCTTGGATCCAAGAACAGAGTCTGTAAGACAAATGTTTCTTATAATAAAATCGCTGGATGGAGTAGTCAAGGTAAGTATATTAAGAGGAACTGGGGAAGGGAGCCTGGCCTATTTCATCTTACTTAGAAAATTACTTGCTTGCGTTTGCATATTAACTGTGAAATAACCTGCAGGTATAAGCAGAGAAGTCTTTCTTTTTGCAGATACCAGTTTGTATTTAGTATTTGCAATCATAAGTTAAGAGGTGCATTTAAACAATTTAGTTCTAAGGTAATGTTGATGTTATAAAGTACTCATGATAGATCAGTGCAGAATTTCTCTAGAGAACTATGCTAGAGAGAGCGTACCAATGTCTTGTCTTCCTAGTTAAGCTGCATTTTTATCTGTGATACATGATACGTATGAGCAATTCTAAAGCTGAAAGTGCAATGTGGAGCAAGACACCGCAGGTTAATCCCTGCTTTGGCCTGGTATCAGTAAGTTTTTCAGATTATCTCAGAAACTTCACCTCAAAATAGAAGTAAAGGACGTTGTCCTTGTTCTAACACCAAATAATTAGGCAAATGTATTTTTTCATAGTTATTTTGAACAGAAACTTGTAATTATAGAGAAATAGCAGTCTAAAAAGTTGATAACTTATTTGTTATTAAATAATTTTTTAAAAATCTATCCTAGATACATGGCTTATATCTTGATTAGAAATATAATCAATATTTACTCTATGGTGGCTGGGTAAAATATTTACAAATTCTTTCCGATGCTAATGGGGGTGTTGTTGGAAATGTGTTACTGCAGTTGAAACTGTTGCTACAGCTGCTTGCCCAGGTAGAGTGATGTTGCATGGAGTATTTTGTTAAGCAGGGAAAAACTTGCTTTCACTTCTGATTCCCAAAAAACAAATTAGCCTCTGAAATAGCAGTTATTTGTCATAATATTTCAAATGTAATAGAACATTGTCTAATCTGAAACACTAAATGCACAGTGTTCTATGGTTTAAATATCCAGTTGTTCCAGTATCACACAAATCCTAGTGGCATTGGATGCTGTATATTCAGTGACTTCTTTTGTAAGGCAAGAATAATGATACCAACACTTATTGACTGTTTCCTCGTTTTGGCTTATAGCCTTTATCATGGTTATATGAAAGATATAAATTCAAATGTATCAGGTAAGGTCAAATTGTTCATTGTTTCTAATCATAAAAGTAGTAGTCCAAGTACTATTTTAATTGAGACAAGTAGGTTCTCCTAATAACACCGTGAAAGCAAGGCTTGAAAATTTTCCTTTTTTTTTTTTTCTTTCACATATCTTGTGTTTTTCTGTCCCCACTACATTTAGCAACTAACCAGGTTGAGATGTTTGATAGATACACTAGATTTTAAAGCTCAGCTCAATTTTGTCTTGTTCCAGACCTTTGATGAATGTGTGGCAGCTGGAGGTTCAGACTGTGCTCCAGAGAAACTCTGGCTTCAAATTCCATTCTTCTGTGGCCACAGCTCCGAATGCTGGTAGGGAGATAAATGTAGCTTAAGTCATTAGTCAAGTAGATCGGTGATGAAATGTAAACTTAACAAATGTGAATATGTAGCACAGTTGGGGAAAGCATGAGGGACTGGACAGAGTGAAGCAGCAGGTGTGTTATTATTTTCTTTTGAAGATGTATTTTACTGAAACAGTCTTGCAATTCTTTAAACAAGCAATATGTTAGGATACTGTATCAGCAGTGCTATGAGGGAAAACAGATGTTTTCAATTTTAAAAATAATTTTTGTAGATTTGGAGTCTTTACATTTTTCTCTTATGTAAGGCTACAGTATCCACCTCTCTGAATGGAGATGTTTTCTTCAAGCTCCTAGAGTTTCTGTGGAGAATAAAATAATTGAGATCAGGATAAATTTATCTTCTTAAACCTTTACCAGACATCCAGTAGTCAATGCTACTTTGTAGAAAATGAAACAAAAGTAAGTAGTGTCCAATCTGTCAATGCAGCATGTTTTATAAAATGTCACAAACTTAAACTCCATAGGAAACTTAAAAAAAAAAAAAAAAAAAAAAGTAAAATAAAAAGGACAGAGATAATTTGATTGATTCTAAGTGAAATCCAGGGCAATTATTTTTTGAAGGTACTGTTCATCCAAACATAAGTAAAGTTAAGTAAATGGCCACTTGGGAGCTCCCTTTCAGTGGCTTTTGGTCAGACCTATCTACACCTGGGACAGATGGACAATCAGAGAAAGAAAGAACTCTGAACCTGTCTTTCTCCCTGTCTAAGGCTATAAAAAGGAGGAAAAAATGTCTGTTTAATTTCTGCTCTGTCGTTTAGTAGGGAAGTTCTCCCAGTAAGCACAATGACTTCCTAGTTCAGAATTATGCTTGTAGGATGCAAAAAGGAAGGTGTGTTCTTATCAGAACCATTTCTGGTATCTAATGTGAAAGTGGAGACTGAGTATTGACATTGAGAAAATGTAAATCCTCCAAAAATTGCATTAGTTAGAGACAGTAACCAAATAAACAGACATATTGGGGTTTTTTTGTGGATGAGTTATTAGTCAAAATAACTAGAGGAGTTTAATTTTTAGAGAATACAGATGAGAGAAACTGGAAAGGGAAATAGAGTTAAGAATGGTTATAACTTGAAGTGAGTCTTGCCTTTCTTATACAAATGTCCTGTTATGAAGTAATCTCCATCTAGGGACCAAGGATCGTTGGCTGACATCAGAACTTGCTGTAATTGTTCTCTGTCATTTTAGGAATGTGGGAAGCAGATGGGCTTTGGAACAAGCCAAATACAATCTGATTAATGAATACTTCCTAGTGGGAGTTACTGAAGAGCTTGAAGACTTTATCATGTTATTGGAGGCAGCTTTGCCCCGGTTCTTCAGGGGTGCCACAGAACTGTACCGTACAGGTATTTAAATGGTTGATTGCCATGGATTCCATGTGTTTTTCATCCTCTTAACACTTTTTAAAATGTGAATTGTTTAGGCCTAGATGAATAGTTTTGAGTCTCTGCCAGGTCTGCCTCTCAGTTGATGTTCCTACAGAAGAGACAAACTCCTTAAAAGACTCTCAGTACAAAATTTCAAGAGCAGCCCGAATATCTTCCTGCTTTACAGAAATTGTAAATATTTCAGGTTGGGGTAAAGGCAGTTGTGTAGGTATACCACACTTCAAAAATTGTGGCAGGTGTTTATCAGAACATTTTTGAAAGGTCCTGAAGAAGCAAATTTCCATTTCCTCCTGCTGATGAAATTAACTGCGTTTGATGGGTCTTTCTGTACAGCCAGCCAGGTTGCAAGGGATACAAATGTGCAAGTACACGTTTATCTTCCTGGGGTTGTAATAAGGCATTTGTTATATAGCTAGTAGCTCAGTTTCTGGGAGCTGGCCATGGAACTTATAATGAAGAAAAGGTCCATCTTAGCAAGGTTTCTGTCGGCAGAGGGAGAAAAGGGTCTGCTGTATGGAGCCTGGATGTGTAGTATTAACAAGTTTATTATAAAGCAACAGATAGCAGTTTTTAGAGAAAATACTGTCATCGTTTTGGTCATCTTTGTCTCATGAGAGGAGTCTCTCGCTTTGCAGTTTGTAAAATTTTTAACATTTTATATCAGATTAACATCTAAATAATTAATTTTGAAAGACCAGTCTTGCTCCAAGTACATTATGTGGAGTAATCTTGTTCCTTAAATGAAGTGTTCATTCCCTGGGTTTATTAGAGTAAGGCGAAAGAATTGAAAGAACTGATGCAAAATTCATTAACATTTAGTGAGAGAGACTGCAATTTTTCCAACCCCACATATTATGTTAATAAATTCTGGATTAAATTCTGTCACTGTTAATGCAGTTTATCAACATGCTGAGAGTATAAAACTCTGTAAATAAATGGGCTATAAACAGTTTTTAATCACGTGAACTTTAAAGTGAAGTTATTGCTTTCATTTTGCATTTAGGAAAGAAGTCTCATCTTAGGAAAACAACTGAGAAAAAACTTCCCACAAAGGAAACTATTGCCAAGCTACAACAGTCTGAAATCTGGAAAATGGAGAATGAGTTCTATGAATTTGCACTGGAGCAATTCCAGTTTGTCAGAGCACATGCAGTTAGGGAAAAAGATGGAGAATTGTATATTCTGGCTCAAAACTTTTTCTATGAAAAGATTTACCCAAAATCAAACTAAGAACACTATACTGTTAGATTTATGGACCTAAATCTTTGGTCACGTCGTCATCTTAGTCCTCAGCCATGGAAACTAGATTGCTTGTAGACCTCCAAGACATTTCTTTATAGATCTGAGAAGAGTGGGCTGTGGATCACCTCCAGGGCGTTGGATACTGGCTAACGATGTTGGTAAACCAGAAGCAAAGGCTTCCTTTCTTTTATCTAACTAATACTTTCAGTGGGACTTAATATACTTTACCTGAAGAAATCTACACTTTAATTCAGAGCAATTAATACACAGCAGTTTTAATTTAAAATATAAACAAAAAAAATGCTTCTGTTGATGCTCTTTTTACTTTTCAGAGCAATTTATTTTCATTTACACTTCTGTGAAGAGGAAATAATTTTGCCCAGCTTTCAACATGGAAATTTTGGTTGTATACAGTATGAGTAGTGTTAATAACTGGTTGACATCTGTGCTTTGTTTTTGTGAATCATGTCACATGATATTAATTGGGATGGTTAATCATGTTCTGCTGAGAAATGCTGCTGCTGCTGCAATTGCCCATATTTATATATATGGTTTTATTAAAAAATTACAACTAATCATAAGTGTTAAAACTTCATTTCCACATTAATATTGTAAAAAGTTAAAGAATCAAAGCAGTGGGGTTTTTGTTTTGTTTTTTTTATCTCCACCACCACTGACTGAGGTTGGGAAAACTACAAAGAAAGTTGGTATTGTCTGCAGTTCTAGTTGATCCTTACACAGTGGTATAAAAATCGTAAATTCAGTATTAAGTTTCTCCATGGATTATTTGTAATAATTGTAAACTGAGGTATTGGTGAATCCATATTATGACTCCATTAGTGAGCTGTGGTATGGTTAGGGTTTTCCTACTACTTCGATACTTTTACCTGTAGAATATTTTTACTAAGGTGCTTTATAACGTGTTTTAAAGCATTGCATTTACAAAAGGAGTAAAGTGCTGTAAATACTGCTTATTTTATGTATTTGGACCAAAAGGTTTAAAGTAACTAGTTTAAAGTGGGTTTTTTGCACCAGTTCTGTTATGTGTGAAGTGAAAAACATCACATCTACTTCCTGGTTGAGCTGACTGTTGGACATTGCTGAAATGCACCTCAGTGACCTCTCTGACTTCAATACCAGAATGTTGTCCAGGGATTCTCTTTACAGAAATGTGGTCTTCATCCTTTCATTGTGGTAAGAGGACAAGAAGAAAAATGTCATGTTTAGTCTGGTTGAAAAAGATGCAGTGAACTTGATTGACATAATTGTATTTCTGTAACTGCCTTATGTGACTATTGTAAATTTGTGAGTTGCCATTATTAACTATGTGAAACACCTGGTAGATGAAGTAAATTGAAATTTGAGAACAGATGTTTGGGGCCACTGCTTTATAGCAAATGGCAGTGGAGAACTACAAGAATTTGTTTCCTATTGAATTTTCTTAAAGATCTGAGTATTTACACGTCTTACACCTGCCTTTTCGTAAAGTGCTTTTTACAGGGTTTAATGGGGGAAGGCACTGAGGAGACAAAGTTAGGAATGGTGATAAAGGTTTAAATTCCTAAGGGATGATGCTGAAAGCTTAGTTTAAAATTACCAAGTGGCGTTTCTTTAACCAGCTTGTTCTTGTAATGAAAACAGAGGAAATGGAAAATAGCCTGTGAACTGGATGTCTGCAGCCAAAAGCAACAGCCCAATTACAGAGAGGATAATGAGAGACTATCAAGTACATCTTGCATTTTCTTTGTTTTCTTGGTTTTTTTTCCCTTTGAGTTTTAAAAATAGATCTCTCTTTGTTCTTCCCAAATAATCAGGGAAGTTTCCTTCTGATAGCTTACCGTTTATATAGCATGAACCATGCATAAGATTTCCTGTTCTAGTTCTTGTGTATTGACGTCATTAATAATGCCAACATGTTTGGGAATAGAATGTGTTAGTTCACACTTGAAAAGATGTTTCCTAGCTAAAGGAATGAACTGAGGAGTCATACACAAGAAGTAGCTGATGGAGATCTAAAAATTTCCGTAACAAAGCAGTCACTTTTTTGAAATAAAATGAATATTTATAATTCCAGGAAAGATTATCTACTCAGTGATAGTTTTATGTTAGGTACTATTTTGAATATATTGTATTCCTTCAGAATAACTTGGATCAGGTTACATTCTTGAGTCTTCAGAATTTTCAGATGAGCACCTCTAAGAGAGCAGAGGTTTAGTGAAAACATAATCTAAGTAATGAAACAGGTATGTAGACAAATGTTTCTGTATTGACAAGAAAAATAGGCAAAACTTCTACTGATTGCAGTAGGATCTACAGAAACCTCTTCTATTCTGTAAGCAATTTTAAAAGTTTTCTTTCTTTTTTTTCCTTCCAGGATTTAGAATTTCTTAATTATGAGTCTTCAGTAACAAAAAACAATAGAACAATGCAATTTTTTTTTACTTTTAAAAGAGCAATATATTTTTCATAGTTCATATAAGAAAACACAGTTTATTTAATCAGATATCACTTTCTGTTTTTGCTGTGAACTGACAGGTTTGAGACAAACAAGAATTTTAGGAATATTTTTTTAAAATGCTATCTGCAATTGGAGAGGTAATCATTCCAGATGTACTCTGAAAATGTTACTGTCTGTGGAACACAGACGGGAATCAAGACACTCTACTTTTATATCTAATGCAGCCATTAAGCCAACTGTGAATTTTTTAGAATTGTTTGAATTCAGAACCATCAAACTTGGATTTCCTAAAAGATAGTTTAGGAAAAGGACTTTTAATAACTTGCCCTTTTCATCTTCTATTCAGAAATGGAAACAATCCAAATTGTTGGTATTAAAAATATTTTACAGTTTATAAACAGAATGTATCTTGTGTGTTTTCCCTTAATGACTCACAGTGAAAAGTAGCAATACATGGAGTTTTGGTGTTGCAGGTTATATGATCAGTAAACTTACTATGCAGCCTCCTGAACATGGACCTTTTAACTGAAGTCACTGCAGTCTCTGCACAGGAGTGAGATTGGCTTTTTGCAGGGCTGAGCTTGTTTGAAAGCTGCTGAAATGCTCATATATAAATACATAGTTGAGAGTAGGTTTTGTTACACTGTTCTGTACTTTTTGTACAAAATTAACACCCAGATTTGGTGCGAAGCTGTAGCCCTGTTGAAACTCTTGGTGTCAGCATCATGGCACTAGGCCTAGCTGTGCTGGGAACTACATGGCCATAACCACCGCTTGCCTGGACCACTGGTGATACACTGGGCTGTGTCGACAGGAGACCAACAGTGGCTTTAGCTCCTTCCCGTAACAATTCTGCAGCCATGCAACAAGAATTTCACTCCTGCTTTGTTAGTGCATCTGTAAGCAGACAGAGGGCTGGCGTGCAGACCGGCCTGTGTGCGCATCCCCGCTGGCTCTGGGTTGGTTTTCAAGCAGTCCCTCTGTTAGTGGTACACTGATCATGGCTTCGTTTTCAAACAGGCATGAAAATTTATAGCTATACAGTATGGGAGAGGACGAAGCAGCACACCCTGGTCGTTTGAAATGCCTTTTCTGGGTACTTAGTTTTTCTGAAGATATTTAGCTATTTTCACTTTCCAGGAATAAATATTTGCTTATTTATGGTCTCAAAGCAGTTCTATCTTATGTCAGGGAAAATTCAGTTCTTTTCTGTTATAATTCTGTTAAAATTTTCCATGAAGCTTACCTGGCATTGCTAAACATGTATGTGACAAAAAGGTGTATGGATGACACTGTCTGAACTGTGCTGTTCAAGCAGTCAGTGGAAAAGCCCAATTCCAGTGCACTGCCAATTTAGCTCTTCGAAATTAGAGCATATTTTATGACTACTAGAGATTAAATTTAAGGAATCGGTAAGGCTGCTTAGTTGCATGGACGCTTCCTTTACTGCAAGCCTATGCAACTGTGTAACCTTTGCAGCAGTATTTATAGAAAGAGCCCTCTTCCTGAGACTTCTCTGGAGCATAATTATAAATGTTCATACACTTGTACTGTCTGATATTTACATCAGCAGCTTTCTGTGGCTTCTGTAAAAAGAGACAGGTTTGTGAGCATTTCTAAAGCAGTACTGAATGTAATTTTGGAAAACATGGATTGTGCTTCATGACTTTTTTTTCTTTTTAAACACACACACACACACAGCTAAATAGTGCCTTTTTTCCTCACAATCCATGTTGAAGATGCTCACTCCCACTCACCCTCCGTAAATTGATTCGTTTGTGCAATACTGTTCCAACTTGAAACCATTTTGTCACAGCTGTTTGAGAAATAATCTCCATTTTTCCTTACTATGCTGCCAGCTTTCTGTTGTTGAAGTGTTTCAGTTGATTACCTAATGCAAATGCTATAAAATAAAACACCCAGTGGGAAGGGGAAAGAAAAGAAGTCTGGTGTCCTGTCTTAATATTTGCATGTCACATTCACATTAAATGCTTTTTTCCTAGAAGATGTTGTTACGCAGAGTTGTGAACTTCGTCTGCAGCTATTATGATTTTGGAGGGGAGGGGCGAGCTGGAGCATAGCTCATCTGTAATAATTTCATGTAGCTATAACCAAATATATTTATAGGCTTTTAGAATTTGCATTGGGCTTATCTGGCCAGAAATGTAATACATTTGCAGAGGGTATATAGAGTATGCTGAAAGTGTGAATGAATTGTTCTTAATCTTAAAACCGAGATCTGTAAGACTAGATCCCTGGCATTAGATCAATGTGTCAGTACATACGTGCTTCCCTGCCTGGGGGAACAAATGACCTGACCAATTACTGCGGCACTGGAAGGTGCTCAGTTACTGCAGTGAGGAGCATGGCCTAAGTGGAATAGAAATGTCATTTGCATTTTTAAGCAAGCACTTAAAACAAGAAAATACAGTGAGCACGAGTACGCTGCTCTGTTTGGGATTTCTGACTTGTGCTGTAACCATTGCCCTGTAAACACTCCCAATGCCTGCGCCCGGGAGCTGAACAGTCGTCCCACCCAGCCAAGTTTCTTAATGCGATAGTTCCTAAATATTTAGTTGTCAGCCTCAATGATTAAGAGCCATCGTGCAGTTACTCAGCAACTTCCACTCGAGGATTTTAATGGCTTTTAAATCCCCCTTTTGTTGAAAGTAGACTTTTCCGTACTTCTCTCAGTGGAAGTGATAGGTGTAATTGTGCACAGGAAACAAAGTGTCTCTGCTTAGATCAGCCAGGGGGAAGTGGGGGAAAAAAATGCCTATATAAAGGTACAGGACTTCCTAAGGTCACTGCGCCTCTTGCTGAAATGATGTAGTAAACAAAATGACAACCAAAAAAGTAACAATACAAAAAATGCTTTATTTAAAATGACAGTACCTTCTCCTGGGATAGACTGAGTGACTGTAGTGTTAGAGATATGTGTTGAATACTGGTTGAACTTTCGGTTTTTTTAACTGTTGCCACCATTTGCACAGGCAATTAATCTCATCAGTTGGAATTCATGGGAGGGGGGAGTGAAAGAAGGGAAAGGCTTTTTTTGTTCAAAGCTAAATATTTTTTTAAGGTTCTTTATTTTCATTTTATTTATTGTTTGAATCTTGCATTTGATTTCAGTATAATTTCCTTACTTCTTTAATAAAATACAAGAAGTTGCTAGTGAATGTCAAAGCAATGTCCAGATGTTTTCTTCAAGCACAAGTCCCCTGCTATGACCTCCCCCCGGCTTCATTACCACATAACGCAGATGTGGTAACTTTCAATAAGAGCTAATTTAAAGGACTAATAATACTCTTTATTAAAAAAAAACTCTACAAAGAACACCTGTGGCCTAAAAATGAAGGCTTTGAGACCTTTCACCTTGTCATAATAACCAACTGCATCCTCATAAAAATGGAAAATACTGTGATAAACATTCTCTACCCCTTTTCTGCACGTTTACAAGGCTGGTCCTGAATCCACTCAGATTTTCTGCACACAGACATTAATCTCATAATAAACATGACTGTCAAAATAATTGCACAAAGAGCAACTACCCATCTTCCTATAGAAAAAAAAAAGAATAAGATGTATCTCAGCACAAAATAGATTAAAATGGTGATTCATGGGAATTGTGGTTATAGTTCAAGTATATAGGTATCGCATTCCTCAGATGCTTTAAGAAACAGTTTCCTACCTTGCTGTATACGTTCATGTGTTGTTCCACCCTGCTATTGACATGGAGTCATCTGTGTTTTTCAACTTAAAATTAAGTATTGTATTTCAAATATAAATTCAGTATTAATAAGGAAAAACACTGTTCTATTTTGAGAGAGAAACATACCTAATTTGGTATGATAATTTAAATGCTCTAACTCAACCAGAACTCTGGGTTTGATGCAGCAGTGACTGGAAAATATTATGAACTGTCTCTTTACCAAAAAAAGAAAAAAAATTACTCTAGAGAATAATGGTCTTCTGGCCCTAAAGACATTATTGTCTTGACAAATATTGATTGCCATTTTTAGCACAGAATAGAATTTGGCATGCTTAATTTCCTTTATTTAGAATTTAATAACTTTTAAAATGTTGCGTGACTCGGAGAATTGGCAGGGGGAAGAGGAATTCTTCACTGCTAGAGACTTTTGCAGTTACAGGCTGGCTTTGTCAAGACTGCCTCACTGCAGTGTGTAACCAGGAGTGAATATATGGGCAAACATCGTGTAAAGCAGTCGATACGGTAATGAAGGGTATGTATGTGTCTGTGAAGACAGTATGTAAAGAATGCAGAGGAAAGTGCAGGCAGAAATACAAACCGCTGTATAGGATTGCAGTAATTCCTTAAGTTAACAGCTATGATGGCTATCTTTGGCCTAATTATCTGCTTTGGATCTCCAGTGCCTTCCCTTGACTGAATTAATGAATTCAAAGTTGCAGCCATTAAGGGTGCTGCTATTATAAGCAAGGCCTGTACACTGACAAATGAAATCTCTCCTATTTATAACCCCAGACCAAATACCTACTTCCAGCACTTTGCTCCAGGACTACTTATAGCTAAGCTATAGATCTGGAAAAGCAGATTACATTGACTGGGAGGCTTGTCTGCACTGCATTTGAGATCCTTGTTTCTTGAAGATAAAATAGTCAGTAATTGCATGATGGAAGTAAATCCATGAAGTCTGGGAGAAAGCATCTTATGCTCAGATTATGTGGAGCAAAAATTGTGTGCTTTTTTTGGGTGTCCATTCAGATTGAGTTCACTGGCTCAGGCAGATTCCAACCGGGCATCTGTTACGGCTACTTTAGAGAGACAGTTGGAAACCTGAGGTTTACTTTCAGCAAAAATTGCCATAAACATTGTTTTTCCACAAAACTTTTCAACAAAGGTTTTGGGGTTTTTATTCTTTAAGACAAATGGAGAATGTTTTCCTTAAAATGAGCAAAACAGGAAAACAGCAGCACCCCCACCACCCCAGCAAACATTCTTTGTCAGTGTCCTTTTTTTCCCCCCACAAGCATATGGAAAAATGTGTGAGCGTGTAGGACATCCGTGCTCAGCCTCTCCATTTTCTCAGCTGGCTCTGTGAGATAGTGTAATAGGTTTCATTCCTTCAACAGCCTTCCAAAGGACAAGTCTTATCTTGCAGGTATTGTTGTAGGACATGAGATCACGCTCCAATAGGGAGTTTATCAAACATGGTGTTTACTCAGGATCACCTTTGAGAGTCTGGTGGCAATAAAGGTCCCTGTCCTGTGTGTTGGAGGTGGTGCTTGCGTGTTGTGCTGAATTAGCTCGTGCAAGCTAGCAACTGTGCATGCAACAGTTTGGATGCATTTACCTGCTGTATCTGACGGTCACTTCACCTAGCAAGGGTATTTAACTTGTATATTTGGGCATTTTTTAAATCTTTGTGCGTGACAAGATGAGAATCAGGCTGCAATCAACAGGTGTTATTAACTAAAGCATTGCAGCCAGCTCATATGTTAACTTTGGTTCCATACCCCCTTCTCCTCAAGTCACCCATCCAGGAATGTCCTCTTATATATATGTGTGTGTCTACACATATACAGCCATAGTTCTCATCACTTGATCATACTGAGATAAATGGAGAGTGAATTACAAAGCCAAAGAGATTCAAAGATGGCTTTGGAAGCCAAGTTTGAAAACATTGTCAGTAGTGAGTGGGAGCAAAGCATGCCCAGGCAGACACCCAAATGCACTTTCAAAACCCAGCTTCTTAGTGCATCTGAAATGGCTTCTCAGCATCTCTAGAGCAGTCCAGTTTGGGCTTTGCTCAGTTCAAGTACAAATTTAAAAGAGCTTTCTCTGATGAAAGATCTTGATATTAAAGGATCCTTTATTGCTCCTTTGACAACAGAGTTTTCCAAGACAATAATGTACCTTGTGACTGAGAGGAGGGTGAAACCCAGATGTCGTCTTTTATCATCGACGTTGAGATGGTTGTTCAAATTCCTTTCATCATTTTGTGTTCTGCTTATGTGTCTTTATTTAAACTAATTCTTTTCCTTGTGTTTTCTCATATGCATGAAAAAGAAATGTTCAAAATCCAAGAGAATGTGCTTTTCTCTACAGCTGTGTCTGTAGACTGTCCCCCATGCCAGTCTCATTTTGTTTATACAAATTCAAATAATGATTGATAACTGGACGTCTTACTGTCTAGTTCCAAAGATACTGAAAAGACTAGGAAATGGGGACTTGGGTATCACAGCCATACAGGATATTCTAAAATTTCTTGGAGTCTGTGATATTCCATAGCTAAATGCAATGCAAACTAAGTGTTGTGATAACAGTATTTGTCAGTTTTTCAAATGTTGAGCCTGAATTTAGGTATTTATGTTAATATGTATTTATCTAAAAAATTGTTCATGGGTTGCTTTTTTCAGGTTGAGCAAGTATCAATAACCTTCTAGGAAAGCAGAATATCTAGTTTTGGTGCCAAGCTATTAACATCCCTCAACAGTTTGGCATCTGATTTTGTAATTGTTGACTTTATTCTTTTAAAACCACCCAGGAAATTGTTTTCTGTTGTTTCTTGTTATGAAAATACATTTCTAACAATTTTTTTTAAAGTCGTTTCCTCTTCATATTCTCTTCTGTAATCACATCTGCAAGAAAAATGTGAGTTAGGAACATTAATCATTTGGGAGCCTTGTGTCTAAGTCTTTGAAGACAAAGTGCTGCTTCTGCTGACTGTAGTCTTTTTGCCCAGGGTGGTTTCCTCTTTCCATATAAATCAAAAAAACCCCATGCTGCTGTTCTTCCCAAATCAGGTGGGGGCTGGGGGGACCCTCAAGGAATAAATAGCTGGTTTTCATGTGATGTTGCTGCCACATAAAACAGGCCAGAAACAACATATTAAAAGATTTTTGAGAAACAATGTTTAAGCAACATAAATGAAAAACAAAGCCAAATTCTCCACCTGCCCAAAGCTGGGGCAAACCCCCACCCACATCAGTTCTAAAACTGATAGGATCCCACTCTCTGAACGTCCCTTCAGATTAGGAGCATTTCTTGGGGTTCTGCAGATGGGTTTCTAGGCTTCAGCTGCCAATACGTCAGCTGTCTATAAATGCATCAAAAAAAAGATTTATTAGCAACATTTATTCATGTCTCAAATTCTTGTGGAGAATATGCAGGTGATGGGCAAAACTGGCCGCTGGGCAAAGACTGGTTATTGAAAGGCAGAAGGAAGGTTATTAGTGGGATATTGGTGTCTGGTTTTAGGAATGATGATTTTCCAGCCTGTCAGATGACACCACATAACTGAGAAGTTTAAGTAACTTCCCCACAGCTACTCGTCAGAGACAAATGTTTCACCCTGCACGTGCAAAGCAAGTGGACTAACGTAGGTGGAGGAGGTGGATTCCTGCATCTTGCACTTCTCGTCTTTCGCTCACCTCTGGGCACCTGTCATCACCATCATCTACCCGGTAGAGAAAAGTCCCTCCATAAGGTAAGAGCTTGCTTTTTCTACTTGGGAGCAGTGTAGATGCTTGTTCTCTGTAGATAACTTGGTGTAAGAGCTGTATTAGTATTATTGCACATACATATTTTTATTGGCACATAAACCAATAGTGCTGGCAGATCAAAAGGAAGCCGGTGTTGGTAATGGCATGTGGCTACCATAATACCTGATTATTACCAGATAGTATTGAACAGAGTTCTCGTACCCTTTGGAATGTTTTTGTTAGAAAATCTGGTACTGTTACCCTGTATCGGAGGTAAGGCACTGAAATACAGGTGGGATTTAGCTCTGCTGAGAAACTGCCTCTTCTGATCCTTCCTGCTGCCTGTCTGCAGGCTCACCCCTCGCCCAGCTATGGCATGGGCCCGCTGGCACTGGGCAGGGGAGGGAATGGCCCAACAGGATTCCCATTTCTGCCAGCAGCGAGAACGTTGCTGCTGGCTGTTGTGTGCAGCAAACAGGGACAATTTTGAGAAATAGGCCCTTGACCTGGTGGCTACACCTGCTGAGGTGTTTTGATACGGATTTTCTCTGAGGAAACAGCAAGATTGAGCTTCTCATTGCACTGCTAAGCCAGGAGTGCAGCGCCTGCAAATATATCAGGGATGTTGGTATTGGTGAATTGCCTACAGCTGTGCACAAACATTGGTTGGAGGAGCCAGGAATTCAGCTGAGACTTCCTGAGCCCTGCAAGGCCTTCTCTATGTCTCTTCACTAATCTTCCCATATAACTTTCTACCTTGGCATGACTAATGCTCCCAATTAATGTGTACTAACCCCTAGCATTTTAATATAATAAAATAATAATTTATGTCTTAATACGGAATTTAATTTTTGTATGTGTCTGTCATGTTTCAGGCACCAGGAAGGGTCAAAGAACAGGTGTGGGTGTCTGGGGAGCACTGTATTTGCAGTGCTGGTCATGAGTTATGGTCGTGACCTCAAACTTGCTGTTGTTGGCTGAAGCCATATCAGGGTAAAAGATACTGTTCTTTAAGACTCCAGAATGAATCCTAGCCCCTGAAGTGGGAAATAAAGCAACACACAACTTTCTGAAAGTTGGAACTAACTGCTTTGACTCATTTGGAAAAGTGTCAGAACAGGAACAGCTGTCTGTGCTGGCAGCCTTAGGGGATCAGAGTGCAGCAATTGCGCCTGCTTTTCTCCCCCTAAGTCTGACTCTTGCTTTTGAGGTTTTGTGTGATTGGAGAAAAGAAATGTCGTGATTACCTTCTTCGTTTGTCCGCTATACTAACTACTTTAAAAACCAAGGCAAAAAACATCAGAGAACGTGATCTGATCCTTATAGATATCTGTAGCCACTGAAAATGGTGGTGTTGCAGAGTCCTGTCAAGTGAATGCTTCAGATAGCTTTGTGGTGAAATATGGAGCCAGCAGGAAGAATTGTGGAGACATAGTATTATATAGAACCTGCCCACTTGTGTTCCGAGACCAACATGCATCTTGCCCAAACTCTACTAATATTTAACAGGGTAAAGACAGGTTATTTTTGCTTCATTTTGAAAAAGAAAGCAATCATCCTCCCCTGCCCCGACAAGGAGTAGCCATACAAATTGAAAGCATGAGGATATTGGACTGAGATCATGCTAAAAAAATAAATATTAATTTTTTGCTATACATACAGGCCTATGTGCCTGTGCCCTTGCCACGCAGGAATGCTGTCAAACAGAGTATTACCTTCCCCTACACTTTAAAGAAATACTGTTGGGCCATGATTATGTGCCTGTGCACCATGTCTGCTTTAGAGAATGATGTCCCCAGGGCTTTCTGTGCCCACAGGACCACAACATGCTTTTGGGGGTTCTGGGTAAGCAACAGATTTAAACTCTGCCCAACCGTTGCAGCAAAGGCCATTGTACTGTCCTCCCTGTCCCTGATCATCCACTCTGTGGTTTGATTTTTGAAGGGGAGACTTGCTCTCGTGGCCTCTGAAAGCTCTCCCATCTCCAGAGGGGCTGGGGGTAGGCGCCCTTCGCTTTAAAATTAACACACATCTCTCTGCACTTGCTGCAATTATTTAGAAACCTGCATGTCAAATGACCCACGTGAAGCCAAAGAGCATATTACTAGGGGTGTGCTAACAGCACCAGTGCACTAAACCACAACTGACAGCCTGACCCAGCACTGTGCTTTAAAAGGGCAGGGCCGCAGTGTTGGAGTTGGAATTCTGCTTTAATTAGGCCATTACCTGACCTTCAAAGCTGTATTTTCTTCCTCCTCTGCATGCTATGCTGGAGGAAGGGCTGCTGGAGAAGACAGGAAGAGCCCTATCTGATCGTTATCGGGAGCGGACGAAAGCCATGCGTTGCCTTTTCCTTTTGACGTGTGCAATTAGTTTGGCTTGTGTGGAAGAAACATGTCAAGGTAAATGGCTGTCTCTGTCTTTCCCCTCGTTGATCCCTGGCAAGGTCCGTCATTTGCTCCTTATGTGAAAAGCTATTCAATCACCTGTTGACAGTGGGATCCCTCTCATAAAACTTGCAGCATATCCTGACAATACACCACCGCGAGGTCCCTTTGCCCAGGCAGTGCATCACGCCGTGGCCTGACACTACCGTCAGGCTGTTTTACAGGCTGAGTGCACTCCAACGCCCCTCATAAAACTTTGCTTGAACCCGGGTGTTTCTACATCTCTTTGCCCCCCTCTTCAAAAGAAGCTTTTCCATTTTTATGGGGTTACAAGGATCTTTCTGTCCAGGGCACGTGACATCTGTGGTGCTCACCAGGAGCATGCTGCCGTTGCCCTCACTTGCAGGCAATCTCCTCCTCGTGGGGCCAGCAGCGTCCCAGAGCTCTGACACGTCCTTTGGCCTCCTGTTGGAGATGTAATATCTCCTGTGTTTGCTCTGAACTTCTCAGTCTTCTCAGGCAGGGATCTGTGCTAATGCACTTACCTCCCGAAAATCAGCACTCTGCATGCACAGGAGATGGACCCTCCCTGGCTGCATGTTGCAGGTGGCTCTCATGGAAGGCAAAAGACCTGGTTTGTGGGTTTTTCTGATAAATAGATGTAAGAATTTATTTTCTTGTTAACGTTCAGTTCACTAGATTTAAGTAGTGCTCTGCTTATGAGAGACAAAGTCAAAAGCAAGGAAATGCAGTGCAAATGCTGAGAGGGAGTTCACTTTTAATTCACCTTTTAGGCCAATTGCAATGGTTATGCCAAGGGAAGACATCAAGCTTGCTCCACTTGGAAGCATGTGTGTGTGCCCCTCCACCGCAGGGGAAGGGGTAGCCCCTCACTGCTCCCAGCGTGAGCCATGGTCACAAGTCTCCGGTCATACTCTCCATCTCGCTACAGATTTCCTGTGTGGCCACAGGAAAGCTGTTTTAAACTTGTGCTATCTCCTTTGCTTTGACCAGAAGTGCTGCTAATCCTTTTCCTTCTTGTGAGATTGAATGTGCATGAATACTGACACTGTGGCGGGCCAGCGGCTGCGACAGCTCTGTCTGTCCCAGGACTGTGGGGATGGTTTGTATTTGTCCCCACTTGGTTGTACCTCAGCAGATGGAGATGCCAGTGCTCCCCGATGTCACTTAGGGCACTGTGGAGAATGTTCCAGGGAAAGATTTGGAAAAAGCATCTTTGTTTGTTTAATCCTATACATCTTGTTTTTTTTCTCTAAGCAGTATTTGAAGGGTGATGGAGTTGCCGTTGAGCCCATCAGGGGACAGAAATCAGATAAAGTGTTAGAAAAGGAGGGCTATTCAGAGATGGGGATAATGGAAACAGCACTGGATTTTTACAGTGCTATTACACAGTTTTAAAAGTACTTAGCTCTGTTTTATAAAGGGGAAAATTGAGGCATGGTAAGATCCAGTGGCTTCCCCAAGGGCATACAGGAAAACTCTTTTGTTGGCACTAACATATGGAGTGATCTGGCCAACAAATAACTGAAGTCCTGTGCTGCTGGGGAGCCCCAGGATCGTGGTGTCTGAGTAGAACAAGGCCCTGTCCTCGCCCACCCTTCCCAAAGACCCCACTCTTCAACCAGAGACCTACACATGGCTGCTCGAGTCCAGGGGTGGTGACCGGGCCTCTGCCCATGTGGAGCTGCTGCGGGATCCTGGCAGGGCATGGGGAGGGAGAGGAGGCTGTGGGCACCCGGGATGCTGCCTGTGCATGGGTTTGCGTGCAGGCTGCCCGCCTGCCACCCCCACCTTTTAGGGGACAGTTATGGCAACTGGTAATCAGAAAGGTCATCTGTGCTTTTTATCACTCTAACTATTGCCAAAGGGCCTGGTCTTTAACCTGATGGTGTTCAGAGCTGAACCTGGGGGCAGATAAGCCATCAGCTGCTAAGTTCAGTCTTTTTAAAGGCCCTGAACAACTCACGGGAGACAGCTACAGGACTGCAAGCTCAGGAACCGGGAGAGCTCCGCAGGGACAAACCCTTCGCTTTTACCCCCCACCCGTCCCCTGTCTCGCTACCCTTGCAGACCCAAGCGTTTTAGGACACGAACGGCCTCCTCTTAATCGTTTCGTTTTCTTTACAGGCCTGGGTACGGCAAAAACCGCAGAAAACCCCGGCCGGGGCGGGAGGGAATAACCACCCACCCCCAGGTCGGTAACTGCGGGGCTGGGGGCCGCAGCCGGGTGCAAAGCCCCCGAGCCGCCACTAGATGGTGCCCAAGGAGCGGCACCGCGCGGAACCCCGGCCGGGGCGGGAGGGAATAACCACCCACCCCCAGGTCGGTAACTGCGGGGCTGGGGGCCGCAGCCGGGTGCAAAGCCCCCGAGCCGCCACTAGATGGTGCCCAAGGAGCGGCACCGCGCGGCCGCCGCCCGCCCCCGCCGCCTCGCGCCGCGCAGGGCCGCCCCCTCCAGCCCCCGGCGGCGGGACCGGCCGTGCTCCCCCCCCGCAGCCAGGGACCCGCGGGAACCCCCTCTGGGATAAATACGGGCCATGTTTTTCCTTTCCCTGTTTTAGAGTAAGGTGGCGCGCTTTTTTTGTGGCTAATTTTACTGCTAAATTGAGCCTAATTATTATAATGTAATGAAGGGCCGCTTTAAGTTAAATAATGACCCTTGCATTGTGTTTATATGAATGAAGAATTAACCTTAAAAGGTTGCCCTTCTCAGAAAATGGATTGCACACTCGGTTCTCTCTATTGATTAGTTTAGGTATTTAAAGTGCTGCATTTTATCTCACCAGCCGCCCGGTAAATTTGTCATGATGATACTTAAAGGAGCAAATTGACGTTGTTTATTTTCCCAAACCTTTTTGGCATATTTCTTGGCTTCTTATTGCACCTTTGAGCTATATAGTATTGTACGAAGGAACAGTGATAACCCTTCTGCTTAAATAAGCATGACAGTATAACATCTCTGTTGAGCTGAAACGCCGATGAAAGGGATGCTGCAGTGCAAAATGTATATTACATTGCAGCTGATGGAGTGAGGTTAGTAATCCTGAAGAGGTTTTCAAGAGGACTAGAGTCTTCCCGTATTAAATGAATGATGGGAGGGTTTGTCAGAATTTCTGTTCACTCCAAAAATTGGCATTCATTTCTCCTTGGAGCTGCCAGGTAATGGGAGCCATCCTAATAATTGCAAAGTACTTCAAGACCGGGTAGTGTTTGGGATTTTGAATGTGACGTGCAACTAAACAAAAAGAGACAGGACACATGCATGTGGTTCTGTATTATAGATTTTTGAGGAATTAATAAGATGATGCCAAGTTTTTAAGTTAAATATGGGCATCTGTTTTTCCTACTGAAGTTTTTAAGTGTCTTCAAATTTTCCCAAAAATTTATTGGGGAATAGGGAGAATTTTGTGCACTGGTGCTAACAAGAGCTGAAAATCACTCCTCTGCGTGGTGCTGCAGGAAGCACCACTAGCTGTGCTTCTGCCCCCAGAGATGGGGTGTTTACCATGCTGGCTCCCTGGGAGCAACCTTGGCACTGCTTGGCCCAGGTTCTCATTGCTGGGCCGTGGGTGAGGGCTGTCCCGTGGCTCAGTGCCCCCCAGGCTGACCCCACAGGTGCCTCCCATGAGGGTCCAGGGACCGCAGGTGTGGGTGCTCCGTGTTGGGGAGCTGGAGGTTTGCAGGCACCTGGTGTGACCGAGCCACAGCAGCGGTCCCACTCCCCGTGCTGGGCTGGGGTCCAGCCACCCCCATCAGGCTGCATTGCCCAACGCGTGCGAGGGGCAGCGAGCCTCCGCCAAGGAGGCTGTTTCCACAGCTGACGGTCTCTGAAGTGCTCCTTCAGTTACCCTCTCTGGTTTCTCAAGTTTACAGATCTGCTTTTGGTCTCTGAGTGAGCGATTGCCACCCCTTTCCTAACCCCATATCCCGGCCGGCGGTAGGAATAAGCACGCTGCTTAAATTCTCCAAACAAAATGGAAATGGAAAGTCTTCGGTTTAGTTGAAAAGAACAGCAAATTCTGCTCGCAATCTGTAATGCAATTAGTGTTATTTGACTTGGCAGCCTTCGGAGAGCCTGCGTGGGCTGCAGGCTGCGAGGGCCTGGAGTCAGCCTCCGTCTAGGAAGCAGAACTTGGGAGGAACTCTCAATAATTTTTACATCTGAAGCCTCTCAGTGGTTTTTCTCCCCCATCTCCACTTCCCTCCACCCTTGGCATTCAGATGCTGCAGCCGGTCCTTCTTCCCAGCTGGGAAGGGGTGAAGCTGGCTGCTTCTCCAGCCCCTGCCCTTCTCCACACCCCCACCAGCCCTGAGGGTGTCTGCGTCCCCCCGCTCAGCCACGGGAAAATAATTCTGGGTCCGAACTCACTGAGCCATCTGTGTTTCTGAGGCTAAATTATTTCTTGCAAGGGAAAATAGCATTAGGTCGGTGTATCTGGCCTGCTAATTGCTTTAACTGGCTGAAAAGATTTCAGTCTGTTCTTGAACTGTTTGTGCAAACTTAACAGAACAGTGTTACCTTCAGATCCTGCCCCATCTGCAGCCAGAACGTATAAACAAGTCTTTTGGTAAGAAAAGCAGTGCAAAGTTTCAAGCTATGCTAGCAGAGGTTATGAGAGACAGGAAGTCATGGGCAAATTGATTTCACCACTGGGAAACTAAGGATTTTTTTTCTCCCCCAAGTAATGACTGTAAAGCATGCTAATGCTATTCAACATTAGTGCATTAAAGTGTGGCCTTATTAATTCAAGACATAAAGGCAACAAAATAAGCTGTTAAATTTAAAATATAATACATATATAATGAGAAAAAATGTGTGAAAGCTTTATTCAAATGAAAATGCAGAATTGTTTGAGCTAGGGAAGTATCTTTTGTGCTGAGTTATGAGCATATGTAATAGATTTAATTATTAATTTCTCCATTGTTCTATGCACACAGACAGGGTTCAAGGCACAGTCATTCTCTGGCTTTCATGGATCTAATTTGTATAATTATTGCCTGAATAAAGAATGGCTCTGATTCCTAGCTCACTTTTTTCCTCTCCTAAGTACTACCTCACTGCTGCTTTCCAAAAGGAGAGCACCTGCCAGTTCTTCAGGAATCAGCTGATCACTTCCAGTGATGAGGCACACTCCCGGTGACGTTCCTTTTCAAGCCTTTTTGTCTAAATGAATTATTGTGCATCCTTTTTAATTTTATTGAACAAATTACATTTGTCAAGGTCTAGCTTTGTAAATAAATAGCTAGAGACACATGGATGCATATTGCTGCTGTTCAAGGTCTCCTGTTCTATTTATGGAAGCCAGATGAATGTGAAACAAAAGAGAAACTTTTCTCTAAAAGCAATTATCTTTCTGCATTCCCATCAGTATAATTATATTGCAGGGAATTTTAAGAAGTCATACAAGTAGAATTGAATACTTAAAATCATGGCTGAATCGTTATGCAAAAGCTGAGCAGAGTGTCTTGCCTCATGCTAACAAAACACACTGTGGCTGCCTGTTTTCTTACACCTTTACACTTGAAACGTATGTGTGTATTTGTCATAAAACAGGAACCTGAGATCCCTGCTATACGTATGAAAAGTATGTGTGGGAATAACTACTGAATTCCTCTTAATATCGAAGTGCTAATATTAATGGGTTGAAATATTTTATCACTCTTTAAAGCATTTAAAAAGTCATGGCCCTACTCTGCGAGTATCTTTAATTATGAGTGTTTTCTTTAACTTTGGAGACACATTGTGTTATTAAAACAGGGCATCTTCTTTGTTAATGGAGAGGTCTTCCCAGATGGTAAAAGGAATAAGGCCCAAGAACATATAGCAAGGTTCAGGCTGCATGAGTAGAGGAGCTTGGTAAAAACTATTACATTGACAATGCTTAAAGAAAAGCTATTACGACTTTTTAGGAAGCTGCAGCACTGGCATGGTTGGCAAAAAGTCACATCATTCTGCGGGAGGAGTAGAGAATGTCTTCCAGGAGAGTAAAATTTTTTGTCCATTGTCCCATCAAATTTTGAGAGCTTTTCTTGAAAATACAGTTGTATTTTCCCTTTAATTTGTTGGGACAATGCTGTCAGACTACAAAATAAAATTTATGGGGATGTTCTATGGGTGTCTTTACACTCCTATCAGAGCAGAAAGCTCAGCAAAAGCAACTGCAAGGGTACTTTTTGAGGAGAAGCAAGACTAGGCCTAGGTGAAAGTCTTCCAAAGCAAGGGAAACAGAGGTCCTGCAGCAGGGATCTGCTGCACCAGTTAATCTCTCAGCTGCCACGTTCCTTTGCAGGGAGGTGCTATGGAAAGGTGAAAATATGATCGTGCAATTAGAAACCATTAAACAGTCCTTGTATGAGGAAGTGAAATGAAAGTGACATGGGATAAGTGTATGATGTTTCCAGGTTTGAATTTGGAACCTATATGTTTAAATGTATATTTGCATTTAATACTAGTAGACAGATGTATTTTTTCCAGCTACATTTTTCCTTGTACCTCCCTCCACTCTTGTTGTTTCCAGAGTTGCTGTCTTTTTCCTTTGCCCTACTGCCCCTTTTTCCTTCTTCCAGCCTTTCTCATGTTAAATAGGACCATGTAAATTAAACATTTAAAACCCAGCTATGAAGAAATGAGGTATTTAGCCTGACCTTGGCAACCAGCTCTAGCAAGTCAGGAAATGTTCCCCATGCCATGGCAGACGGCTGCACAGAGCTGCACGCTGAGAAGTGCCCATCCCACACGGCACCGACTCTGTGCTGCACACCTACAGCAGCTCCAGCCCAATGTTTTCTTTTCTGTGAAAGCCATTTTGACTGCCATGTGTTTGCATTTATTTCCTTTCCGGCTCCGTACATGACTCATCCACAGCAGGACGGAGGAGCCAGGGCAGAGCTGGGCCGCCTAGGAGTTCCTCTCCTCGCTTCCCAGCCCTGGTTAGGGCAGCTTTCTGGAAGGCAGTCCCACAGCGAGGAGTTGGTCACCAGGCTGCAGGAATTAACCCGCTGTGCTCATGGCAGCTGGGCTCAGTGTTCCTTTGCAGGGCAGTCACATGAGGGCTCTCCTCTTCCCGTGCCTTGATACAAGAGAACAAGATGCTTCTCCCTCTATAAAATGAGAGAGGCAGCTTTTATTCCCTCTGGCTTTGAACCTTGCCATTCCCTATAGCTTACCCACAAAGCATACTGCCACAGGTCTGCTGCTCCTAGGTTTTAGTTCAATCCCAATCTTTTCTTCTTTTTCCAGAAGTCCCATTGGCGCCAGAGTTTTCTTGCGTTCAGCCATGGGCAGGGTTACAGCAAACGGTTTCCTCTTGCTTCCTTCTGGGATCCTGTGCCAGGGCAGGAGGTATGTTTCCATCTGAGGATCCTCCTTGGGAAAGACTCTCATATCATGGGGGGTTAAGCCTGAACCATAATGGTATTTTAACTGACTTTTGTTTTTTAGTAAATTCTCCTCCCCCCTCCAATAATCTGCAAATCTGTTACCAATCAGAATATGATATGTATCCTCAGCCAGTTTCAGTTATTTCTATTACATCTGGCAGTGTGTCCAGCAGGGGAGAAAAAAAACTCAACCAGAATTAGCTGCACTGAAATCAGTTGAGTTTTGGATGTGTTCAACCTTTTTGGCCAGACTCATTCCAGTTCATGAGAAGTAATTATCTCTTGAGCATCACATTAATATTAAAGATCCATAGGCATTAGCGTTTAGGCAATATACCTTCTTCCCAGCTCTAAAAAAAAAAAGATGTGGGATAATTGATCTGAACATGCTCCAAATGTGCATATGTCTTTATTTATGAATTCCAGTGTGGATTGTTTGGGAGGATAACTCAGAATAAGGAAAAGCAGGCAAAAATGTTGAGACCTCTCATCTCCCTGGCCATTTCTGTTAGGAATAGTTATAATCCGCTGAAAATGAGTTGTGAAAGCTAACAGCATGTTAATAGCATATGTTACAAACACTAAATCCCTTCCACTGGTATTTCTGATTTACACCTTTCCCTATTTCTTAGATCAGGGAATTTGTGGTGGCTGGAGCTTGTAGCTGCCTGCAGCCAGTCCGGTTGTTGGTGAGACAGGTTTGGGCACTGATGGCTCCACTTCCTAAAGTCAGTGTGAAATTGCTCCCCAGCGTCTGCCTGCTGAAGGAAAAATTGCCCTTGGAGCACCCAAAATGCTGTCTCCTGCAGGGTGTCCATCAGCTGGCGCACAGCATCTGCAGGGAATGTGGGGTGACCTGTCCCAGATGTGGAGGTGATGATGGCTGCGCTGTGTCCCAGGACATGGTGGCTGTACACGTAGGAAACCACAGCCTCAGGTGTTCGGGTACTGCTTGTAGCCAGAGAGTGCAAATTGTATGAAGACAACAGCTCTGCTGGCTTAGGGCTGGGCTTGAGCCACTGGGCACCTCCACGCTGACACACTCCCGTATCATCCATCATGACGATGACACTTGCATCTATACTCTGGTATGCTTATGGGTACATAGATGGTATTGCATCCCTCATCCTTCCACCGGCAGAAACTTTGATTACTCCACGCTAGCCAGCAATGCCATTACCTTAAATAGAGGGGGAACTTTTTCCTTACTGAATTTTTTATTGTGTTCAGCTTCACTCAGTCGGGGAAAACAAGTCTATAAAAGTGCCGCTAGCTTGTTTCAACTTCTGCACGTGCACCCACCTCATTTTCACGCCCTGGCGAGGGGTGTCAGACACAGCCCGGCCGCCCGAGCAGTCATGGACTGGCCCAATTTCCTGCCGAGTGCAATGAAGGCCGTAGATATCAACTTCAAAGGTAAACAATTACCTTTTATTATCACACATGGCTTTAGCTCTACCAGTTTCAAATAGCACATAATCACAAGTCTGTGATAACATTTACTCCTGATGAGAGAAAATTTACCAAGTACTAAATTGCTGCTGAGATGACGGGAACATGAGCCAGGCAGGAATTAACTCCGATGATGAGTCAGCAGACGTTAATGTCTTGCACCATGCTGGAGACATCTGCCGAGCCGTCCACTGTTGAATCATCTTAAATATTTCTGTGTTATTACCCCTTCAGGAACAAGCATCGGAGAACTTTTGTGTCTCTGTGTTATATATGCATAAGCTATTTTAAAATAAATATATGCAGGCATATAACAAGTGTATGCGTTTAGGTATGTAGGTAATTTTCAGCTACGGGAAGGATGAGCAACCAGCAACTATTTAAAGTAAAACATGCATGGAAATGCTAATAGCAATTGCCTACATTTGGTGCTTGGAAAGCAATAGCTTTGCTCAGTTGTGGCTTTGATGAGCCTGGGAGGGTGACCTCGCATCCACACTTTATGCCCTGGACCTTCGTTCAGACCAGCCTGGCCACTCTCTTGGAGTAGGAGCTAGAAGTTCTCTAAAAGCCCCCCATGTTTTGAAAAGTAATCCCTCAAGAACAGCTGCAAAATGCTGTGTTCAAGTGTATCATCACTTTGGCTTTTTCCCGTTTTTTTCCATATGCCCAGAATGTCAATATGTAGTTAGATAAATGTAGTAACTATGTGCAATCAAGAGCATCAGATGAATTCAGTGGAGAGGGGCAAATGACTTCTTAAATGAGATACTTTTTCACTGAAGGGCCTGCAACTGTGCCATCATACAGTGTCCTCCTTCTGCAGCGGATCTTCAGCAGATGCTAAGACAGTGACATATAACTTAGAGTGCTCTGGACAATGTGGCCATTGCACAAAGGAAGAGGCTGAGCTTTTATTTAGTAAATTTTTTTGCTGCATTCAGCTTAACTCACTGCAACAAAACACTCAGGTTCTTTTAAAGTATGTCATCTGCACTGGCCTTAATTAATTTAAACTTTTGCATCACATAATTATCCAATTGTATGTACACAAGAACTGCAGTAATTCAGTGCACATCGTGCAAAGCTGCATTTTTTTGAAACTCCGACTCTCTGAGGTCTGAAGGTCAAAAGTTAATTCTAGTGAGATATGTGAGAGTTGTCTGTGTTTGCCAAAAAAATTGTTGTTTCAGGCATTCTGCAGTCTGAGTGTCAGTGCTCCAACTTGTGTTTTTAAGGCTTCCCCACCCCCTGAATTTTCAGATGCAACTTAAAAATACACCACCCAACCCACCCACTGTTTTGGAAAGCAGGGTGAGAGCAGGCTTGCCTGTTGCAGAGGGGATGGGGGGAGAACAAGCTGACAGGGGAGCTGGTGCTCCACCGGTGCAGCCGTGGGGCAGTGGGACTGGACTGCCTCATGGTGCCCATCTTCCCTCACCTTCTGTTCTCCTCCTCATTGCCACTGATCCCAGACTTGGACTCTGCTCAAGGCAAGCCCATGGGTGCCTGACATCTGATGGAGGTGCTCTGAGCCTGTCCTCACCTCTTCCTGGGGCCTGCCGGTCCCCACTCACGGGCCTGAGGATCTCAGGGCTTCTGAACAGGTTAGGTGCTAGATGCTTAAAATAGCTCAAAGGAAATGATGTGAACATCCCCTGCACTCTGGATTTTACACTCAAATACTGCTTTTTCCAAAAATTAGCTCTAGCTACTCATCTTGAGGTGACCTAAAATAACAACTTAATACTTAATGAACATTAAGGGGGGATTAAATTAATCTAAACAGTAGCTTGGTTTTAGACTTCTCAGTAGTGGCTGCACAAAAGTAAGGCAGTGTTTTTAGACCAAATAAGAAATCCATCCTTTGAGGATTAGTTTACAGTCCTCCAGAATTTTCCACGAGGTTAATAACCAAGTGAAACATCCTGGCGGGAAAGATCACGTTCCCGCTACTGCCCAGTCATTAGAGTGGTGCATAAGGAGGTTTTGAGTAAGTCGCAGTATTTTTCTTCTACCGTGGGAGATAATGCATCTCCATATTTATTTGAAAAGCTTTCTCCCATTTTCCTTTGCATGCTAAACTTCTTGGGCATTAACTCTTCTTGAAGTACAAAATGGAGAATACAAGTGCCAGAACATTTTTGTCAATGGTTTCCAAAAACTATGGAATTTCCTGCCCAGCTACATCAGATCAGCCAACAACTTTGTAATTGCTAAAAACAGCCTGTTGATTTTCCTCCCAAGTGTTTCAGCTGGCCTGGCTAAGCTTTCTCTTTTCCACTGTCTTGAGATGTTTCTCTCATTGTGCACTGTGCTATATTTTTATGATCAACATATCCTATAGCAAACAATTTAAGGCTGATGGCGGAAGGGAGATTGGGTTCAGGTTAGAGATTTGAGCCTGGAATGGCGAGCCAGGAATGCCTCAGTTCCTGGACCAGATCTGCCACTAAATCAGGAATCCACATAAAGCAAAGCCACATGATGAGCAATTGTATGATGATTTGATTTTCTGTGCAGAAGAGGAAGTGAGTGTTTGAATGCGGTTCTCTCCTTGGCGTGCCCACTGCAACTGAAGCTGCAGCTACAGGTGGGCCATGAGCTGGGGGCAGGGAGCAGGTTCCCTCCAAGGAGAGGCTGAGATTTGGGAGGCTGCTATCTATTTGGGGACCAGAAGTTTTCACCAGAGCGGTACTTGGACTGACATCTCGGTGGTAAATGCAAATAAATTAGTTAGGTACGCCTATATGAAATTTTCCTGCTGAAAAATTCATTCTATAAAAACATTTATACTGTATTCTTTATTGTCAGCTAATCCTGCCCAAACTCATTAAATGGCAGTGTGTGGGTTACTCGCTGTCAGTGAAATTATCAAAGGCATTTTTCAGCTGGTGCACCGGGAAAGCATGTGCTTCAATGCCAACTAAAACAATAACGAGGAAATGTTATGATCAGACTTGACCAAATGACCTTTCCCATTTTAGATTAGTTCTTAATTTCAGCACAAGGGTCATCCTGTGAGAATACTTACAATAAGTCACTGCTCACCTCTCACATGAAAAAGAAGTGACTTATTAGAAATCTCACTGTACTCATTGCAGTTAATGAGATGTGGAAAGCTTTGTAATTTGATTTGCTGGACCATATGCTGTAAAGGGATACTGCTGATTTCATTCCTCCACATTTAATTTAAGCAGTATGCAATGGCTTCTTCGTATGGCTACTTATATAATAAAAATTAACTTGAAGTATAAAAAAATACACCATTGTGGAGTTTATTACTCTATGTGGTTGAGTTTCAAGTGTTTTTCATTGAAACATCTGTAAGTAATGTGTAGGTCTAATTTTAAATCCTGGCAAATATTTTCCATTTAACATTTGGTTTTACTGACAGGCTAGGAGCAGTGGTTTTCAGAGCTTGTCAGTAACAGATATGCATTTTCAAAGATAAACATTTTTTTAATTGAAGATAACTGCAATTCAATACCTGCTTTTCCTGTCCCCCTAGTATTTTAGTGGTTGCAAGCAGGAGCACAGACACTCGTCCCCTCTCCCTGGAGATCCCCAGCCATGGCAGCAGCACCATGGTGGTTTGGGCTGTCCCTCACAGGCTGTCCCAGAGGCGTGGGGCAGCCATGTGGGGATACACAGCCTTCGGCAAAGCAAGCCTAGCCCCATGATTGGGCTCATCGCCCCAAGGGGATATGGTGGCAGCATCAGGAGATGGCAAGCTGCCCGCGGATGTCTCCTTTAGAGATGTCCCCTTGGACATTTTGCAGGAGACAGAGGATTTGAACCTCAGCCCCGGGCGGAGCTTGGCCACGTGCCACGGCTCAGGAGCACCCGCTCGGCTCTCAGGGCCAAGTGCACTCGCCTGTACCGCAGCGGCTCGCCATCAAGGCTTGGTTTCAGGTTATTTGATTTTTCGGCTGCAAACTAAATGAAACAGCTCGAACAGGCAGGCTGGCCTGTGTAGGCCATAAAAGGGGAAAACCAAGCCGACTCGTTGGTGCCTGTCGTGCTGCCCGGCAGGGCTCGCATGCTCTTCCTGTCATGGTGCTTCGTGTGAGAGCCTGAGTCACTGCTGCACTGGAGATACCCGGTGTGAGGCAATGAAAGGTCAGTTTGGAAGTCAAATATTAAGAATTTTTTCAAAAAGAAGTCCTGGAAGGCTAGACATGCGGGAGACTCCCCAGTTTCACCTGACAGAAATACCACAGTGTTATTTGCAACTAATGCCATGGTGTCCATAAGCTCTAAATATGAGGCCTGTGTGTGAATTTTAATCTAACCTGTTGGTTAAATTTGAGATCAGGCCAATAAATCCTGTTAAATGAAGTTGCCACCCGTCGAGGGGAGTGGCGAGGGAGGCCGTGGCCCCACACGGCAGGGCTGCAGCCGCTACAGAAGCGCCATTTTGTGAGGTGCATGGCAAGGGGATGGTGCTTGTTTGCATCCCCCTCATTCTCTCTCTCCCTCCCTCTACGCTTTACTGTTTCCTCACCACGATTTTAAAAACAAATTTAATTCTGCTTTCAGTGAGAAATAATAACAGTATGTTATTTCCCTTAGACCCAGACTGTCATCTTGTTGAACCCTGAACTGCAGCAGCAGCAGAAAATGGGGTTTTTGGCACAGGATGATGAGCTGTGGTGAGGAGTGGTGGCTGGAAGAGGCCGGAGGGAGCACAGGGACCTCCACTCTCCCACAGCACTGTGCTGAGCTCCCAGGAAAGTGTGTCAGCGACACCCAAATTTAATGGCTTTACATTTAGAGGCAAACACATCTTTGGACCAAAGACAGCCCATTTCTTCTTAATTTGGAAACTGCCTTTAATGCTTTGTGATGGGCTGTGGTGTGGGTTCAACGGCTGAACCAAAGGCGTGGTCTCAAGCCATCCTTCTGCACCTCTAGGGTCTGAGTCCTCAATGGTGAGGACCCCGCTGGGGATCAAAACATGGGCCCTTCATGTGTGGAAGTCTGGATTAAAAAAAATAATAACAAAATCAGGTTTCAATTTTAATACATAGCTGTTTTCTTTCATCAGAAGTTTTGAAGTGCTTCTGAGGAGGTTGGTGATAGTCATAATCTCAGCTACAGTGGTTTCTCATAAACATTGAGAGGAACTGCAGCTTTGCTGAATATAGCGTCTGTTTTAAATGGCTGGTGGTTCACTTGTTTTTAATATGAGTACAAGCACAGAGGCAAGTAAAATCTAATGAAAGTGCTTAGAAGATTTTGTTTTGATACCCCACAGCAGCCCTGCTTTATACTGAAGGGGGAAAAGATTTCTTTATAGCCAGGCCTGCAGAAGCCAGAAATTTAATCTTGCTCCACAACTTATTTTATTGCATTTTTAATTTTCTCTTGCATTACCCTGACCCTTTTCTATAGCTTTTGACGCCTGGTGCTTAATTACTTATCATTAGCAATGTACATGGGGGCCTTCCTGCATATTTATAAATGTGATCATTAGTACATGGGAAGACAAAGACTTCTTTAAGACCATCATTAGTTATTCTGTTTTCATAGAAATGTTCATTAGAGAAACTACCCACCTGGTTAAATAATTATAATTAAGAATTGGTAATCTCCTTTGCATTTTTAACTTGATCTTCAGGACGTGTGTGCATAGCTAAAAGAGCCTTGTTTGGCCATCTTACTATCTTTTCCTTTTGATTTGAATTGTCAAGCAGATTCAAATGCTGTGTTTTGGAACTGTATACCCCAATAACGTTTTATAGAAAGATAGATTATTAAAAAAAAAAAAAAAAAAAGGAAGAAAGAAATCAACCCAGCAATTATCTCTGAATTCATTAACTGTGTACTGGCAGCAAGAGGTTATATAAGCAATTTACTGTAATGCATGGTATGGAGTTAAAACAAAATGTCACCAGATCCTGATTTCTCTGCCCTGTCTGTGGTAGTCACTGCAGACACACAGACTGCAGGAGAACACTTGCAGAAAGGTGTCATTTCCATGTCACAGTATGGTATTACTTGGAAATGCTGACAATAAATGTGACAGTGTGAGTACTCCTGCTCCCAGCCATCGTGGGGAGCTGGTGGGAAACCTGACCAAAATGTGTGCATGTGCCCGTCTGCTGCGAGGCTGCGGGGAAGGGAGAGCATCACTCTTCCATGCCCACGGCGTCTGGCATGGGGAGGGCTCACCTCTGATAAACCACAGCGATGGGAAGAGCTTGGCAGTGGCATAAATATCATCTGTAAACAATTAAGCAGCTACTGCTCATTCAGGGCAGTTTTGAGAAGCAAAGGAAGTCTGCAATCAGTTATATCTCCAATTACCATAAAAATATATTAGCCATTCATTCATTTATTAATGATTCATCAGTTAACCACACATAATGAGCAAATAATTAGCAATGCTGTACGGTTGCCAAAATTGAAGAAGTGTTGGCATTTTAAAGATGAAAGGTTGCATTTATGTAAAAAGTCGGGTGGTGATAAAGTTAATACAGAAGATAATTATAAAAGTGGCTGTCCTATTTTAGAGACTGAGGTCCCGCAAAACTTGCCTAATTGAACTGAAATTAATATTCTTCAAAAGCACGCGTGTTACTGCATACTAGCTGCTGCATTTACTCAGAGATCTCCCTTCAGTAAGGTACGTCGCACAATACAAGTTAATAAAATGCCAGACAGCAAGACTGCGTTCTTTGTTTGCTCAGTTCAGGGCCTTGTGGAAAACAATAAATTGCATTCATGTCAGCCGAGGCCCATCCCTTTGCTAATTACCGTTTGGTGCTGAAATGACTTCTGTGAAATTGGGAGCATGAAGAAACACACAGCCATACAAGGGAGGCTTTTCAGACTACGGCAGTAAATGTGAGATAGGCCTTAGGCGCACAGATGTTAAAACAGTGAATTCCCCTACAGATTACACTAATGGAAACCCTGTCAGGGTAAGTCAAATCTGGGGGCTGTGGTCAAAATCTAATTAATGTTCCTTTACTTAAAAAGAATATGAATGCCTGGAGGTGATGAAGAATGTATAAGAAACTCGCATGTTTGTAAAATTGCTGGTGCGAATGGCAAGCGCCGCTGAGCCCTTCCTTACGAGGTAACACCTGCTGGAGGAGCTGTTTATACCGCTTGGTGCAGCACTGTGGGACCCAGCCCAACCCCTCTTGGAAGTCCTGCACGAAAACAGCTGTTGGCACCTGGGCCACTTCCCCAGTGGGCAGTCATCACCGTCATTCAACGCCACCTCTTCATTCTGTGCGACCGAGCGGTGTCAGCATCGCTGTTTAGGAAGTACTTGTAGCTGAAGACGTAAGAAAGGGCCAGCTCCTCTTTGTGTGAAAACAAAGGCTCGCCCATCTAGGTTGAGCTTGAGGACACTGCTAGGGCTCTTAGGCGCTTTCACAGCTGCACTGTGCATGGCCTGTGCAATACCAGAGGAAATGAATTTATAATGCAACAATCTCTTCATTTTCACAAGCACAAAAATTCCCCTAAATACTTAAAATAACACTCAGAGTGGGACAGACCTTAAATTTTGAATAAATGAAACCCTAATCCAGTGTGTTGCTGAAAAACCTTGTTATTAAAGAAATAAATTTGAAACAGCAAGTGGTTTGAGAATTTTGGATTTAATTATTTAAATCTACTTAAGATAACTCTCTAGCACTGTGTTTGGGTTTCCTGTTGAGAGCATGTTTTCCAGGAAAGGAGTCCCATCCAGTGCCTTGGAAATATTAACCTTCTCATGCAACAGTGGTTTAAGCAGTAGAGGCAAATAATTATTATTGTAATAAGGCAAGATATTATATGGCAACTTGGTGATATTTCCTGGATGCATACTGTTGTGAAAACTGCACAGAGCCGTTTGGGGGTTTGGAGAGACCGCTGCTTTCCTTGGCTAAATGGTGCACATAATGAGGCTCCAAATGCTCTTCAGGTAAGAGAGAGAGTAGTTCCCTTAGTAGTGCCACAGAACCAGCCGCGACCAACTGTACCTGAACTGGCAGGTTTGCAATTGTAAGCTAATTTGAAGTATTATATATTATTTAATAGATAAGTATTGGGAATTGGACTTTGTTCATTGCTGATTGCTATACTTTAGTTAAAATCTACTATTTCACCTTTAGGGTCTAAGATTGTCTCCTAATGCAGCATAGATCAAGAAGGCAATAAACCTGTCTTTTCTTTTGTAGGGCCATAACAGGAGCTTCCTGGATCCTGGGTCTGCATTTAGGGTAAGACTCAGACACATGTATTCAAGATGCCTCTGATCTGCACAAAACCCAGGAGAGGGACAAGAACCAGGGGGGTGTTCCTTGCCCCAGCCACAACACAGGCACAGGGAAAGTCAACTTCCCCCCACAGCCAGGAGTGGTCTCCCCAGTGAGCAGGGGAGAGAACTCCAGCTTTGAGTCACATTTCCTTCCCCGGGCTAGTGCTGGGACAGAGGGACGTGGCCATGCTGTGTGCTGGCTTGGCCCTGATGCTTAGCTTGGCTCCTGCAGGGCAAGTGTGCTGTACGTATGCTGTGAAGAACAGGGATGATGTTTTTGTGTTTGAATACCCTCACAAGTAATCACTTATGTCTTCAAGGCAGGATGCTCATCATTTTCTTTCAATATGTTCTCTCTGCGTTGTCTGTGTTTGCCATACAGCTCTTGGAGGTGGGGTTACGTGCTAGTTGGGGGTTACTCTGTTGCTGAGTATTGCCAGCACTCACTCTGTCAGTCACGTTGGCCACTGTGGCTCACGTGCTACCCTCTGTCACAGGGATGAAGCCTTTCAGCTTTCCTGATGCTACTGAGATTGCTTTGATGTAACTGAGTTTGTCCCTTCTGACACGCATGAGTGTTGGGTCTTAGGGAGCATTCAGCTTTCTAGCCAAAGTTTGTGGCAAATCCAGACTTTCAATTAATGTAGTTAAATGGTTCAATTATTACTCATGGGTCTAATGATCAACATAGCTGTGTCATTGTCTGAATCCAACAACACCAACCAACTCAAGAGCTAGTGCTCAGTTCAGCACTGGGTCTCTAAAATTCACAACATGTGTAAGGATGGTGCTCAATCAAAACCTAAAAGATCTGGCTGATTGTTCTCATTCAAGCATGCTCACTGGTTTACCTTGTGATAATTAGCAATATTTCCTTTTATAAACAGTAATTTATTTTCAAGATAAGGTAGTCCTACAAATATTTTTTTCATAAGATATAGTGTCTATGTGTTACATGAGGCAGATGCTGGTTTAAAGCTTAGCTCTTGCTTAAGAGATATCTTTCAGTCCACTGAAAGGGGTTGATTAGTGTCCCCTAGCTGAACCATTTTTCCCTCTGTTGCTTTGACCCATTGATTTAATTAAGGTCTAATAAAGAGAGGGCTGAAAGATTGTTAAAAATCCTTTTTCTTTTTTTCATGGATCTGACCTATGCTGATCTGTCAGTGCATTTTTGATTCGCACATGCCCTCTTTATTATGTAAGCATACTGATACAGAGGTTGTCTTCCTTAGAGCCTGGGGGGGTTCCCCTCAGTGGTAGATCAAATTTAATTTTGGTTTTAACCGAAACAAATGCTTTTCTGGAGACCTTTTATTTTGGTGAAAATAGGTAATGAAAAAATAACCAAAGCAAGCCACAGTATCAAAAGGAAAGACCCTAGAAAGCTTGGTAGCCACCCTTTCTTTCTCTGTTTTCTTTCCATCTTGCCAGCAGAGAACGAGGAAGAGAAATTAAAACTGTGGTTTTGCTTTCCAATTAAGTTACAAGAATGAGTGGAAGTTTATGAAACTGGAGGGTTATTCATTGAAAATGCTTGTAACTTTGCATCTTGCCTAGGTCTGTGTTAATGCTCAAAAAAATCCTTCACACTACTTGTCATATTGCCAGCCTCCCCTTTTCCTTGCCCTTCTACTCCCACCAGCTCTGTACTTTGCTACTCTTGAGTCAGAAGGGCTTTTCTCAGCATGCTAATTTTGCCGCTGAGCAGGCTCATCTGTATCTTGTAAGAGTGAGATTACCACAAGTATGCCTCCTCTCCACATTCTGCTTCTGCTGTAGGAGAGGGCTTCTGGTGCTGGAGGTCCCAGTGCTATCCCAGCTGCACCAGGACTGCTATAACGGTCTTCAGAAGAATAAAAGAAAGGGAAAAGAGCCCCAGCTGAAACTTCAAGGAATGGCTCTTATGTGCTATTTGTGGCTTGAAAGAACAGCATTGCTACCCACAGTGGCAGTTTGTGACTGTGAACCTTCTTAGATGGCTCTCATGCTCAGATTTCCGTGCTGCAGCTCAATAGCCAGAGAGCTAACAGCCTGCAGGGCTGCGGCAGGCTTGCAGCGCAGCAGGATGTACACTGAAATAAAAGTCTGGTTAGTGGTGGTGTGGTCCCAGTGCTGGCTAGGCACTGGCAATTCAACTGGGATGATAAGTCACTTTGGGACTCCTCGAATGTGACATACCACTTGCTGAGGGCCATCCCTGCCCAGGAAGGCACTTAAACAGGTGTATAAACCCTTCCATGTTCAATGGGATTTAAGCACCTTCTTAAAGTTTAGTGCTTGTCTAGAGAGTTTCCTGAATGAAAGCCTGACAATTGTGCCCAGGAGTAACTTTGAAATTAGTTTTAATTTACTCATCATTATCAGCTGTCATGCATCTGTTTTAAAAGGGTTTAATCTTGGATAGATGAAAGGCTTCTCAGGCCCTTGGCTTTTGTGTAAGTGCTATTCTCAAATGCCCAGGACCATGCTGAGCTGAAGCAGCCCTGCTCAGACCTGCTTTTATTCCAGGTTGCTCCGTGGTCCCGCCAGGGCTGCATTGCCAGTCCCACTCTCTACAAAGCAAACTGCCCTGCCAGCATCTGAAATCATCCAACTGCGCTTCACCAGCCATATCCCATGTGAGGAAATCTCTGCAGGCTACAACAGAGGAAGAGAAAGTCCATGCTATATTTAGTAAGTCAGTGAAAAGGAAAGTTAGAGGATTGAGAGAGGGGGAGAGGAGATTTGTGTCCAAATGGAAGAGTCATATAGACCTCCCACTCAGAAACATAGCAGGCACCAAGTCCTTTCATGTCACAGGAGTCAGAAAGCTTCAAGAGCTTTTTCTTTTAGAATTTTTTTTCCTTTATAACCTGTTCTTTCTTAGAACAGAGTTTGAGGGTTGAAAATAAATCTAATGTTACATGTATAGCAACCAGTCTCAAAGGAAAACCAAAATCCAACAAACTCAAATTACTACTTAATTCTGTATGTGCACATGTTTGCATGCATCATCTGCTTAAGGCAAGCAGGACTGTGTCCGTGTAGCCAAGAGTTATTTTATTTTTATGCCCAAATACATGGTTAATTAGTCAGTGGATGATACCACTGTTGTATAGCTCTTGGAAAGACTAAATTTGCAATTAAAACATTTTAAAGGCTTTCTTTTGTAGAGTCCTTAGGTAATTAAGCTGAAGTGCATGTACATTTCCATATATAAATGTACTGGAGCAGTGGTAGCTGATGTAGTAGTTAAGGTCAGGTAGAAACCAGCCTTGCATTTAGAGTCTTTTTTCCAGTACCTCACTCAAAACCTCCCTAAATCTAAATTAATCTTCCAGAAATGTATGGGAAATTTGGTTTATGAGGGGAAAAAAAGATCTTGCATTATTATTATAGTCTATCAGTCTTCCCTCAGCATGATTCCATTCATTTTGCAATGCATGGCTGTTCAGCATTGCCATGACTGAACTTCAGAAGACTTTTGCTAAAATAAAGTATATCATGGGAATAGTCATGTTGGGATGCCCCTGCCAAGGCAAGGAGCAAGGGCTCAGCCCTGCCTAGCTGCAGCTTGCGGGGCTGGGGGCAGATGTGGGTGAAGCCTTTGCCTGGCCCACAAGATGTGTCTCGGGGACAGCACAGTGCTCAAGGCAGCTGTGACAAACCTGGGAGCAAACCTGGCTCTGCTGCTGTGTCCTGCTGCAGCACTGCTGTGGCCTGCTCCCCTCCCTGAAAGCCCCCCGCTCCAGGCTGCAGCTTCCCTCTCTGCCTCCCAAAGCCGTTCCCTCCCTTGCAGTCTTGGTTCCTCTCCTCCTTGCCAAGTTCACTGACTCCAGCCTGAGCTGAAAGTTAATTTTAACAAATAACATCTTGGACCAAGCCAAGTTAGGATCTGGAGATAGGACACGCTGCGGGAAGGGAGTGGGGTTGGGGGGGTGTAAGAGAGCATGAACGCTCAGCCTTGTAATATGTGTGAGAGCTGATGCTCTCTGAGCAATCGAGTGCTTATTATTATTTCTCTTGGATAGGTCACCTGGGAGTGGAGGAATTTTTCATTTTAAATTAAAAAGAAATCTTTTATAATGCTCATTTCTGAAAGGAAAAAAAAAAAACCACCACCTCATCATGGAAGCAATTAGATGGAGGACACATTGAAAGGAGTGATTAGTTGTTAATTTTTTGAGCTGTTGGCCGTGACAGGGAGGTTTTTTGTCAAGGATTTTTTTTAAGGTGTCTTTCATATGTCTATAGTCCAAGGTTACTTCTCATTCAATAGCAATTACCATATGTCCATTACATGCTAGACACTGCTTGAGGTAGATGCAGTGGTCCCCATCAGAGTGTGTGCCAAGTTGAAATGCCAGCAGCTGTGTGAGCCATGGGATAATTGTTCGTATCTGCTTCTTTGGTTTTCCAAGTCCCAGTAAATGTTCTAGGGAGTAACTTCCCCCTTCCTTGATGCGACCTGAAAGTATAGCCCTCTGGTTTGCATTTCAGGTTCCAAGTCAGCCGTGTCAAGATTTGAACAAGAATCAAGGAGGATAATGGGTCAGATGTAATTAAGAGGTAAAACTACTGGTGAAATAGCTGCACATTTCAGTTTTCTTTCTTTCTGCCCATCAGATTACAAACCTCAGTCCCACCACCACTTAAAAAACCTAATCTGTAACTGCAAACCTTGTATAACTGCTCTGTTGTATCAGATGGAAAACAACTAACCAGACACCACAGTACAAAAAAATAAGCACATTGTACCTCAGAAAAATATGGGGCCGAAAAAAAAAATGCACTCTTGTTAAAAAATGGACATAGTCCAGTAATGGAGTGAGTAGGGAAACTTGAATGGATCAGAGTCAAAAAACACTCTGCTTAATTCTTGGGGTTTTTTATTCACCATTCAGCTTACATCAGTGTTAACATCTACTGAGAAATGCAGCCATTTACAATTTGCAGTTCAATGTGTTACTTTAATTAGTATGAAAATTAAAGGGCAACTATAGGCCAATGTGAATGATTATGGAAATACATGTGCATCACATGCAATGCTCTCATTTAATTAATCGTCTTGTAAACTATATTGAGCACTTTTAGTCAGTTGCTGAGTATAACAACTCTATTTTAAATAACCACTTAATACTTAACAGGATGTGGAGAAAACACTATAGCACACGACTGCTTCTCAAGTTTCAGTGTCTGAGATTTTTTAAAGCTGACCCAAGTCAACCCAAAGAATGTTTAACACTCCATGTCTGAACACAAGAAACTCTGTGATGTACAGACATTCAATTACATTTTTTAAAAAGTGAGAAACATTTCGTAAAATAGTGACTTTAGAAAACTAATTGGCAGCAGCAAACTTGAGAGTGAAGGCCAAAGCTAGAGGGGACCTTTTACTACAGTAACTCTAGTCAAGGAAAATGAAAATAAAGACATCTTTGTTTCTCAGTCAAATTAGCTGATTAAGAAATAAAACATTTTAACATGCTTTAAATGCAGCATTAATTATTTATATGAAAAAAATTAAAGCCAGGTTCTATGAATTACACTTTGTATGTGTGAATTGAACGTTACGGGAATAGTAATCCTTTTACATTCATGCCTTACTTCATTAGGCAAAACTAAATATTAAGAGCTCTATTCATTCAAAAAATTCTTATGCATTCAGGTCACACCTTTTCTATAGCCTTTTTTCATTTATTTTAAGAGTACAATTTACAGCACTGATTTTTAAACATGATTCAGAAAAAAGCAATCTACAGGATGGGCTCTGGTAAATGGATGTGTTGAGAAAATGACAACGATACAGTGGTGGGTCTTGCTTGTCATCAGTGAAAAGGCCCAGAATCATATTGTATGGTCTCAAAGCTGCTGTAATAACATAGAAAATCAGATACATTACTGGTAGGGAAGCTCTGAACCCTTTCTCCTATAGATTGATAAGTAAATAATTTTCCCACCTTGTTGATTGTTTCCAATGACTGGCCAGTGCTTTATTTAGGTGAATGAAGAACACAGGTGTGTTCTTGGGATGTACTTTTCTACTTTCTGTATATGCCTATTTTAGCCATGGTATGTTCCATGCTTGGCTCCCTAGGAAGAGAGTCCCTCCGCTGAAGCTGCACTGGTCTGTGGGATGTGGTTAAACATTTGCTGGGATGGAGGCTGGGATCATCAAAGCCACCTGTCTGCTCTTCTTTGAACACAGACCCATGCATGAGGTAAGGAGCTGGTGAATTAATTGTTTTGCTAACACATATGTGAAAAGAAATAAGAATTGAAGTCTGGTTTGTTTCAGCTTCTTTGCTTGAGTGTTTTGTTGTTGTTGTTGTTTTTACTGACTGAAGAGAGGAACAGCTAGAACTGTGCAATGATGATCATATTTTACTTTCAAAATAATTAAAAGATTCGCTTAACATTAAAATAACTAAAAGAGAGAGAGAAGGAAAAACCCAAATCCAAGCAAGAAATTACAAAAAAGGTGTTACCCAGAAGCTTCCAAATTGTCAGCTGGCTGAATTTAAATAAACTTTTAGGAAACAAAATATTGGGAAATGGGACAAGGCGTCAGATGCTTGGGTAATATTGATGTATTTAATAGTTTAGTTAATATGGATCAACATCTGCCTTTAGTTACATCTGCACAACCCCCTGACTTCAGCAGAGTTGTACTTTTGGAACCAAGTTTGGACCAATGTTTTTAAATAGGCCCTGGTGCAGAATATCTGCAGACAGCCTGTGCTGCTCAGTGCCGGTGTAACCAGGCAGCTCTGGAGAAAATGGGTAATACAATATGTTATTGTTTCTTGTGTAATTTTTAAAATACATTGAGGAGTAATATATTTTTTTATAATAGGGTGCTCCCTGTCTCTTTAAGTAACTGTCAGATGTAGGATGTCCTCGTGCCAAAATGCTACGGTCTGCTCCCTCTGTGCAATTGTTAATTAAATCCATCCCTTATTGTAGAGCCTGCCTGGTTTCTTAGCCATTCTGCTTATCTGTGATACCAGATGATGCTCAGTAATTCATGGCCAACCTGCTCCCACCTTCAACAGGGCCTCCTGTGCACTGACCTTAACCAGCTTCACCTTTTCGTTATTCCCAAGGAGAATGGAGCCCTGGAGGCAAGAGTTTTATCAACTTTTCCTGTTGACCAGATGATGGTTCAGTGATAAATAAAGGGACTGTGATTGGGCTGGAGACCTCCCACACACTGTCACTCCCTGACCCTTTCCGGCTCCTGCTGTCTGCCTAGGAGCGGAGCTGTGCAGGGCAAGGGGACTGTCCTCAAAGGGCATCAGAGGCTGCACCGCTGCTGGTGGGCAAGAACTGCTTTTGCCTACCCAAGTAATGGATAGGCAATGGTAATGCCATTGTGCCAGCTGAAAGCTTTCTGTGCTTGGTACTGAGCTATGCCACCTGCGAATCTCTTCATCCTACTGGTAAGGCTGATATACAGGAGCTAGTAGGAATATTTTCATAGCTGACAAGCTGTTTCCCATGAACAGTGTCAAAGATTTAAAAGCCACTTCTGCAAATGGGACTTTCTGGCAAATATAGACTAAGCAAATCTTTTATTATTACCATATGGCTAGAAATACTCCTAGAGTTCTCCTGGAAATGGGTACTGTACCAGCAGAAAGCAATATTCTGTTGGCCTGTGCATTGCCTCAAGGGTATTTACTATGGTAATAAGATCAGTAATTCATCTCCTAAAATCACTGGGAGTACAAATGCTTATTTAAGTAGATGGTATCTTGATTGCAACTGAGTCAGGAGAGCTCTTAAAGCTGCCTGTTTAGGCTACAGATCTTCTGTTAAAGGCAAAGGGCTGGTGCTTCTTGGTAAACACAAGAACATTGTGTTTCACAGCTACCTTATATTTTCAGCAATTTACAGTAGATGCTCAGCACATCCCTTGGCAAAAGGGGTGGGTACGCATATGTCAGGAAATTATGCCTATTGGGTTGGGTTTTTTTGCTTTTTACTTTCCATGGCAATGCAATTGAAAGTGAAATAAATCTCTCTCCATCTCCAAATGGCTGGTTAGGACAAAAGAGACAAAGCCATACTCCAGCAGCACGTGGAGCCACCTGAACATTGTTGCACTGGGGGATGCAGCAACAGCATAAATTAAGAGACAGCCTTGGCCCAGAAAAGTGGAAGATCTGGGAGTAAGAAGATTTGCTTTATCACAGAGTAGGCCAGTGTTAGAGAAGTATTCTGTGTTCTTGAGACTCTTGCAGCCTCCCACCTGCTAGCTTGCAAACTCAATGGGCCTCTTCTCTGGAAGTCCTGGAGGCAGAAGCCTTCAGACCTGCTCAACTGCTTTTTGTTGATCAAGAGACACCATGGTTTTACAGCAAAGGCATCAAAATAGGAGTTTAGGGACCCAGTTTCTAATCCCAAACTCTGCTGCAGGAAGTCTTCGCAGAAAGGATGATAAAATCTAGAAATACAGATTCATCAAGTTGTTTCATTTAGGAAAACTGTTGTTTGACCTCTGAGAATCCAAAATCAGTGGCCGTAGCCCTGTTCCAGGAGGTCCATAATGATTCACATTGGTGATGTGGCATTGAAGGTGAATCACAGAAAAACTGAGCTAGAAGTGCCTAAAACAGATGTTCTCTAGTTTGCCAAGAAGCCTGAGCCCTTAATGAGGACATGTGGCTGAAACGGAAAGCATTAGCAGTTATTCTGCAGAATGTTGTTCTGTACTTTAACTTCATCAATACTGTTCCTTCTTTGCACAGTTATTAAGCTAAATATCACTGAGGCGTGTACAAATTTGACGAGAGAAGTATTTGTTTGTGCTCTCTATGTATTTCAGAAATTAAAAATTTTTCAGCAGGCACAATTCTGCCTTGTGAGCCAGAATTTTCACTCTAATTTTTTCTGCAGTCATGGAGCATAACAAACATTTGAAATAACTTTCATCAGCTTGATCACTGTTGTCAGACAGAGTATATATGCAAATGAAACCAATAAATTTTGCTGAAGTCCTCTGTATTCCACCAGAATGTATGGAATTGTCTTTCGATAGTTAACAGCGCTTAACACTTATGTAGCAATTTCTATCCTCAGTGACAAGCTTATTAATCAATGGAACACCTCTGAAAGGAGCATTGCTATGTATTCCTATTAGAGTGTGAAATCTAAAATGTATGGATGTACTCTGAAGTGTTGGTCAAATAGCCAAAGAAACCTGGGTTTCAAATTTGGGAGTTTGTGGTTTCTGTCCCGTGGTTAGGCCAGACTCCTTTGACACACAGACCCCTTTATGTGTTTAATAGATCAAGCTCTGCTGGGTTTAGAGCCACACTTCAGCATGGCCATGCTCCGACTTTGAAATGTAGCGATAACACAACTGGTTTTTATAATTGCTGCCTAGAGGACCTGAGATGAGGACACGGCACGCTGCTGCGATTTGCTCTTTGCAGCTTTGTTAAGACGCGAAAGGAGCTGGAAGGTGTGTTTCCAGTGCACAGTAAATAGGGTTGTGCTAAATGACCCCTGCCTTTTTTAATGCTAATAGGTATGACAGTGTTGGGTTAACAGTCAATTCTGACATAGCAATGATAATTTTATCCAGAATGAAATCCATTGAGTTCCCTCACCTCTTTCCTGTGCCTGCTATTGTAGGACACTAATGGTACTGCTGATCTGCTCTCCTTGCAGTCAAGGAAGTGCCAGATGAGAGTGTTTTCTGCCTGCTACATCCCAGGAAAAAAAATGTATACTCTTTCCAATAAGCTTGGTTTGTTCACTGCTGCAGAAGCCACCAGGCAAGTGCAGTGAAAAAGGCCTCCTATAAAGGGTATAATGAAAGACAAACCATTTCGGTTGGTGACTAGAGGCATATCAATAGAAATCACCTCCCGCATATATCAAGTGATTGATAGCAAGCTTTAGAGCTTTTTCAGTTCCCTGGTAGTGCCATCCAACTGCAATAAAACACATGGATTTCTCCGATACCTGTTCAGATAAACCCCCCCTCATGCTGCATGTAAGATGAGCTTCAAGAATTAAAAAAAAAAAAAAAAAAAAAAAGAGGCTTTTTAGTGGTCTTTTACTTCTGGGAGCATGGTTTCCCTCCCCAGTGAGATGCATTTTGTGTCAGCTGTTTCTATATTAAAAAAAGTCTCCTGAAATAACTGCTCTTGGCTTGTCAGCATCTGGCAGTGCTCTCCTCCTGAAGCAGGCGAGACCAGGGTCCTGCACAAGCATCCAGGACCTCACCCCGTCTCGCCCCCACAGAGAGGGGGGTACCCGGCCCGGCCGGGGTCACAGGTGGGGCAGCCCAAATGGATTGCACCGCGGTCGCTTCTGATCTGCCTGGCCCATGCACACACACCCCGATTGAATTTCTCTTCTTGTCAGTCCATTAAACCTCCCAAAGTGATTTGTTCTCCCCGGAGAATTCGAGGGAGAAGAAGGGGGGTAGAAAGGTAAAAAGAGAAAGGAGGAGGAAAATAAAGAAGGGCTGGTGGGGGGAGAGCATGAACCAAAAATGAGTAAAACAGAGCTGCTGAATCCAATAGCCAAGTATTACATTATAGACTCCCAGTCTGGATATAAACAAAATGTTTCCTTAGAGCAGAACCACATCCAAAAGTTAGAAAAATTGTTTTCCAGAGCTGAAACAGCCGTGCTCTGTCCTGCCCCAGGAGTGGGAGAGACGGCTGGAGAGAGTGGGAGAAGATGGCTTACTCTTGCACCCCTCTCCTTAACCCCCCAGCCCTCTCCGCACATCCACACGCACGTTAGCCCCTGCTTTGCACCATGAGTGGGACAATTCTGGGGGGCTGCTTATGTTCCACAGCCGGAAGAATTAAAAAAAAAAAAAAAAAAGTACAGAGAGTTATTACTTTTAAGTAGCTCACTCCATTGCTTTTAGGGGTGACAATATCTAAACTATAGCAGAAGGGGAACTGTTAAATATCTCGTTGCTTTGCTCTGTTGGTAGGAAGTCTCTGAGACTGTCAGCAGCCTGATGTAAATCAGCCTGCTCAGGGGTAACAGCCCAGGATGTGAGCAAGGAGAGGAGCTTCTGGGATGCCTGCAGGAAAGGTTTCAGATGGGAACAGCTACATATAAATTCACACCCCTATGGCAAGCTCAGCAAGTGTAGTCTCTGTGCAGGGTACCTTGATGGGACAGACTGGGGTCATGGGACAAATGGCAATAGCTCCCACATACCTACCTGGAAGGCATAGGCTGCAGTCCCATTCTCACTGCCTGTCTTCTCGATACCTAAGTTGCGGGTACTGGCCTTAGTTGGGGTGGGTGCTTGTAGCTGCTCCTCTCCCATGTGGATGCTGTGTCTGGCCCCTTAGTGCATCTGGTGCTCAATCTTGTGCTGTTAATAGGAACCAATTGCTCATGTTGGAAAGGACTCTCTGTTTTGAGGGTTAGTGCATCCAGACATTGTGAAACCTAAAAGTTATGGAAGCATTATTTGAGTTTTTATGATCAAATCGGTATCTGTTTCATTGCCTCATGCTTGTGGAAGTCTTGTGTCAGCTGCTGGGAGCCCAGAAAATTTGGAAAATTAAGGGGCTTCTGGGAAACTCTTTCTGAGATGAATTTTATAGTTAGATGCTGTTCCTTCTCACCAAAGAAGGATATCCAGGTTCATGAGACTCCAAGACCTGGGAAAGCTCTTTGAAAATAACAAGGTTGATCTGCTTCATCCACACACAGCCTGTTTAGAAATTGGTTCCAGCTGCAAGGGTTGGGTTTGGATCTGGGTCCAAATACCCCTTAGTTTAAAGGGATCTTTATCTGCTAATTTCAATGTGATTTCTGTCACTGGCTTAGCTTCTGTCAGTTAGCGTGAGCGTCTATGCTGTGTTTTAAACCACAGAGTTTTAGTTTGACCTATATGTAATGTAAAGATGGGTATTAACAGGGAAGTCTAAATTTCTGGAAGTCTCTTTCAGCAGTTCTTATTAAATTCACTACTCCAGCGTAATGTAGGTTTCTGTTCTAATCATAGCATTGCTGTACTTGGGCATGGCACATCAAAGGGGTTACCTTGCTCTCATAGCAGAATCCTCCTTAGGTTTGCTCACTCTGGGGACCCACACCAGATTTCCCCAGTTCTGCGCACAGGCCAGATTTTCAGCTCCCTTTTAATCTTTGGCAATTTGAATTTATATGGAAAACTTACAGGTGACAGTCTGGCTACACTGAGACAAGTAGGATAGAAACCATGTCAGAATAGTCCCTGAAAGTCTTACGATGTGCTTAAAGCATTTCAAGAGAACCCTTGATCCAAAGTATCAAAGGGTTACAGTAAGATCAAGAAGAATTAAAACTGATGGTGTGCCAGAAATCACGTGCAGCACAAGGTCATTACTCACCCTCGTTAAAGCGGTCTCAGTACTGTGGCCTGATCTGAAGCTTAATTGAAAAGTTTCAAATGATGCATTATAACGAAGACAAGACAGCCACTGCCCATTCCACGACCTCTGCTAAAAAAGGCAGATCGGTAATAGGGCAGAAATCTAAGCAATTGCTTGAGGATAATCGAGGCCTAATGAGATATCTACTTCAGTCTTTCAAAGGCAGAGGAACGTCTCCCTGATGCTGGAGAGAAAGCAAGGGCTGATGTGAGCAGGTTCCTGCATCCAGGGAACAGGCCACTTGGCAAAGGTAGTCACGGTCCTCAGCAGTGGAGGGCACACAAAGGACAACACCATATCTGTAGTGAGGGTTTTCAGTTGTACGAAAGTTTAGTGCCATGGCCTAGGACAGCTTCCTCTCAGTTGCCTTCTTTTGCAATCACTCTCTGTTACCACAGAACTTGACCCAAAATGATCACAAGGAGCGCATCAGGTCTGAACTATTAGTTGTGTTAGGAACCAAGACAATGATGGCAATAGGAGATAGCTGACTGCTGATGTTATCAATTTTCCCTAAAAATTCACAAAACCCCCAAAACCCGTTGATGTTCCACTTGAGCATGATAATAAACTGCAAGTCACAATTACCCAAAGAAATCATGTATCTCCTTGGCATCTTCCTCTTTTTTTGTTTTATTATCTGTTCTAGCAGAGAGGTCAGTGCCCATATCCACACAATTATCTCCACATCCAGCTGCCAGATTGTGAAAGCTGCTCTTCCTGGGCTACTGCTTGGGCAGCCATATTTAAGAGTTTGCACATGCCCCTGCCCTGTGAGCAGTTACAGTGTGGAATCACCTCTCAAACTGCAGAAGCCAATGTATTTTCATCTTTTGAAATAGCCAGCTCACCCATTCTAACCTATATCTATAGGCTTTGCTTTTGTGAGGAGAGGGTGTCTCTCCAGATTCGTATCTGTTTGCAGAGCAGGTTTGCTTGCTGTTCCTAATCTCTCCTGTTTTGATAAAATCTCCTTGCTATCTTGAGATACACTAGCCAAGGGGGAAGCTGGACCAGACAGAAACATTGTGTAAGGTTTAGGTTCAGTGACAGCATACAGCCTTCAGTGATGGACTTACTTAAATGCATCAGGCACAATGATAAGTTACAAAAACTGTTTAGCAGCCTGGGCCATTTTCTTTGGCCTTCAAGTTCCTCCCTAATTTTAAGTACAGTTAAAATCAAAGTACCTGCTTTCTTTGCTATGAATCCTGCTTCAACTATCTTCTGCTTTTTCATGTAATTTCTTTAAACTTTAAACACAGAGACTGAAAAAGAAGACTAACGTAAAGGAAACGTTATAGTAAAGTAACTAAAACACCATTTATGCAGCTCTTCAGGTAGTTGTCTTGAAGACCACAAGAGGTGCAACTGGCTTCACTGGGACTCTATTGAGCTTAGCGTTAAACCATGTGTTTTGCTGAAGTAAGACCTTTAATATATGACATATGGCATCAGCTCTACAAAATATTACTGGTTGGCTGACAGCCCTGTGTCTGTCTGTTGCTTGCAAATTAATACTGTAAGTCTGTGTGGGTAAATAGGTTGTCATCACCAGTACCCGTGGTCACTGCAGGCTGCACCCACAAGCTTAAGCACTCTGTGTCCGTACTTTCCTCGAGAGGGATTTGTGTGTTAAGCTGCTGGTGCTGTACCCCTGAAAGCAGTGGCTGAGCAGACCTGCCTGGGGAGGAAACACTGCCACTGTGTTTCCAGGTCTCCGAGGAGCTGTGGAACAGCATGGGAGGACGGGACACTGCCAGCTGCTGCGTGAGAGCTGCCACAGCGTCTGGCTGGGCTCTGTATGAGCTGGAGCCTGCTACCATGTCAGCAGGGCACGCAGTGAGAAACGGGCTGCCTGTACCAGCCTGAAGGTACAGTGTCAAGAGGCATTTCTTGATATATTGTTTCTTTTTAAGAATCAGTGATTGACTTAGCCAGTTACAGGATTTTTTTTTTACTCATCTTGTATATGAACAAGGACAAAGTGCAGATGGAGGGATGCCTGGTGTGACTCAGGAACCAGTCTGCTCTTCTCAGGTGTCTGCAAATCCCAGCTAGGGCTGATCTTTTTGACTTCAGGGTTGCATTTTCTTCATCTGTTGCAGAGATTACAATTGCCCATGATTTCCCTGGGTCATTGCAGCATTCAGACAACTCATTGGGCCTCCCTCCTCACCTTACAATACCCTGGGCTAGGGAAAGTTAAGGCCAGTCTTAATTTGTCTATTGTACAGGTGTTGTGTGTATATGTGCATGTGATGTGTGTGTGATGGGCCATGGGCTGTGGATTGACCATTGCTGGTTTGGCTATGGAGGATAAGAAAATCTTCCAGAGAACTGAAGTGTGTTGTTGGTGTGGGGAGGCAGGAGAGTGAGAGTGGCTAGTGAAAAGATGTTCTACCTGTATGCAACCCACTAGCTTTGCTGAGTTTTAAGTAATGAGGGAAGAAAAAACCTCTGACATTCTTTTTTCAAATGTAGATGCTGAAATTCATGTAGCAAAAAATAGGGCAGTTGAGTTATCAGTATCTGATGAGAATATGAGAAGAGTAATTATTGTATAGTCCTATTAATGAAATTGTACTGCAGTGCAAAAGAAAAAAGAAAGAAAAGTCACCAAAGAGAGCCTGGTGAGTTACTTCAGGGAAAGAACAGCTTCTATTATATGAATAGAAATATCAGCTTGTTAGCTTAGCAGAAAGCTCTGGACACTTATGGAAATTCAAAACATTTCCATATATCCCAGTCCAGGATGGAATTAAAGTGTTGTAAAGCTTCCCTGGAAGCCAACATTTATCTAATATGTAAGCATATTTAGATTTCATTTTGAAATGGTTGTTAAAGGCTATCCTTTGGCTGCCCTCTGTCCTTCATTCTAACTTTTTTTTTTTTGAATTGTTGAACTCTGAGATTTTTATGCTAAGAAAAATGTACTTTCAGAACCAGAAATGCCTGAATGACCAGTTACAGCATGTACTAACCCTGAGAGATATCCATTGAATCTGCTCCCCTCCTCCAGTTTACTTGCTGTTTTGCCAATCATGCCTTGCATTAATGTTCTACACTTAGCCAAACTGTGTGTGTTATATTTTAGATCTATTTTTGTTTTGTCTAAAAAATTTCCAAATTGGCATTAAGTATTCAAGATGTAATCTCCGTAGCAGGAAACTAGTTATCAGATTCATATAACTGGGCAATAGAAATAACTTTGAGCAGAATGCTTTTTTTTTTTTCCTTAGAATTAATTTAGAGGGAATTTAATGCCTGTGAAAGGTGCTGGATTGCAACATCAGAGAACTGAAGCTACTATTTAACCACAGAACGGTTACAGGATGGGAGATGGCTTTACAAGATTCCCCATGAGGGTTGACAAAATATTTGTCTCGGGTTTGGTGCCTTTCATCTAGCTGGAACAACCAAGCTTTCATGTGTCAGTAACAGTCGTTCTCAGGTTGTTAGCTTTCACCTGGGTGATGGGGAAAGCCCTTGTGTAAATAGGGGGTAATTTTACTTTTGTGATTACTGGCTAACATTTATAATATGGTTAAACCTAAACCACTAGATTTACTACTGCTGAGTTAGCACATTACTGTAAGGGACAGTCCTAGGTCAGAAATGCAAAGCACAAGGTGTGTCCATGCTGTCCCTGCCCCATGCCACAGAGGCAGGCAGAGCTGGAAGGGAAGGCAGCGGTGGACACTGTGACCTGCACCCCACTGCACACTCTGCCACCACCCTTGTGATGCCGCCGGACGCAGCGCCACTGTGCTTGGACCCTGTCAGAGGGGGCTCTCAGGCCCAAGGTTTGCATCTTTTGCTTTCTGTTGCCACCTGTTTATCAGAGGAAAGATGAGAGTGGCAGCCTGTAAGACGCCATTATTGGCATCTATACATACCAGGTTCAGGGGCCAGTTCTCATCTTTTGCCTTTTTTTCCCCAACATTTCCACAACAGTTATCTCTGAAGGCCACATATAGTCTGCATGGTTTCAATCTCAGGTCTCATTAGTCAGTTTCCTATTAGACAGGTGCAGACAATATCGTATGTGCTAACCAGTTGTCTTGCCAGCTGCAGGAGACACTGAGAAGCATTTTTCATGATACATGTTAAGCTTCAATTTATATTTGCTGCTTAGTTAAATTAATATGTTTGGTGTTGATGGCTTTTACCGACTTCACGAGGAGGGGGAGTGATGAGTAGCCTCAGGGAAGTTTTTACTAATTTCTCTCAAAGGGAGAGACTTTCAGAGTACTGCCTGCCTCCCCATGAGCTCATCAGGAAAAGAAAATCACCCTTTCCATGATTTGCATGTGCCTGGTCTCGTAGGTGAAGGGTGGCCTGCCCACATGGGACACACAGCAGGCTGTCCACCATGGCTCTGCTGCTCTGACAGCAAGGCCAGCAGAAACACATCCATGACTGAATAGATTAATAGGCTTGTTACTGTAGTTCAAAGTCGACTTATGGATGAGCCCACTAGGAACCAGTTAGAAGTCTTTTCCTCTGAAGCCACATTCTTCTGCTGGTTGTGGTATGTTGGACAGAGGCTGCATTCCCTTGCACTGGAATTTCCTGTATTAGCACTGCACAGGAGTGGATTTATTTTGTAGTCCTTGAGATTTCCGAGCTTCATGGATTTCACAGCTTTTATGCACCATGAAACAAAGGTCTGGTTTCTGCTGAGGCATTGCAGAAAGGATGTGCATCTGCTGACTTGTTGGTCTTCCAAAGATTGATGCCCTCCAAGACCAGAGGTGACCCAGTCTGGGATTGTCTCACTGAAGACTGACACAGCTCTCATATAGTTCACACATGCTTTTTGCACTGCTTTTTGGAGCTAAAAGAAACATTTCCTCGGTTGGTGTCAATTTGCACCCTAATATACTGCTGAGGGAGCTCATGTTGCTTCTGTCGTAGCAGGAATACGGTGATTACAATCTGTAAAACATTAAACTATGCCAGGGCACGGGCATCCTTCTTCAATATCTCCCACCTTAAACAAGTCTGACATCCTCTGGGCTTGCGGACTCAATACTGTAAAGACAATGTTATAAGTTCATTTTGTGTTGAGGACCTTTTTAGACAGGCCTATGGACTCTTTTTCTTTTCTAAGACTCACCTGACTCCAGCCCAGCTACGGTTTTCCCACTTCTTAACTTAATCAAAATTGCATTTCAGATATCTGACCCCCAAATTTACAGCTTCATTGAAATGGAGGCAGGTTATGTAAGAGTTTCTGCATAGAAATGTGCAATATATTATACTATATTGAGTTTTGTGGAAGAGTGGAAAATATGTGTTTGGTTTTGGAAATACATTATAGAGTTATTTTGATGCCAAGTTTTTCATTGTTCTACTAATGTCTTCCTGATCTGCAAGTTTTTAAAAGTAAAACATTAGGCTGTTGCAAATTTTAAGAGCATATATCTAAGAAATTTTGCACTGTGGTGTTGAGTCAGGAAACGAAGCAGCAGCTGTGATTCTGTGGAACAGGTTTCTCAAAATTGCCCCAGCCCATCTCTTCACCCCCTCTCCTTTATACACTTTCCCACCTTAAATTGCTCTTATTGAGCCAGTTTGCCAGGGGCTCTGAATGACTGCTGAAGTGGACCAAAATGCTCAGTTTTCCCAGTATTTATACTTTATGACTAAGCTACATTATTGGTTTAGGATTTTTTTAATCTAAGTAAGGATACTTTCCACGTTAATTGCATGCTAATTAACATTTTGCTTTGTGAAGGATTAATATTATATGAAATATAGCCCTAGCCCAGCCACTTCTCTCCTATACCTGCAGCCCAGAAAACTTTTATTTTTTCCAAAGATGACTGTTGTGCTTCTCAGCAGGCCAACATGAATTTTCAGATTGCCACAGAGCTCTACGAATAACCAGTCAAACCTCCCTCACCCAAACCTTCCTGACAGAGTCTTTCTTTTATATCCTTACATTTTTTTTTATTAAATTTGCTTTAGTAATCAATATGTTCCAAACCTGTGGAATGTCTTAGTTGTGAAATTTCATCACCCTTCCCCTAGAGGAACACTGCCATCATCTCCCTGCTGCTCCTTTTAACCTGTGCAAGAGGACGAAAGAGCACTGGCTGATCTCATCTCTCCCAAGCACTAATTTCATTTGCAAAATGTTGTGGTTTTTTCTAAAGTGTGTGAACTTTCCTTACTCTGCATTCTTGAAACATGAATTAATGCTCTGTTTTCATCTGTATGGCCTTGGTATTTATCCTGCCTTTGAACACAGGTTTTCAAAGCTGTGTGGCAAGCATGGTATGAAAACAAATCACTGTTAAAGCAATGATCTTAAATTTTCTGCGAGTCCCACTGATAAGAAATTTGCAGCAGTCCTTGCCAGTGACACCCTCATTGGTGCTCAGGTAATGGCCAAGCCACCACACTTCGGTGGATGCACCTCGAAGAAGTAACAGGAATACTGAAAACTAACTGAAGGCAAAAGAGAGCAATAGGAAACAGCTGAGCCACGGTGCACCGCTCCCTACAGCTAGAGTCAGGTCATGTACTGTGCACTCGGGCCGTGTGCTGCTGAGGTCCTCCTATGTAAACACAAACAGAACGATAGTAAAGTTTGTAATTTTCATGGAATTCTTAATTTTTCCTCTCCAAACTTCATTCTTATCATTTATATTTGAAACCATCTGGCCTTTAAATCAGGAGTTAGTATTACTCTGTGCAATATCCAGAATGAGCTCCAGTTTGAATCACCTGTTTAAAATTCCCCTTGTTTTATAATTTCAGCTGAATAGTTTTAATCACTTCTTGTTGTGAGCCATGGTGCTATATAGTGGGCTGCACATCACTGAGAAACTTCAGTCTAGAGGAAGTTGCACTTCAGTGCCAAGAGAAATAATAACTGGATGGATGGAAAGCGTCTGGGATTGATGTGGTTTAAAGGTGCCGTTCGTGCAAGCTATTATCAAGGAAGGAGTTAGGGAAGAGATTCACTCTTAAAATGCAGGTGCTCTCGTGCTTCCTCTGACAGATGTGTTCCAACAGTGTTTTGAATTCTGTTTAAAATTTGAAAGAGCTAAACCTTCAGGCTCTTCTCTTCCTTTCTTAAATTCATTTCCCTGTTTAGATGAAAAAGAAACATTTTGCAACTTACTTTAAACTTTCTTCAAAAGAACTGCTGGAAAAGGAACATTCATGTGAAGCACATAAGCTGTAAACGAATGTTAAGCACAGCAGACAGAGTGATTTTAAATGTGCTAATGGACAGACATTAGACTGTAGGAATTTACCTTACAGAAAACCTCAGATGTGGAGGGACTGCCAGGTAGAGACAAAACCCCAATGAACGAGCCAAATGATAGAAAAGTGTTACCAGAGTAAAGAGCTGCACATGCGAAATAAATACTGAAATGGGGAAATAGCACCAGCAAAGATAATGGAAGATAGAGAACACTTTGGTCAAGTAACTGATGCAGGAGCATGTACACACAGCCCATACTGAAAATACAAGCTCTTAGCATGGATATTACTCTCTTATTTTCTCTCACTGCCCCCCCTCATTTTGGCACTTTTCCCCTACTAATGATGGTAGCTTAACAGAGTTAACAGTGTTAATGGGCAAAGCTTTTTCCATCTAAATGTACAACAGACTTTTTTGCAGTGCTCTGTCAGATATTTTCAAGTGTGTATTTGCCTTGAATTTTCTGACTAACTGTTTTCCTCAGATAATTTTTGATTAATTTTGTTAGGCCTCCTGGCTGGTGGCTACTTTCTCTGGCTGTGTGGAAGTAGCAAAGCAAGTGGGTTGAGGTTTGCATGATTTGGGAATATGAAGGGGAAAATAGAGCGGTCTAAAAAAAAAATACCCCACAGGAAAGAAATAATGGGCAATATGTTTCCTTTTGAACTTTTTCAAATCAACCTCTGGAAAAGGTGTCATAAAGCCCCCAGAAATGAGTAACAGCACAGGGACAAAGAAAACTCTGTTACAGATGTCCCTGCAAGTCTATGAGCAAATTGTTTTTTTCTAAATAACTCCAGAACATTACATGGCCTTAACAAGTTTCCCAGGACAGGAACTCCTAGTTTATTACTTGCTCACATTGTCATCAGAAATTAATTTTGTCCCTGAAAGACAAATTGGCTGGTAGCTTATGAAGTTAAATGGGAAGAACAAGTGAGCATCTGTTTCTTCTGCATTTTGTCTCCTTGGTGTCTTACATATAAATGAATCAGAGTGTTCAAACTTAAATTAAGATCTTTGGCTAGATAAACAGTTAAAACTGGTTCCCATAGCTACCTCTCACACATAGCTGTGATTGCATTATAATCCCCTAGTAATCAGGTCTAAATGAAAGAAAGATGATAAGGGTGCTATTTTCAGTTTTCAGTACTGATTTTTATTAGCTCTCAATCAGATCAGGACTGCTTTGCCTTTCATCACATTGTGGCAGTGTTTGTAGAATCATTAGAGTAATAAAGTGTAAATCTTACCGAGGTGCATTTTTCTTGAGGTGTTTTATATAACGAAAACTCTGAAGATTACATTGGCGGCTACAGGAAAGATTTGTTTCTGCAACTAAAGTGAGGATGTAATGTATGCTATATTCATTTATTCTTTACCCAAGCGAATACCTAATGAATTACCTTGCCGAGGTAAAACAAAAAAAATAAAAATATCCAAAGAATCAGCCTGTCTGAATATGGTCCTAATATACTGTATATTGCAAGTACTGAGTTTAGCCGTTTTTTTAATTTGCCTTATTATCTTGTATCATATCTCTCCCTGTGCATTACCATGCACAAATGAATTACAGGCAAAACCACAAGCACTGCTATTACCAGCCTGCTGTTTTTAGTAAACTAGTGCAGCCAAATAAAACATCATGTTGCAGCAATATATAAGTATTTATTGTAGAGTAAATTTCAGCTAAACAAAAGCACACAGGGAGGCCCGATCCTGCTTGTAGGAGAGGCAATGGCAAAGCTTGAGTTTGGCTCATACATCATTTGCGTCTCACCCTGCACCCTTTATTTGCAGTATCCTTTGAGGTAAATTTTACTTAATAGCTTTACTTCTAAAAGGTTTCTGACTGCCAAATTTAGAGGAGACTTCACCCAACCCTCAGAGGTGTTCCTGGGTGTTTCTGCAGGCAGAGCTATCCTTTAGCTCAGAAATTGCCTTGTGTGGTGTTGCAGGATTGTTCACAGAGTTTGCAGGTGTGCCCCACATTTGCAATTAACTCCCAGTTTAATACTGGAGTGATTTTTCTTTCCCATAGCCTTTTTCTTTTTAATATCTGGTGAATGTTACAATGTATCATACTATAGCATAGCTATTAAAGTGCCTCCCCATTTAAAATATTTGAATTTTATGTATTCTGTATTTAAATGAGGAGTAAACTGTCCCAGTAATTCAGTGTCAGATATTTATAGTCATCCACACAACTGCAGGATTATTAGGTAGCAACAGAAATTAGTCAAAAATTTGAAAAAGAAAAAGCAAACAAACAACTTTCTGGTTTCCTGTTTGATTTTAATGTACCTGATGTAGGAACTATGCCTGATATTAACATTAACAAGTTATACTTACTTTCTGTTCTATAAAAGATGAATCTGTTCAGCCATCAAATAGTGGTGTTTGCATAGTTAGCAAAGTCTAAGATACCGTCTGATGTTAGGACGTGGAATGCTTTAGGACATTTAATGTATACAGATTTATACCTGAGATAATTAGATATTGGTAGTCACATCAGGCAAAAAAAGAATAAATCAGTTCATATGATGTTATAGATAAGGAAACAAAATTTATGTTTCAAATTTTAATCTATTAGGCAGAAAGGTTCTCAGTCTAAAATGATGAATTTGCTACTAATATTTTAAACTACATAAAGCTTAAATTCAAACTCTGTTTCAAGGCAAATAGGCAAAGAGTGTATTTTGGTCAGAAAGGTTTTGTGTGTGTTTGTATGTTGACACGCAAATGTAATATGTCTGGAAGATGTTGCTATGTCTAATGACACAAAAGAGAGTAAATTGTAGAGCCTGATTATCAACAGATAACAAGACATACTGTATATAAATAAATGCTCGGCATCAAAACCCATTATTGGATTAGCTATATAATCATGTTTCAGGCTGTAAGTCTGTGCTGACAAATGAACACTTTTCATTTGGCTCAAGGTCCTCATCAGCAACGGAACTAATTTTACATTCTCACCCATTAAGTGAATAAGATGTGGAAAAAGCTGTCTGCTTTTTGAAGTGTAAATTTGCTGCTACAGGCTGTGCAGACCAAAGCTCTTTTGAAGCAGTGAAATGAGATCATCTCTAGGGACATGTGAACCTGACAAAGTTTAGGTCATTTCTGTGGAAGGTATGGTGTGGGGGAGCTGTTTGGATATGGTTTCAGTAGTGACTTATATGGGGCAATTTGGAAGATGCTGAACTTTACAAGCTTTTAGTTCAAATTTGTGAAAGAACTTGAACTGGAAGCACAGATGCAAGCTTTCAGCCCTCGGAAAGAAACCTCCATAAACATCTGAACTGAGTACTTGGCCAGCACAGTCTGGGAGTGCTAAGCAGGCTGTGTGCTGAGCCTCCTGCTCAGCAGAACCTAACCAAGTTGGTTGTAGGGGTTGGATGCTTCCCCTGCTTTCCCCTCTCTGTGTGCACACACTCATAAATGGAGATCCAGGAACTAACTTGGACTTCTTAATGGAAAAGGTGCTGGAGGTGGAGGAGCTAGACCATCACATCTCACTTTCCACCCCTTGAAGTTGCCCAGGAGAGAGGAAAATTGCAGCTCTGTACCTCATTTGGCTGCCAGCCCCACAAATTGCAGCATGGCAGCAAGGTAGTTTTTGCTTGCACTCTGGAAGCCCCTGGCTGCAGGAGAGCACATCCTGCTTGTGCCTGTGGAAGAGAGGCATGGTGGGCATGGAGGGCAGTGTGGTCAGAAGGGCAAGAGGAGAGGACTCCTCAGAGGGCTCAGTTAGAGTCCCCTTAGATAGCTAGTGTAAGGGGCGGGATTGCAATAAACTCTAGGCCTTCCGTGCTAGGAAGCAATCTTGTGATACACCATGGATTCAGCAAGGGTGATGACAATTTTGCTGACACCAGCTTAGAAGAAGAGAGCCTCATGAAAATCATTTAACTTTTTAGATTTCCAGACACGCAAAACAGTGTTTAACCACTGTTTAGGATCATGAAAAAAATATCCCCAGGCTGTTGCATGTCTAACCACAATGCTTTTCATTTGCAAACCAACTAAAAATTAAGATAGGCTTTGATTGTTCATTTGTTAATTTGATTTCACCCCTTTCTCTTTGTTTGCTCACTGGAACATGCTTGTACAGCTTAGGCTTTCGGTCTTCCTCAGAAAATGTGCAGTTGTTTCATCCACCAATTCCTGATGTCTTGTAGCCCACCAGTGGTCCATACGCCACAAGCTAAGAAACATGGTGAGAAACCTGTATAGTGCTGTGTGGGTATAACAAAATTAAAGAAAATTGCAGAAAGCCCAGGCTGGCATATTTGCATGAGAATATACATCCTTGATATGCCCCTGTGTAAATGGGGCTAGTTAAATCTTAGTTCAAGCACCTTGAGCATATGGTTTTGAAATTGTTTTTCTAAGAGTAATGGCTATCAAAGAGTAAAGATGTTTGTCAGGCGCTTGTATAAAGCAACAACAGGTTTTTTAAATATATCCTCTAGGCAAACAATTGCGCTGCTTTCTCCCACAGCATTTTTAACCAGATGTATTAATATCATGTAGGAACATCTGACCAGCAGAACTGAACAGAAACCTTTGTGGGTAACCTCTGTGGAATCTTCACCTAAAAACTAAAATGAAATAAAGGTAGCTAAAAGAAAGATTTTGAACTCCCTTCCCTGAGTTTAGCTTTCTGATTTTGCTGATGATGATGTTGTGCCCACTAGCAGGCTTAGTTGTCTACTTCCCTGAGCACACAGTCAGGGTTTTTGGCCCTTAGAGCAGCCCCTCTGCAGTCAGCATTATTCAGGACCTCCCCTTCACTTTACTTGTCAAAATAAAGCTGTTAATAATACTTCTCTACCTCACTGGCATGTTATGAAAGTTAATGAGTCTGCAAAAGACTTTGAAAGTATTAAATGGTGTGGAAGTTCTAAGCGCTGTGTTGTGAAGGTCTCCCTTTCCTCAGCTGAACGCAGAATGAGTTAAAATTAGCCAAAGGGGATAAGAGAAACAAGAGAGACTTTATGAATGTATCAGGGGAAAAGGAAATACTGAAGAAAAAATAGACCCATTAGCAAATGAGGAAGGAGATGAAGTTAATTATGATTTTAAAATGGATGAGCAATAGAACCACTTTTTTTTTTTTTAAGAAAAAAGTCAGTCTTTAACAAAAATAAGGACTGACAATTAGGAAGAAGCAAAGGCCTTGTGAAAACAGGTGTTTGATTAAAAAGCAAGGGGGAGAAAACTTGTAAAACATGAATATATGTAAATGAGCAGTTCTAGATGAAACTCGTCTTAACAACAGTGCAAAACTAATGCATTTTCCAAATATTTACAAGTAGTTTGGAAAAACCATGACAGACTGGGAAAAAGTTGTACCAGGGAAAAAAAAAAAAGCAACAGCCACAAAAAAAAATAATGATGTTTGGGAAAATGGTGCTAGTGGTTACTGGCCAGTAACTATTCATTTGTACTAAAAGTGAGAAGTCCAGCTGGAGTGAGCCAGCATCACATCTGTTGGGTTATGAAGCCATGCTACACAAATGAGGTTTTGGTATAGAGTTACAAAATACAGCAATGAGAAACCCAATACACGTTGGGTCAGATCCAGAGTTGTGGCTCTGCCTCTTTACACCAGCAGGTCAGTTTGTACCATCTGAACTTGAGTAAATCATTTGACAAAAATACCTTGCAAAATTGTGTCTGAGAAAAGAAATTGAAATTGGCTTTGATAGGAAGAGTGTCATTTGGGCTGGAAATGGCAGTATGAGGCCACATAGATAGTGATCTGAAGACAAAAATTAAAATAGAGTCTGTTTGTAAATATGTTATGATTATTTCAGCATAAAGAATGATTAAGACATAATTATAAAAAGAAAAACAAGTTACTGTGTGAGCAGCAGAACTAGGGCACCCTGATTCCCAGTGTGTTTAGATGCTGTGATTGGATTCTCTGGTGTGTAATAGGTTTCCTCTGTGACAGCCCTCCCAAAGTAGGGGTGGGCTGGCACCTCGATGGGGGCATTGGTAGGGGTGTGCTTTGTGATACCTTGTGATAGCCTTGTGTGTTTCAGACCTACATAACCCTCAAATACAACTGGGCTCAAAATGGCCAACCTTCCCAAAAGTTACAAAGAAAGGATCACATTTCCCACATCTATTTATTTGGAACTCAAATTTAAAAATCTTGTGAAAGGGTAAATTCTGAGTGAAAATTGGAATGTCACAAATGAACAAAATGGTCTGAATTTTGAGATACTGTCCGTCTCCTTTCTCTTGCTTCCAAAACACTGTGTCTTCATGGATGGACTGCATCCAGCTAACAGATATAATGATCTTATTTTCATGCCTACTTCTTAGCTACTATTTCAGAAGCACCACCCCCTCACCAAAACAACAAAGTATTTTTCCAAGGAATTTTTCCAAGCTATTTGTTCCCTTTTAGTGTAAAGGATTAAGGAAATGCGGGGCTTCTATACTAATTATTTTGAAATATTTTTTAAAAGCACTGTTCAGAGTCTGTGGCTGTTGAACATGTATATCCAGCTATGATCAATAAAATCACCTCTTGCAGAGAATGTTGCATACGGAAGCTTAAACAGTTAAAATTTGACTATTATAGTGGGACGTGAAAGCTAACATATAGTTTATGATATTCAACCTTCAGCGTAGAGCTAGATCTGCAGAACCTGCTTAATGGCAGGCCTATGTCTCCGGTGCTGTACTGTGAACTGAAGTGAGGACTATGGCATGAGATCTTGTCTGTAATCAAGAAGTGTCACTGTGTTACATGTGGCACCCAGCAGCTTCCTATATGAGGAGAGAAGGATGCAACTCTTTTGCACCTTCAGAACCCTCCTCCTCCTCCCCTCTCTTCAGGTCATATATCTGGGGAGCATCCACGTGCCTTCACCTGCTGCTGGGGTAGTATTGAACATGAGGATGTGATTTGCACATGCCGATTCCTTCCATGTTCCTTAGGTCCTGGTTCCCCTCTTCCCCTGGTTTCCCCTCCAGATTTGCTTATTTCTTAATAGCGCAACGTAGTATATTGTGCATTCACTGAGAGCCTAAAAAAGCAAGACAGATTTTATCATTTGGACTGTAGATATCTAATGCCCATTATGGGCTGACTAAATTTAGTAGAGTGGCAATTCACCAGACTACTGAATTTAGTTAGGCCATCCGGTCATATCATTTTACTTAGCTTAATATTGGATATCATAAGATAGGGCCTATCAAACAGTATGGCTCCAGCTTCCCTAGCTGCAGATTGTATTATCGTTATAGCTTTTCAAAACATTCATGCTGACTTTTTTAAAACCTTGACATTTTTTAGTTTGTATATTTTGTTACAAGATTGTAAAGATGGTCAAAATTCAATTGGTTTTCACTGAAAACGTCACTGTTAAAAAAAATAATAAGGACAGACACTGCTGTTTTCATTTTAAGCAAAACCTTTGATTTTCCCTGTTAAACTTTTGTTCAATTAGAACAAGATGAATTTTATCATCAAAGCTAGGTAGACAAGGTAGAGTTCAATTTGGAGAGAAATTTTGCACGATGTTTTTCATTGTCTTCATGCATTTCTAGTTGCCACTGAATCTCAGTTCTGTTCCAGACAGGAAAAAAGCTTTATCCATACATATCCATATCCTGGACTGTGACAGCAAGACAGAGTGCTCAGTGCTGTAAATTCAAACTTGTCTTGTGCAGTGTAAATGGGAAAGAGATCTTGGTAAGGATCCCATGCACAACAGCTGGAGTTACGGTGATGGGATCAAATATGACTAACAGAATGGCATGTACAAACTCATCAGCCCTGCTATAATTCTTCCTTAGTATATGGCAAGAAAATAGCAGTAGCAATATTCTGGGAGTCTGTAGATTTAATCTTTTTTGGTAGGCCTTGAAAGGGAGCCAGTGTCTCTCCATCCCGAGTCAATCATTCCCTATCCAAGTAAACTGGACTGAGATCATCTAGATGCTGGTCTTCGTTTCTAATGAGCTTTCACAGTAAAACAGGAAATAATAATCTTGAAAGGGGAAAAAAATGGTCAAAAATCAGCCAGAGAACATTTAAAGGTTTGTTCTGAACAAACAGGGCTAAGAAAAAGGCCTGAGAAAAGTGTGTCCTGGGATCACTCACAGTTAAAGCACTGATTAATTAAGCAGAGGGTCATTCTTCAGAAAGACTCAAGGGCAGTTTTGGCCCTGGGGCTGTAATTTGGACACTTCTGGAGTTCTAGATACACTAAGCTATTCTGTGCCGGGCCTGTGAATATGTGCATTCTTCTGGCTGAACAATGGCATCTTTATTCAAATGGGAGCGACTAAGTAAGTGGCTGTCTCCTAATATGGGTGGTATTTCTTCCTGCTCTGCTTCAATCTCTGCTGCTTTCCCGTTGCCTTATCAGTGCTTTGTAGCACAACTTACAAAATGAAATCTATTCATAATGCTAAAAACCTCCCCCTTTTATAGACACAGGAAAAAAAGCCCCAAACGCTTATGTATCCTCCAATTCTATGGCAGGGTGTTTACTTTTTTAAATGCAATTCTGCTTATCTGAAGCTGGTTTGGAAATTAATAAAATGGTGCCTGGCTTTTATTGTTTTGACTATGGGAAGGAAATTAATCCACAACTATTACAAGTGTTTGATCCAAACGAGCAGAGATAAAACTAAGGTTTCAAGAAACGTCGTTCCCTGTTTGTCAGGTGTCCTAGTGCACCTGACATATGTGATTTATTCCTCCCATGTTTAGCAGCAATACTGTCCAGGTAGATGACGCCCATTCATCTTGCTTTGTGTAGGTATTTCTTCAGGGTGGCTTTATTTATTATGCCTTAACTACTGTTTCTTCTTACTCCCTAGGTTTAGCTCTGCCAGAGGTGAGAAAAGAGGTTGTTTGTCTGAAGAGACAAGGGTGTGGTGAAAATACTCTGTGCCAGCCAACTGAACCAAAACACCATCTGAATTACAAAGCACGCTGGAAAACAAAATTTAACTGACAGGAGATCTGGACCCTACCTGTGCTGACAGACGAGAGAGAAAAGGAGTCCTGGGACCTGGCCATGTACAGTTCCCTGGAGGTAGGTCCGGACAGGGGGACTGTGCACCCCAAAATCCTCTCAGCATCTCATAGTGGCAGAGCAGGATTTAGGGCATCACTGCATGGGGAAAACTAATGTCACTGTTTATGCAATATTGCTTAGTATTGTTAATAGTTAATTTAGCGAGAACAGGCTTACTGTGAAACTGTACTGCAGAAGTCTATGACTTTGCTTATTATGGGGACTGGGCTGTGGCACCATGCACACAACAGACCTGTCCCAAAGCCCCCTGCAACTAAGCAACTGCTGCTGGAGTTACAGGGATTGGTGCAATGGGGCAGACACATTACTTGTTTCCACCAAAAAGAGCCCAGCCACCTTCCAGCTGCATGTGCCTCCACAAATAGCACTTCCTGAAATACTTCTGAACATCCTAGATCTGTATAACCACCAAAAGGCACTATACAGAGCACTGATTTGGTATTTTGTACAATTGCGATGTAATATAAAATAGACCTTAGAATAGAGACCAGCTTCCTTTTCCTCTGTGAGAGCCCAGCCATGAGTGCAGGCAGCCACTGTTCCCTCTTCCCAGAGGCTTTTGCTCCTCTCCACTACCCTGCAAGTGCCAGGCAGACCAGCAGCCATGCTGGAGGTGTCCCCGTCCCGGTGCCCAGCATTGCCTGGTACCTGTGGCCCTCGGTGGAGGCATGAGTTTTCACAAACCATGTGGCTGTCATCTAAACTTCCACTGAAACACCTGGCAGTCTTTGGAATGGGGACAAAATGTGAGGAAAAATGACTGCCGTCATTCTTAGCTGCTGGCTGTTAGGTCCTTCTAACCTGCTAAGCAGTGTGTACTGCAGGAGAAGGCACTGAGTGGATCTGTCTCCCCATGATTGTGTGGGGAAGGAAGCCACAAGGGGAGCCCGGGAGGGCTCCAGAGAACAGAAGTTTTGCATTAGCGATGAGCCAGAGTCAGTTACTCATACTTAAACAATACCGGGATCTGGGGAAATTCAGATGCAGACCTGAAATACATGGCTTGGCAAAAGACTGCTGTTATTGTCACATGTCTGACCTCTTGAAAATAACATTAATTCAAAAGTTAAACATGTTCAGCTGACAGTGATGGAGTATTTGTGTTAAGAAGGAGATTTTTCAAAGGCGCAAAATCAACTTAGTGGTGTGTTACAATTGCCTCATTGACGTCCTACAAAAGGCCTGAGTGCAGCAGGTTTTGGGGGGCTTTCAGCTGCAGTGAGGCACTCACTGTACTGAAGGGGTGATTGTGAGCCCCCACCAAAAGGGCTGCATTTCCAAAGGGGGTTCTGAAGATTCATGATCTTTCTGAGCATTTTAAATACAATTACTTAGGAAATGATTTCTCCTGGTTTAGTTTCCAAGTAGGCAGTTAGATCTGGCAACCACAGGCATAGATCTTGTAACTGGCTTTGAAGCGAGAAAGCAGCATTGCCATAATTCTGGAGGTATCCCTTTCTTTTCTGAACGACATTGGCAGCTCATGATATCAGCATGTCAAAATGACATTCACTCTATATTACACAGAGCGTATAAAATCTTGTGTTTATATTTTGTCTCCTTTGCCCTTTTCAATTTTGGTGGTTTTTTTTTGGTTTTTATAGTTACGTAATTTAAGCAGTACATATTTTGGGATGTTTTTTTCCATGCCTTGTCTAGCTTTATGGCTTGTTCTGGCTGAGGCATCCTTACATGATTTGATTTTACAAGAAATATAGGCTAGCACATATGTATGTAATTGTTCCACAGTGAACCAATCTGTCTGGAGCACTAGGGGAAGATACACATTAATACTTTCTTTCATGCTATTTACAAACTAAATTGCTAGATCTACAAATGATGCAAAATATTAGGAACTGCAACAATAAGGTTTGCGTTAGTTAGCAGGAAGCATAAAAGTATGGTGGAGCCAGAGAAACACTCATCAGAGTAGTATTTTCATCAGAAACAAAATGTATTGTAACCAGTGGAGATAAGCATGAGTAGGCAAAACCAACTATACTTAGAGCCAACATGCAGCAACAGCTACAAACCACACACTGCTGAGTGAAATCTGAAAATCGAATCCTGATTCTTCAACCAGGGAGAGCCCCTCCCTGCTCTGAGCAGGTGTGGAGCAGGGGGCAGGTAGCAGGGACTGCCAAAGTGTGCCAAAAAGCATCTGTGCCAAAAGCACAGAGCAGGAGAGAAGGAGCCATGCCCAGCTGCTGGAGACCTGCCATTCAGTCCTTACGCTGGTGGAAAGTGGCCCTCAGATACTGGTGGGTTCAAGGAAGCGGCACAAAGCCAAGTGGCTGAGAGCAGGGACCCACCGTGGAGCAGGTAGTTAGCCTTTGCCACATAAACAAATCTGGGAGGACTTTAGTGTTTCCAAGTAGGAGAGCCGTGCAGAAAACAGCCAAGAATTGATACAGAGGTAGAGTAGCAAACCTTGTTTAATAGAGGGTGCATTGCAGTGGTATCAGCAATGTGGAGTCAGTGCTGCAAGTGCCGCATAGTAGGACTTATTTAAAGAGGCTATTGTAAAAGTCTTCAAGCCAGTTAATTACCAGTTTTTGTTATGTCAGGAACTCCTTGAGTTAAAGCAGAAAGAAACTATTCATGAATATGTTCCAGTTCTGTAGTTTAATGGGACAAATTTAAAAAAAAAAAAGAAAGAGAGAGAAACTGATAAAATGATTTAGTTCATGGAAGGATTGAAAACCCTCACAAAAAAAGCTGAAATTACATATTGTGCCCCATCTACCCTCGCATAAGCCATTGAAATTGCTGGAGACTTAATTGGACTAATCGTCCATTGCAGTTATGCATGAGCCTTGGGGAGCTCACAGGGCTCACACGGGCCAAAGCACCAGCCTATGAAAGAGAGAGAAATTATCCAATAGCATTTTAAAAAAAGTAGATGTCCAGGTATGAAAAGCCAAGAGGCATGGCTTGCATTTAAAAAGTATTAAGGGCAAGTGAGGAATTTCATTTAATTTATTCACCAAGTGGACTTGAAGAGGTGTGAAAAAAAGACAGAAGTGACTTTAGGCAAGAGAAAACTTTCAATGGAAAACAAAAATCTATAGAGGACATTACTGTAGACTCCTTCCCCTCCTGCTTACATCAGTTTTTTTTCCTCCACATCTCCCTGTTTGCTGTGAAGTTACTGATGGACCATGGTTATTGCAAGTAGATTCAGGCCTAGAAATTCCATCTGATCAGAATAAAAATCATATTGCATGCTGCATATTGAATCGAACCACAGATATTGGAGTAAATGGCAGTTTAGAGCCTGTCTCATACTATCAGTATTCTTCAGACATTTACTTTGCTGCCTTCCACTGTTCAGAACACCCTGAAAATCACCAACGTATTTACTGAATTGAGGTTTAAAAGCAACTCAGAAACAGAAACAAATCATAGTTCTTAGCTCTGCTGTAGGTTAGAAGAATACTGTTGCCAAGGGGGTGCTTCCTGCATACAGCTGAGTACCTCCAAAATGACCCGTCGTGTATACATGTGTCCTAGTTTCTTTCTTACAAAGAGAGTTTGTTAGGAATTAAGCCTAACTCTTGGGAGAAAAAAGAAGTCCAGCATACCGGAATGCCCATCTTCATAATTCTTACCATGCCACAGACTGAAATCCCAGATCTGCTCATATATTATGAAGAATCTTGGAGAAAGCTGTTATGATTTTGTGCCTATAAACATAATAATTTCTCAGTATATAGAGAGTGCAGAGGGTATCAAACACATTCTGTTAGAGCTTTTCCCTTTGTATTCCTTGCATCTTCTCATCCCTAGTAAATTTCTCCGTGCTTGACTTTTCAGAAGTCCCCTGAAGTCCTACACCAAACACCTTAGGTGACGATACTACTGTTATGTAAGGCTGACCACACTGTAGAAGTTGCCAGCCTTTCAACGGTGCCCCTCTTCCCAGGGCCATTTTCCCATTTGGCATGCTGCTTCCCGCTCCCCTCCCCTGCCCAAGGCCTTTGGTCTGGGTTCGAGAGCCCTTCTGCTGCGTGCTGCTGTGCTTTTCTTTAAAGTGCTAGCATGGCCTTACTAATACATTTTCAATGGCTGGGATTAGCAGAGTTTGTAAGAACATATCAGACCTGTCGAGTTTACAAGTCCACTTGCCACCTCCACCCTCTAACATATATTTTTAAATAGCTAATTAGGAGATAATGCCAGTGGAACCAAATACTGTCACAAGATAATGATCTCGCACCGCTATAGAAATGGTAAGTGGAAATGTTTATTTTCAAAGGGAAGAAACGCTGATCATGTGCCTAATCCTATAATTCTTAAACAAGTAAAATTCCTGTAGATTTCAGTAGAGCCTGAGGTGACAACATCCTATTACTGTGGTAGTATTTCTGGATACCAAACGGCCGTAAGTGATGCAGTCATTTTCTCCAAATGATACTGGCGCAGTATTGGAACAGATGTTTCCCTTACCTTTATTAGCCTGTTGTAACTTCTAACTTGGAGGACAAATTTTGCATGTGCTTCATTGCACCAGCTTAGATGATTTATTTTTTTTTAAGATGTGCTTTAGGACGCAGTGAGCTGTGGTTTAGATGAAGTTATGCTTATTTTTAACTTACTGACAGTTCATAATGGTGATACGCAAGTCTGTGTTGCTACTTCAGGCTCCCTTTGGTACACTAAGGATCATCTCTGTTTCAATCAAAGATGGCCTTCCCTCTGTCCTTCAGGAATTTTGGAAACAAGGGTTGTCTTAAATTCACCTTTCAGGAATAAACTACCTTATATTTCCAGGGGGTGAAGGAGTACATGTTGGTTAACAGGTAAAAGTTCAGTAGCCGTTCTGCCCCCGTGCACCAGTAATAGACATGAAAACATTTGGGGCAGTTTTACCCCTCATTCAGGCCTATCCTTGTATTTGTATTCCCACCAGCAGTGTTGGTGGGGGCTGTGTTGTGCAAATCCTCCCCCAGATCACCTGCTAGAGAGCCTCTCCCTCTGCTACAAGGCAGTGCTAATGGGATGGGTACATTCACCTTTACTGCCTCCCCCCAGGGAAGCCTTCTTTCTAGTGCATCTCCGGACTCACTTTAGGCGCAGGTTTGTCATACAGACAGGTGAATACTGCAGTGGAAATTGGAGGCAGATGCAGAGCTGCTTTCAGAGAATAGCCTGTTAATGAAAGCGTGAAGGTTTATCCTAGTCAGAATTAACTTGCACAAGTTGTTAGTGCTTCACCATGGAAGGTGGCCAGTGGTTTTTAGAAATTACTGCTGCCTTCACGATTAATGAAGATTCATCATTCCATTAGATCATCTCTAACCTGCTGTAATTGTTCTGATTTTTATTTTTTACCTTGTTCTCCAGTTCATGTCTAAATACAAGAAGATGTTTATATTGCATACATTCAGCTTTAATTGGCCCTTAAAAGAAGGTGTTGATTAGAATCTTCTCAACATCAACAGCTCGCTCGCACAACATTCTCTAATTACTGTTTATTAATTTAGTTCAAGTGGCATAGTTGAAAGCCCTGTTCAGATGGGAGAAGTAAATTGTCACTGGTATTGAATATGTAAATTATGTGCCGTGTAAGTTTCCATGAAGAATGTTTAAAGTTAAATGCTACGCACATAAAGCCTTCCAGTTTCATCTAACTGAGCCATATGACAGCTTTGCAAAAAGTGTCATGAAAATTTACCAGCCCTGGCAAAAAAGTACTTGCCTATCCGTTACTTTTTCCTATTAACATAATCATGATGATAATAATAATAATTTATTTGCCAGTCAAGAAAAAAAATCTTTCATGCTGGCTGGCTGGAGGTTTGCAAGGCTGCCAATTGAATCTGAACTACACGTTGCTGTATTATAGACGTTCAGCAGCCTGGATTTCTTGCCCTAGTGCAGTAACCCTTCCTTCTCTTTAATTAGCTTATAAAGTCAGATTTTCTTAAACAAAGCACTCATTAAACATTGCCTTGTTACATTACTTTAAAATGCAATTAAAAGTTTTAAGAGTGCTGCAGAGTTTGTGTACCATTGTCAGCATCCATGTCACTCACTATCAATTTCCACCCACTCACATAGATCAGAGGCCTCCTGTTAAATATAGATGGCACTTCATATCTTTTGTATATAGACTAGGCATAAAACAATATACTGATGAGGACGACCTGACTGAATCTTCAAGGTATAAGAGAGGAATGGATGGGAGGATATTCTAGAGGAAGGAGGAGCCAGGAGTGTTCATTGCCCTACCACCTCTGCAGTTGTCTCTGCGACCTTTCATGTGGGAGTAGCTGCGCCTTGCTGGTGAGTGTGCTGCTTCAAAGTCTTCCCAGACAAAGCTGCATGAGAATACCACAGTTATTGTATTATGCATCTGAAACAATGAGACCAGACATCGCGTTAAAAGGGAAAGAAAAATATCCAACGCCTGAGTGCTGCCTGGGCCTTCACCCAGTCCTCACACTCTCGCTGGCTGCTGTTATCATGAATGGCACTAATCAATTCCAGGAAATCTCTACACCAAGCATTATGTCACATGCGGTTACATCATTCCCTCTAACCTCTAGGGCTTCCTGTTGACATCTTTGGAACTTTTCTACTACCAACTGGTATTAGAAGAAATGCCAGACGGTATTTTTAGCCATTTCTGTCTGCCGGAAGGAATCCAAATGTTTCCATTTTGCAGCTTTCACCTGCTGTATCCCATCTTTGCTCCTTAAAACAAGCAAACCTTTGTGGGTCTGCTTGGGGTGTCCCCAGGTGTTTGCATAAAGGATGGTGAGAGCATGTGAGGGGTTTATTGAGACAGAAGGGGCTAATACCTCTGCAGAATTTATTTATTCTTAATGTCTACCAGACTGTTAATCCAGCCTGTCAATTGTGTAACTCCTGTTATAACTTCCACTCCAGGAGGCTGTTTCTGTTTTTCTTTCTGAATTCTTTCCTAGGAGATGCTGCTTCCCAGAGTAGGCTATGTTTCACCTTGTGGTTGATTCCCAAGCATTGTCCTGCAGGGCGTTCCCCTCTCCCCTTGCAGAGCCATCCCCACAGGTACGTAGGAGCCATTTCTCTCAGAACAGACAGTGACACCCCATCAGCTTCTTCTTGCAACCCCTACCTTTCCAGCTGCTCAGCTGAAAGAAGCAGGGCTCAAAGTCTTTCCAGATCTAATTTGCAAGAATATTCCTTCTTGAAAACACTAAATTTCTTGGGTTGAGACTTGTTTTTATTATTATTATTTGTCTGGTTTATACCTTCCTTTCATTCTAACGGTATGATTTTTGTGGCTGTTTCTGTGTTTGTTCGCTGCTGCAGTAGATATCAACAACATGATTAAATTCCAGCTCTGACTGTTGCAACATAAGCGCTCTGCCTTCATTATCCGCGGTGCCTAAAACTATTTGATCTCTAATAAGTTCGCCTGCAAGTGTGCCTCATTTGCATGATGAGGCTAACTGGTGCAGCCTGGTTGTATATTGGTCTGTGATTTCAGTTTCTCTTCGATCAGATGCATCAAACAGAAGGAACTATTAGAATTGCCAGCAACTCTATTCTTTTTTTGTTGTTGTTAATCATGCCAGAATACTAGGAGTCCCAGGCATCCTTACTAGGCTGGAGAAATCCGCCAATAAAAGGCATGGGAGTGCTTCTCATGTCAGGTCACATATAAGCCAGTGCCGTCCCGTGGATGTTGGTTGGTTTGATGGCACAAGCTTTTAAGATCATATCTAGCTCCTGAGCTGGCAGTTCAGTAGCCTCCTTTGGTGAGCTGCACTTTCCATTGCCACCAGCTCCAAGCCCTTCAGGGAGCTGTGCCACCCAGCAAGTACCTCTCCTCTGGCCCATCCTGCTCAGAGTTGGAGGTGTCCTTCAGCCTCTTGGAGGGTCTCAGCCTGACTCTGCCCCCAGCTCACATCCACCCTCTCCAGTCCCGCAACTAGGCCCAGTTGCCACTCACTTGGCAATAGTGCCTCCTTGGACTTTACTACCCAGAGTTTGAATGGAGAGAAAATGTATTTTCTTACACCAAGCTTTTTGGAAGCTGAACCTTTTTTTGTGTCTGAAACAGAAGCAGCAAACTTCAAAGCTAAATATAAGTAGAGAACAACAACTCAATAATTGTGAGATTCATAGCAATAGTGCTGAAAACATGTCAAGTTGCCTTTTTCCTTTCTGGATCACACTCAGGATACACCTGTGTGGCTTCAAAAAATGTGATTTGCCCCATTGCAGCATCCTTTACTTCTTTGATATCAGAATTTAGCTTCTTATGTTGCAATGTGTACCAAATACCTGCATTTTCATCTGAGACAATTTTTAATTGAGCTGAATGACCTCTGAAAACATGGAAATGTCTTTCATTGATCCAAATGGGTCCTAGACTGAGTTCTCATTTCATACACAAATCCCACTCTTTTCTTTTGTTCTTGGGTTTGCACAGAAACTGAAAAACTAAACCAAACAAAGGAACTCTGTGGATCTCATCAGCAGTATTTGCTTTGCACATGAACAGTAATTTTTCCCTAGCACATACTTCCAAGAATTTTTTAAAATGTCATTCATACATCATCGGTCCTAGCAGACAATAGTTGTTCCAGAGAAGCTGTTGCTGTCTATTAGGTCAATGATCAGTGAACTAAACATTTTCTACTTAGGCCTTCATACGATAAAAGCCTAAGAGCTTTGAAGAAGCCATTACAGACTATTGCCTAGAAGAAATATCCATTTGAAAATTCAGCAATTATGTACTTCTATAATAGCGTGTAAAAGGAGCTCTGGACCCATTATGGGTTATTGAGTAAATAATGTATTTTTAAAAGTGTCTAAGTAATTTATATGATAGCCTGTATTGGCAGCAAAGAGTGATTGTAGACTAAACATTCTGTCTTTCTTTCTTTTTAAAAATCTCATTTAAATCCCTAAATAGCAATTACAAAAAGAAATCCCTGATGCAGTTTCAGTATTTCTATAGTAGTCAATAGCTAATGGCTCTGACTTTACTCCACCGAGCCTGCCATTTTGTGCTGAGCCAGTTTCCTCTGGCCTGACTTACTTTTTTTTGTCTTGATTGGATAAGACAGGAGGCTTCATTATCAAATATAATACAGAAGTGTCCAGAGGCCTCCTGGAGGTCAGACTCACAGTCATCAGACCTACCCATAATCAGGAACAGCCACTAGCCAAAAAAGCCACGAGTCCAGAGAGAGAAGACAGGAAGCTGTCAGTCCCTATTTCAGGGGAAAATTGAGGCTTGGAGAGAGGAAATATGTTGTCTGAGATCATGCAGGGGACAAAGAACCTCTGCCTCCCAAGACCAAGTTTAGTTTCCCTGCTCTATGTTCAGCCCTTCTATGGAAAGGCACAGTCTGAGATCTTGTTGCTGTGGATCCTCAGTGCTAATGCAAAGAGCTCCTTTATCAGATGCCTGCAATAGTCTTGCTTCAGACCACTGCACTCAGCCCTTTCAAGCACAGACCCCTGCTCAAAACAGATAGGAAAATACTGCAGTTCCAAAAATTTATATTGCAGCAACAATGTGCCATGAAACAGATGCGTTGGAAAACAAACTTGTTTTCTGCTCTTAAATGTGGAGTAAGCTATACTTAGTCCTCCCCTTTATTTATCATACTGCTTCCTGCCATGGCGGGCGTAGTCACCTCTTAGATAATTTTCTCTCAAAAAACTGAAAGAATAAGTTGAAACAGTTGTTTTTTAAGAAACACTGGTGTTTGAGATGCACTGAATTTTGGAGTTTATCTTTATCCCCAAATACCTCTTAGGCCAAGCAGCCTGGAGTGCCACAGGGATACTCCTGTACCTATGTATTACATGTACATTAAAATAATGCAATGGGCCTGACTTGAGGGGATAAAAGTAAAACAATTCTCTGCCTATGGTGCTGCTCCACCTTAAATCTTTTTGATGGTACTTTCCCTGGTATAAATTCAGGACAAAGTCACTTAATCTGACGTTCTTGAACCTATTGGTCCAGACCTGTGTTGTAACTAATCTTGTACATGAAATTCTCTAACAGTCACCAGGAAGCAGATATCTATTAGCATGACTGTCAGGAGTTTTAATTTCCTTTTTTTAGAGGCTATGTAATGCCTACCCCTGCATGTACATATTCAGAGCAGATCAGGTGCTTCCTGTAGCTAGCTATGCTCTTCAGTCACAGCTCAAGAACATCACCTTTAGACCTGAATTTGAATATGTCTGTATAATTTCTTATTGTTTAAGAAAGGTGATTTTGATGCAATGAATGAAAATGTGGCATTTTGGCTCCTCTCTGGGGAGATGACAAGAGATGGGTCTCTGTAGTGAGGCTGCTGGCACATGAGAGTCTGTTTTTCATGTTTTTGGAAAGACACAGAGAAGAAATGCAAGGGTATCAAATAGCACGTAGCTCAAAAGACAAAAAAAAAAAGGGAGTGACTTAATGAAAAAATAGTAAGGTAGTAGGGAGAAAGATGAAGTAAAAAAATGGTGAAGGAGAGGTAACAGAGACAGAAATAAATGGAGAAGAAATAAAGTGAAAGTCATAAATACATTTAAGTTGTATTTGAGCAAAACATAATGTCTAAGAAAGCAATCGGTCTCTCTCACTGTTAGACTGTATTTGTCACTTAGGAAAGAACAGTTATCTGTTGGGATAATTGACTAGAATGGTGATGAAGTCTCCATCACTGGAGGATTTCAATGACAGAGTAGTCAGAAAATCTGGGAAGTACAATCAGGTATTGAACTTTTTATGATCCCTTCCACCTCTAACTTTCTACAGCCTCAGTATCCCAAAGTGTATGAGTGGGAGAAGTACCTCAGTTGTGTCATTACAGGAGACCTGTTTCTGGCTTGGTCACCTCCTGGCTGAAATTCTGTAAGATCTCACAGAGTAAACAAGGCACATACTTGGAGATGAAGCCTATGAGGAAGATGAACGTGCAGGGTCGGGGAGGGAAGAAAAGGAACTGACTGATCTGAAGACAACATTTCTTTCTGAGCTGTGGACCCGAGGCCACAATTCTTACATCTTACTTCTCAAACTGAAGAGCCCTATTCTGCAAAAAATATATGGCTTGTATGCAAAAGCAAAGTCCTCACAACTTGAGATAGAAAATCTTGGGGACTTTCTTTCAGGAACAGACTAATTAATTGCACTACTCTGCTTCAACCCTAAATAATTCTTTATTCCCTTTCAAAGAAAATTACCCATAATTTCAGCCAAAATAATTCTTCACTTCCTTTCCTGGCTCCTCTTGAATGGTGGGTGATGAGAAGACACAGGTATGGAGTGGTCTGGGATTCTTCCAGGCTGGCAATTATTTCTATGCAAACCACCAGTTACCATTGCAGTACAAAACAAAGTGTAAAAGAAAGTCTTTAAAAGACAAGTCTGGAGAGGCATCACATTGAGATGAAAGAAAGCTTCATTCTCCTCCCATCTTTCTGAGTTTTTCATGTCTTCCTGAGGGACCTAGCAAAGCCCAGTGCAATAATGTCAGTGGTCTTCCCCTGAAAGTAGGCAGCTTGGGTTGCTCTATTACTGCTGTAGGAAGGCACAAGCCTTTAAAGCGACCACTCCTTCCTGATGCAAATCTGCCATATATTCTCCATTTTTCCATCCTGGGCCACCAAGTACAATGCTGCTAAATGGAGTAAACTTTTTTTTTTTTTCCCCTGACCTTACTTTAGAGACATTAGATTCATTATTTGAGGGTGTGTATGAGATTCTGGAAGTACAATTTACGTCTGCTATGCTGTGAGATATTTGGTATGATATTGACTCATTCATTGGCACCTGAGAGAGGTTTGGGGAATTCAGCAAGCTTTCAACAATCCAGTTTGAGAGATTAAACAGAATTATGGCTCACTCAGGTTTGTCCTAATTTTATTAGATTTTCACCATTTCTAATTGCATAAACATATGCAGCCAAGTATACAGATGGGGACTGGGAAGATGTACAAGGACACTCAGGCTCCATAGTCAGCTAATTGGTGGACTAAGTAATAGGGCACTTGGAAAGATTGATAATTTTTTTCAGAACATTTCAGAGTAAAATCCTTTCCCCATTAAAACTGAAGCAATCAAGAGAAGAAAGATTTTAGTCATAGATTTTTTTGGAACTGGAGAAAGTGACGAGAGGAACTATGTGATGCAGAAAATATCCAGGATGAAGGATGCTGTTTAGGGAAAGATTCACTACTTTTTTGTCTTAGCAATAGGAAAAAGGTAGAATGTCTCAAAAACATAAAACAACTGGCCTGATCCATATGCTGACATCAGAAGGCTTTTGATCAGGGCTAAACACAAAATAAACAATGGTTAACAATTTCAGATATTGCCAGGGCAAATAAGAAGTCATTTTGTGTGAACGGTAGGAAATGCCAAGCTGTAATGTTTTCAGAAATACTTTTTATTTTCTTTTAGAAAATAAATCTGGTTTTGCTACAGCTAGGAGAATTCTTGAGCCACAAGTCAGAGTATGCTATGGCTATTTCTGGTTGAAGGATACCAGCTGAGGTACCAGCATAGCTGTTTATATCAGTATTTTCACATGAAATAATATTGCTGTCCATATTTGTTAAGGGAATGCTGCTGTTGACTTATTTCTACAATCAAGACAGAAGGGGACAAGAGGGAAAGTCTACACTCAGGTTTTTCCTAATGGATGTGTTTTATCCCTGATATGGCATCTGCACTATGAAATTCACCCTGAATGAATTCAGGTGTATTCACCTCCAGGACACAGGACACAACTCTCAGCCTGATTTAGTCCCGGTTGGTTAGCTTTTTTAAAATCTCCATGGATAACAGACCTGGAACACTTTTCCCTCGTGCTGGCCTGGGCTGCATATTGGTGGGTGAGAAAAATGCCTTCTTTTTTTTAGTTTTCTCTTGTGAAAAGTAGAATAAGCCAAACAAGTTGGTCTCATATTTGGACCTGGACTTCTCAGCAAAGTTTTGCAAAGTCCTCTAAAAATTCAGAATATTTAATAAATAGATCATGAAATATTTTCCAACAAAAAAAAAATTACAAGAGAGATTTACAATCTTGGGACATCCTTTCTATTAATTACTTTGTTTTCTTCTTCCTCCTGTTCAGGCAGTAACATGTGAACTCTGACCATATCACCAGTGTGAAATTGCTGATTAACCTTTTGACTCTAACAATTGGGATTTCTCTCAACACCAACTGGTAATGCAAAAGATCATTAGTAGTTAATAGTGGGACATCCCAGCTCCAGATGTCAAAAGGTTAATGAAAAATCAAGTGTCTTGCTTTTACTGGGCAACTTGGAAACCTTCCCCCCAAACATTTCATTTTTTGTGATAAATAAGCCAGACTGCTTGAGCTGGGAAAGACGGGTGTTCTGCTAATGTGTACAGCTGTTAATTGAAAAAGATTTTGTTATGCTTGTTCTTCTGGATGTAGATAAAAGACAGATTTGTTGGCGAACTTTAGTTGGTCTTGAACACCCCTTTGTCCAAATACACTACTTAATAATAACGCTTTGTTCTTTCTATAACAGCCATGGAGGGATTTTGAGTGGAATACTCATTTTCTTTAAGTCATATCTGCCAGTAATCATTCCTGGCTTAAGACCAGCTGCCATTTATGTGTTTTATGAAAATATAACACCAGTTTTACACTCAAAACTATTCTCTTTTAGGTAAAAGCTTTGGTACAAGCTTTTTTCTTTTTTTTTTTTGGTACCCCATATTTACCATAAATGCTATTTAACACAGATTTTGGTCTTTAAAACAGAAAGATAATGTTAAAACATTTTGATTACCCTTTCCTTACTGCTATCATTCACAAACCATCTTTTCTAATTATGGTATTAGGACATTTACATAACCGGGAAAAGGGTCCTTTAACTACATTTCTATTATGTTTGGCACTTGTGTGAAAGGATATTATATTCATGTGCATTAGAGATTGCTTATAAAAGATCAAGACAATAATAGCAGATCAGACGATAAAGGTTCCCTTTTCTCCTCCCAGACAGGCTGTCTCTGACAGAAGAATACAGTTCATCAAAAGTGTCTGCAGGTTGTCAAACTCGGTGAGATTTGGGGACACTCGGAGGCTGTCATGGCCAACAAGAAGATTTTCTGTAGGGTTCTGCCATCATTCACCCTCAGGAAATAATCACTCACTACATTCTGCATGCTCTCATGATAGAGCTCTATTTGAGAGAAAAGAGCCATTTTATCAAAGGACAATATATCCCTTCTCTTGGTCCATGCAGCTTCCATTATCAGACCATAATAAATCATATTTATGTTCTCAGTTAATAAGACTGATTACAATTCAGGTTACAGGCATGGGAAAAGCAAAGCAGGTGAAAAGATGTTTTAATGAAAATATGATAAGCAAACAGCTTCTTGTGAACATTTCAGGCTGTTATTTGTAATGATCACAGGCAATTTTTGATACATCTTCTTTAGCAATGGTTTAAGCTGCTTAAATTGGCTTGCCACTTTATATGTTGAAATAGGAAGAATCCCAGTGTCCTTCTTATGTTGTCTAGAATCATTATATACATTATAAGCATAAAATGAGTTTAATGTATGTGCTTTGAAAATAAGGGGAAAACAGAAAATCAGGGAAGACTGATTTTAATGCTGCTCAAAATGATTTTGAAATTTTCTACTCATCTTTGTTACTAACGGTGCATTTTCCATGAAATTTAGGAATGACATGTACTGCTTTCATCTCCTTAAAATTAATATACTGCTCTCTCTGTTTTTCTCAATTTCTTCAAAGTTCTTTTTAGAGCACTGTGCAGAGACAGAGAAAAATTCTCCACTCGGATGTGTGCACATACCTGTTATTAATGCTGAGGGGAGTTAAGTGTGTGCTTCTACGGGAGAGTATACTCGAGTGTTCAATACTGAAAGGTACCCTATTAAAAAGGTGTAAGCATGTTTAGCTCCAGCACATGTAATGCATTCAAGGGCCAACTGTCTTAATATTTTTCTAAGTGATTGAGATCCTTTTTAGTAAGGTAAAAATTCTGATATGATTTCAGCATATAACTCTATAGAGGGAAGTGGATGATGGACTGTCTTGCTCTGATCTTGTGAAAAGTCTTCTTTTGTTATTTTTATGTTCAGCATTGTAATTTAAAGGTGAAGTTAGAAGTTTAAGAAATCATTTCCTCCTGTTGATATATAATTTTGACCAAGTCTCAGGAATTCTACAGCACTTGCAGAACTCTGGTGACAAAGATTCCTTGGTGTTGTATGCCTGCAGGACCTATTCTGGTCACTGACATTTCCCAAACATCACTCTTAAGCAAATTTTAAAGCTTTTTAATTGACTTGGTGCTGGAGAATGACTACAAAATTCCTTTAAACCCTTTTAGGGCACTTGAACAAGAGAAGTGCCCACACAAGAAACAGCAAACTGCTCTTCAAAGGCAATATCCTGATATGACAACAGACATAGATAGTGTACTTCATGATGGAACTGCTTGATGCAGAGAAAAACATGTAGTAACTGCCTTCACTGTGAAAAAGGTTTAAAAATGCTGCCTGCCAACTCCACAAAAACCAGAGCTGCTATTTCAGTTAAAGGCCAGTGGATTGTATTTTTCACGTCAGTTTTCACTAACCTCAAACATCACTGTTATGACAGACTGTCATCCAACCAAACCAACATTCTGGTGCCATTCAAGCAGGCAGGAAGAAAGCAAACATGAAGGAAACTTAAAGTCCAATTAGTAAATGGGGGCTGCATGTGAGCGAACTACTTTTGTGTAATGATACTGATTACTGAAAATGAAACACTTAAAAGAAAATAAATAAAAAGCAGTACTTTCTGAGCCAGTGGTGTTTTCTTGGCTGGCAGTTTCTCTTTGTTCTGTTCCATGACACCAGCCTCAATGGTTGAAGGGGTGTTCTGGGCCAGATGTCAATCATAATGTCTGACATAAACAAAAATAGCTAAAAAGGCACGCCAGCATCTTCCTTTTGTTTTCCCATTAGCTCCATTTTTCTTTTCATAGACTGACAAAAAATTACTGCCTCCAAGTGAATTCAGTAATGTCACTATATATCTAATATCTAGGAGACCTTTTGTTTTAGCTTTACTGGGCTTAACCACAAAAGACACTTGACATTGACAAAGAATCTGTCAAACATACAATGATCAGTGCAATGAAACCTCTCATGACAGAGGGGCACTATTCTGCCTCCCCCCTGCCTCCAGCAGCAGCCTGTCTGAGCAAAATACACTGGAGCACATGTAGCAGCTGAACCATTACAGAGCAGGCCAGAAGCTGAGATGTGTCTTGTTTAAATTGTCATAGCATATTAGTATAATTAAAACCGCCAAAAGAGTAGAAAAGATAGATGGAAATGTTACATTACTTGTTTCTAGAGATTAACCTCGAGCCAGAACTGAAATAGACACATTTTTGATTTCTTAGAGCTCTGATATGGAAGAAAACAAGCCCGAGAGTACGTCTCTTGAAGTGTGAGACATGAAGTCATAGTTCCTGTATTTACACAATAAAGCAGAAATAGTGTTTCAGACAGACACTCTGTTTTCTCTGTGATTACAGCTCCCGTTGTGGCTGTACTCTGCAAAGCAGTTGTATCATCTCTCAGCTACCTCCTTTTCACTCTCTTCTGCCTTTGTGTCTGCAAGGTCTTGACAACCCTTGGGCCTGCTGATGAACTAGTGTCACCGCCCCCTGCTCCATCTCCACCTGTGAGCTTGGCTGGTGCTCCAGGTGCCCAGCCCCAAAGCAGTGCATGGAGTCCTGGCTGGTGGCTGCTGAGGCCACAGCTGAGGCTCCAGGGCTCAGCAATGCCCAGCAGCTGTGGTCAGGAAGTCCTCCTGCACAGACTTCATCCCCTGGGGAGAGAAACAAACACCTACTGGATGCAGGTACAGGTAGACCAGCCCTGAGACCGCTCTTGGATTGCACAGGGGAGCCAAGACTGGGAGCTGGGAGGAAAACTAAGATTGTCTTCACCTAGGCTGTTTCTGCTTCTCATTGCAAAGGAAGATGTTAGAACAATGGCTTCAATTTAAAATCTGACCTTTTAAATGCCAAGCTGTGTGTTTACTTCTGTGTTGAATGTACAGATAAAAACACATGCCTTTCTAAAATTGACCCTGAAAACTATGTTATCTGAGATGTCTTTCTTCCCATCCATCATTACCTCTCATAACTATTCAGGACTAACTAGTTATGATCCCAATTTCTAATTTTGTCCTGACTTATATCTGGTGGTGAGAAACCCATGGAGAACCTCCTATGGATCTGTTCTGTTGTAGAGGTTAGAACCTGATTTATCCAGAAGCTAGGGAGGACCTGAACTGGCTCTGGCAGTTCTGAAATACAGAAAAAGTAGCATACTTTAACAAAAGCAGTGCATTCAAGGAGAAGATGCAGGAATCAGGTAGGTCTCATGTTTATTTCTTCTAGTATAAATGAACTTCACAGCCTTGCCTTATTTGCTGATTTGCTTGAAGTAGGTAGATGTTAAATGTGGGTCTTAAACTTTAGGTTTCCCTATATTTCCTGTATTTCCCAAATTTATATCTCAGTTAATGACTTCTCCGTATAGTGCTTCTCTTAAATTTCTGTCAGGGCCTGTAAATGTGCATAACTGGTCAAAAATATGTTATCTGCATTTAGTGTTGGCTTTTGGAACCCTCACCGCTAAGTCACCTCACCGCCCAGTCTCACTCACATGCGTTTCTGTGTAGTGCCAGGAGAAGAATGGAAAAGAGCTATGAAGTAAAAGCAGATTCTGCTCCCATTAAAGGCAATGAAAACTATGCTTTTACTTCTACTTACTTGTAATAGCAGGGAAAAACGAAGTGGAAACAAGCACAACAAAACACCTCTGCCAGCTATCTACAAGCTAACCAAGGCTTCCACTAATGAGGTGCTCTGGCATTTTGAGAGAGACAGGTTCTTCCAGAAACGGAAAAAATATGCCGAGTTTTTCCTTCAGCTCTGAAAAGCTAGTGAGAGAGTAACAAATTGTATTTCAAAAAAGGGATAGCAGTTAAACTTTTAATGCTGTCTATGCTATTAAATACCTACAGATGCCAGTATAGTTTCTTGTCAATTAAATGCTTTACATATGTTTGGCAGATTATTAAATACTGATTCTTAGATACTTCACCTAATTATCTGCTGTATTTACAGGTTCATCTAAGTTACCATAAAATTCTTGTCAAACTTATTAATTTCAAATCACAATAACAGAGTAATTTCCAGGTCAGGATTTCTAGAAGACCATGGACAATCGCATAGTCTATTAAGCAGAACAGTACAGTTTGTGGAAAAGATAATAGTCCAGATCACGAGATAGCAGCAGATTTTACATTATGATCTCCAGATGTCTTTGGGAAGCTAATGCATCCAGCATTCGTTCAAGTCTAATCTGCATGTCAGAAATGTGAGTTGTTCAATTTTCTCCTCTGGGGCTGTGTGGAGAAACTGTCTCCCCAAGGGCTGCAGAGGACAGGCCAGGATAGCTTGGTGTCATGGTTTCGGCTGGGCTGGCTACTAAATTGGTTATGTTTTACTTCAAACCAGGACTTTGGCCATGCTTTAGTAAGAATATTCACTGCATTGCCAACTGCTCCTGGAGTGCTCAGGGGTATCACATGCAGAAAATAAAAGGTTTCATCTTTGCTTAGTGGGACAGTGCCGTGCCCAGGCTTCTTTCTGATACATGCCCATCAGAGCTGGCTCTACACATTGACCAAGAAGGCAATTACTTAGGGCAGCAAAGTGATCGTGGTCTCACCGCCTGCTTCATCTGTCTTCCAGAGTGCTGGAGAAGCAGGTGGGCATTGTGTTGCTGCTTCAGAGAGAAGAGTTTGCCTGAAGGAGAAGAGAAAGTCCCACTTATCACTGTCCGCATTCCCATCCGGCTGCAGAAAGCTGGTGAGTCTGTGCCTGAGCATCTCAGCTGCCCTTTCCCTGCATGCTTGCCTCCATACAGATAGAGCAGGTCTCCCTGGCCTGTCCCCAGTCCTAACCATTGGAAGCACCAATGTTCCCTTCTGCTTACAACAACAAAAAGCCCTGAGTTACAGCAGTCTGCCACAACTGTCAGGCTTCTGCTGTTTTATTTTAAGCAGTGATTGTTGATTCACTGGAGAGAGGTGGACTTTGCCAAATTGAGGCATCACATACTTGCTCAGAAGCTTCTGGAGTGAGTGTCTCTGCAGTGGAAGGCAGCTCCACTGCTATTTTCAGGGTGCAACTTTGGAGTTCAACACATTCCTCCAAAGCATCCACAGTAAAACAGCACATTGCGGCTCCCTGAACCAGGGACTTGGTGAAGTCCACAGTTATAGCAGTGTTGAGTGAGGGATGAAATCCTCCCTCCTGGCAGCCTGGGGGATTTACAGCACTTTGCAGGGCAGCCCAATATCCTGCTGTGCTCAGAGGGGCCACAGATGTCCAGGAGTTTCTGGTGTGTCACATGTTTCTATAAACACAATACAGTATTTGCTCCCTTGCATTCCTGGTGGAGAGTAGTTTGTACTGGTACAGGTAGATGGTGGTGGATAACAATGCAAGGATCTGCCACTGCGTTTGCACCACTGGGCCGGGAAGTAAAAAAGAGCTCCCCAAACAGAACAGTGTCTGACACAACACCGCAGCACAAGAAAAGCTCATGGCTACTTTTCCTCTATGGAAATCTGTACAAAAACTGTCAATCTGGGACTTTGTGAGTTTCTTTCTGGAGTCAAAATTTTGTTGTGAGTGCACAAAGAGTGTGAGGAGAGAACATTTTGGTTCTTTTCATGCACAAAACCTCTCATGGATTCAGATAGGATTTTAGCATTTCTCACAGTCTTCAAATGTTGTGCTGTGCAAGGATGTGCTTATACATAATTTTGTAATTGAAATGGCATGTTTACTGTTCTATTTCATGCTTGATTGTGTTTTTTAAACACCTTTACTCACGCTGTTAGAAGTAGGATTATAATTAAAATGTCCTGTTGAACACCTTGTTCAGTTCGATGAAGGCATAATAGAAGTATAAATACTTGTTCTCGTTGACTCTGTGATGTCAGCATAACAAACACAGTAAATGTCATAAAACAAATCTCTCTTTTGCCAAAGCATCCATTAGAAGGGAAGCAGAAGCAGAATCTGCTGCTGAGCAAAGAGGAGAGCTCTTTTTCGGTAAAAGGAAATATTTTGAGATATTATAATACCCGTGATATAGATGTGTTAACTAAGGCATGGAAGGATTGACTGATTTATCCAGTTACAAGCAAAAATCAGAGTGGATTTTTTTTCTCTGCTTGCATTTCTTTGCCTAAAGACTAGGCAGTACTTTCCCCTTCTACAGTTGCCATTAGGAAATTCTGAGTCTGGTTGTAAAGTGTGAAAGAGTAACTTATATTTCTTATTATTCTGGTTTCCTTAAAATATGTACAGATATGCAGACTGCATGCATTATGGTGGGGTTGAACTACAACACAAAGTCCAAATGTTTCTAAGCCAATGTCCAGTGGTTATGGCACTTTTGCTTAGCAATAATTATTTAATTTTCTCTGTGTTTTCTCTTGTACTCTAAGTTACCACCGATGATGAGATGCCTACCCATCCTGACAGACAATTGTTCAGTCTTAAGGAGCTTGGAATTACTTCACAGCTTGAAATTCCAGGTAAGTAGGGATGTTCCAAAATCTAGCCTAATGTTTGATGCTTGCTTGGGCAATTTACTTGGATACCTTGGATCAATTTCCTCCTCTGAAAAACAGGGAGAACAACGTCTGTGTTCTTTGTGCTTTTTCGCTTATGTAGTATTACTTTTAATATACTGAGTACTAGGCTCTACACTGTGCATAAACCATGACGTTTTAGGTTTGTGTCCTTTCACTGGCTGAAAGAGGGCTCTCAAAACCAGTCCCAGGATCTATAATACTTCTGTGCCAGAGCAGGACTTGCCAGTCAGTAGCTGCCTTATAGGGAAAGCCCATATGATCTTTATGAAGCTGAAAAATAAGCAGACCCAAAGGGTGTGCAAATTGCCTTCTGTGCCCAGTTTCAGTTCCAGGAACTTTAAGCTCAGCAGAAGTTGTGCAGGCAGATGGTTCACAGGATTTGGTCTTTAGAATGAAAGCAGTGAGGAAGTGACAAAGTAGAAGGTTTTCTTTCCGGGATGAAGGAGGGAGATGGGTACAAAGGGCAGTCCAGCCCAGACCAGAGAAAGATTCAGCAGCAGGGATAAGGCTACTGAACATGCAGCACAAAATTTACAAGAAAGTTGCCAAGTGGAATTGCAACAAAACTAAGTAAATTTCTTTGAATGTCTCATTATATGTACAGGTGCAGCTCTCCACACCCACACACACTGCATTTATTTCAGTGCGATCATATAAATACCTGCAGGTGCAACACTGAAGAGATACCAGTGCTGAGGCATGAATATGGAGTTCCACATCTGTATTTACTGCCTTGTTCACACAATGAGCTAGTGCAGTCAGTGGGTTCTCTTCCCACCTCCCACGTGCACTTTAAAACTAATGCTGAAGGAAATTCCATCCTGGTAACTACATTTAACAGGATGTCAAGGCATAGAACCAAAATGCATGAAGGGGAAGGAGTATGAAACAGCCATCGTTACTTCCTTTTGTATATACAAAATTAGGAAGAAAATTATTTGAGATAAAGATGGCCACATCAGTTTAAGGTATGGTAATAAACCTATGAAATGGGAATTTAATGTGCCTTTTGGGGCACCTAAAACTTCAGTTGGCCTTCAATACAGTGACTGGTTTCTCTCTTCTGGCATGCACAGAGATGTCTCCTTGTCTATAATGCTGTCAGATTGTCTATAATACATGGGTTGCAAGCCATGGCTGCTGCATAAACCATGGGTTTGAATTCATTGACATACATGCATGTAAAAATCTCAGTCACAGCATTGCACTCATGCAGCTGATGGTATTAAATATTAATCTGGTGCTAACTACCTGGCTACAAATGCCCTCCTCCCAGTGTCAAAACTGTAAAACAGCTAAAGGATATAAACTGGGGACAACATTTTGCACATAATTGCTGCCTGTAGAGACTCAAGGTTGTGAAAGTTTCTTACTTTTTATAAGGCCTTTAGTGATAACTTTTGTTTTCCAAAGAGAAAAATAAACCTACCAAAGTTCCTTTGAACATTTCAGCAGCCTTTCATAGTGTTAGCTGTGAAAGTAATGGTGTCACATTCCTAATAAGGATGTATGGGAACTGTCTTTTAGGAGTCCCTGCTGCTTTCTTTGTGGAAACTATCTCAGCTGCTTTGGGATTATTTGGCAGCAACTTCTTTTTGCACCATGATTTCACAGGGATCTTCTCTGTTATCTTCTGTTCAGTATATTCCTTTGAAGATCTAGGGAGAAAATGTGGAACTCAAGAGCTTTCAGTGAAACCTTGTTCGCATCTCCATCAAGCTAAAGACAGGGAATGAGTTCTCCTGTGAAAGAAAATATGGAGGAACCACAGTGCCCAAAACTCAGCAACAATTTTAGGTAGTGCAGTCCAAAGGAATAATGAGAATATCCAGAAGTGGAAATTTCATAGGAAAAAAAGGAGGTAAGAAAGCACAAATTTTTTGTTTCTGATCTGAATATCACTGCTTTGTCCAGAAGGACCATGGGTGCCACCCATGGCTCCTGATAGCAAATGTGCTTTATGCAGTGCCACAGAGAAAGGGACCGGAAGAGGCTGGAGCAGTGGAAGAAATTAACACTCTGCTAATGAAGAGTTTTGCCCAGGCAAATTTACTGCCCTAAGAATTAGCCTGGGTATCTCTCCATGACACGTTTATTTTAGAATCACAGCATGTTGCAGTTATTAGGCTCTGGCAAGCTCCTAGGTAGGAACTGTGTCCAAAAGCCTTTATTTCATCTGCTCCAATTGAGAAGAGTGTGGCAGTTTCTTTTGGTTGAGACTTCGCTATAACGATCTGAGCTTTAGTCGCTGTGAAGCTGGCCCACTGCAAGGCATTCAGTTGGTGTTACAACCAGAGACAACTGAGCTCCAAAAGAGAGTGCAGACCGTGTCTACTTATTAAGTAAAGGGGCATGTGGAGAGCCCATTACTCAGTAATTGGTGCTAGCTGCCAGTTAGCATTCAGCAGGACTTGCAGCATTTGTATAGACCTTACAGTCCAGAGTGGCCTGGGATTGTTCTTGCCTGATTTGCTGCCACTATAATCAGATGGTGGCTCTCTGTTTTGCAGAGCTACCAAAAGCAGTTTTATCGGACTGAAAGGCACCTGGAAGTACAGGACGTCCTTGAAGAATTCATCCAGAAGGACGCTGTGGCTAAGGTTTGTGTTCCACTGACTGCTACTTCTGTGGGTCTGCAGGTTTCTTCCCTTGCCATGGGAAAGGAAAATGATGCCTGGAATTTGTGGTAGGCAATACAAATGGCTGCCTGGTGGTGTAAAACCTTAAATAGGTCTTTAGAGACGAGATCCTCAAGTATTGTGTGAGTCTGCGGATCACACAAGCAGCACCTTTCGTTCTCTTGGTACCAACTGTTGCTGTTATTCACAACGTCGCAAAATCCCAAGCAGGTGGTTCAGCGGGGCTTTAGAGGGGTGTACAGAGACCCCCGGGCCCGGGCAGGGTCCCCCCCGCCGCCTCGGCAGGGTCCCCGTCGCCCCGTCGCCCGGGCAGCGGCCCCGCCAGCCCTGCGCCAGGCGGCGGCG
>NW_015090812.1:15103145-15124269 GCF_001431845.1 Calidris pugnax
GCGGGCGGGCCCGAGAAACGCATCGTGTGTGCTCCCCCCGCCCCGTCCTTTAATTTAGGAAGTATTATAACTAAAGTGTTTTCAACTTATTATTATGCATGAGTAAAAATTCCATGAATGTGTAACATTTTCGCCTGTATTTCCCTCTTTTATAACATCATTTAAATTCCTCGTTAATAATTTAGAAATGTTCTGGATTTTAATCACTTTTCTCATCATGCCAGCATCTATCTGAGGGAGAGCTCTCCTCCCCTACCTGAAGGTGACATGGAGGAAGGGCCTGTCAGGCCAGGGGGAATTTCCCTCGTTAGTTAAATATCCCAAGTTTACCAAACCTGAGGTTTGAGTAGTTCACCATTAATAAAAATTTTAAAATATCTTTTTTTTTTCCCCCCGCATCTGAGTTTAATTATGGTGGTATTTGTTTGATAGCTTGTTACTGTAAATAAAAGAGATAAAAGCAGCCCTTCACTCGAGTAGCTCTAGAGCTGTGAAATATGTACCTAATTAAAACTATTGGTGTAAGAGGCTAATAAAGTACATGTGCCTACTAGATGTCTTATTCTAATGAATCTCGGCTAATTTGCTTTGAGTGATGAATTTCGGTGTTGGTAGTAAGGGCTGAATAATTATGAAATTTATCACAAGGTGCAGGGACTCATGAGGGACTGTGGGGGTTCAAGGAGGGAGAGGGGTGGGCAGGGCCCCATGGCTGCGGCGGGTGCCACAGGAGCAGAGGCCAAGCTCTGGCCAGGGCCCAGCCAGCTATGGCCAGGGAGCCCCCAGGCCAGGCCGGCCAGCAGATACGTGGGCCAGCAGGGCTCCCTGCGTGGAGCGCGGGGCCAGGGATCCCTCCTCCCTGCCCGGCTCCTCTCCCCCTTCTTTCCCCCTTGTTTTCGCCTGGCCCTGGTGAGGAGCAGGCCATGGCATGCGCTCCTCAGACTCCCAAACCGAGCGCAGATGGGTTGTCTAAAGCATTTCAGATGGAGTTTTGGTTTTGTGCCAGCAGCTAATCAAAGTCTTAATTCTGGAGAATAAAAAGGCCGGGCTTTCCAACCTTCCCCCGGCTGGTTTCTGCCGGGGATGTGGACGGCCAGTATTCCCGAAAACCTTTTTGCCCTGTGCTCTTCCAGCTGCCTGTGGGGCTAGCATGACCCATGTCCTATCTGTGCACGAGGGATACCTGGCCCAGCAAAGGGCAGCAGCCATGTACGGCCCACAGACCCTCAAACCCATCCTGGTGCAAGCTGTAGTGGAATGGTGTCAGGCAAGCGAAAAATTGTACGTTCTACAGCCCCTGCCTGAGACCTGAGCTTTGCCCTTTAGAGCAGTACAGGCTTGTTGGGAGAGAGGGTATAGTCTGAGAGAAGCTGGATAATAATAAAGGGGCTGGTTAAGCAGAGAAAGAGCCCTCAGAGTAGCACATATTTTTATTGCTTTTTTGCAATAGAGTAGAGAAAACATCCCAAGGCGATATGTCTATTGTAGGCTTTCCTGTAGTCCCCAACAAGGAGTATTTAAACACTTGCACGTGTGTACGTCCTATCAGTGCCTTTTATTTACTGGCACTGTGGGAGGGATGGTGGCACGGGCCTGCCCCATCTGAACCTGGGGCCTGTGCAAACCTGGGGGTCTCCAACCTCGCCTGGCCTCACCCCACATGGGGCATGAAAGAGTTGGGTACAACCAGGCCGCCTGGGCTTTGCTGTCTATCCCAGACTCAGATCCAAGGAGCTCAAATGACTTTCTGGAAGTGTGTAGTAGTTGCAGCTGTTGAAAGCGCGCCGGCAATTTCTGATTTGGAGGTTTTTTTACAAGTGCTGCATCGGCAGTTTTTCTGCAGAATGAAATTTTCACTATTGCTAATATCAGCTGGAGAGACAGGTGGAACTTGTTATTTTCCTCGCAAAACCTACCTTATCACAGGGAAGAGATCATTTTTCATGGCTGCACAATCTGTTAATGGGGTAGATTGAGAATAAGATTGGGGAGAACTAGACTGCTTCTGTCTTTGCCCCTGACTTACTGTTTGATCCTAGAAAAGTCTCTTCTTTATTCCAGAAACCTGGTTTCTCTATCTGTAAAAAAAGCAATAATAGCTATATCAAAAGAGACAGCCATCAATATCCAGAAGTGGCTTTAAAATTTCAGGTGGAAGTGTTAAGTATTTCACCGAAATGGCGTCTGTTGTGCTTTCTCAGAGACCTGCGAAAATCTGTTTTTTCCTGTTGAGAGAATTCTTTCCATGTTGCTCAATCAATGATCATTTTAATATATTTTTCTGCCTCTCAGTTACATCTCAAATATTTGTGTCTTTGCAATTTTCATGGCCTCATATCTTGTCTCTTTCTGTATAAAATGTATGTTGTCAGCTTGAGGGAATGCTTTTCCTTTCAGCTTCTTTGTAATTACCAAAAATAGTTTTAACCTGTTAAAACATTTCTGAGTTGTTGACATGGCATGGTATGGTACTAAAACCTTGTTCCTTCATAGCAAACCTTCCTGTGTGTTGTGTTTACCTTTTGATAACATTTCTAATAAGAAGCCGAACAGCAGTGGAATGTATTGTTGGGCCCAGTGTGACTTTGCATAATGAAAATATGCAAAAATAAGAGACACTCATGTATAGCTAAGAGATAGAGAACAAAATACAATCCAATTGTTTCTGCTGGCTTTTCTCCAAGGAAGAAAACCTGTGTGTGTGTTTTCTGGACAAGCTTTATTTATACTATGACATGGGACTTGACAGCAAGGATTCCTGCGCCTGTGCGAAGTTATTTTGATTTCAGCATGACTCCACCAAGAGACCTCAGCATAGAGGACTGCCCCCTTTTAGAGGACAGTACACTAGGGCCCTTGGCAAGGCCTAGTTTTGAGGTGCTCTGAACTAGACTTATGGATAGAACAAGAGCTTAAGAGCTAAACTTAGTTACTATAACAAAGCCTGAGGCTGCAAGGAAACTTTCCACCCAAAGTATGTTTCCTAAAAGCTGATAGCAGATGGATCTCCCATCCCACAGGCTGGGGATGTGCTGACTTTTCACTCTCAGTGTTACTTGCTGTCACATCACAGGACTTCTGGTTTTTTATTTGATCTGGTAACCTAAGCTAACCACACTTTTAAAATAAATTTCAAGTGTAAATATCATTACTAATTCTGTTGTTCAGATTCACAGACAGGGTTAGTATAATTTCCTTTTTCCTTTGGCATCTAAGCAAAATCTGGCCTAGATTTAATTCTTCTGGTAATCGAGAGGGAGGAGTCTAACCAGAGGTGACCAGTAGTAGTGCTATCTGAATGTGTCTTGCAATCTCTGCTTTTGTAGTGAATGACAAATTAATGTTGCGGCATTTTCTTTTTCTATAACCCACCCCTATTCATTAGCTTTATTCTGCATTTTCCCAGCTTTACCTAAACCTCCTCTGTCAAGCCAAAGACACCTGGTATTGGTAGTCCTGGTTTTGAGATTCCCTGCTCAAGAACATCTGCCCAAAGAAGTCCGTTTTCACTATTTCGCAAAAATCAAAAAACAACTTGAGATTTTTTGCCTGGACAAGTGTATGAAGAGAATTGGTTTAGACTAGTTCAGTGGAAAGGAGCTGTTTATGAATGGACTCAGACCCATGGAGGTCTGAGAATGATAAGTGCAAGGCTTCATCCCTCTGGGTCAATGGTCTTTGGGACAAGACAAGCTGGAGACAGAAGCTGAGGAAACACTGCTGTTTTGGAGGCTGTATTTCAGGTCATAGTCCTGTCCGGTCAAGAAAAGTCATGCAATGTGAATGGTGCCAAATCACTCTTGATGGTTGTGCATGATTATTCTCTGTCTTTTAATTATCAACTTCATTTTTCATTCTGACAGACTTGTCATTACACACCTTCTTTGAAACCTAGTAGACAAAACCCCCAAATGTCTTTTGTTTTGTAGTACACCAGGCAACGAGCCAAAATGTAGGTCTGAGGAAGCTTTTTTTGTCACACGCTTTTCAAGAGCTTTCTTCCAGGAGATCCTCTGTGTTATACTGGATTCCCTCCCAGCTGAGGGAAGGGATGGAAAACTGGTTCCAGCCGAGCAGTATGACCCCAAGCATTGTCCTGGGACATGTTTTGGGGCTGCTGTCTGAGCTGTGGTTCCACTGGCAGCAGCACATGCATTTCTTTGACCGATCATCAGTTGGAGGGTATGGATGGTGCTTAATCCCTGACCTGTGGCTCACACCCTTGTTCTGGACCCTGGTGCTAACTGATGGGCCAGACAGCCTTTCTCTCCTCCCTTTAGCCTGTAGATAGTTCTTTGGCATGCATCCAAACCTAATGCAGTATAGAGGGAAAGGTCTTCAGGTTCCCAGAGTGTATATACACATGTGGTCAAATCCCCAGCTCATTAAATTAGTATGTGCAGTGGAGACCAGCTACTGATTTATGTTTTCATCTATGCAAGGTAAATTGGATTGAAACTTCACACTGTTTAAAAAGGAGAGCTGAGATTCTTGCTTACATTTGAGTTCTAAATTAGCAGGCACATGACTAAGCTTTGTGGACCTGAAAAAGCTGGGTCTGAGTTAATATGATGCCTATACCATTGATTTCACTGGAACCTTTTGTATCAGAAACCACATGTACACAGCCTCACGTTGTGAAGTGAGATTAATTTAGCTGTTGGCAAATTATGTGCTGTATAAGAATGTTCTGTGAATGACTTGGATCGCCAATTCTACTTAATATTTGCAATGCAAAGTACCAGTAATATGAACAAGGCACTATTGGTTTCAACTAAACTCTGCAGAAATGTGAATGACAGGCACCAAAAATAAGAATATAAATGTGGAGAACTAAACAACATAAGGCCGACTGAGTCAGATATTAAAAGCCCCAATCTAAATGGTAACTTAGAAGATAAGATAGATATAAATGTAATTGCAAAGGTTTTAGAGCTGCAGTCCCTGTAAAAACGCAGAAGGGGTGGCCTCTCTCTTACAAAAAGTTGACTTATGATTATTCTCAGCTATAATTACAGGGAGCACCACAGAGGGAGCTACCAAGATTATTTCTGTGTTACAGTTTAAGACGTTATTTTAATGTTTCTAAAATGTACCCACTTTTAGAATCAAAATTCTTGTTCCTCTCTTTGAATTGTTATAGCAATAGCTGAAGCAAAACAAACTTCCCATGGTCTACCTACCTTGGAGAACATAACCACTTCGGGTAATAGAAGCAAATTAGTAGTATGCAAGCTCAGTTTTTGATGTGCTTCCTAACAGTACCAATTCACATGATGCAAGTCCCTAAAGGAACACAGGTATTAAGGTATTACCCTGAAGTGAAAGCCACTGTATATTGTCCTAGTGATCCCTTACTTGTAGTTGCTCTTCAACTTTGCTTGCTTTTACGTTCGTAAAAATTGTGATTACTTGGCAGTTGCAAACACTGAGTATATGAAGCTTAAGCATAGATCAGAGTTTTGTATCAGACCAGAGACAGTAAAATCTCTTCTGGTATGGTTCCTGTTAGTTACTAACCAAACAGTAACTGTTGTTTTTCCCAAGCACATAGATACACCTCAGCAGAGATTATCCTTGCACCAGTGGCAAAGATACTACGTGTTCCTTACTCATATCAGTGAGATGTAGAGAGATAAACTTTCTTTGCACTCTGTATTGCTGGTGATAACTTTTTCCTTGAGTCTTATTCAACCTTAAGAAATTTGCATCCTTCCACATGTCTGGATTGGTTCCAGTATTACATGTTCATGTGTTCTCTTAGACCAAAGAAATTTCCTCTCCAGTGCCTAGCCACCATTTGCTAGCTGAGAACTGCACCACCTTTTGCTGCTTGCCCCTGGTCTCTCCCCATCACTCTGCCATCAGAGGAGGCCAAGCAAGCATTCCCTCGTGCACGACAAGTTAAGCCAGCCTGGTTAACTCATATCCATGTTCATCACCAGGTGAAATGAATCTGGCTGACTCAGCTTAAACAGATTAGGGGGCAATCTGTGATCCCTTTCACTAATGGGGCAGTATGTTGGGTACTTGGGTGGCAGCAATGAGCACTAAAGACAGTGCCGTCATCTCCCAGAAGAGCTTCTCTGCAGTCTTAGGTTTTCTCAGCACTCCCATCCTTGAACCCAGTCTTGCATCCCTCAACTTTCATGCTTTCTCTCCATACCTTGCCTTTATTTTCACCTTAGTGGCCACAAGTAAAGATATATTTTGACATTTTAAACGAGTCTTCTCTGTTCAGCTTGCTCTGACTGTCTTTATTAATTAAACTTCTGTCTTCGTATTGGGTTCCTGCAGCTCATCTCTTCTAGTTCCAGCTCTTATTTTCCATTTGCCTTCATTATACTTTGCCATCCTTGAACTGCAGTGAACTCTTCCTCATTTCACATCTTCCCGTATGATATTCAGATCTGCTCTTTCTCTGCCTAATTTTACCATGGCTGATGTGACAATCTTTTTTTGCTACAGAACCAGCAGTGAGGAGAGGGACCTTTCTTCTCTTTGCCACATTCCTTTTCACTCTTACATAAAATCTCAGCTGAAAAAGAAGGGCATTCTCTTCTGTGATTATAACTTCCCGTTCCTCTTTTTCATGATACTTTTCCCTTTGGGATACATTTTAATATGTCATCATCCATGGAAACGGCACTGTTTATGTTTGCAATTTTTCAATGTGCTTGGAGTTGGGGTTTTCCAGGTGAACAGTGTATTAAGATTTAATCTGAACCTAGTCAGATAATATTGACCCGCAATGAAAAAGCTGTATGAATGAGATAGTAGCAGACAGCTTAAAGTGCTGAGTGCCAAGCGCTGACTGAAAAATGATACCCCAGAAGTTTGGTGGTGGAGAGCAGATGGGACATTTATGAATGGAGAAGCTTTCTGATTATTTAAATATTGTGACGTATTTTTAAAAATTTTGTCAAATTTTTCACAGTTTGCCAGAATTTGCCTGCTCCCCTAGGGTGGTACAGCAGGAAGCTTCTAGGAATTGCTTATCCCTATGTAAGCTACCACATCTTGATACCAACTTTAAGGTATTTCTCTGTTTTGCCACAGTAGACTTCCTCAAAATTAAAACAAATAAGAACTAAACCTAAGACTTTGGATTCCTGATGCTCCTTTCTATGCCCATTTCAGCTATGCTTCCCACTGTTCGGTGTTAGCAGTCATCAGGAAACATGTATTTTGTTTTTAAAATCAGGGTCTCCTGAAACAAATCCCTGGGTATTACAGTATTGCCACAGCTTGCAAGCCACATTGTGTTAGGGCCACAAACAATGAGTTGGCCCTTGCCCAAAGCAGCTTTTAATCCAGGTCATGTATATGGAAGATAGGCAAGGGAAGCTGTTTCCGCATGTATCTGAGTTGCCTGGGCTAAATGTGGTGAACTATTTCAGCAAATATATTCCAAAGCTTCCCCTTCAGTTTTTCACAAGTTCCAAATTTGGATGCTGCTCCAAATGAAAAGGAACAATTCAAATGCCTTTCTGAATACATTTGAAATTAAATAAGTTACTGTAATTTCCCTGGGCAAGCCAGCTCTTTGGAGGGGGCAAAAGTTGCAAATGGAAAAACAAACAAACAAATGAGTGAGTAACTGTGGGAGGTGCCGCCAAGAGAATCAGAAACGAGCCTGGATAGAAGGGGGAGGGAAGACTCTTGTCTGCCCTGGGACAATTTGTAGAAAACAAAGTGTGGGAGAGAGTTGAAATGACCAGGGAAAAAAAATAATCCACTGTTTCCTTTCTTTTATTTAGTTTGTTGTTTTTTTTTTTTAAATCCAGATAATCAGGCTACCAGGACCCGTGATGCTGCTATTAAAGAGGACTGACTTCAAGGACTTTGGGAAAGAAAATAGAAATTTCCACCCTCGTTGTTCACGTTCGTTCTTTACAGAGGTTCCTACAGCTACAGGACTAAGAGGTGAGTCCCTTGGTCTCAGCTGTAAAGGGGAAGAATGAATGAGGTTGCCAGATGCACCGAGTTAAGAGTCAGTGAGCTGAGAAAAGTGTGAGTACCAGCTACCTTTCTGCCTTCTGAGTCCTGGACCAGTGAGAAATCAAAACACAGTTTAGGTCAGCCGACAGGTATAGAGTATGCTTCACCTCCCATGAACTGGGGATGGAAAGTGAAGGAAAGAGCACTGCAGAGCTGCTGGTCGTCTGCTCTCCAAAGACTTCCTGTTAAGGGGAATCCTCAGTTGTCCATTTAGGGTAGTATTATAGCTGCACCAAGCTGCTGAGGCATGCAAAGAAGCTGCAGATGGGGCTGGGAGTACAGCTCTGTACTTTGTTGAGCCACCCAGTCACAGCATTATCAAATGCCTGCTAGAGGTGGGTACTAAGACTGCTGGTAATGGCTAAAGGCAGAGCAGGGGGTCTGGTTTTAATAAAAAGGCAGTTTACAAACAGCATTTTTCTTACTATAATGATAAAATGGATATTAAACAGTTACACTCCAGACCCTTATTTTTCAGTGCTATTTATTTATTTCAGAACATTGAAAACAAAACAAGCAAACTGGGGGGCAGGGGGAGAAAACTCCCTTCAGACAACAATCACCTTTTGAGTTAAATTCTCATGCTTGGTCTTAGCCCAGAGGGATTTGTCTTGAGTGAAGTTCGAAGAAAATCCTTTCAGCAGTTTCTGAGTTATTTAAATGTAACCATGGAGGTTTGGATTCAGATGCTTTTTTGAACTTGTATAACTCAAAAATAGCTTTGCTTTAAAACTTCTAAATTAACCCTCCTTAACTTTTCAACTTGTCACCTATCCTACTGTATAGCTTATAAAATTTTAAAGCTAATAGTATAACAAACTCAAATAATGATACTGCAGATGTTCAAATGAATCTTGGGAGGAATAAATTATAGGAGTCACAGTAGGTTGTTACTGAAGAAAGAGCAGCTGCATGCCTTAAACCATGTGTTCTTACTGGTCTGAAATAGGCCCAATCTTTTCTACTATTAAAGGGCGTAAGCATGCTTTGGTGTGGATTTTAATTCTCAGTTACACATATGAAATCAAGCATGTAAGTCCTGTTCCTTTTTTTTTCCTCCTGATAGCAGGGCTTCAGACTTGTCAGACTATTCTCTTACATTTTCCCACTTTCTTTTTAACACAATCTCGATCAACGAGACACTTAGGTGTCTCCTAAATATTTATGGATTTCAAAGTCACAGAAATGGTCTGTGATTCTCTTACTGATATTATTTTATTGCCAGAAGATTGAGGCAATGAGAGGTGAAGTGTCCTGGTCGGTCATGGTTTTTCCTTTTCCTTTGTCCAATCCTCCTGCTGCTTTCTTATGTTTCTTCCTCTTTGTCTTCTTTCCAACATTTCCGCCTCACTTACTAGTCCTGTTCTCACTGTCTCCTATCTGTCTTTCAACCATCTTTCTCCATTTATTCTTCTCTCACAATTGCGCTGAAGAGGGCCCACGATAGAGAGAAATGATTTTTACTTTGGCAGCAGCTGTTTACTTTTATCTTCTCCCTAAATGTCTGGGATGGGTCCAGGCAGCTCTCCCCACTTTCATCATCTCTCTTCGCATCCCTCGTGACCCTGAACTCTCGTCAGCAATCTGATGTCTGCCATGAGAGCGCCTCCCGTGATCCAGAGCCACGCTCAGACTAAGGTGTTGTAACACCGTTGTTACTTTACCTACTTACCACGCTTGCTCTGCTGCTTTCTAGGAACCGGACACCCGCACCAGGTTTTTCTCACAGAATAATGACAGATAGCACTGCTGCCTTCTGCACGTCTCTCCTCCTTGCTCCTCTGCCCTTCTTCCTCCCACAAGCTTTTGTGGTTCAGGCTCCTGGCTGGTGCAATTTAGCCAAGATAGGGGAGACTTGTATTCAGCCTCTGCCTGAGGCAATTTGAACTTGAATCTCTTGCCCCTTGAATTAGCACCCTACCCAAGAGATTATCAAGTGTTCTGTAAGGAGTGTGATCTGCGTCCTTTGTTCAAGTGGGAAAGCTTGCACTTGACTTGTCAGCTTTGTAGTGGAGACACCTGGGTGGGGAAACCACGTGTGCCAGGGCCTGCCCCAATAAATACGTAACACAAAGTATGGAAGTATTCCCTGGAAGGCAGTAACAGCACCCAGGTTTCTTCCTCTCTGTAATGCTTTGAGACAAAGCATACATGGCAATCCAGTGAATATTTAATTATTCCATACAAACTGGAAGAGCTCCGACAGGATGTATTGGAGAGAGCCTCTGTTCCACAAGACCCTTTGAGCCTGTGCTGTTCTCCCTTGGCTGCTGTGGGTCAGGTCCCCTCATATCCCAGAGCAGCAATAGCAGCTGCCTCAGCACCACTGACACATCACGGTAGGTAGGTAAGTGAGGACTTATGTGGAGGCTGGAGGGAAGGGAAGGAAAAGGTGCTCCTGAACATAATCTGTTATCCATGGGGACAGGTCTGTATCCTTACTGCCGCTGCTGCCTCAGTGACCGTTCTGGACAGGAGTGACAATAAATCTGCGGCAGAGGGAAAAGAAGTCTGTTAAAAGACAGGGCAGCAGGTGGGGACACTATAAGGGAAATTGCTTTTAAAGGTGGAAATACAACAAAAATAGACTAAAGAATCTTAAAAGACAAAATCAATGCCAAAGCAGAGGAAGCCAGAATGACTTACAGAGCTCAGCTATAGGCAGTTGTCCCCCAACATAAGCCAGACACTGTCAGTATGTGGGAGACATCCAGGAATTTTCTCTCTTACAAAAATATTAAGGACATTATATGTTTTAACTGTAATGGAAAAACTAGAGCTCTAGTGCTCAGTTCCAAAGGTGAACACTAACCATTGGAAGCAATGCGGTACAGCAGGCGGTGTGTGCATATGTGTGTGTGTGTGTGCACGTGTGTGTGGCTGCTCCCTTTTCTCCTAGGGATTCTATAGCTTCCTTCATTCTTCGCTTCTCTCATATTACAGAAAGAAGGTAATTTTTCCTGGCCATTTACTAAAGCTCATTAAAGACCGAAGAGAACAAACAATGCTACTCCTTAGAGACTACCATTCAAAGTCATTCTACAATTCTCTGTTCCAATGCTTGAGACAAATTAATTATTCCTTAGTGAAAAGTGTATAATTCCTATTCTTCATTTTTGGGGTGGGGAGTGGGGAATAATAATAGGAAGTTTATATCTGAGTCGAAAGCTGTCTGTGCTGAAGGGAAATGAGAAAAAATGTGTGTTCCAAGAAGAGTAAAAGCAATTATTCTAATAATAATTCTAGGGATATTAATGTCTTTTTAAAGTAGATTGCTTTCAAATAAACACCAAACTTAAAGGGATAGGAAGGCTGGTTTATTTATTAATCATTCCAAAAGAGCATTTTTCTAAATGAACAAGTGCATGAGCAACTTCGCTGGCACATATTAAAATGCAGTTAAATGGCAACTTGTAAATGTCTAAAAACTTCTGTAACCAGAGACTAATTTGTTTAACGTGTTGAAAATGTTATGTGGATGTGAAGAACTACATATTAAACTTCAAAGCGAAATGCTCCAGAGATTACACCATCTTAAAGACTGCATATTGGAAAGGCCTTTATACATTAAACATAAAGGATTTTTAATTCTCTTCTATTTTGAATACTTGTCAATCTGCATGACTCATGCTTAGGATTGTAAACTGTCATTTAAGGTGTGATGTCCAAGTTGAGGGCTGGGCCACGATTTGCAAGGGGCTGGCTTTTCTCTTTCATCTCTATTAATTAATCCTGTCTCAGTTTGCCCAGCGTATGCTTCTGTTGACATCACCTTTTCCATATACTTTAAAGAGTCCCCAGAGACATCTACTGCAGAACAAAAACTGGACAGAGAATACATTTGGAAACCATTTTATTTCTCAATTACCAACCAAAACGTATGGAAAAGATTTACACTCTATCTGATTTACACAATAATTATACTTCGAAAGCGTAGAAATAAATGGCTTGATCCTTGAAATCATTAGTTACTATACCAAATGTAATTGGTGTAAACTAATGAGTTTACTGGATGGCTGACCCTTAATTACTGATTACAGTTAAACTCTAGCCAATCAAAAATGAGTTTACTTATAAAAGTACAGTATAGTATTAACAAGCATTACATTTCCAAGTAAGCAGCTTTATGATTAGTTGTAGCACAAACTCAAGCCTGTTCAGGGCTATCAAAAGCAGCTTTTTAATAATAGTGCACTAAGCAACCATCAGTCTCTTACCTCAGCGTCTATCAGACAAACAGAAAGAAACCACATAATTAATCATCTCATGCAATAGAAATAAAGCATCTGGGCCGGATCCAGGCAGGATATACATAGCCGCCTTAGTCAAAAGAGCTGCTAGTGGCTGGGGATTCACTTTAAGATAGGATAACTGACATGGGGAATTCTGGCCTTCTGTGGGAGCAATATGTGGTGTGGAAGTTAAATATTGATTGACTGTGTGCCATCCTGTGCGATATGAAGAAGCCTATTGACAACGTAGGTTTAATAATTCCTTGAATTGAGGAAGATTCCTTGAGCAGATTCAATATGTTGTGAGAGGATATTTGGTTACTATACTGGCAATCCCAAAAATTCAGAAATCACGACTCCTCACTATTTGTTAGATTAAACAAAGAACTAATTTTTATATAAAATACTAAATGGGAAGAAATTATTTGTTATTTGTTTCTGGTTGATCTTTAAGAGTTAATGTTTTTACCTAACCAGGAAGACTCAAAATTCCTATTAAAAAAAGTTGAAAGCAGATTTGTATAAAGACCATGATTCCAGAGTTGGGACTTTAAACAGATACGCCAAATATTTTGATAAAATCATAGGGCTTTACAATATTTACAGTCACATCCTTAAAGATACTTACGTAAGTGACTCCATTGCTTTAAAGATGTGGAAATTTTCCATCTCCTAGGACTTCCCTGTGAATCCTAAATTCAGATAGGTGACTGATGCTGGAAGGTATGTGATACACTGCTACTATGGAGATCTAGTTGGAAGAGTATGCATTTGCTGGAGCTCTGTAGTCTGAGTGTTCTTCAGATGACCTGATGGACCTCACAGCTACCAGGATTCGTTCTGTTGGGGTTACGGGTCTCCCATTTTTGCTTTTCTCCATGATGTTCTCTCTGGTGCTCGCCTTTCATGAAGAGCTAGGCTCAGCAGACGACCATCCTTATCTGATGGCTCTTTGGCACAAGTGCTATTAACACTTGCCTGTTTATTAGTATAAAAATTTCTTAAAACTAAGAAAATGAAGACTGAATTAGTTCATAGAATGTCTGCATGTGGGTTAAAGTGAAATTCATGCATTTACTGAGCTCCTATTTGTGAGATGTGTTTGGGGTCAATAAAAGGTTAAAGTTGTTTACTGCCTTCAAGCTCTGATCTTAGAAGTTAATTCAGAGCTGTGCTGTGAGCAGCTACAGAGAGTAAGTCCTTGGAACAGTGAATTGCTGGTTTGCTATCAAGGTCCTTGGACCTTAATAATAAAATTAGGTTTTTTTCTTAAGGAAATCCTAGCAGGGATTTTACAGTCATATAAAGTCATTATGCTGTTTTACAACATTACTTTAAAGATGCTTTGGAATGATCAGAGTTTGTGGGAAAGGATCATATTTTTTATTATTTGAGGGATATCCTTCAGCTGTCATAGCTACCACACTGCCACTTGGAATAGCCGCTCTATAGTTCAAAAGAAAAGGCAAAAGGACTGTTGAGGCCTAAGTCGGGTAACTGGGACATACCAGTCCAGAGAAAGCTTGTTGAATTGAATGGAGCCCATGCATTTTCAGACAATCAGCTCCAATTTTGTAAGGTCTGGATACCTGGGATAATCAAGGTGTTTTACCACGAGAGCAGATAGAGAGCCTAGGAAGCTTTACAAGCTCTGCTTTTCACAGTTCTCTGTTGGGGGGTTCAGGGGTGAGCAATTTTAAAAGTCATGGAAAAGGAAGAAGGCATATTTTCCAAAACTTCAAGATCCCGTGAGCTCAAAGACAGAGGAAACACTAAACTAGTCAAAAACTTTCCTGTCCACCCCCTGCACAGCAGCGCTGGTAAGAACAATGCTGCCATTTCTGCTCTGCTAATGCTGAGGCAACACCCTCTGCTGCAGAAGAAGGGAGACAAGGAACCATTGATTCGGGAGGAGGGGAACACGCTATGGACATGCTCACCCCCCCAAGTCTGCCGTCCCAGTGGCACAGAGGAAAGGGGGGCTTCTGGATGGACCGGCGGAACAAGCACTGTAGGGCCTCGCTTTTCTCCTTTACTGTGAACTACGCCTAACTGCTTCTGTGAAAGAAAGCATCAAGCCCCATCTTGTTCATAGAAATACAACATATTTTAAAGCTGTAGTTAATGGATAAACTGTTTTCTGATTGGATGAGCTGCACAATAAATCTCTTCCTGAGCCAAGTGCAATGCAGCTTATTCAGTAACAGTGAAATGAGCCACTGTCACTTTGCTGCACTTGCATACATCAGGCAAAATGCTTCCATCTTCATCAGTCTTTTAGTGAAATAGAAATAAAACAATTGTAACAGAATGGTGTCACTGGATCCGTGGCACCTGCTTTAAAAATAAATCTCTTCGCTTTGTCTTCACTATTACTTTCAATAAATGTCCTAGCATTGCCACAGCATTTATCTAGCAGCAGGAAACCATTATCCTATGACAACAATCTATTCCATTAACATTAGCTCTTAATTGTAAGATTGTTTATAAGACAGCAAAAGCTACTGAATCATAGTAGAATGATAAAAAGAGTTATGGTCATGGAGTATAGTAGTCGCTCCAGTTCTGAAAAACAACTTAAGAAAAGTAGAGGGCTATATTTTTATATGAAAAATAATGTAATATTCTTACGCAAGAAAATGTTTTTAAATAATGGATTACATCAGCAAAGTAACTATTAAAGAGTTAATGTTAAAAACTGTTACTAAGAAACTCTTGCTTTGATAAATGGTATGACTGAAAAACTGAATAGAAAGCTTAGAAACTCTTCCTGAAAGCAAGGCTGCACCGAGTCAAACAGAGAAATCATAATAACAGAAGCAGATTTGTCTGGCGGAGTGAACAGAAGGAATGTTACAGAATTGAGACATGAAGAACCTCACTGCAGAATAGAAGGAGAACTGTCATTCTGATTGTTTGTCATTATTGTTTCATGTCCAGTTAAGTGAACTTAGAGTGACAGTTGTGTCATAACTACTGGCATCTATGTAAATTTCAAATCAAATACGATAGAGGCTTTTCTGCCAGACACAAGTCACCAGGCTGCTCTTCCTCTTTATTTTTGTAACCCTCCATTTTCTCATACTGTGCTGCTAGCCCTTAAATTAAAAAGACAACTTCAACAGGAGATACCTGTTATGCTTGTGTTTCAGCTCTCAGTCCATACCTTGCTTTCTCTCAGCTCTTTGAAACAATGGCTGATGTCATATTTCCATCGGACACAGTCACAACACACATCTAGATGTATTAGCTAAAACTATGCCTTCCCATCGACGGTGCACCATACAACAAAATCCTCTGAAACTCTAGGTTGTGGATTTCCCCTGAAGATCTCCAGAGAAAACAGCTCGAGCAAATGTTCCTCCATTGGTTTACTATAGCCCAAGCCAGGTATGACAAGGGTCTTCTCTGTGGATAGGTGCAAAATGAGTGGAAAAGATCAATCCCGGACCTTTCTGTAAATCACGGCATCGTTCAGAGGTTATGGGAACTTCACAAGGGTAACAGACGTACTCCTCCACAGCAATGAGTAACAGTAAATAACTCATTTCCTGGATACACTCATAACAGGCAGATATTCTAATGACATAGGATTTGCTTCTGGACACACACCTTTGAAAATAATTTCAGTGCAATTAAAAAAGTATTATGTGTGGACAACACCATCCAAAAATATTAGAGATGCTGTTTATTCACTCAGGCATAATACCAATTTCTTCTGCATATTTTTAGCTTACTTGGCTAATTAATTAAATAATGCAGGCTAGAGTTAACTTTTTTTCATTGTAACACTTCATTCCAGAAAATTGTTTTAATTAAATTCTGCACAGGACTGTTTTCAGAAATCATACCAAAGAGCAGCTATGATCTTCAAAAAATGTTCCTTTGACAAAGGAAATTTTATAAATGGCTACAAGAAAAAAATAGCTCTGAGTAGAAAACATTTAATATGTTTCAATGATTTTTCATCTCCGAGGGAAAAGAAGACAAGTTTACTTTCTCTGCTGAAATTTTTTGAAGTGAATTCTGACTGAAAAGAAGTGGCAGTGATTTAACAAAAACATACTGTTATAAAATATGTATGTTCAGAAGCATAAATGATGGTGTTCTAAACGTGTACCCCCACATTAGGTAAAAGCATTTTGGTCAGCTGTATTAGTCAGATTTAGGTTTTTTTAAATTCCTTTCCAGTTGATCTTTTTTGTGCTGTAAATTTAAAGTAACTCAATGGCTACTTTTATCTCTAATTTTGGCCTTCAAACAGCACCAAGTTGTGCTGTCCCATCCTCTAATCTGACCATCTGTTACGGTGACTAGCAAATAGAGGCAACATCTTAATACAAGTTCTATAAATGTATCTGTGGAGAAAACTTTTTTTTTTCTTTTACTTTAAAGGGTAAGTTCCATATGAGTTCATATTTTTAAGCATTTGTCAAAGGGGTTTTTTTCCTTGTTAAAGATAGTGACATCTGAATCATGAAAACACTCTATTTATGTTTATATTTGTGACAAAATATCACTCTACAGATATGTCATCACAAAAGTAGTCAGTCTATGTTTAAGAATATCAAAATAATTTTGACTGATTTGCTTAAAAAGTACCTTGTTTTATTAGACTGTGGAATGCAAAGCCCTCTTTCAAAATTCGTGTAGCATTTCCAATTGTAAGACTGTTTTATGTAGTGAACTTATTATTATATATGCATATTCTAGTGGCCTCTAGAGACTTTTAATTTAAAACATAAATTACATGTAATTTCAAACTCTGATGTCTTTGACTTTAGTCACAGAACTCACTTCCAGGACTTTCTGCTACTGATGGCTGGTGGTAATATATCAATTCTCCCAACAGGAATATGCACAGGACAAATTAGTGAACGTAATTTTAGCCATATGAGGTCATTACAAATATAGCCTTAGCTCTTCCTAAAGTGGACTTCATTGTTAATATAAATATATAGCTATAATTGCTGACATTTATATTATTTGGCTCCTGTCCTAAGTTATGGATACAGTGATGATAAAAGGGTCTTGCAAGCCCTTACCTAAGCAAACCATGCTTACTAATTACCTTCCATGGTTCTGGGTTCCTGTAAATAAAGTTACTCATGTATTTATAAGCAAGTCAAAATCTATATACGTATTTCTAAAAGTGAATTATCTTGCTCTTTGGGGCAAACAGTACAGTCTTTTCTGCTTGGAAAAGAAACCTGAGAGGAAAGCCATCCAGGGTTCTTCCCAGCTTTTGCCCTGTATCGTTGAATATCCAACTTGAATACTTAATCCAGTCACATTTTTAAATTGTCTGAAGCCCAAAACCAGAAGATGCTATGCAAGTAAAAGGATGCATTACTTTAAAGTAACAAATGGTTGTTGATTTTTCATCACGGTTTCCAAAGAGACCGGGGTCAGAGGGTTTGGTTTAACGGTCTAATTGTTTGTTCAAAAGGTGCAGCTCACAAGACACAAGGACTAGCAAAGTGCAGCATGGAAGGTCTCAAGACAAAGCAGCAGCCTCAACATTTCTCTCTAATGAGAAAAGGAAAAGACAGTTGAGGTCCCATAGGAATGCGGTATTTAGGGAAAGAACCAAGACTCCTTTCATGAATGGAGAGATAGCCCTGATGAATTCTGGACTACCTGCTATCTGAGGGGCACGTCTAGGTTTAAGAATGATTTGGATCACAGGCTGTAACATTTTCCAGACATTCAGATTGCAACTACTAAGCCAGCAATTTTATGCTTTCCTTTCCCTGACTCCAACAGTACCGTGATATAAGCAGCCAGATTTTCTTCTGCATTGTGTTTTTTATCCATTCAGCCAAAATTAACAGTCTTCGAGGATAACGTATGCCAAGTGAATTTAAATCTTGTGGACTCAAATCGACCTAAAGTTGATGGATACATTCATGCCTACTGCTGAAATCTACCAATTACACAGAACTATGTTAACTTACCATAGAAACATCTCATCTAATAGCACAGATGATGTTGAACTAACTAATTACATTATGGCACATAGACAATGAAAAACATAACGAAGATGACAGCACAGCCACAGCAGATGCTGCACAAAAGAAAAATTAGAAAAATATTGCTCTGCAAAATGCTCTCAGTTAAGGTTTCCTCTGTTAAAATTAATCACGAAAATTAGTGAAGATCAGATTTCAGAAAAAGATATGAACATCGTAATGGTATTTGGAAGACGTCATTAAACCATTTAAAACTCTGCTCCTTGAGAAGGTAATTCCCATTTTTCGTATCGCTATCAGTTTTAAGACTAGTAAACATTTTAGTGCCTATGGCAGAGTTTCTTGGTAGAATATCTTTTCCAATAAGGAGAGGTCCTGATGGCTCTTCCAGAGTCTGAATTTGGTAGCTTCCAGCCATTACAGGCTTAGATAATTAGACAACGTAGATTTTATTTTAGCTTGGCATTTGCTCTGTTCTTGTGCTCTTAGCTATCAGAGAGCTAGAATAATAGTGACTGTTGATTATCTGTAGCATGCCTTGTTACTTTATATATTTTAAATTGTGCCAGATCCTAAATAACAAATCTAAAACTGCTGAGTATGTTTAAATGTAATATGTACATGGAGATTACATCCAGATGATATATTTCATAGACCTATGCTGAAAAAATACTACTTTTAACCACAACACCAGTCCTCCCCCCTTTCCCTGTGAAGCTTTCCACGAGCTCCCAGCCCGCTTTATGCACAGATTCTGAACATATCCCAGTCTACGGAGAAAGACTTTTCTCCTGCATTTATATCATACCTCTGGTACCATTCAAATTTCAGTATTTTATTTGCTATATAATTAAAAACAAAACATATGCACTGTATCCTATGTTTTCCCGAGTACGCTTTTCCTAGCTAGGCATTCTTTTCCCTTGAATTTTAACTTGTTATGGGGCTCGCGCCTCCATGGTGCAGCTGGGGCCAGGGATGCAGAAATGCAGGAGGCCCACAGGTGGCGGTGTGGTTAAAGTACACCTGGGCTGGGATTGCCGGGACAGCCGGCCTCTCACAGACAGTCGCTCTGCGATTTTGCACCGGTGCCCCTTATTTGTAAATAAGTACTGCCAGCTGAAGTTTCGTACACCTCTGCGGGTACGTCCCTTCCACGTCAGCCTCCAGCAGGAACAGGTTTAAAATACTTTGTGGCCTGGGACGAGGGAGAGAGGGCAGGCACAGGCAAGCCCGTAATTCAGTCACACCACCATCACTAAATATTTATTTGACAACAGCAATTAATTGTACCCCCCTGAGCGGTGCCAGGACCTGTCCTGCCCTCTCCTGCAGCACAGGTCAGTGTCAGCCTGCGTGCCGGCCCCGGCCTTGCTGCAGTTGCAGCCAGCCCCACTGTCCTCACTGCATTGGCTGCTCCTTACGTCAGCAGTCAGGAATCGAGAAACTCGGATTGTGAAGTTTTTTTTTTTTTTTTCTGTTCTTTCACAGATCCTGGAAACGTATAATTGATCCGAAGCTTTGGCCGAGGTTCGTGCAGTGAAGTGTGTTCTGCGCGTGTGTCCCCCGTGCGAGCAAGTGCCAGGCAAGAGCCTGTTCCAGCAGCTGGGCACATCCCTGCCACCCGCAGGAATAACTGTTCACCGGGAAAACACCCACTAATTATGGCACGTTTACAGATACTTTTATTATTTCAAGGGTCATGCTTCAGCTATATGGTGCTGTACTTATCCGGAATTCTGCGCTTAGGCCTCAAAAATGTGCAGTTAATGCGTGTTTGGCGTTTTTTTTCCCAATTTTAAGTGTCCCTACTGAACATTACTTCTTCTGATTTGCTATCATCCTCGGGCTCCTTCCTCTGAAACGCAGTTGTCTTCTGAAATGACAAGCCGTGCTGCTAACTGCCAGCCAACTGCGGCACTTTAACCCTTTTAAACCTTTCACAGGGCGATAAGAACCGGGGGCTGGGGCCGGACGTCGGGTTCCTTCACGGTTTTACCGGGGGAAACGTTTAAAAAGTCGGCGGCCCCAGGGGCAGGACGAGGCCGCGGGCACCGGAGGGAAGCGGCGACGACCGCGCCGCCGCGGGCCCGCCTGGGGGGGCCGCACCTCCTCGCCCCGCCGCGCCGGCAGCGCCCAGCACCCGTGAGGGGCTCCGAGGGTCGCTGCCAGCCGGGCGGAGCGGACCCGTCCCCGGGGAGGGCCGGGACGGCCCCCCCCTTGCCGCCAAGTTTCTCAACTGGTGGCCGGGACCGGAGCGGGGCGGGCGGCGCCCCAACGGCCCCTAACGGCCGCGCGCGCGCCGCTCCCCTCAGCGCCCGGCGCGGCCGCCGCTGCCCACCTGACTGCCTCCTTCCTCTCCATTCCCCTCCTCCTCCTCGCCCCCTCCCTTTCTCGCCTTTTTTTTTTTTTTTTTTTTCCTAAATCAGAAATGAAAAATAGGTCGGTAAGGTAGAACCTTCCCCTTCCATTTAAAACGTGACATTTAATCTATTTAAATAACTAAGTAAACTTTATTAATTCCGGATTTGGTAAGCAAGCTGAGCAAGCAGGGCGCTTCGCAACTTTTTTAATTCAGACGGCGAAACGTGAGAGGGAGCTCCCTCCAACCCCAGGTTCGACAAAATCCCGGTTTCTTTCAGCTTCAAGCAAGATGGGAATAGCCGGGACACACAAAAAACCGCTCAGCACCCCCTCCCCACGAAGGGATTTTTCCCGGAGGGCTCGGAGCATCCTCCCGGGGGCGGAGGGGGAAGCTCCGCGGTCCCTCAGCGCTCCCAACCCTCCGAGAATGGCAGGAATTGAAGTAAACAACCCAAAACTCTCAAATCTTTCTGATTACTTTATTAAGTGCCAGTATTTCAGAGGGGAAAAAAAAAGGGGGGGGGGGAGGGAGGCAGAAGAAGGAGGAATCCAGCT
>NW_015090812.1:15124805-15129968 GCF_001431845.1 Calidris pugnax
GGGGGGGCGGGGGGCGGGGGGGGCCTGGGGCACCCGCTTCCCCCGTAGTAAACACTGTTCTGAAACAGTGGCAGAAAAGATCAAAGTGAGCTCTATTTCTCTCCTTTCCAATTCCCTTCCTGCCCCCCACACGGTCTTTTGTTTCAATCCAGGAGAAATCCGGTGAATCACCTAATTAAAACCAAGACATGAATTAAGCATCCATTTTTGTACTACAAATTGCCAGCTCTCCGCTTGTCCCTCCCTTGGTCTCCATTAAAAAAACACCAGAGACGCTGTTAAAAGGGGGGGGTGGGTGGGTATTTTGCCTCTAGCTTCCAGCTCTGCTTTCTATTTCACTGACTCCTATCCCAGGACCTAAATTGCTTGGCTGTGTAATTACTAGAGTAAGCCTATTTAAGTTAAAAGCTTTTTCCCCCCCAACTCTAAATGAAACTTGATGAGGGCCCGTCCTTAGTTATCAAGGGAGTCACTTTCTGGTCAGTCCTCTTGATTCATCTTTTTAGATTTAATCAGCATTAAGGTATTGCTTGTCCCTAAGAGCTTTAGCTTAATGGGGTTACTGGATGGTTTTCTCAGTGTAACGTTTCCCATTTTATATTTATATATATCTTTGCCTTCGACAAAGACGGGGTAAGGTGGTGGCATGGAGTCTTTTTCTTTCTTTTAAGAAATCCGAAGTGATTTAAAGCGTAGGGAAACGGTTTAAAGACTCGGAGCAGTAAATGCAGATTCATTTAGGCTGTAGCTGGAAACTGTAACAAAAGGCAATTCCTTGAACAAATGCATCAGAAATCAATTTACATAAAGGTATATGATGCGTTCGGATAAATGCAATGCTAATGGCTCAGAACAAATGCATCAGAAATCAATTTACATAAAGGTATATGATGCGTTCGGATAAATGCAATGCTAATGGCTTTTAGAGTGGTTTTCTTTCCAAAGTCTCGGGGTTTTTGTTACAGCTTAATTGGTGCAGTTCTTCTGGTTTATTGTGCGGTCACTGGACATACCTCCAGGTACTCTTTCTGAGGAAACGTGTGTTTAAAATCGGCCTCAGTTCTCCTCCTCCTGCAGCCGAGTTGGGCCAGTGGCAGGAAAAGTTCGTCCCGGCTGCTCTGGAGGTATCAGTCTGAAGGTCCTTAGCAGATAGCCAGATGCCTCGGCATGAGCACATACGGCTTACAAAGGACAAAGACAAAACATGCTGCTTAATTGGCAGTAAATAACTTGATCTTTTTATAGTATAAGTGACTAGAGGAACACCGGGAGTTTATTGGACTCTGGATTGAAGGCAACAAATTAATCGGTTTAGAGTAAGCTTTATGAATTGATTCCTATATTATCTCTCCGTTGTCCTGCTTGCATAAAGCATTTATTAGAAAGTGAAAAATGACCTTAGTAGCAGTTTTGGAGGCGGCCAGAGTAGCTCCAGCCGGAGCGGGGCACTTCATTATTCTGCTGCTTTCCTATGGTCGGTAAACTTTTTTTTTTTTTTTTTTTGGGTAACAAAGCTTTAGCATTTAAACTGCTGATCAAGGGCAGATTAGCGAGACAAAAGTTGAGTATGTTTGTGTAGGAAGTTAACAGGCGTCCTAAAGTTCAATGATCTATTATTCGGGCCAGTGTCCTCAGTCTGGAGTGTTTTCTCTGGCTGTTTTTACGTCTCCAAAATAAAACAAAAAAACCATATAAAAAATCCGGAGGTCTGGGCGGCCGGTCCCGAGCCCCTCGTTACCGCCCCGAACCTGCGGAGTCTCTCCTAGACTGAAAAACCAGTTTCACAACTTTTTTTTTTTTTTTTTTTTCTTTTTACCCCCTTTTTCTTCATAAGCAAAACAAACCCCGGGACTGTTCCTGACTTGTGCGTGAGCTGCAGCTGCACAGCCCCGGAGCGGGAGGGGGGGCGGCGGGGCGCGCAGTCTCTTCCCCCCCTTCCCCCCCCACCCCGCGCTCTCCCATCCCCCGGCGCGGCGGTGCCGGTGAGGCGGGCGGGGTGCGCCGTGCCGTGCCGTCCCGCCGCTGAGCCGCCCCCGCCCCTCTCTCCGCGCAGGCCATGGTGAACCCCGGCGGCAGCTCGCAGCCGCCCCCGGTGACGGCGGGCTCCCTCTCGTGGAAGAGGTGCGCCGGCTGCGGGGGGAAGATCGCCGACCGCTTCCTGCTCTACGCCATGGACAGCTACTGGCACAGCCGCTGCCTCAAGTGCTCCTGCTGCCAGGCCCAGCTGGGGGACATCGGCACCTCCTGCTACACCAAGAGCGGCATGATCCTCTGCAGAAACGACTACATCAGGTGAGGCGGCGGCCGGGCTGGCGGGGGCTGCTTTCCCCCTTCCTGCTTTTTTTTTTTCCTTTTTTTTTTTCCCCCCCCTTCCTTTCTGTCGGTGGGTGCCGGCGGGGTGGGCTGGCTGGGGATCGCTCCTTCATTAGGAGCGGAGAGACGTGCGGGTGCGGAGACGGATGTTAGCGCCTAGCCCAGGGCGCAGTTGCGGCTGCCAAGTGGAGGGAAGAGTTGGGGGGGCGGGGGGGGGCGGAACGACGACTGTAACTTTAAAGTGGTTTGTCAGCACAAAACAAGTCCTAACTAAAAATAAACAGCAATCAGAGAGGCTAAATTAATCTGCTTTGTTGTAGTGTTGAAGGAGAAGTGTGCATATCTGAACGGTAAATGTTAAAATCGTAGGGCTTAAATAAGGCTGTGGCAGAGGTGCTAAATAATGAAATGCCTGCCTTTAGTATCTGATTAATTATGATATTTACATAAGCACCTTTAAACTCCTTTGAGTGGAAACAGAATGACTCATTCTCTGTTCTCCTTGTGAAAGAGCTGATTAACCGTCAGTTGGAGAGCCACCGATTCTACCTATAGCCCAAAACAGTGGTATAATGTTTGTCTTCGCACCTTAGGAAGAAGCTTTGAACCGACGTTTTTCTTAACTCCCAGTATAGAAAATGCAGGGTACAGGAGAGGAGGGATATGCTTTTGCTCTTTATTTCTTCTTTTTTTTTTTTTTTTTAGCGTTCGCTCTAAATGCCACAGATTTGGGTAGGGGGAACTAAGCCTTATTAATCTTGCATCTGTTGGGGTACAGTAAGATTACGCAGAGTATCTCTTCCAACGAGTTTGCAATATAATTAATAGAAAGAATTCATGAGGTCAGGTGCCTGTACGATCTTTTCAGGTGAACTCAAGCTACTTAAACTCATTAATTTAAAAGGAGGCATTTTGAAGGATTACACATTTAATTTGAGTAAATGGTTTGATAGACTGATGCACATGAATGCTTCAAGGAGGTGTTCTATTTCAACATTCAGTAATTAAAAAAAACAACAAAAAAGCCCCATACCTTCCTGGCATAACAGAAATGCTTAGTTAAAACAAATTGTGTTTTGTTTAAACGCTTCTGGCTTCTCATTTACAGTAAATGTCAAGAGTTAGCCCAGGTTTTTCCTCTCCCCGATGGCCCAAAAGTACCACTTTTTTCTTTCTTTCTGAAAAAAAAAAACCATCACCCACAAAATGTTACAAGTTTGCTTATGTTGTAAAACTTGAGTTTTATTTGAGTAGAGTGGGACTGTGCTGAACGTGTGCGTATGCATGGAGCCCTCCTTAGTCTAAAAGGTCAGAGTTAAGACTTGGTTGCTCTGATAGTGGAGCCTCTGTCCTGATACAGGGCTGCATTTTCGGTCAGTTAGGTAGATGAAACGCAGCCCTCGGTATCTTTTGAGGAATTCAGAGCCTTAGCCTCACTAGTTTTGAGTGTATTTTTAGAGAGAAGTGCTAGAAAATCAGCACATGAGGGGGTTTTAATGGTGCTTTTCGGTCATCATCCTAAACAACAAGCCTAAGCCTGGCAGAATTGTAATTAAATAGAGCAGAACGGTGTTAGGGAAAGAGTCTTGTTTGAAGTGGAAAAATTGACACTACTGTTAAGATGCACCGAATAGTACAGATTCATCACTCGACCAACACCATCAAACAAACCCTCATGTCTGATTACTACTAATTAAAAAGAGAAGATGCGTCCACTGTATCCCAGAGGCAAGTTCAGGCAAGCTTATCTCAGTCCTCCGGTTTTGTGTTGCCAAAAATTAATACTCGTTTATTTTAATGTAAGCGATTATGAATAGGATGCTTTATCAGATGAGGGGTTTGAATTGATCTCCTTGTTCTATCGCCCGACTTCTCTTTAGATCTGTGTAATTTGACTTGCAAAAATAACTCTGACAGATGCTTGCTGAAACTTGAACTGGACACCATACACTCAAGGTGGGGTAGGACGGCCTGGCCCTGCCGGGGCTGACTTGAGTTGGAGCTTTTCCGCTGGAAATGGACTTTGCGGGCTTGGGTGGCGCTGGCAGGAGCGAGACCCTCACCCTTTCCTTGCTTGAAGTGGCCTCATCTGGTTATGGAGGTGATGCCACCCGTTTGGCAGCGGGTCTCTCGGGTCCCCCCCCGCCATTGCCCCTCCTAATTTTCTGCGGGGCGTTTGCGGTGACACATTCCCTTCCCCAGGCAAGAGCCAGGGGCGCAGCTCGCAGTGGGAGCCCTAAGCGGGGACACGGTAGCCCCGGCCAGCGAAACGAGGGGATTGATCAGCCCGGCAGGCGCCAGGTGAAAGGGACTCGGCTCCTCCGGGCCAAGACGGCGGGGCCGTTTATTAATGAGCTTTTTTTTAACCGTCTGAGGCTGCGTGTGTTTTCTTCTTGTTGTTTAAGCAACACAACGCTCCCCTTTCTCTCCCTCCCCCCAAAACCCGACAACAAATTAGCCGTAGAGCTCCAGCAGCAGCAGCTCTCGTTGAAAGACGAGGTTCCTGGGAGCAGGGAGGCGAAAGCCCCCGTCCCTTCCCCCCCCCCCTCCCCAGGGCGAGCGGGGCGCTGGCGGGAGGGGAGCGCAGCCCTCCCAACCTTAAGATGCCAGATAAAGCAGCAGCGTGGCAGCGAATCCGCACAATTAAAAGCTTTAATTAGTGTCTCCTCCATTTTCTCTTAGTTCTGATAGGTTTTATCTAATGAGATCTGGTCCCTGGCTTAGATCTGCTCGGAATGACGTGTCCGAAATGAATGAGAGCCGCGTCGCAAACAAAACATTTAATTAACAAAATTGGCCTCTAAGAGAGAGCAGGGAGTGGTGGGGAAGGGGAAGGGGGGGGGGCAGGCT
>NW_015090812.1:15129978-15141515 GCF_001431845.1 Calidris pugnax
GCCGCAGTGTGCGCCGCGCCGGGAGGGGAGGGGGCCGGCAGGCAGCGAGTTCATTTCCCTGGTAATCAGCGGCAAGCTGCTATATTCAGGGAATGCTGTCCCTTTAATTGAACAGGCTAGGTAATTAAATGGCACTTTTCCAATAGGACGTGCTAGGTAAATCTAATAGTTGGTTATTTAATATCACTTTGAAGTCTGCCCACTCAAGCACAATGACAGCACAGGAGCATGTGAACTATTAGCTAGGAAAAAAAAAAACACCAGGATCTCAAAAATTAATTAAATCGCATGCAATTTAGGGGGAACGTTTATCTTGATTTGTCATAACAGAATTAATTCAAGGCCTCCAATTCACTTGGGGGCAGATCTGTTACTCTGAATTAACCAAGCGTAATTTGGCTGGTTTTTTTTTTTTTTTTTCCTTCCCCTTCTCTAATGCAGCACTTGCCATTATGCACAGCCCCCCTTTTAAGTATCAATAGCTTCTGGTGCTTTTAAGGTGCTTGGTCTCTAGTTATTCTGAAGTACCTTTAATGGACTTGGCTCCAGGCGTAATTTCTGTGTTGCCTTTCTTTGTTACATTTAATATAGCTGGTGCGGAATTTAGATTAAATATAGGGAATGTAGAGAAACACCAATGGCTTCTGGATCAGTAGGTCTGGATGTGCGTTTCTCTTTGCTAGGGCTCGGATAGATATTTGTGGCCACAATTGTGCGCCGTGTTGTGCAAGAACGGGAGCACTTAAATCTGTCTCCACGATTTTGGAAACAACTGGAGCCTTATTTTGTTTGTTAGTGTAAGTTGCTAGAGATGTGTTTCTTCTGATACTGAATTTTGAGCAGCAAGAGGGGAAACTGGGTTGAAAAGGTTCCTTACTGCCTTCGCATTCCCACTCTCGTGAAAGGGTCTTAAAAAAACAACAAACCAAAACCGAAACAAAAAAACCCACCCCACCCCAGGAGCATTACTGTGTTTGGGGGAGCGGGGAATGCTGTGTTGGAACCACAAAGTAGTTAATTTAAGGTGGCTCAGTAAAATGCTGCTAAGTGTAGAAGAGCTGCCTTGTCCATACAAGGAACCTCTTGATGTTTGTGATTGATTGCATTGCCCAAATGTTGAAATATTAATGACCTTCTTGGACTGAGGACCCAAAGAGGAAACTGAAACCAATTCTGTCATCACAATTAAAGAGTCCCCTGGCTTTAATTAGCCTGACCTGGGGTATCTCTACCCATTGCTGCAGTTAAAGAGAAAAGAGCCCATTAAAGTCCAGTCTGAGACCGATAGCTACTTAATTGAGCACCTAAAGCCTCAAGCCTTTTAAATCAAATACTGTCCTGGACAGTCCCCCTGGTTAGATAATTAGCTCTCCAGCCTCTCAGAAACCATGTGAAACAACTTTTTCAGTAAAGAATAGTTACTGTGGAAGACTTCCTTTACTGGTAAGGAGGAATAACATTTTTTTAAAAGATAAAGCCTTTTTCCTGTTAATGGTATTACAGAACAAAACCATTCATCACAGTAGAAAAGGAAAAATAAGGTTAATTTTCCTGGTAAATAATACAAAGCAGCGGAAGGGTGTTCTGACTTCGCAAGTAAATTTTTTTTGGAATTTTAGCAGACAGTTCGGCTGAAGTGACTTCCCAAAACAGACCTGTTCTGGGAACACGCTTAGGGAAAACCTAAGATGTGCGGAAAGCCTCTGGATTAGTTTGACTCCATTTATTAGAATTTCACAGACATCCAAGGTGTACGACCACTTCTAGTCAGAGAGAATTGTATAACAAATGAATGCTTAATGAAGACAAGAACTGCAATGAGATCCTTGTTCCGAAAACGCTTCCGTTTGGGTGGTGCAATTGGACCGGGGACTGCGAGAGCCGCTCACCGGCTTCAGATTCTCCCAGACAAGTAACGTCCCCTGTTCATCTGCAGGACTTTGCCTTTCTGCCTCCACCCCACCCAGCAGTGCCACCCCCTCACCCCAGATTTTTGGGTCCAGAAACATACGAGTGCCTTGCTGCCTCCTCTCGCAGTGCTTCCCCTGCACCTTTTCTACTTGCCAACTTCATTTCTAGTAACAAAGGAGGAACAGAAATGCGTATGGTAAAGCTTTGGAAGTAATCTCAATGCATCATGTAACTACTCGGAACTGGTCCTGATTTAGAAGATGCCCTAATAATGGCCCCTTAGTTTCCTGACAGTTTAGTCCCTTTGGCTGGAGGTCCTGACAATGTATTAGTTCAGCTTTCCCTTTGTAACCACTGTGATTCTGCAAGAACGTGTCAATGTGTCGTGGATCTCAGACTAATTAGTTTTGAAATGGAGTTTTGATTGAACTCTTCAAATCGATGCTGCTGCAAAATTTGTTTCTCAGCTTCCTATTAAAAGCCATCTTAAGGGGCAGTTTTACTACTCTCTCTGTCGTTCAGTCGATACATTTAATAACAACTTACAGGCTATTTTCAATAAAGTGGCGACAGCAAATTAGTAGTTTGAACATGACAAGCCTCCTCTGCAAGCTCGGATTCTGAAAATTCAAAGCAATTATTTTTATACAGAGGCACACTGCAATCATTCAGATTACGGGTATTCTGTTGTAATGCGTCTCCTAGGTTGACACAAACAGAATTTTATGGCTTCCGCGGGGCGCCCCGCCCGCAGCCGCAGTGTGCGCCGCGCCGGGAGGGGAGGGGGCCGGCAGGCAGCGAGTTCATTTCCCTGGTAATCAGCGGCAAGCTGCTATATTCAGGGAATGCTGTCCCTTTAATTGAACAGGCTAGGTAATTAAATGGCACTTTTCCAATAGGACGTGCTAGGTAAATCTAATAGTTGGTTATTTAATATCACTTTGAAGTCTGCCCACTCAAGCACAATGACAGCACAGGAGCATGTGAACTATTAGCTAGGAAAAAAAAAACCACCAGGATCTCAAAAATTAATTAAATCGCATGCAATTTAGGGGGAACGTTTATCTTGATTTGTCATAACAGAATTAATTCAAGGCCTCCAATTCACTTGGGGGCAGATCTGTTACTCTGAATTAACCAAGCGTAATTTGGCTGGTTTTTTTTTTTTTTTTTTTCCTTCCCCTTCTCTAATGCAGCACTTGCCATTATGCACAGCCCCCCTTTTAAGTATCAATAGCTTCTGGTGCTTTTAAGGTGCTTGGTCTCTAGTTATTCTGAAGTACCTTTAATGGACTTGGCTCCAGGCGTAATTTCTGTGTTGCCTTTCTTTGTTACATTTAATATAGCTGGTGCGGAATTTAGATTAAATATAGGGAATGTAGAGAAACACCAATGGCTTCTGGATCAGTAGGTCTGGATGTGCGTTTCTCTTTGCTAGGGCTCGGATAGATATTTGTGGCCACAATTGTGCGCCGTGTTGTGCAAGAACGGGAGCACTTAAATCTGTCTCCACGATTTTGGAAACAACTGGAGCCTTATTTTGTTTGTTAGTGTAAGTTGCTAGAGATGTGTTTCTTCTGATACTGAATTTTGAGCAGCAAGAGGGGAAACTGGGTTGAAAAGGTTCCTTACTGCCTTCGCATTCCCACTCTCGTGAAAGGGTCTTAAAAAAACAACAAACCAAAACCGAAACAAAAAAACCCACCCCACCCCAGGAGCATTACTGTGTTTGGGGGAGCGGGGAATGCTGTGTTGGAACCACAAAGTAGTTAATTTAAGGTGGCTCAGTAAAATGCTGCTAAGTGTAGAAGAGCTGCCTTGTCCATACAAGGAACCTCTTGATGTTTGTGATTGATTGCATTGCCCAAATGTTGAAATATTAATGACCTTCTTGGACTGAGGACCCAAAGAGGAAACTGAAACCAATTCTGTCATCACAATTAAAGAGTCCCCTGGCTTTAATTAGCCTGACCTGGGGTATCTCTACCCATTGCTGCAGTTAAAGAGAAAAGAGCCCATTAAAGTCCAGTCTGAGACCGATAGCTACTTAATTGAGCACCTAAAGCCTCAAGCCTTTTAAATCAAATACTGTCCTGGACAGTCCCCCTGGTTAGATAATTAGCTCTCCAGCCTCTCAGAAACCATGTGAAACAACTTTTTCAGTAAAGAATAGTTACTGTGGAAGACTTCCTTTACTGGTAAGGAGGAATAACATTTTTTTAAAAGATAAAGCCTTTTTCCTGTTAATGGTATTACAGAACAAAACCATTCATCACAGTAGAAAAGGAAAAATAAGGTTAATTTTCCTGGTAAATAATACAAAGCAGCGGAAGGGTGTTCTGACTTCGCAAGTAAATTTTTTTTGGAATTTTAGCAGACAGTTCGGCTGAAGTGACTTCCCAAAACAGACCTGTTCTGGGAACACGCTTAGGGAAAACCTAAGATGTGCGGAAAGCCTCTGGATTAGTTTGACTCCATTTATTAGAATTTCACAGACATCCAAGGTGTACGACCACTTCTAGTCAGAGAGAATTGTATAACAAATGAATGCTTAATGAAGACAAGAACTGCAATGAGATCCTTGTTCCGAAAACGCTTCCGTTTGGGTGGTGCAATTGGACCGGGGACTGCGAGAGCCGCTCACCGGCTTCAGATTCTCCCAGACAAGTAACGTCCCCTGTTCATCTGCAGGACTTTGCCTTTCTGCCTCCACCCCACCCAGCAGTGCCACCCCCTCACCCCAGATTTTTGGGTCCAGAAACATACGAGTGCCTTGCTGCCTCCTCTCGCAGTGCTTCCCCTGCACCTTTTCTACTTGCCAACTTCATTTCTAGTAACAAAGGAGGAACAGAAATGCGTATGGTAAAGCTTTGGAAGTAATCTCAATGCATCATGTAACTACTCGGAACTGGTCCTGATTTAGAAGATGCCCTAATAATGGCCCCTTAGTTTCCTGACAGTTTAGTCCCTTTGGCTGGAGGTCCTGACAATGTATTAGTTCAGCTTTCCCTTTGTAACCACTGTGATTCTGCAAGAACGTGTCAATGTGTCGTGGATCTCAGACTAATTAGTTTTGAAATGGAGTTTTGATTGAACTCTTCAAATCGATGCTGCTGCAAAATTTGTTTCTCAGCTTCCTATTAAAAGCCATCTTAAGGGGCAGTTTTACTACTCTCTCTGTCGTTCAGTCGATACATTTAATAACAACTTACAGGCTATTTTCAATAAAGTGGCGACAGCAAATTAGTAGTTTGAACATGACAAGCCTCCTCTGCAAGCTCGGATTCTGAAAATTCAAAGCAATTATTTTTATACAGAGGCACACTGCAATCATTCAGATTACGGGTATTCTGTTGTAATGCGTCTCCTAGGTTGACACAAACAGAATTTTATGGCTTTATTTGGACAGGAAGGAGATGCAAATATTAATATTTATTATGACACCAATACGCTAATTTGTAAATCCTATTACTATGTTTTACATCGTGCAGAAAAGTGGGTCTGTGACCCTGCCAGCTAGTTCGGTTTCCTGTTTTACTGTGAAATGATTGTGGTAGTCTTTATAAATATTTGTATATATTAGAGACCCACGCAAAAGCAAATAAAGGTTTTCTAATTCTAGCTAACGCAGCCTGTAAAAGTAGAACTCAATAATCATTATTGTATTATATTTTGAATCGATGCGTTGTGCCTTTAAATGGATTTGAAGAATTATGTATATATTTTTCTTCGCCACTCTTCTGCCTATTTCCCCCTCCCCCCACTGCGTGTGCCCCCCCCCAATGGCAGATGTTGTGGTCTCATTTGATTGCATAGGAAAACTGCAGTGATACAGCAAACACCCAGAGAGATATGATGACAAATGGGTCCAGATCCCGGTAAATTACTTTCTGCTCAAATCGAAATTTCATTCAGTTTGTTGCTAGCAGAGATGAAGTAATCTAAATTGTGGACTCAGGAGCAGATAGAGGGAAGTTGGAGCAAGCATTTCATTATCAAGAGAGAGAGAAGGTTAGGATGAAAGAGATGAGCAGAGGCAAATCTAAAGTGTTGACACCATGATTGAAAAGGTTAACCCATACACATTATATATCAACCTGGATAGCAGAGAGTTTCTAATGGAAACTCTGCACTGATGGAGGTTTACTGGAGTTTCAATACACTGAGCATGATGTCTTCTTAGATATACAATCAAATCCTCTTAACCCTTTTGATGACTCATATCTCAAGATATGATTAAAGTACAAAAGAGTTCTTCATATAATTTCAAGGACACAATGCATTTAAACTCCAGTCATGAATTGTATCTTTTTTTTTATGATGAACCCAGTAATCTGATAAAATGTGTGTAGTACAGAATTGTTTGTGTTTCTAGAGGTGTAAGTCAATATTTCTGATTAAATCCCGTGTAACCACATCCAAGGTAGGGTGAAGCTACCAGTTGGTACACAAAAATATACTTTTTCATTTTATGACACGTAAGCGAGTTGGAAGACAGGGGTCAGAAGTCTAAAACAGTTGTGTAATAAGCCATTGCGATGATGCACAAAAATGCTTAGAGCCTCCTGTGTATTAAATTATTCATGATCATCACCTCTGTTTCAGGTTATTTGGAAATAGTGGTGCTTGCAGTGCCTGTGGACAGTCCATTCCTGCTAGCGAGCTGGTCATGAGGGCGCAGGGCAACGTCTATCATCTTAAGGTGAGGGATTTTTTCTATGTACTTTTTTTTTTTCAGTAGCTGATTAGTACTGCCCTGCTTCTTTAGTATAAAAATCTGCATCTGCTTATGGAGGAAATGCAAAACAATAACTAGAAATATGAGTATATGTTATAATGCTTCCCTTAGTGTGTAGCTTTGTTCCCTCGTAATCGGTAAAACTATACTTGAGTTATGTACTGTATAGTCCCAACAGGTAAGACTAATGCCATATTTGGAGATACTAGAAACCAAGCAGCTCCATATCTCAACTCTACTCGCAGTCTCTGAAGTGTAATTTTCAAACCTGCAGCATACTTAATTTGTGCTGTAGTTTCACTCGCTGTCTCTTTCCTTTTCCAGTGTTTTACATGCTCTACCTGCCGGAATCGCCTGGTCCCCGGAGATCGGTTTCACTACATCAATGGCAGTTTATTTTGTGAACATGATAGACCTACAGCTCTCATCAATGGCCATTTGAATTCACTTCAGAGTAATCCACTACTGCCAGACCAGAAGGTGAATACTCAACAATTACTAATAAGCTTTGTTAGAGCTAAATGAAGATCAATTTCTTTTCCTTCTAATAGCGGACGTTCCCCACCCCTGCAAGGAGACCTTTAAGTAACTGAACTTACCTTAAATAACTTAGGCATGGGGTATGGAGAGAAAATACTAATGTTTCAAATATGACACGTAGGGTGAGTCAGTTTATTTTGGTTTGGGCATGTGCATCTGTACAGCTGTCGAACTCCTTATGTACAAAGCTAAATGGAGAGCATGCATTAATATAAACTCTGAACAAAGAGAAGTATTTTATTTTATAATCTTGAAATTAAGGGCTACAATCGAGAGCAGGTTTCTGTGAGAGGAAAATTAGGTCCTTTAATATGGAAATAAATGTCTTGTGAAGAGAAGGTTCCTGAACTAAAGCAATGTGTTTCACTTTAATATTAAGGTTTTAGTTGAGGAAGCATGCTGGGGTACTCTTTCAGAAGTATTTTCTTGTCTGTTTTGTATGACAGAACTCAGATTTAAAAACCAAAGTGCTATTTTCTTATCGCTCCATAACACTAATAGCTCAACTAGAGATTGTATATCTCTGTGGTTGATAGCTCTTGGTTTCTAGCTAAATGAGTAAATAATGACTGTACAAATCATATAGAGGAGAAGAAGAGAAAAAAAATTCTGATCAACAGTTGTCCTGTAACTCTGAAACTAGATAGTTTTAGATCTATTTTAATCTCCTTAATAAGTCCTAAAGCTATGCAAGTGAGTGCATTTTGATAACTGCTGTGCCTAATTTGTAACAATTACTGTCAACCTTGAGTTAAGAGACTGTTCATTCCACCCTGGTCCAGAAAAGAGTGAATGTATGACTCTTGCACATAATTTTATTCACATCATATTTCATACTGATTATGTATTGATGACATTGATTCATTTACTCTTTACAGCGCCACTTGCATGGATATTAAATCTTATTGACCACAGATGAATTTTAATTTCAGATTGGTGATAGATTTTTCCATCAGCTCTGATAGTATATTTGACTTTTTCATCATTAACCCAGGCAATCACATAGCACTGAGTTATTGCAATGAAACAAAAAGTGCACACTTCAGTTGGTAATTCTTTATAGATTTACAATAGGAACTTCATTAATGTCTGTAAGGATCACAAAAAATAACATTTATCTGCAAATAGGAATTTGGAAGATTAAAAAAAAATCCAGGGCAAATGCTAGGCTGATCTATTCTGTAATGTACAGAAAAAAATTTAGTGCTTTTACTTAGTGGAGAAATACGGGCAAGAAAACACAAACTGGTTTTCAATTTCCATGATTTTTTTTGTTGTGTTGCTGCTTTTCAGTATGTGTTTGCTTTTTTTCCCATGCATAAATTTACTGATTAATTTTAAGTATTCTTTCAAGTCTTACATAGGGAATGTAATTACATCAAAATAAAACATAGACCTCTTTTATTTACTTAATTTGTCAATCGAGGTGATGATAGTTGAGTACAAAAGTCCTATGTAGTTAGGCAGAACAAAGATAATTAAGATTGGAGGAGAACGTGCAGCCTCTTCTCAAGGAAGTACAAATACAGTTAAAGATTCATAGATTTATACTGTTGTGAATTTTAATGAAACAAATCTGTAATATAGACTGACTAGCAGTGAATCTGTTAAATGAATATTTGTAGGTATCCCATTTCAAAATATAGGTAAAACCATTCATCTTTATACACTGCAGTAAAAGGTTTACCATTCTGAGAGAGTGGTTTATCCACTTGTCTTCTAGGAATGTAAAGTTTAATGTAACTTCAAATAGGTGTCTAAATTGTCATTTAGTTTTATCATAGTTTCTTACTATGCCGTAGCAAAACGTAAAAATGATTTAGTTGCAATAAAAGCAGGAGACATGATGAGGAACACAGAACATGGAAAAGAGAAGTAAAATTGGCCTGGGCTTGCAGAGCTCACGACTGTAGACACCTGGTAGAAGCTAAATGCAGAGAAAATAGTGAGAACAGGTTTTTATTAGTGCCTGTCACCAGCTATTAACCGCATTGCTACAGTCAAAGATGAGGCAGATGAAGAGGTATTAGTGAGAAAACTGAGGGGAGAGATTATAGTTTGGAGAATTTTTTTCATTATACTATAATCTCTCTAGAAAACAGTCTAAGTTCTCCTACCAGTTTTCAAAGGAGAATTGCAGAGCACGAGAACCCCAGAAAACTGAAATACAGCTGAGGAGACAAGTCGATAATTCATAGATTTATCAGGTTTCTGGAGTTTTGGAAGCTACAGGGGCAGGTGCCAAATGAGTCGCGTTTTGTCTGTTGGCATTTTAACAGTCTAAAGATGTTTACATCAGAGATGTTTTCCAGAAAGCTGTGTGTTTTAGGGCCACTAATTAAAAATGTTCTTCCACTATGACAGATTTGGCTGTAACAGATACTCTTTATTAAACATTAAAGATCAATCAGTCTCCAGGTTATTTTACCACTAGAGATTATAGACATAGCAGAATATTCACAGGGTTTTTTATTAAACTGAAGAGATTGAAATGTACTTCCAGCACTAAAACCCGTTTTTGTTGCGTGTGTGAAGGTGACAGGAACTCACTGTTGTCTTCATATAGTTTCCAGGTTAATAGCTGTTGGCCATCGGTGCAGGCAGAAAGAGCTGCATGACCTAACTTTGCTTAAAAACTTCCTTTCCTTTTTAAGGAGGCAAAAGCAGCGATGTTGGCCATTCCTGCCTTTTGCCTCCCTGAGGCAGTTCACGCGTGTAAATTATAACTTTCCATCACTTGCTACCTAGTTTGAAAAAACATAGAAACAAACCCCCAACCCTGTATTCTCTAAACTCAATGCTGCTTGCCTGCAGAACGCAAACGCTCCGCTGGTGATGTCCCGCGTGCCGGTTCCTGTGAAGGGGCTGTATTGTAGTATTTCTTGTCTGCAGCGGTATCACCACCTACTCAAAGTGTAAATTTTCCACCGGTTGGCAATGTTCGTAGCAAACGCTTGTCTTCAGCTTCTATACTTTTAAATAAAGTATGAGTTAGATTACATCTCTCGGAGAAGATCTTAAAAATCTTCTAGTTTACATATCACTCAACAATTCCCTTGTAGTTACATAATTGGTGTTGTCTGTGTCCATAGTAGAAGATATTTGATGCTCATTTATTAACTATGCTTGCTGGCTGCTCCCTAATCTTTGTTCTGGACAGACAAATTACCTTTCTCACACTGAGCTTCAGCTCTGGGGAATTAAACCTCCAAGCCTCTACTACTTTAATTAGCTTGAAAGTGGGGGGTTGCAGTTACTAATAGACCTCAGGCTTTTAGTAACTTAGAGAAAGGGTGAAAAAAGAACTTCCTGGGAAGCGCAAAATGTCATTTAAAAACCATAAAAATCTAATATATATTATTTCATTTTGGTAATTGCAAACAGATTGTATTTGAAGACTATGGATGATCATTTCTGTTTTATCCATGAAAGTTTAGATTTTTATTGAGTTAGACACTTTTAATTATCACAATTCATTAACACCAGTGTGAAAGCACATGTTTGACTTCATGTATTAAAATGTTTATGTAACATTAACTAACACACCAGATGAGGAATTTTAAATGGGGGGAAAAATCCTGAAATATCTATATTTAGCTCTTGTGCAATGCAGCATATTAACCAAAGTTGCCTTGGGAGGATATTGGCTGTACTTCTTATTTGCTTTACACACTATTTCTTCCAATTATAAGATCATATTACTGGCTTCTTCAAAGGCATGGCATAATGTTTCTTCCCTTTTAAAAGGGGCCCAGAAAAACCACCTTATTCACTGTACGATTTGTTACCAGAAAGTACACTTATTTATTGTTGTCGTCTCGCTTTTTTTTTTTCTGTGTGCTCTTTTTAGTAGTGAAACTGCAGAAAATGTTTGCTTTTTGCTATTTGAAGTTGAAACATTAGCAGTATGAATGGATAGTGTAGAAAGCCTTAATCAAGTCACAGTTGGAAAGTAATCTAATAAAAAAGAGATTAGTGAATAAGGAAAAGACAAAAGCAGTCATGTTGTAGTTTCCTATCTCACATTTAGTATTCTAGCTAAGATACCCATTTTTATTTCTTACAGGTCTGCTAAAAGGTCAGAGTAATGCAGAATGCGTGCCTTCATCTCAAATTTTGTTCATCACAGATGGATCCCATGTCTCCAAGTAGACAAGTCACCTTTGTAGCTAGCATCAATGCCAGCTCCATACCATTGCACCTTCTTTATTCTTGATTGCCCTTCCCACATTTATTGGTGTATTAAAATGACTGAATATGAACATTAAGGACTCCATGAACCTGGGCTAATGGGAGACTAGAGAAAATGAAAAAAGATCCACCGGAGGACATCTTGGGGGGGGCGGGC
>NW_015090812.1:15141705-15151705 GCF_001431845.1 Calidris pugnax
GCGGGCGGGGAAGATGACTAATGAAGCTAATTAAAAGAAGCATTGAAATCTGCTTTCTACCCTCATTAACAATTAGCAGGGCACTGGCCAGTTTGTACCCTGTGTTTTACCTTAACAACATTCTATTTGCTCTTTGTATATTTAAGTGTTGTAAGGAAATGTGTTTCAATCAAGCTGAACATGAGATAAAGATGTGGCTTTTGTGATATTCTATCACAAACACTTTTATTGTATCTCTGTAAAATACAATGTATGTATGCATGTAAGTGTTTTTGTCCTAATGTTGCTACTTCCATGGCAAAAAAAAAAAGAAAAAAGAAAAAAAAAAGTCAAGCTCATAGCAGCTACTGTGTAGAAATTTTCACCTACTTCTAATTTGCTGAATGAAGAAAAATCTTTTATTTGTGATATTTTCAGAGACATTTGCTCTAGTATGGTGTATTTAAATAATAAAAAAGTAAAACAAACAACACTGATTTGAGTATGGGTTTTAGAAGCTTTGCTTTTTTTTTTTTTTTTTCAAAGCTGCATTATTCTGAAAGTATATCTTACGTAGTCATTACCTTAATTGTCAATTATCTTTAAAAGTAGCTTTTTGGTTTGGACAGGTTTTTTGTCTTATGCCAGTAAAGAATCCGTTAAACTACTTAACGGTGTTACTTTTGGCAAGGATACAGAGCACTACTTCAAAATTATCTTTATTTTTCATTGAGGTTCTTAATTCTGGTAATAGCAAGTATATTATAATCCATATTGCAGTGAATTATGGTACGCATATAGGTATTGTGGTCTCTTTCTTTCCAGCTCCTTTCCACAGAATCGTCTGTGCTAAGGGTGTGCATGTGTCTGTGAGTGTGCAAGCATGAGAGTGTATGTATGTACCGTAGGAGGTCAAAGCATAATAAAATGAAAAACCAACAAAAAGGCCTGTACCTTATGCTGAGCACTAGAATTGAGTGCTCGTAAACAGGAATACAATGGCTATTCTGATCTCAACAACATAAAGTCGCGTTTGCTGCGGTAAGAGACTTAACTTTTCAACACTGATAACCTTAAGGAAAGAAAAACACATTTTCTGGGCTATTTCCAAGAACTAACCAAGCTCAAATACGATCTCTTCTCTGAAAGCAAACAAACAAAAACCACCTCCCCCCCAAAGCAACACAGTCTCCCCTAAGCTTAGAAAGGGAGCAGCTTCATTTAGTGGGCTTTTCCCATCTTCTGCTCGGAGGTAGAGCTGTGCAGAATAATTTTGACAAAAAATTCTGACTTTTCAGGTTTATAGGAAGAATACTAAAGTGACTTTCTGGCTGTGCATTGTATGCCTTCAGTCAGGAAACTGCTGGCACGTAGAATGTGCCTCTGCTGCAATTAATAACAAATCAATATTAACAACTACTGTACTTTTATAGGAGACTAATACAGTTGAAATACATCATGATTGTGTTTTCTTTTTAAATTCTATTTTTGAGAAGGTGTTCATTGCTCAGCGTGCTTAGATACAGAGTGAGCTCCCTTTATTTTGGTTGTGATGCCCATACGCAAAATGCTGATTTATAGATTTGTCTGGCTAAACAACCAACAAACAGCAGATTTTTTTTTTTTCAGAGGCTACTTCTTGACCTCTAGTATATTGGAGGTCTGCTGAATTTCTTCTTTTAACACTTCAGTGCTTGGGGAAAAATAGGACTGTTGCAGAGAAAAGAAAATGTCATAATGTAAAGTATCAGACGGTGAAAACAAAAGAACACTTGCATAACATATAAAGCAATAAAATGACTGAAGCTATGTATGAATTTTTAATTAAATGCACTTACATATTTTTAAAATAAGTTTCTAAGCTTTTTGATCTGGCATTAAAGTCTTTAGGTAAAGTCCTGCAAATTGTGCTGCTTCAATATCTTTGAAAAGACACTTGAAGTCATATGAATATGGAATTCAAGTATTAGTGAGACTGTAGACATCTTTTTATATTCTTTCAGTATAAGCACTCAAGGTACAGTGTTTAAATCTAACATGTACAGATTTTTGGTTGTCCAATATAACCCAGAAGTGCTAAGAAGATAGCTAATAACTTCTAGTAAGTAATGTAGTATAGCATTTAGCGATGTAGAGGTTGAAGTTCATTAACAGCTTTAAATAAACTATTATATGATTCATTTGTAAAGCACAGCTACCTATTTAATAGCTTACTTTAAAAGCATTTCTTAAGTTGCAGACCTATAAGATTACAAATGTCACTCATGTTAGCATAATCCACACGCAAGTGATGAAGCCTTTGCTTTGATGTGCTAAATTGGAGGAGGACTAATGGAGCTATGAATATACAATAGAACATATTTAAGTAGTATTCTTGCTTTAGGTAAAACACTTTTTTGAAACCAGAGGCATTTCAGACAATAAAACAGGCTCTAATGGGGACAGTAGGTGTGGACAGAAGGCTACTGGAACCACTTAGATTTGTCCTTATGTGAAAAATCACTTTTTTAGGAGAGCTGTAAGGACAAACATGTACTTGTTCACCTTTTATCACATGCATTTGCTACACAGGCTGAAATGCACCCTCTGCATTTAGTGCTGCTGAAAAGTCGTACAAACAATCATTCAGTAAGAGCTTCCCTCACTTTCAAAAATGAATGCTGTTAAAAAAAAATCAAAGGAAATATTACTAATCTGAAATCATCCTCGTGAACCTGGATAAAATGGTCTGTCTATACTGCATCTAAACGTCTCAATCATATAAATTGTCACTCTTATTAATGAAACAATTTTGTAAAAAGATTGCCCTCTAAATGGGTTTAATGTTTTTACCTATCCAGCTGTCTAGTTATGAGATTTACGCATCCTGGCAGGCACTGGGACATTAAGCCTTTCCAAACCAAATTCTGTTTGCAACAAGATACGGTCTTTTCAGTCCTACATGATTTATGTTTAAATATTTTAACAGGTTATGCAGTATCTTATGAAATATAAAATGAGAATGTCTTACCAAAATGAAGCCTATGAAATTAAGTTGCATCTTTAGAATATTAACTACACTGAGTTTGCCTCCCTTTTTCCCTGTTAGTTAACACTGATAAAATTTGCATCATCTAATTTTAGGGCAAATACAAAAAAAACCCCAACAACCAAACACAAAAACACCACCCAAAAAACCACATACAGGCATAGTATGACTTGCTATCAAGTACTGTCAGGCTTTTCAAAAGATCATTTTAATTTAAATTTTTTATCAAATTCTTTGGTAGTTATATGTCAAATGCGAAGCTTTTTGCAAGGATCTACATTCTGAACAGCTCTATTAAAATAGCAAATAAAATTGAGATCAGAACATTTATGTGTATATATATATTTTTTTAAGTACTATATTTCTTCAGTGTGAAATTACGTGTTCCAGGTCTGATTTCACTGCCTGAGCCTCCTGTACACGAAGTACCAGATAACCATTGCTGCTGCTTGTTACTTTTACACCAGGTGTATGCCTATTGTCAGTCCAGCTAAGCCACAGAAGAGCTTATTGCAATTAAACAGCAATTTGTTTCTATGAAACTGCAATTAAAGTATTACTGATCAGCCATTTTAGATTGGCGGTGCTTTGACTGCATGTTAAACAGCGAGGAGCTCTCGATTTATTTCTGCAGAGCCTGAGCTGCGCATAACAGTGAAGTGGAACATGCTCACCTGTGTCCCTTGTCAGGCTGAAGGTATGAGTCCCTGGTGAAGCGCTCTGATCTCATCACCAACATGCTGAGAGCAATGACAAGTCAGGGCTGAGCTCTCCGAGTTGAACTTGCGACTTACAGGACCTGAAGTTATTACTGTTTTGCTGTTCCTGTGTAAGCAGGGACGTGTACGCTTCCTACAGGGGATGTTTTCAACTTCAGATTGATTCTGTTGAGAATGGACTGCAAGTTGTGGGCCGCAAGCCAATAACGTGCTGCAGGTCCTGACTTGTTAGAGTTGTGTAAACAGGGCTACTATATCTCCTTAATCACAACTAATAAAAGGCTAGAAGAAAGCAATCAATTACCTTATAAGTTGTTGGGGTTTTTTAATAAAAAGCAGAAGTTTATCTGACATGGCTATTATTTTCACACTTGTACAACAGATGAGGCAGTTTAAAGCAATCCTATCGCTTACCTGTGCGCGCCCGGGGTTTGCTGGTGACCGGTCGCCTCTGACATTCCTGGGAAGCCACAGTGCTCCCGCCCCGAGCCACCGCCTGGAGTCCCCTGCCAAGCTCCTAGCCATTCATGGCTGACTTGAAATCTGAAATGTAAATTTTTGGTGCAAATTAAAAACTTGTTTGTAAGAGCTCAAAGAGGAATTAACTTTGTAGTGGTAATTATACTTCTTAATTATCACCGTATTTTAACAAAGTCTGAGACGTGTTAACTTTAGTTCCTGCATTTTTGCACAGAGGAGGCTGCAGACAACCTCGTTCCTTCGCCAGAGGGGATGACATCACACCTGTGGCATGCATGAGATAAGCGTTGCTTCATTTAAAAACAGGTTCCCATCTCTCAGAGATGTTCCTTGGGGGTGGAATGGGTCCTGGTCCTGAAGCGTGGCCCGTCGGGGTGGACGAGCGCCGCTGAGCAAACTGCTGCGTCAGGTGGCAAACGGGTAACGCGCCCACGTGCCGGCCCAGCGGCCGTACGTGCCCAGCGTGTGCAGGCTCTTGGCCCTGGCAAATGGCAAGTAAAATGCCTGTGCTTAAACCTGAGTGGAAATGGCCCAGCTGACAGTCAGTAATTCATTCACCCGCAGTAGACTGGTCAGATGCCTCAGCCCAACGCCTGAAAAAACTCCTGTTTACTGGAGACAGACGCGACTGTGTTGAGGATTTAAATTTTTTTCCCCCCTCCTCTGTGGGTATTTTTTAACAAGTCAGGTTCTGTCGTTGTGTTGCTTTTAATAGTAGTTCTAGCGTTCAGTTCACAGAACTGGTTTTGGGGTGGGGGAGGCTCCACAGCTCAAAGGGGAGGCACCAGGCTCTGGGGCTGGAAGCCTTAGTCCTGCCGGGGGCTCCTGTTGCTTTTTTGCCCCTGCTCGCCTCTAGCTCATCCATTGAAGGGCAACCAAGGGCCTGGCACCACAAGGGCTGGAGTTTTTTGCTTTATTCAATGATACCTCTCAGTGCTACTGTATTAAAAGTAATAAATTGCAGAATTTTAGTGACTGGAAAGGCATGTGCAGGCCGCACCATGATGAGTTTAGTCAGGTCAGAAAAGATGTAAAGTCCAGTGACTGAAACACGAGCTGTCCCTGTAATGGGGAGCTGCTCGAGGAACGCTACATGGGGGCTCAAGCCTCTGGAGGGCTGCTCCAGGAAAGGGCCCGGGCTTTCAAACAGCAAAGCACATACACCCAGGAAAGCTGGAAATTTTAAAAGGTGCTGAATAACTTTTGAAAAATTTGAGCTTAAACATGGGTCATATCCACCATTCTAAACAGACCATTGTGCCATTTTGTTCCCATGTGTAATATCACTCTAACATTTTTGTAATAATTAAATATGTTTAAATCTGTTCCCCGCTACACTACATGTTCATCTCAGCTTACAAATGCTAGGCCTGATTTTTTTTTTAATGATTAAAAATGTTTAAAAAAAAATTTTTGCTTTTTAGGATTTTTTTTAATTGACTGCTACATATTTAATTTTTAACAAAACAAACAAACAAACAAAAACCTCAACAATTTTGGTGAAACAGGCCTGCAAACCATAGCATTAAGCCCAAAACTAAGCTTCAGACATTCTTGCCCCAAAGGAATTTTTTTCTGAGAGACAGCTCTAGTGGAGCTGGTTCCTTCTGGCCGTGTCCTGGTCCCAGGGAACGTGCCCCCGAGGGAGGGAAGCAGTGCTGCCCAGCACAGTGGGGTTGGCAGCATGAGAGGAGCCCCCACCCACACCCCCCTGCCTTTCTCGATGGCGCTGAACTGTGGGTCTGCCCCTCTGGTGCCCATCCTGTTCTTCGCTCTTAAGGGAGTGGTGGCCACCGGGCAAACTGAAGCTCTCCCTGTGCAGCCGGGCTCCGCTGCAGCTAAACCAGCCCATGTTTCTTTCTCACATTGTTGGACTATGCTGTTAATTACATTTTGAAATATCCATATACTTTTCCTCTTAGGGGATCTTACAAGCAAGCTTTTCGCTAACAACTTCTGTGGTTCGCCATAACCTCTCAGAATAGTCATCGGTTCCATTGAACTTATGCCAGTTGTTTTGTTAAACTAAATTGAGAGAACAGGGCCTATATTCATTCTCGAAAGGCAAAAGATTGCCCTGTGATTTGGGGAAATCTTGATTGCTTACAGAAGAATAAATGAACAAGGCAGATATTAACTTTACACCTGACTTCAATTTCTTTGAGCAGTGGAGAAATGTCCAGCAGGAGGAAAAAAATTCCAGCTAAAACTCATAAGCCAGACATTAATAGGCTAATTTTATTGTGCTGTAAAATCATCAGCTGCTTATAGAAAACAAAGGGGGAATGAATGCAGTATTTGTCTTTTATTCTGAGGAAAAAAACCGTAAGATCAAACAGCCCCTGAAAGACTGAGCTGATATGCATCCCACTTACGTATTTTTGGATATCCTCTGATATTCATTCCACTGATGTATTTGATAGGTAAATTATATCAGCCATATCAAGATGCTGATACCAAATAGTGGAAGACTTCAGTGTTTTGCCGTAAAGCTTATACCCCTTGTTACTGAACTCTCATCAGACTTGGGATCTGCAGCAATCATTTGAAAGCTGTAGCTGATATTTTTGTGCTTATGCCACATTTAAAAATTATTATTCTTGCTTCATCAGTTAGTCTTTTTAGCTGGCTTGGGAAAAAAAAACATTGCAAATGAGCTACTATTCTTATTTGTTGTTTTAAGAAGGGTAAGCACTGAAGTATTCAAATGGAACAGATTATACCTTTAATTACATCCAAACAGGATGCTGGGCTGATTTTTCTATTTTCCGTTTAATTGCTATAGTTCAAAAAGATATTGCAAATTTGTAGATGAATTATTTAAGTATAGCCTTCTGGCCTCTGTGTTTATGAGAGAGACCAAAAGGGAACAAAAAAAAAAAAAAAAAAGAAATTTAAAGGGGAAAATTGCCACTTCCTCCTTCAAGAAAGAAGTTTGAATAGAACATCTTGGGGGAGACGTTTTAGCAGGATGTTCTGTGCTTTCTGAGAGCATCTTGAGATTCCATGGGACTTGTTTGTATCCCACCAACCACACTGGGTCCCTCACTCCTGAGGTATCCCCCTCCCCACCCCCTCACCCCCATGCCATGGGTAGCAAAGTGCTGTTTCTTCTCTAACCTGTTCATCGGCGAGCATGTTGCTTCATGGATGTGATCCCAACCAGCCACCTCTTTCGTGCATGCGCTTGATCTCCGTTCTCCTACATACAAAATGAGAATAATGAAAGCAAACACAATTCATCATTTCTTAAACTAAATATATTTCCATTTTGTTTGCATGTGCGTGTGTATATATCATTCACCATATATATTTAGAATATGTACTATGACATTACAGCCAGTGATAAATCCTACTCGCTTACTATATGTGTTATTTGCTGCAACATTAAGCTCAGTAAGAATTTTATATGTAACTTGTACCAAAACTAAATATATTGTGGAATTGATGCAGAGTTGTAAACGGGAGCATAACTTCCTGCTTTAACAGTCAAAGGTGGCAGCTTGTGTGGCAATTCTTTTGTAAACAATTGCAGACTTTCCAAAGAATAAGCCAGTTAATTACATTTTTAATGAAGTTTTTAGAAAATAGGATTCATGTGGGGACACCACACACCCCCCCCCTCGCAATAACACCAGCAAAAAAAGTAAACCTGAAGTATAAAGAAATGTCGTGTGTGAAAAACTGGATTGTGCTGGGACCAGGTCTTTTGCTCCCCCACCTTTTTTTTTTCCCTTCCACTGAACTTGCCTGTGTATTTTTTAATAGCTCTACTGTGAATTCAAAGAAAGATGGCTCTGGCACAATCTATTTAATTTTTTTTTTTTGTGGATTATCTTATTCATTATTTTCAGTAGTGTTAAGTATGTACTACCCACTTAGAGAGCTGATGCAGTGCATAGCAAAGCTCAAGATGCCCTCTTAAATACGCAAAGCTTATGCAGGGCCGTGACACAAGTGGGGTTTAAACGCTAGCAGCGTTGGCAGCTTTGAAGGGCTGATATGATACAGCTTTGCCAACACATCACAGGTAACAAGGAGAGATTCAGGGAGAAACTGAACTAGCTGGAGTAAGAGTAGTACACAACTTTTATTGATGAAGTTCAGGGGAAAGAGGCACCGGGGGCAGCTGTATTAATCCCATAATAACTTGAAATATAATCAGCACATTGCTGCAGGGATGGCTAGGAAGGGAGGGAGGTGGAGGTGTCGGGGTTTAAGTTCACAGGCTTTCCCAGTTCATTAAAAAGTGAATCAATCAGAGAAACAGGCTGGCTTTTCAAAGGGCTGGCAGTTGCGAACGGGCTTCGGACGTCGGGAGGCTCGCAGATGGTGCGCCCGTCCTCGTGCGGAGGTTGCTAGGGCTCAGCAGCCACCCCTTCGAGGAGACGGCTGTGCTCTACCCCGCTCAAGCTAGTAAAATGTGTTATAATGTGCTAGGGGAGATTCTGGCTGGATTTTGAGAACTTAAAAGCTAGGCAGTGTTGGTGCTGTGGGCCATATAAAGGTGACGCTGATAGATGTTTATAAAGGGAAAAAAAGTTTGGTTTTATAATTTCTAGAGTGGTGGTTTAACCAGCAGGCAAATGGGCAGAAGGAGTCTGCCTACAGGACCCCTCTTTGTAGGCAGCTGGTATAGTAATTAGCTCATTACTATTAATTTTTGCCATCCCTGAACTGATCAGTGACGTATTCAAAAAACAAAACAAAACAAAACAAAAACCAAGTGCAATTTATATATCTGGATCTGGCATTTCCTACATCCTTTTGATGAAGCTGATGCATGTACACAGACCAGGGAACATCCTCAGAGAGGGAGCTTACTCACCCCCACAGGCACTCGGAGGTTTAGGACAGAATGCCCTATATTTAAATAGGACTCATGACTTTTTAATTACTGCACAGTACAACAGTGAGAACACATGGTTGTCCAAACTGGTGTGCTGTGATTGCTCACCAGTGGTATGGGAGCGTGTTTGTTCAGTGGTCTGTAGTTCACATAAGAATGAGTACCCTGACAGACAGACGGTATTTCCATACGAACCTCAGCCCTGTATTGAGAAGATGGTATGAAAAGAGCCCTGTCATGTGGATGACTGACACAGGCTGAAAAACATCCGTGTAGTAAGACAGTAGTGTCAGCGTGACCTGACAGTTCCTTAGGGGGAAGAGTGTCCCTTCGTGGACATCTTTTCTGGAATGCAAGTCCAAATCTTCATCAGCCTCCAACCAGCTCATCCCCTGCCCCTTGTGTGGATCCTACTGTGCTTGCAGCAGGCCAGGGACTGCCCTCAGGTTAATTAATAGTTCCACTGATTGCTGAAGGAGTTGTGGAGAAGGGGAAAGACATACTTTGTCAGTATTAGAGTTGAGAGGCAGGCTCTTTTTTGCCAACACTTGCTTTTATATACTTTTTGCTTTCTAAGATGTTTATAATAATATGAAAAAAACCCAATGAACCAATGTACCTATTATTCTGCCACTCTACAAGGCAAATGTTTGGCAAGGGCATATTTTACTGCCACCTGCCCAATTCCACTGCACATTACTTTGGGCTAGCAAAAGCCTTCTTTGAATATGCTTGGCCACAGCCTGAACCCTTCCACATCTCTATGAGGTAGCTTAAAGCACAAACCGGGCTGGCTCTACACCTGCATTCTTGCATTCATAGCTCTTTCCAAAGACTATCCCTGAGCTACAGCTCAAGGCCAGTGAGTAGAAAGCATATCATCCAGGCTATATTTTTAATTTCTCATTTAGTGTCAGTTTCAACCATCTCCCCAAAATTATGATT
>NW_015090812.1:15156705-15160191 GCF_001431845.1 Calidris pugnax
GAACTAAATGTCTCCTTTCTCAGTTCATACCCAATTCAGACAGGATTGTGGGTCTCCCTGCCTTGCAGAGGAGACCAGGGAGCTCAGGGGGAATATAGCCCCACCCTATACACTAACCCCTGCTCTGGTTTAGGAGACACCAAGGACCTGCTGTGATTCAGTTGGGAGTGTAGCAAGGACTACACTACCAGGCCAATTACTCACTGCCTGACATTTAGGAGCTTATAAAATGGTAGAGGATATTTTAAATTATGCAAATTAATATTTTCATACAGTATATTTGGCTGTATTCCTGGCCTGTATTATTTTCCTGGGTTGGATACCTCCATCTCCAGCAGATATTCAGTCCTTAAAAGGGTTTGGGTTTTATTTTATTCTATTTATTCTTCTGCCATCTATTGTTCTAAAGAGATGTAATGGATCAACCCAGATAAGTTTCATGTTGTGAGGAGAGGGAAGGAAATAGCATGAAAATCATCTACAGTTCAACATTGATATGATATTTGTGGAGATGAAAACTTACTCCGCAGCATTTTTACCTTGTGATTTGGATTCCACGGGGTAACAATCAGCTTCAAAAATCTCATTGTGACACTGTTTTCAAAGTCAAATAAGGAGCATCAATGAGAACACACCATCCCCCAAGTGGCTCCCCTCCAGCTTCATAACCCCAATTTATTTTTGACATTGCACCATAAGACTGAAATGATTAATCTATAATAGATTATCTCACAAATCTGCTACAGAAGAACAGAGGATGTGATTTGCTCAGGATTTGGCACACTGGCAATGGCATGTCATGGTGAAGGGTTTAATGAATACTGTGCAACAGAATAACAAAACTGGGGAGAAACCTGGGATATCGGAGAGGGACTTTCACACAGTGTGAGGGAAGCCACCTTCTAACAGTTGCATTGACCACTGAGCACATACCTTATGACTAATATCGAGCAAATAATTTCCATCAGGTCTCCAGAAAGACTTCTCCAAACTTAGATGTTCAACACCACCTGCCTTGAGCTTGCATTTCAGAAGCGCTAAGTACCTATAAAATAGAAATAGAGGCATTACTATCGATAGCTACATCAATGTACTTTTGCTACTGAGTGCCCACCTTCATTTCAGAGAGTAAAGGATGTTTGTGTGGAACCTGCTGCATAATTTACTGTACTGTGAAACATTTGCCATAGGTAAATTTCAGCCTATGGAATCCAGTTAAAAAGGGAAAGCATATTTTTTTTCTGGGACATGAGTACCTCTGACACCAAACTTAGAAGCCAAAAGCTATCAAAACAAAATCAGACTAATGTCTAAGTTGAGAGGCAGCATTTTCTGGTGACTCTGAAAACATATTTGCCAGTTAAAAAAAGTTATTGCCCTTTTCTCCCATTTTAAAAATTGCTTAGGAACACTAGAAACTTGAGAAAAAACTCTCTCACCTGCCTGACCTTGGCCAAATGCTGAAGAGCAATCATCCACCTGAGAGCGGGACACTGCAAACAGAAGGCAGAGTAAAGCATGGTTGTACTGTTATTGCCATTCAGTGACACCTTCCTGCTGCTAAATCTTCAATTCTCTTTTTGAAGTATCTCACTATTTACTAAGTAGCCTGAGATAAATATGGTGCTCTAACCCCTATTTCCGCTATCTTCAGGGAGATTTACCTGCCAGTTCAGGCTGTCCTTTCTGGCATCAGAAGTTGAACAAAGTTCTCCTTGTAGTAACGGAGTTTATTAGTCTGCAATGCCCCTTCCCTTGACCTGTTGGGACTTCTCTTTTGCTAGTGCTTCTGTCAGCCCTTGGCTTTCTGTGTGGGGCCAGCAAAGGTCTCAGTCTCCAGACACTTAGGCCAGAACCAAGACTAATAACTCATTTTGTGTGCACTATCAAGCAGCAGTTGTCTTTAAATTGTTGACCCAAGGTAAAGGTGCAGGTCAATGGTATCTCTCATGGAAGTACAGGAGGATGGTGGCAGTCTGTAAGACAAAGCCCTATGGATGGGCAGCAGGCTAGGAGGTGTCTGAAACGGCTCTGGGGCCAGGGCACTGTCCCATGGGCCAGCACTGTTGATGGACAGCTGTGACAGACAACTTCAAAGCACCTGTATGCTGTTATTTCCATAGCTCATCAAAAAGACATGTTAATAGTTTCATATTAGCTGGGGTTTTGTACCAAAGGTGTGGACTTTCTTTCGTTTTGTGTCTGTGTGATGGCAACTTTTCCTCTTTTATCTAACAGCCTAACAGACTGAAGCTTGCCTGGGTAGTGTTGACATGATCCAGTTTCTATAGTAATGTACAACATAGCAATGCACAACACAGCAAAAGCAACAAACCCAGGAAAATAGGGATGCTACTGCCACAAATCCTGGGGAGCTTGAATTAAAATCCCTTCCCCTCTCTCTGTTAAGGCCATGCTCCTCCCTAAAGACATCAAAAATTTGGTTTTCCCCTCATGCTTACCCAAGGTTCAGGAATGGGTTCCACTTCTCTCTGCTGGGCCGCCCTAGCCAGGATCCGAGTTATACGTTGAGAGTTAAGTGGGATTTTTGACTTGGTTGACAGCAAAGGAAGCATTAACAGCTAAAATTTAGAGGGGAAAAAATTGTCTGCCAAACATACTTGAAGCTTTTGGGGGATTGATGCAAGTGGTTCAGCTAGATGCAAATTTTTTTCCAGGCCATTTTATGAGCACTGCCACATATATTGTCTCCATCTCCACCTCTAGGCACTCCTGACCACAAGCTGAGGTCTCACCTGCAGACTAGAGATGGGTGGGGTGCTCAGTGGCAGCGATTGTTGTGGAACTTAAATTTACTGTATAGGATTTCACACCTCCAGTGGGAAGTATCAGGGGTCTTACCATTGCAGAGGGCTGAAAGCATCTGCCTCAAAACAGGAGTCAGGGCAGGCCTAGGTCGTGGGTCTTGCTCAAAAAGTGGAGGGCAGCAGGGTCTCACTCCTGGCTATGCAAAGGTCTGAAATCATTCCCTGCCTCATGCCTCCCTTTCCATCCACAGCGTCATGGAAGACCTGTTGTGCTTATGAGATGCTTAACTCCTCTCATGCTTTGGGGTCACATAAATGGCAGGAAACCCCAAGCCCACATAAGTGGACACAAAAGTCCAGCATGCAGACCCTGGTCCCAGTTGGCCTGAGAGCCTGTGTCCTGCTCTACCACTGCCACTGCAGGCTCAGGCATGAAGGCAAGTGGCAATACTGGTCACCTTCTGTCCTCTGCAACCTAGGCTGCCCTGGACCTGTGAGTCCATGGACTTCAGGGGTCTTGGCAGTAAGGAGTAAAATGTAAAGACAGACAGTTTATTCTTCAAGCAAGCAGTCTGAAAGCAGTCTGAGATCATCTGGGTCTTTCCAGAGTCCTTGCTTTTTTGCTTTTTTTTTTTTTTTTTAAAGCCAGTAAAAAAAGGGTGGGGTTTGCAATCAAATTTGATCCATTTGGTGCTAAAATAGATTTATGGACTCTAAT
>NW_015090812.1:15160897-15273397 GCF_001431845.1 Calidris pugnax
TAGAAAAGACAGAGCAGGAGGTTGGATTCAGACTGATGAGGGAAGAGACATTTGACCCTCTCCCACTGCCCCCCACTACCTTTTTTTTTTTAATTTTTTTTTTTTTTTTTTTTTTTTTGTGAAAGCCAGTAATAAAGTGGTTGGATGAACCACAATTTACCACCATGAAATCTGCTTGCCTGTGTATTTCTAAAGGTAACAACCATAGAGGCTGAGTCGGCTGCACTTTGGACAAAACAAATGCTGTTACAGTAATAACAGGATGTTATAACAAACCTGTCAAAGTTCATAAACAAACACTCATCCATTTAATCACTAATTATTAATCCAATTCCGATCTTCAGTTACTCAAAATGAGCTGTTTAAAGAAAGTGAGATTTGTTAGTCTAAAGCAATGTTAATATGTCCAAAAGTAATGCATTGGCTTACTGTGGAACAATTAATCTATTACTACAAGAAAATTAGGACAGGAAAAATAAACCTTATCCCATGAAAACAGTCATATGAGAGAAGAACCCTTGTGAAACTGCCTCCCCCGAAATCCCAACCTGCGCACTGAAGGAGGCAGACAAGCGTTAATGAGCAGGAGTGCAGCCTTCACCGTATTCCTGCCCCTCTAAAGCCGCAGAATTACAAAATGGATGGGCATGAAAGAAATTAGAGATTTGCTACAGATATCTGCTGCTTAGTGCCTAAAAATTTAGTTTAAGGGGCCTCTCAATCTGCGTATGAAAATGAGTCAACAGCTGAAGCACTTCTGACCTGCTTGAAAATTTTTAGCATCATCTCAACTCTTCCAGAAATTAAAACCTTTCCAAGCTAATAATTTTGTATTCAGGGATTTTAGTTATTTTTTTAATAAAAACTTTATGTATTTCAAATTTGTCAAATGACTGGACAAAGCAGTGTTAAAAATTCAACTGCACTAATTACTAGCTGAGCAGCATAAAAACCTCTGAATAAATGTCAGTCTAGGAGATAAGCTCTTATCTTAATCTAATGACTCCACAGACTTAATTTGTCAGGCCAGCCTAGTTGATGAAAAACAGGTTTCTATTCTCCAGTGTTAGCAGCCACATCTTTCCAAATCTTTGAAGTTGGATAGTAATACCATCAGTGTCATCCTGCAAAAATCTTGTGACCAAGCCAATTTCACTCCTATTGTCCTGTTACACTAATTAAAGTTGTTTTACCCCCATTGGTCTGCAATAGGTGAAAATGAAGCCAATTTATTTTTAGATTTGTTACATTCTAGGATAATCATTCTTGCTTTTTTCCCCCCACTCTCAACAATGTGTTAATATTTGCAGCAGTCTTTCAGTATCAGAAAGCCAGGCTTTTGAGCAGGGCTGCACAGACAGCACAGTGCTATCCCAGGACAATTCCTGCAGTGCAGACAAAGTATGCAATTGTGTGCATGTGTTTATTTGCGTGAAGAAGAATAATTTTGAGCTCAGGCAATGGATTTGATCTTAAGAGATGATTTTAGGTTTTGGAAGTTCTTTCCTAAAGGAGAATTTGACATGTTTAGAGCTAAATGCACCAAATGTTCATATTGTTTGGACAAAGTGGATTAACAAATAGAAAAAAAGAAATTGGCTGCCGTCAGTGTTTCCAGTCCCCCAGTCTTCAGCTAACCCTTGTGACGGGAACCTGGCAGGCCTTTTTATGCACAGTACCCCATCTCAAAGGATACAATCTAAGCATGGTATTCTTTATCCCAATCCCAATACTTAAAACAGGGATATGCTTGGGTTTGAGGAGTTACTTGGGAGGTGAACTTTGTTCTGATGATACCCAGGAAGATTACAAGGTAAAAAAACTTGAGGAAAATAATAGGGTTAAGGTTTGATGTGCTGAGGCAAATCAGAGAGGCCAGGGGTCAGTCCTGCCTGCTGCTGGATTGACATTATTAACTTCACCAACATTAAATATATGGAGCTGGAGTCGTATCAGGTTTTATGGCAGTGCAAGTCTACTGACTTCAACAGTGCTTCACTGGCATACAACCTGTGGAGAATCAGCCACTTTTACCTAGTATTCCTTCAAAACCCCTGATGCCCGAAGCTGGTGACCCCAGAGTCCACTCTCCTCCCTGGGCTGGCAGGATCAGAGGCAGCACCGTGTGTGTGCAGCACAGGTCATTCTAGGATTTGTTCTTTAGAAGAATTTCACTGTCTGTCTGTGAGCACCCTCCTGGCTAATACAGAGTTAATTGGTTAGATCTCAAATGTCCATCCTCTTGGCTGAGAACACTGCCCCCTCTTAAATCTAGCCTGGGTAGGACTGCAAAGGGACCACACAGGTCACTTGCTGGCACATCTACAAAAGTATTCAGGAGCTGGCCCACTTAACATCTTCTGTTTCAAAGGCTTATGCATGAGCATGGACACCCAGTTCAGCCTCTGGATCCTCCTGGGTGTAAGGTGAGTGCCAACACTATAGCAGTGAAAGCCTTTGAGCCCGTGCATGCAGGCTATGCTGCCTAGCAGGGCCTCTTCACCTGCAGCAGTGCAGATCCTTGACAGGGAAGACATGGAGGCTGGGAAGCACTGTGGGAGGCTTCTCATCTGCAAAAACTTTACATCAGAAAATGTAATGACCCCAGCTTGTTTGGGTTCTGCATCTGACATATAAAATGGCATCTTCTAACATCCTGGCTAGCACATCACTGGTTATGGCATCTTCCTGTCAGTTGAGGTCCATAATACGTTTTCCTTCCTTTTTTTTACCCACAGGTCTGCAAAGGAGCAGAGTTTGCAAAATAGTACCATGTAAAGTGCTCATGGTTCCAAATGGACTCAGAAGGACAGGCTGCTGAATAAATTAGAGGCAGATTTCCACAGGTATTTGAGCATCTCTGGATGCAGATCAGTACCTATTGCAGATTTTTAAAGCTTCAAGGCTCCTCGTTGCCATTGATATTTTGGGAACACATGGGCTTTTGAAAATCCCAAAGCCTGAAACATATTTAAGCACTGTTGCCTCTTGCTTCCTCAGATCAAGACAACTAAACTCTGGGCTGCAGTCAGTACCTATCTGACCTTCTAAACAATAATAAACATTTGGTGCATGGTCTGCAAGCTTGAGGCTTCATCTGACCAAAGCTTAAATTATATCCATTGATTTCATCATGGAAGTGATAGTCCACTCCTGAACATGCCAAATTCATTTATGTTAGGGCTATGGCCTGGAATGGCATTTTTTTCATAAGAATTAATGGATCCTTATTTCTCCTGTTCTGAGTCTGAGTTTAAATCTACAGGCCATTCCCAACACAGCTGAAACAGAAAATGAACACATTGAAGTGAAATTTTCAAAGTGACATTTGAATCCCCTCTCTCTGATGAAATCCCACCTATTGATCCAGTCAAATGACTACAGTCTCCATGGGTCCATCCTGCAAAGCCTCCTTGACCAGCTTATTACTGCAATTCTTCAGGTGCACTATGACCGTCTTTCAATAGAGGACAGGCGCCAGCTAATCAAGTGGAAAAATGAAAACTCACAGAGATGAAATTCTAGTCCTGGTGAAAGCTATGGCAAAATGTCTATGGAAATCAGTGGCTACATGTATCTTAAGATATTATCTCAAGTCTGAATTTCCATTTGAACAGTGACTTCCTGATTTACACAGTGGATTTGACTTAGAATAAACTGGTATGTTGCCCTGTCCCCAGTAGCTTGAGCACAGAAGGGGCTGGCTCACATGGGAGCCATTCACATAGGGGTGGCATAGTGGGATCCAGCTGACTTGGGTTAGACTGTACATGCTCCGGGGGACTTTGTGGTTTAATGACTCCCTTTGCTCCTTCCATACCCTCCACCACTCGCTCCTATCATCCTTGAGATTGGCCTTGAGGAAGGATAGTGATGAGAAGCCAATAATGAGCTAAAAGACCCATGGTGAGGCTGCAACAAGCTGGGGCTGCTTGGCTTGGCTAACTGAAGTCCAAATGCTGGTACTACTGCTGGAGGCAGGACAAGCATAGTAAAAAGGAGCAGGATTTCTTTCTTGATTTGCAAATAGAGTATCACAGTTCATATGCCTTGTGTGTGGGTGCGTGGCAGTGTGTGCTAATGCACATCCCTTGCCTTGGCTTAAATGGTCTCTGACTATAAAAGTTAATAGCTTTGATGCAGCATTCCTAAAAGGAAGTGTTTGTCAATTTTGCTGTAAGTGTTTGAGCTCAACAGTCTTAATTCAATGTGTCAGATAAGAGAAAATCATGTTGGCTTATATTTATGATTTATCACTTCTATCTTAGCACTAGAGATGTTTGGAGAGCAAACTAACTCTTCAGTTTGTATTTTGCTTTGCTTTGTTTTTTTATCCATCTAAGCCTTGCCAGGCAAATATATAACACTTCAATACCAATGTCAGATCTTCTGGGGAATGGGTGGTATTTTTGATAAGTCACAGCTTATGTGACTTAAGGGGAGGGCAGAGATTTGAAGATAGGCAAGAAGTGAAGACAAGTTCATGATGAATAGCTGAGGCCCATGCTACTGCACAGGTTAAGGAGAGCCACATTGCCACACCCAGGGGAGCACTGATGCCTGCTGTTTCATGTGGCCTTTGGGTATATTCAGGATTCTTGAGCTGAGATTGGAAAAAGTATGAGCTTGGACCCTCAAGTGACTAACAGAACCACAGAAAAACAAAGAATAAAGAAAAGGCTAGACTGCAAGCTATTTGTTCCAAGGCAAAAGGGACCATATCATCCCAGGAATTTGGGTGCTTTAGTGTCTTTGTTTAGGATCCTGCCCAAAATACCTTCTGATGACCTGGGGCCGATATGGGTGGAGAGGTGTCTCTTAGACCTATAGGTTGGTTATCAAGTCTCCAGTAGCACCAAAACAAATGAAGAACCAGATGTACCATCTTGGTAATTCCACCATCTGGTCACAACTGCTTTTGGAGATTGTTACATGCATGAGGCCAAAGTGGGTAGAAAATTGTTTGGGTTAACCTCAATTTTCCAAAACTTGCTACTTGGTGATTTACAATGGCTGTTGAAACCTTTGTGCTAGGCATTTGCTTTTATAGTAGCGCTGTGCAGTATGGAGAACAAACAGCTTTATGGATGTTGGCTTCCCCCATTGTGGGATGCTCTCTCCCCTTCCATTTTGGACTTAGTAAGTGCAGACCAAAGATTTTCTACTTTTCCTGTTTCAAAACGAATCTCCGCTCACCCACCAGTACCAATAACTATTTCCTCTGGTCTTCACAAGCTGTTATTGTCTCAAACACCTTCCCTGCACTCTTAGAGAGAAAAGGCAGATTACACAGGGAGTGGCAGAGCTACACTGATTCTTGGGACTAATAGTAAAGGTACCCAGTCAAAGGACTTAGATGGGGGCCTGAGATTTGCCTGCAGAGTCCTGTGAGTCTTTTCTCGTGATCAAAGTGGCTGTGAGAAATTGTGGTTTTCAATTCATTTTTTTGCATATGGGAAAGAGGATAGCTTTGTGCAATGGCTGTTTAAAAATACTTCAAAAGAACTTGAATCAGTCCATGGCTGCACTATATACAAATTAAAATAATTGATTTTTGGCAGCCTTTTAGGAGATCTATAAATTAAAGGGATCACATTTCTGATACATTTTGGGGGACTTAATTTTATGTTGACTTTCAGAGTGCCCTCCCTCCCAGAGCTGGAAGTCAGCCACCAAACCAGAGAGAGCTTCTCACTTTCATTTGCTCTGCCTTCTTGTCATAGGAGTCACTGGGTCTCCTTCAGGAGCACCCATGGTCACGGTGGGTCCTGGACCCATGACAGCTTTGCAACCTTCTCTTTCACTTCTGCTTTGAGAACTTTACATTGAGAAATAGAAACTGCCCCAAACCCAAAAAGACCACCCCTTTGGGGAGTTAGCTTCTCTCCCTTTTTCTTCATCAGTAGAAATTGATACCCTCACCCAGTTTGTGTTGCACCTGGGCTGTCCCCATTCTGTGCGCTGACGGCAATGGGTTCAGCTCTATCTGTGATGACCTAAAAATAGCACGCAATTAACATTGCATTTCAAGAATTGGAAAATTTCCCAGAAGTCCATTCTTTTTTTCTTTTTCTGTTTCATTACATTTTACAGTAATAATACACAAGCCTGTAGAAAACATGACGGGTAATGAAAAAATGTAATTAATATAAGCAGTGTAAAGCATTTTTTTTTCCCTCTGTTGTCCTTGCAGAAAATTACTGCTTTAAACTGAGCAGGATGTGAAAATGCATAAAGCAAACAGTAATATGCTGTGGTTTGTAAATATCTTATGCAAAATAGTTAAGTCAACTGCTGTTTATTTTTCTTACTTTGTGTCACAAGCTCTTACTTTCTTTTGTTCATTACTTTTTCCATTTGTTCTCTTTTGGGGGCTTGCTCTCTTTCATCTTAAGGAAACCACTGGCTAAACTATATTTTTTTCTGCTACAGCTAATTCAATCAAACACACAGGATGGGCTATTCTGTCTCTTCTTACCATTTCTTTCTGTTTGAGGGCTCTGTAACACAACATATACTGCAAAAGTGTAGTGAGCCAGGTCCCCGCTATACCCAGGATCTGCTCTCATTGTTTTGGACTTTAAAAAACAAGGAAAGCACCCTTTTATCCTACAAACAAACAAGTAATTATCCCAAATCCTGCAATAGCTTTATGACAAACTGTAGCATTCCTGACTGTTACTGTAGGATTCTGCAGTGTTTTTACAAGGCTGCCTGGTCACAGTTCTGGAATGGGCTGTGACCAATACGCAGTCAACATTAACTAGGATGGCATGGTGTATGCCAGCTCTCCTTGGGATATTTCTCTCTGGCTATCTGTAGAACTTGTAATTCCCAGTGATATCTGAAGGTCACAGCAGAGTTTCTGAGCTGAAATACAAAAGAGCATTCCAAACACATCTTCTGTGGCCAGACAAGAAACTGCTTATGGTTTATTTTCCCTCCCCCCCTCTCCACAGCTGACATCCAGCATTAGTTATTGTTTATTTTTGTCTTGTTCCTGGTTCTAAAGGTTTCCCTTATGGCCCTGGTTTGTGTGAACTTTCAGATATCACTTGGGGCTTCTCTGCCTCATCCCCTCTGATGTAGCCAGTTCCCCTGTGAAGGTAGGTTTCCCCAGCTGAAGATCTGTGCCTCTCTCCTGTGGCATTCTGTGCAGCCATTTGGAGTCCCAGATGTAGGAAATGAAATAATCCACGCTCATACAGTCATGAAAGTGCCCATCTGGCACACAGGAACATCACGCATTGGAAGCACACAAGCGTGAGCTCACTTTTGTTATGGCATTTCATAAACAGAGATGCAGCGAGCCAGCAAGTAAGGTCCTTTGGATAATAATCGTTTCCACCACACGTTGTGTTTAAAAAATAGGGAAAGAAAAAATCAAGACAAACTGGAAAGATTTGCTCTGAGGCTTCTGAAGAGAAATTTCTACTTATAAACCATTTTTCCCAGTGGCCTGCTGTACTTACATCTCTCAGACTCTCTCCTGCTCTCTATGTAGATGTAAGACAATGGTGACAGTTGAAACGTAGCCAGTTAACTCTTAGTTAGCTCTGGAAGCTCTTCTTCCTTTACTGTTCAGTTAAAGAAAGGAAATATTAGATCATACTTACAAAAGTGAGTTCTATAAAAACAAATTGCATGTTACTGCTTTCTTATCACTACATAAAACTCACAGAAACAGTCTAATAAATGACCTCACCACTCAATTTTGAAGTATACAAATTAAGGACAGCAACAGATAAGCCAAGAGAGATTAATGTACAGTGTGTGCGCCTGTATGTGTGTGTTTGCATGCCTCTATGAGGATATACCCATATGCTGTTGACATTCAACCTCTGGAATTATAATTAGGGGAAAAGGCAGATGTGTAAATTCATCTTGCTGGGCAGTGTATATATGTTGCACTCGGTCCCAGATTAATTCAGGACTTAAACACTATTTTCTGCAAGACACAAGGTTTCTGCTGGGATACGTTGCCTAATAAAGGGGTGGAATATGAGGAAACAATGAACCGCCTGAAATGATGGACTAAGTTCAATACCAGCAAGTAAAAAGCAAGGTTATTTATATTATTTTAGCTTTGTAAAGTAATTGAAAAAAGACACCCTAGGCATTTTGTTGGATGTCATTGTATGCTGTAAAGAAATCTTGGGATGTATTAAACTTCCCCAAAAAAGGCCATTAGCCCTTCTGACAGTGCTGGATCTTCAGAAGGATTGCTCCTCAAAGGGGTGAGATTTTTAAGGTCAGGAAAGAGCAGAGAGAGGTGTCAGGTCTCCCGAATCGTTGCTGGAAAACCATGCCCATTCCAAAAATGGGGTCCTGGGTCTGCCAGCAGCAGGGGCGTGCCACTCCATGGTTTATGAACATTATAAATTATGGATAATAGTAAAAGAAAATAGTCTCTGCATTTTACATGAGCCATTTTTGTATTGTATTTGGCAAACAATATCTGGTCCAGTATATTTTAAATACTAAGTGCTAAGTTGGGAAAACAATGAGATGTTTGTAAATATGATACACCATTACAATATACTGCTTCTCATTTGAAAAGTCATTTGTGCAAAAAATGATTATTGACCCATGATATGTAAATGATTGAAATGCAGAAATTAATATTTGGGTCAACTCATGTATTTTTCAACCATGAAATGAAAAGCTCAGTATTCACATTCCAATTCATACATGAAAGCATTACAGCACTATTACTTGGCTATTGTATTAATTTATTATTGTCTTAGTTAATGATATAGTGAGTTATATCTCTACTTTCAGACAAGGAAAAGGCGTTGCTATGCCACAGTAATGTTTCAGCACAGGAATGTCCCTTATTCTGGACTCTTCTTGTACTGGTGACAATAAGCCAAATTCACAGCTGACGGGAGCAAATAAAAAGCACCGTTCCTGTAAGGAGGTTTTTGTCCTAATATACCTTAAATGTTGCTCAGGGAGGACTGGCTCCTGCATTGCAGCTCCTCTGTTCCCTCTGGGCTTGATCCTTCACATGAGTTTTACACCGGTGTGATGCTCCTTATTCACTGCAATTAATCCAGAAATATAAATCAGCACAGGATTAGTGAATTTGGTACTGTGAGGTAAGTTGTCTTTCAGTTTCTTATTCTAAGGGGTTTTGTTTCTGCTCCCCCCTCCTATTTCCCTGAGCCACAGGGAAGACAGTGGGAGTGTGGGGTTTGTAACAGCACTGGTGGGAGTCCAGATGTGTCCCGAGGAAGCCGCAACAGCTCAGCCCAAGGTGACTTTCATTACAGTGAATTTAGTGCTCACGAGACACATCAGGTTGTTAGCCCCTGAGACTCAAGTGCTCTCTTTCTCCCTAGAAGGAGTGTCCCAAGACCTGGAGCAGCGGTTCGACCTCAGTCCATGGTTCACTCTGTCCCTGAGGCAGAGAGAAGGCAGCCTCATGACCGCGATGAGGTACTTCATCAGCCACTCAGTGCAAAAGTGTTCAGCTGAGATTGTCAATAAGGGACAAGCTGTGGCCAGACCTGCAGTACAGTTGGCTCTTTGGCCATTATCCATTACATTTCAATTCAATTGGCTACCAAGCTTAGCTTGATTGAGTCTGATTCAAGGTCAAACATCCAAATAATTCCTTAGCATCCTATAAACTGTGTGCTCCATCTTCATGGCTTTTTATGCAAAAGTAAACAACGCCTCACTCTTTCTGCCACAGGGGATTGTATCACTTGAGGGGCCTATCTCCTTAAAGAGACACATAATTTAAATAGTGGGGAAAAAAAAAGAGTGAAATCCATGTTGAATGATATTTGTGATAGACAAAATGAATGAAGAAGAGATGGGCAAAAACAATTTAGATAATACCCAAAAGCAAAGCTTCACAGCTAAATCAGGATTAACCCATGAAGCATGATGTGTTTCATGAAATGGCTTTGGTATAGTCTAAAAACTACAATGACTCCAATGAATTAAGCAGGGCAGCGTTGCAACAAGGTTTCTCTAGTGTTCATACCTGCTACATGCATATTGGGTCATGCCTATGAGAATGAATCTGACTTTTTAAAAATTAAAATTACATAGAAATATATTTGCACGTATTTTATAGATAAAACATTTAAAATATTTTGCATAAAAAAAATTATATTTTAGATACAAGTTATTTTAAGCAGCTTTAAATGGCAGTAGACCCAGCTTTACATGGCTTGCAAGATAAGGAAGTCCCAGTATGAGAGCACGTTTGAGTGGTGATGAACAAATGTGGCTGCCCCATCACTATATAAAACTGTGATGGAGATGAAGCAGAGGTAGTGGTGGTATTCAGTGATGCTATCGCTGCCCTCATGGTATGACTTAGAAACTGCCCACACTGGCCAGCTGTATGGGAGGGGTGACATCCTCTTGGTCCTGCCCAATTAATCATCTTCTGGTTCTCTTAGCCTCTGGTGCAAAAGGCAGACCCAGAGGAGTAATTCTGGCAACAGAGGCCCTTCTTGTCAATGAGACCTCCCTTTGATAGAGGTATGATTTGGTTTTAATTTTCTTGCATCCCATTCACTTATTTGAGGCTAATGGCTGACAGGAATTGTAGTTGTAGGAGAGAGAAGCGTGGTTTGTACTAGCATCCTGAAAAAGATAGCATGTCCACCAGTGATGGCAGGAAAAGAGGGTGCAGTTTCTTGGTGTTTTGACCACAGTGGAAGAGAAGGATTGGCAGAGCCTCTCCTGTGCTCACCAGTGCCTTCCCCCTGCTCATCTGGAGGGCAGCATCAGCCAAGAGCACAGCCAAGGTATAAGCGGAAGAACATGTGTGATTTTGCAATGGATTCATGTGGGAGTCTCAAATCGAGGAGGTGATGATTACCGTGGCCCCAACCAAGCACAGCCTTTGTTTAACTTCACTTGTATGAGTAAGCTAATTGGCGTCACTGGACCTGTATGTGGGCTTAAAAGTTATGGCTGTGTTAAAATGCTTTGGTGGGTCAGGGAATAATGGGTGTTTAGCACTTTGCAGGACACAGCCCTAGGAGCAAGCCTTGCTGTGACCTTCTGCAAAGTAAGGGGTGTGCTCTGAGGGCCTGATTTTGCTCAGCCTGCGGTTGCTCTGCCCCACGCACTGCACAGCCGCATAATGCTGGGGATTGTCTAAATCATGAAACAACATGTTGTACCAGGGCAGCCAAAACCAACAATAAAATTAACAGGAGCCAGTCCAGCTGACTCTATGAGACGCTGCAGTGTTTCAACATAAATCTTAAATTTACCTCTAACTCTGAAAACAAAACTAATTGCAGAATGTAAAGCTCCCTGAACATGTTAGAGAACTTGATGGGAATACCTCAGAAAAAAAACACAAACACTATAGATAAAGCCCCTATTTTAATTGTATCAATTCTGCCAATTAATGATAATGGAAGAGCAGTCCAATTAGCTAAATAGCTAATAGTTTTATCAGCAGAGGCTGGCAATTTAAAGCAAACAAATTCTTTCTAATTTTATCCCCTTGCACACCAAGATGTTTAAAGGATAATGGGGGATCCAATAAAGGATATTGCTCAAATAGAGCTACATTTAAATCGCCTAATGGCTTTAAGAGTTTTACCCCAATTAACAAAGAAGAAACATGAACATTCAGTGACTTCCAGCACAATATCTAAAAATCTTCATTAAAAAAACAACATACTCTCCAACTAAGGGCAGAATGGAAAACATCACTGACTTTTCCCTTAGAAACACTGATTTCTCCGAAAACAAAGGCTCCTCTGTAACAGAAAAACTATCAGAAAAAGGACTCTCCTGTCTAAGCCCCAGTATATAAATCATCTTCAAACTACAGTCATTAGTTTTAACATAACTGTGGATTTGAATAAAGGAGATTGACCTATCTAACATATTTAAGACCAAATCCTACTGTTACCTAAATCTGAAATAAGTTAAGGCTATTGAAGAGAATCAAAAGCCTTTTCAAAATCAATAGCCAGAACAAATTCCTCATGATCATAATTTTGAGGATAAAAAATCCATTAAAGTGATGTCTTTGATTGCTATTAATGAAGCAATCTGGAATAAATCCAGAGTGATCCATATGGATAATCGAATCTCTCATTTTCTCACATTTTACAGGGCTCAGATTTGGAGCCTGATTTATATGACTGTGATGGGCAAAAGGCTCCTTTCCTTTTGACACTGGGCTGCCCAGCCTGGACAGTCAACAGCACAGTCTCTAAAGGGAGCAAGAGGAGCAATGCACTTGATGCTCAGAGAAATAAAAGCTCAAATAAATCAGCTTCCAACCTCCGCCACAGATCCCCAAATACCTCTCCTTCACTGCAGGTCTTGTGGAGGTTACTGTGGGCTGCAGAAACCACCAAAGTGCTGCTAATTAACTGGCACAAACCTCCCTCCCTGATATTCCCCCGCATCGCTCAGAGATGCTGGGCACTCTCACTGCCTTGCCAGGCTCAAGCAGAGACAGGGGTGTCACCCAAGGGGCAGATGTGGCCTCCAGGAAAGCCCAAGGTAAAACCTTTGACTGGAGTTTAGCTGATCTGTGCAAGGAAGAAGTAGTACTTTTTCCTCACTGTTAAGCTCCTGTTTCCCTACTCAAACAGTTAAAGATTTAGGCTTCTTCCTTTTTTTATTTTAAATAATGCCACGAACCCAGAGGCAATGCCCCCCTTCAGGCCTGGAGCTGTGGCCAGGTCACTTCACCCTGGGGTCAGGTGGGTGCAGAAAGGGCCCTGCCCCTTCCTGTACCTCCCCACAATGCCACCCCAGGGGCTTTACTGCTCTCCTCCTCTGCCATGTTCTTTCCAGACCCTATTTTAATTGTATCAATTCTGCCAATTAATGATAATGGAAGAGCAGTCCAATTAGCTAAATAGCTAATAGTTTTATCAGCAGAGGCTGGCAATTTAAAGCAAACAAATTCTTTCTAATTTTATCCCCTTGCACACCAAGATGTTTAAAGGATAATGGGGGATCCAATAAAGGATATTGCTCAAATAGAGCTACATTTAAATCGCCTAATGGCTTTAAGAGTTTTACCCCAATTAACAAAGAAGAAACATGAACATTCAGTGACTTCCAGCACAATATCTAAAAATCTTCATTAAAAAAACAACATACTCTCCAACTAAGGGCAGAATGGAAAACATCACTGACTTTTCCCTTAGAAACACTGATTTCTCCGAAAACAAAGGCTCCTCTGTAACAGAAAAACTATCAGAAAAAGGACTCTCCTGTCTAAGCCCCAGTATATAAATCATCTTCAAACTACAGTCATTAGTTTTAACATAACTGTGGATTTGAATAAAGGAGATTGACCTATCTAACATATTTAAGACCAAATCCTACTGTTACCTAAATCTGAAATAAGTTAAGGCTATTGAAGAGAATCAAAAGCCTTTTCAAAATCAATAGCCAGAACAAATTCCTCATGATCATAATTTTGAGGATAAAAAATCCATTAAAGTGATGTCTTTGATTGCTATTAATGAAGCAATCTGGAATAAATCCAGAGTGATCCATATGGATAATCGAATCTCTCATTTTCTCACATTTTACAGGGCTCAGATTTGGAGCCTGATTTATATGACTGTGATGGGCAAAAGGCTCCTTTCCTTTTGACACTGGGCTGCCCAGCCTGGACAGTCAACGGCACAGTCTCTAAAGGGAGCAAGAGGAGCAATGCACTTGATGCTCAGAGAAATAAAAGCTCAAATAAATCAGCTTCCAGCCTCCGCCACAGATCCCCAAATACCTCTCCTTCACTGCAGGTCTTGTGGAGGTTACTGTGGGCTGCAGAAACCACCAAAGTGCTGCTAATTAACTGGCACAAACCTCCCTCCCTGATATTCCCCCGCATCGCTCAGAGATGCTGGGCACTCTCACTGCCTTGCCAGGCTCAAGCAGAGACAGGGGTGTCACCCAAGGGGCAGATGTGGCCTCCAGGAAAGCCCAAGGTAAAACCTTTGACTGGAGTTTAGCTGATCTGTGCAAGGAAGAAGTAGTACTTTTTCCTCACTGTTAAGCTCCTGTTTCCCTACTCAAACAGTTAAAGATTTAGGCTTCTTCCTTTTTTTATTTTAAATAATGCCACGAACCCAGAGGCAATGCCCCCCTTCAGGCCTGGAGCTGTGGCCAGGTCACTTCACCCTGGGGTCAGGTGGGTGCAGAAAGGGCCCTGCCCCTTCCTGTACCTCCCCACAATGCCACCCCAGGGGCTTTACTGCTCTCCTCCTCTGCCATGTTCTTTCCAGACAAGAGACTCCAGCACCTCACCCCTCAGCACCAATTTTATGGCCTCCAGTTATATCCTAACCAGTCTCTTCACCCACTAGCTGTCCCTCCCTTCCCTGCACGCCCTGCTGCCAACCAGGCCATCTCCATGAGTCAGCCTGCCTTCCTCCCTTGCCCCTGCATCTCTTCTCCCACCTGGCTGTTGTTTTCCCTGGTGCCTTAGTTTCTCCTTACAAAACTAACCACCCCTATTCTGGTTCCCTTGGAGTGGCTGAAAAATTTGCCTCTCACGGCAGCAACCATTAAAAATTTCAGCAGAAACCCATTAGTGCTAGAAAGGAATACACAGTTTGCATTTATGACTTCACTTTTTTGCTACCTGTAACATCACTCTAGGATAGGTGCCCACCTCTGTCAGCTTCCCCCTAAAGTCAGAGTTGCCTGTGGTCTGGAACTGTCACATCCTACAAAATGCTCCTGGCCCTATGCCACAAGGCCAGAACTTGGCCCACAGTTTCTGAGCAACACTGTTTCAGTCAGAATTCAATAAAGGACTTACATTATATGAACCTGGTAAGAATTGATTTTTATTTGAAACCAAGTTTTAGGTTTCAAGCAAGAACAAAAAAGTTAAGACAGCAGGTCAACATACTTTGTAGAGGTATCACACTAGGTCAGAAAGATTCTGAACTTTCACCTTTATTGTCACCCTAAATTATCTTTGAGTCAAATTTAATTTCACAGGTGTAATAGCTCCTTTTCCTTTTAAACTACTCACTGCACACTGAGGGTGAAAGCTTAGGGGTTTGGGGTTTTTTATATATTTTTATCCAAAGCAGATGCAAAAAGGTGTTTAGAAGGCTGATCTGTATGTAAGGAATAGTTACTAACAGACCATCTGCCTCCCCAACAGTTGAAATTATATATAAAAGCTTTCACTCCAGCTTCACACGTAACTGATAGTCTCCTATTGCTCCCACCCCTGCAACTCTTTTCTGCATCTAGTTGCTACTGAGACCCATGCAACTCTGAGCTGACTTCTGCTTCGATCACATCAGTCAACCCAAAGGATCCATGTCTCAGAGCTGCCTCTTCGGTAGAAGCTGTCTCCTGGAAACTATGTAAACATAAAAACCTAAGACCAAGTACACTAGGTTGAACAAACCATTCAAATATTTTATGTCTGTTAACTACCTACCAGTAGCAGACGTTCAGAAGTAGAAGTGTAAACAGGTCAAAGAATGCTGTTTCATTGGTGTTTTGTATCCTCCCACCAATCTGTGGCTTAGGCAGTCCAGACATGCTGGTAGCTGGTGGGGTTAGCAAAATCTTCAAGCTAGACAAGCTTGACAATTCTTGAGAATATATAGAGATTGCTGTTGTCATTGCAGAGTACAAAGATTTTTTTTTTCCCTGCTTTTAGACGTCCGAAATGATACCTGCAACTCATCTAAATGGATCACATTTGTTCTTCATTGCCCACAGCATTCAATATTCCTCAATCCTTTAATGGGCTGGTGAAAGCAGAGGCTTTACTATGGGCTTTCTGAAACTTCTTCAAATATGGTAACTCTGGAAACACCTGTGAAACATTAAGAGGATTGGTAGGTAAATTGGGAGAATTCAAGGCACCTGAACCAGCACTGACAACATCAACGTTCTCTGCTGCTGAGAGGGAATAACTATTCACTACCAACACCTGCCCTTGCAGGTGGGCATTTCTAAGAGCAAAAGTGCTAAGCCATGGCATTTGTAGGATGGTTTGGAAATTGTGGAGCAGGCTCCAGGAAGCTTGCCGGTCCCAACACAGCCCAGCCAGGTGACTATCTACAGTGATCATAGAACAGCTCCAACGTATGCTAGGCATCTCATCTAATTTAAGGGGTATCCTTACACTAATATTTGGCAGATTTAGTAGGGAAATTTGACCTGGAAAGTGAAGTGTCTTTCACCTGTATAGAGGCAGTGCCTAACATGGAAGGAGAAGGGAATCTGGCAGAGGTATAGGAGCATTTGGGGTGGAGTGATTCAATGTGCTGGGTCTGCCTGTCATGGCCCTGACGTAGAATAACTCTTCCACCATGAAGTAAAGCTATCAAAAGTAAGAGGCCTTCTTTGCAGCCAGCAAGGGTAAAAGAAGGGATGAATGAAGTTTTCTGCCCAATGCTGTTAAGAATCTCTACTGACAACACTAATGTGCAACACAGCAAATCATCGTCACAGCCTTTTCTTTAAACACCTCTGTCACTAGAAAGCTCAGGGACACAGACTGAAAAATACAAATGCAGTTATGAATTCCATTAGCTTTTCTGAAACCAAAGGAAATTTACCACCTGAGGAGAACAAATTCTGCTCCTAGTACAGTGATGTACTTCCAGAAAAGCTGACAGAGAACTACTAACTCAGGTACAGGAAGAATCTAAGCTCCTGGAATGCATGTTAGGCTGTGCTGAACAGATATAACTATCTCACTACACTGAGTAAAAGCAAGAAAAAGAGAGACTTTTTATCATGTCCTAACCATTAAAGGAAACCCAAACACACAGATTATTTTTATAAATAAATGTGTTACCTGAGGAATAGTTGCACACACTCATTTGCATAGGATTTGGTATACATCTGTGCTCTTCCATAGATTATTCCAAACTTCGACTATTTCATATAATTAATGTCAATATGCTTGGCTTATTTGTTATAAAAGAAAAGCATTTCTAATTAGCCTTTTTGATGTGTAAAACTTCAGAATTTCTCCCTAGTGTGTTCCAAATCAGGTTCCTTTTTTTACACTCCTGCACAGAGAGTATGAGGTTTATGCACCACTTAAGTCTTATTCTGAAGGCAGTTTAAATTGCTTGTATGTGATAACTAGGCCTTGAGCTGGCCCTCAACATGGGGTGAGGTTCACCTACTACAAGCAATGTTAGAAGTCTACACAGTATAAACTGGCCTTGTGACAAGTCAAACATTTCAATTTCCTGCTTAATTCAACCAACACTTTGCATATTTCCATTTATTATAGTGACACATACAATCTACTTTTCAACCAAAGCAAACCCTACTTGCCTTCATTGAACCTCTAGATAGTCTTTGGGAAGAACAAAACCTTCACAGAAGTGACATTCAGAGTCTTATCACAACACGCCAGGGACACAAGTAAATCTCAAACAGTAAAAGCAAGTCCAACTATGGTGAGCTGCCCAGATGTAGCAATAAAGAAGGTCAAGGTGAGCACTTTCTTGTACCAGTCAACCCTGCAGAATGGCCAGACAAATTAAGATTTTTTTGCCAAGCCAAAGGATTGGTCCTATCAGCAGCAAGTAACAGGAGGGTGGGAAGCTGAGCATACAGACTCCCATCGCTTACCATGTACCCCTCTTTTTCCTGGGAGAAACTCAGCACTGAATTCACATTTAAGTAAAACCATGGTATGAGACTGACCTGATGCCTGTTAGAAGCAATGGGAGTATTTTCCCTTTACGTTGGGTCTTGGATTAAACTCTAAATGAGGTCAGACCTAGACCTGATCTGCGGAGGCATACAGGAAAAGAAACTGTGCTTCTCTATTAAACCAGACAAGCAAGGTGCTTTATTGAGTGCTGAAATAAGATGTGAGATTCTATGACAAGCTCAGGTTGTTTTTCTTTCCCATGTAGCTCTCACTTAACACAAAGGAGCTTATTTTACATATCATGGGGCCCTTGATCCTGAGCAATAAATATAGTATCTTCAAGGGAAGATACTGCTTTAGTCAAGGCCCTGCTTTATAGTCTTGGCGAGAGATTGTACATTGGCCTTCTTGGTCGATTAGTTAATTCAAACAAGAACAGCAAATTCCTAAAACTTTGGCCAAATTAACATCTTTTTGGCTGCTCCAATGAGCCAATATTGTTGTGGAAACCTGGAAGCAGTAGTCAAGTCTTTGATGATTTATTTAGTAAGAGTCATCTAGTAGCTAATTGTCTGCAATTTTTAACCTCATTCATGTGCACTGCTCGTTCTTCTTCCAGCATCTGCAGTTTTCTCCTTAAGCTTTCTTACATCTCTGTATGTAACATTTCCAGACGGCAGTTCAACTTTATCACAAATATTTTTATGAACTTGCCAAACCACATCCAAGATCTTCAGACTCAAAAGTAAAAGATAAAATCATCCTCAGAGGGCACCTCACCCTTCTCCACCCAGGCACATGAAAAAACCCCAGCTTTAGGCTTTGACATTTTACATTTATAATGAGTCACGGCTTAGGGTTTGGTGTTTTTTTTTTGGTCTTGTAATTTTCACCTTTCCATCCTCCTCCTGGATTTTTCACGTTGGATCCATATCAAAAGAGAGAAGATACTGGTGAGCCATTTAAAAGAACAATCTACCTTTTCTGTCTGTACTGCAGACCTTGCCACCTCTGTAGTGCTGGCCCTGGTGAAGTGTATGCCTGTCAGTCACTGCAGATGTACCATAGGAAGAATAAGTGATGGCTAGGCAGGGATGTTTTGGCCAAGAGAGCAGACACTTGTACCATAGTGGCAGTAAGTCTTAGCCGAGATCAGAGTTAACTTAAATGCTCAACAGATTTGATGGCTGTAACCTAGATCTTCCTGGGTAAGTTCAAAGAAGAATCTGATTCACTGTGTGGTTCTGTTTCCACAATGGTTTAGGGATGTTCCTGACGTCTGTTAAGTCATAAAAATATAACAGTTCTAGTCAGATTTCTGGTTAATCTCATGTGATTCCTTATGTTCTTCCTGTTCATATTCTGCATTCAGTTATTCCAGCACATGATTCAGCAATTGTCACATGTCCATTTGGCATGGCTTCATGCCACAAGTGGATGAAGGGCTCTTTATGCCTGGTTTCTGTTTCCTATTTGTTTATGAAGAAGCCTGGGTCCCTTGGGAGATGGAAGATACTCTATTTGGGCAATATTATCACCAACATCTACTATGATCCGTGCCTGCGGGAAGATACTTTAAAAAAGAATAAGTTCTATTTTGCTAATGTAGCCATTGTTTAAATGTAAAATATAATTGGAGTACCCACCCAGGGTGTATGTTGTTGTGTAATTTTATAATACTATGTCTAGATGAGTGTTGGCATTCTACCTACGTACTTAACCACACCCAGGAATGCTGGTATTACACAATTACACACATCCTGTTGACTAATTACATAATAATTGGTATTTTTAATATTCAAAGATGCACTCGAATCAGTTACGCAAGATTTTATATCACTGCAAATTAAAACCAAAACATAACAAATATACATAGTGAACGAAGCTTTTCAGATAGCTTAGCGAGCGTGGACTTATCTTCCAGCAGACAGCGCATAATACTTCATACTTTTTAAACACATGTTTGGCAGATCCTCCCTCCCCCACTGTTACTTTGGGTTACACCTGCTTTATAAAACTGTTGAAGTAATTTTGTATTCAACACAGTTAGAATTTCTGTAGTCTGCCTACTTCTGAGTTATGATCACTTATCATGACCAGAGACAATATTTGGCTGAAAAAGCACTGACGTGCCTGGGGAAGGAATACTGTTCTTTACAATGGTAATTCGGGAAGGAATCTGGAAAATACACTTTAAGTTAGTAATTACCTACAAAAATATGCCAAATACTGTTGTTTTAAGAAAGCGCTACTGATGAGGCCAAGCCACTTGGATTTGGAACAGATTTCCCACAAGCTTGACTGGAGTGTCTCGATCTGGGCTTGGGTCTTGGGATGGAGATGAGAGATCAGATGCAGTCTGGCTCACCATTTGGATTAGGGGCTTTAAGATCACAGACTTTTTGTTACAACCATGTCTTACATGTACTTAAAAAATTGTTTATGTAACGTAACTTCTAAACTTGTTAATTCAGTCACAATTCACAGAAGAAGGCACAAAGGCCAAGCCCTGTGTCTTGCCCAGGGCATAGTTTTATTAGCTGTTGTGCACCAACTGGATCAAGTATGATGTTTCACTGGTGTTTCTGGCCTGCCTTTGTTAGTTTTGCTGAAGTCCCCAGTTGTGCAAACAGACCTTTATAATGGAAAAGATGGACTGTGTTCCCACCTCCAACTATGTGTTTGTTGGGCAACAATAAAGAGCGACAAACATTTTGCACATAACTTCATTCTTTTTCTCTCCGTGAATCTGATTTTTAACTTTTCAGCTGCTGTGGCAGCGATTTTTCAAGGCCTTGAGACCAAATCACTGCCCAGGATTTTCATGTTGAACTGTTTCTCTTTTCATGGGGCAAGAGATTACAGTGCAAGACCAGCTTCTTTACTGAAGAGTAACTTTTTGCTGCCCTGGTAAGTTAAAAATTGGCATTTCAGTCTAAACATTTGCCCCTGCCAGGCAGTTATTTTTTAGCGAACCCACACCTCTGTGAAAGCAAACTGAGGCTGCTGGAAGGAAAAGGATGTTTTTCCCCTTTTCTCTACCCCAAATATCAGCAATAATGCCAGTACTGTATCACACTTCTCTGCATCTGGAAGATATTTTTAAAAAGGCCAGCTTTTTGAATTTGTAACCAGGGTTTCTGTTACTTCTAAAGGCTCGTCTTTAATGTTCGCTACTTACCTGGTGTGCTTCACCCACGACTCTGGTGGACAAGAAATTTCTGAGGGACAGGGGAGCCATCCTCATCTGTATATTCGGTCACCACTGGCAAGCAGGCAGCAACCTGATTTCACATTGAGAACCAGTGTTTCTTCTGAGAGCAGTTGCTTGAGAAACTATTCTTCAAACGTGAAGCCCCAGTTGACACGACTGGTCAAATCCCTCTTTTCCCTTCTCTCCTAAAAAACAACAAAGCTGTAATGAACTTATGCACTTTGCAATTTCCCCCCACCAGAAATTCTATGACTCATTTGCATATATGATGAACAGTATAACATTATCGAAAATAATTCAAAACAAAAAATTGCACCTGGCCGACAACACAGGACCAAGTTGCTTCCTGATGTGATTTTAAATGGCTGAGATATTAAAACACTGAAAAACGGGGTTTATAATGGAAATACTGACAGACTATTAACTATAGCAACGCTGCACTAATAAATGGAATAGCCTGTCGTAATCTCTAGTTCATAAATATGCAAATACAAGGCAGAGGATTTGCTCCAAAGGATGTCTCTATAATTTTAACTGACCTTTACTGATACTAAATGAGCCTGTTGCTTCTGGTTTTGAGCATTAAATAGAAAGTACAGGGAATCCTGTCTCTCTGCGTTCAAGGCCCACTCCAGCTCCCATCAGTGCCAATGGCAAAATCCCTCACTAGCTTCAACAGGAAGAATTCTGGCCCCAGAACATTTAGAATGTGAGACACCTGGCATTAAACTGAACTCTTGACTGTACTTGATTTTAATTCTGTTCTCATCTGTGTTAATTATTATTATATTAATTCTTCTGTTTGGGAGAAATTAAGCACACATTCGCCCCATGTGTCAAAGAGCTTGACCTGCCAAAAGGCACTCAGTTGTTCAGTGATAAACAGACCATCAACACAATGATATAAATGTTGAATTTTAGCCAGTTTCCTGTTCTGGACCAAATGGAGGTAAATCCACTGACTTAATATTTAATAACCTAAATGTAATTTCTTTTTTATGCCTCACATTGCACAGTAAAGAACTGGATGGCTAGCAGTTTTGCAGATTTCCAACCCCTAATTATTTTAAGCTATTCATCCTGGTATCTGTCCATTGATGCTCAGCCAAATTGCCAGCAGGGGAGAGATCTGTCCAATCCAGGAGCTAAATGAGTCACTGAGAGTCAATCTGTTTTTTTCCCTTGCTGCTGGGATTTCCTTGGGTCCTGGCCTCTCTCTGCTCCAATCACACACACACAGCTCCAGGCGTGGGTCCTCTTTGGCTTCAGCTGCCTCCTGTCTCCCCATGTCTGCTCTGCTCATCACAGCTGTTGATGGGTTCTCGCCGGCTGGCCACAGAAGACCAATACTTCCATCACACTGCTCTTACAGCTCTCGCTCTGAAGGAAAATGAAGACATCTTGGCCTTGTTGAATTTGCTGCTGAAGTAATACATCAGGTATCTAGATGGAAAGCAAACCACATGAATAAAATGTGTCATCTGGGTTAGATACTAATTTATTTGCCTTAAGTTCTGGGAACAATATTTGCACTTTTTCCAGAGAACTCAGTTAAGTTCCATAGAAACTGAATACTAATATGATTTCTGCAGCATGGAAAACAAATATGAAACAGAGAAAAAATAGACTCATCAGAAATATTAGCTGCTCAGTATTAAAATATCTGACAATGCTGCAAATACAATTTATAAACAGGAACATCTAGAGCCTAACTATTCACTAAAAAGCAAATTCCTTGCTTCCTCCCTTTTAGGGTCAGGATTCAATTACACAAAAATATGCAGCAGACTTAAGGACTGCATGTAAGATTAAGATAACTGGTATTTCATGGTAAATGATTAAATTAGCTGACACAGTTTTATCCTGAACTTTGCCATTAAAACTGACATTTTTGTGCCACGCACATTGTAGGCTGCTGGTAATCTAAACTGCCTTTCTTCTTTCAAAGACTTTAAATAGCTGAAGAACTCTTGTTCTTTACTCTATTTGCAAATGTGTGGAAAATATATCTACATCATAACAAGATGAACTAAGCACAGGACTCTTTTTTTTTTTTTTCCTCATCTATCATACAAATACCTTAAGAAAACAGCAATGAAGATTCAAATGCCCAGATTCAGCTCTGCAACATGCACTTTAATCAAGTCATTTACGTGACTCCACAAAGATGAGAACATGCTGTCCTCCTCACGGTGAGTAAAAATAGAGAAATGACAGAAGCCTCTTACTAAAAGTTTAATTATTCCTAGTACACAATTCTAAACCACTCTATGTTTATTCCTCCTCTTTTCAGGCTTGCTTTTTTACGATGGCAGGGAGTTATGGGAATAAATTTGATAGAAAATGGGTAGGACTGGATGGATGAAATGTCAGAGCTGGTGAATATATTCACAGCTTTTCAATTGAGCTAGATGGGAAAGAGCAACTCAACTCCTCTGTGAAGATACTCGGCCTTCAAAGCAAAGTGCAGGCACGTGTCACTGCACACAGCAAAGGCAAGGCCAGTCCGACCACAGATTTGAACTATGAGAGAAGCACATCTTCTGAGTATTGCACAGAGGGACCATCAGAGCTGGGTGGGAAGAAAAGCCACAGGAGCACTGCAGAAATGAAGAAAGGTGGAGGGACTGCATCCCTATGAGAGGCCAAGGGTAAGCATCAGGAATGGACTCTGGCTGAAAGAGGTGTCACAGGCAATGGGATAAAATTCTTCTATTATTCTAGTTGTTTGACTTGTCCTGTGGTCAGAAAAACAGATCTTTGTCCTTTTTTGGTAAATACATAGAGTTACATAAAAGTAGGATGTGACTCTCACCAACAATTTCTCCTCATAATTAGAATAATCTAGAATATCTCAAATTTTTAGCTAGCCATAAGGTTCAAAAGAAGTAGCTCTAACAATACAAAAGCAGAGGGACTGCAATACTGGTCTGGAACAGTGGTTCCACATGTCCAGTCTTTCCCAGTCAGGAGCCTTACACACTTGTGAAAGTGATGTAATACGAATTACAATTACTATTATAGAATAATCTACCTGAATGGGACGCTTAATTCTCCACTCAGAGGCTCCAAAAGTTGAAGCTTTATGAAGAAGTCATGCATGCATCATATTATACTTCTTTCTGTGATTAAGAAAAGTCTCCAAACATTGACTATACAATTTGGAGGGATAAACACATGTCTCTGTACTTCAGTTTTTAGTACAGTACCTGCTGAAACAGGTAGTGGAATCTCAATAGACACCAAAGAAATTGTAGGGTTTATTCCAGCAGAGAATTTGGCCCTTTATTCTTAGTGCAGACTTATGAGAGGTTTGTGCATAACAGGAATGCTATGGCAAAATTTCTGGATTCCTTGTTATCCATAAATGATTGAGCAAGACTTTGGACTCTCTTTCACATCTTGGATCTTCTATCAGTTCTAACACAGCTTTTTACACAGCACCTTCCCCAGGAGTTAAAAATTGCAGTTATACAACACTCACACAGTCACACCACTATCATCAAAGGATGTCTTTCAGTGAAAAGAAATGTCCACAAAGACAGTTGCATTGTTTGAGAACTCATGCAAATACTGAACAATGAAACTAAATCTGATTATCAAAAAATCAAAGCTGTATGACCATCTCACAAACTATGTTATTCAATTAAGCCTTCTCAGCTCTCTTACATAATTTCTTGTCTTTTATATATTGTGCAAAAGATATAGCTACTTTTACTTCTCTTTGTACATTTTAAACTTTGAAAACCCTTCTCAGCAGAGGTTATATGAATCATCTAGCTTTTCCTATTCCAAAATGTTTCACTCATCATTCATTATTAACTGAGTAAAATGAAGATAGCTATGATAAATTTTGATCTATCTCAAAGTATTAGAAAGGATATGAAAACATCTTGTTCATAGTACTAACTTTCAGATGACATATGAGGGTACAACCCCAGTTTTTTCACTGTCACATACAATAAGGCTCTTAATAACCCAATCACTTATGATTACATTTTCCCCCCATTCCTAGGCACTAAGAACGTGTTTCTTAGTTTTAGCCTGTCTGCCATTTAGCAGAAACACATTGCAACAATGTAACCATGAAGGGACTGCATGTTGGTGACAGGAAGCCTGTCTATGTCAAAAATTATGATCCTAACTAATGTCTAGGGTTTTTTCTAATTAATGTATGTTCTTTAAACAGTTCTACATACATATATGTCTTGATGTGAATGCTCTAGAAAGAGAATAAGAGAATAAGAAGTCTGTGGCCACGCAGATGTGAAAGTGATGTTTTTCCACACGTCAGTAACTGGTATTCTTTTACTAAATATACTGTAACGGAACTGTACACAAAACTTGAAAATATCATGAGAAAACAATCCTTTTCAAGTGGCTTAACACAGGAATGAAACACAACCTAGAGAGGAACCAAACTAATGCAGAAAAAAGAAGGAACTGGCTCATTTTAGTGAGTCGAGATCCTGGATACATCCTGCTTCTTGTCATTTGGGCTATCCAGACAGAAAGACTAGACTGAAGTTAGAGGGGTTATTAGAGAGATACTCCACAACTGAGTACATTTGGAAAAAGCTGTTATACTACTTTATCTCTTAAAATACTTTCAGGTTCACTACAGTCCTCCTCAGCTTGGGTTCTCCAGGGTTCGGGAGGCTCGTGCCTATGTGCAAGGGAAACAGACGGGGACAGAAGTTGTGCAAAGCTGGTCATGGACTTAATAAGGGCTTGATTCTGTACCAATGAAATCAAGGGGAGTTTGGCTCATGTTTGCAATGGGAGGTGGATCAACGCTTTATGCCAGCTGTTCCCTGCTGGGTAGGGATAATCCCTTTGAAACAAAATATTTAACTTGTTCTCACTCTGTTGTTGTAAGAAGGCTTCCCATGATAATGCTTTCATGAGAATTAAAAGGTGTGTCCTATTTTTTCTTCCAAATACTCCCCATTCATGTAGTATGTATTTGCCAATTAAAAAAAAAAAAAGAAAAGAAAAAAAAAAAAGGAGAAACCTGTTATTAACTATGTGGGTTTACAAAAAACGTCACAGCAATGGGTGGGTCATCTGTTTGTTCTGCTGGCCATGACAGCACTTCTCCTTGCAGTTTCTTCAGCCAGAAGACGCAGCAAGGAGGCATGTTATTTCAAACAGCTACAACTGATGTGGGATCCCATGGGCAAAAGTAAAATAGCTGTGGTTCCTGCAGGCAAATAAGATGATAGAAAAATAAACTGCCAACAGTCATGAAGGGATTCATGAAGAACAGTGTGGGAACAGTATCAGAGAGACAGGAGCTAAGGGAGGACAATATTAACAACAAAATCAGATGTGTGTCCTGCAGTCTATCCAAGTACAGTTGCTGTTTCTGTGTTTTGTTTTTATGTTTTACAGGGAAAATGAGGTTCTGAAAGATAGCTGAAGCTGCCCAGGTTGCTCCATAGATCAGCAGCACGCTGTGGCTATTTCTAGCCCCTGCATGTGTTAGTCAAGTTCAAAAATGGTGTGAAAGTTGGTCCCATTTACCCCAGCTTTTAGTTTGGTCCACTCCCTCTCGCCCCTCTGGCGGAGATCCATTTGGCTAACAGACCTGGAACATAAAGTCTGCTAAGTTTTATAAAGCAATTATTTAATTTAAAAATTCTCTTTCATTGCATTCTAATGAGATTTCCATAAAATGTAGTCTTACACATCCTCCTGGGAAACTTTGTTTACTCCATAAACCATGACACTTTTGAAAAGCTCTAGAAGACTTCAAGAGAGGAAATTTCCAGAGACATAGTTTGTTTGGTCTGGCAACTGGGAACTGAGCTTTCCATAGAGTTACATCCTCCAGAAGCAGAAAAACGTATGGAATCATTTGAGCTTAAGAGACTGTGACATTTTTATAGAATGAAAGGAGGAACTGAGAGATACAATGACAAAGCCGGGAGCTGCATCTGGCTGGCTGTTCCATGGAGCATTCTTCTTATAGATTTTTATGGCTCTCCCAGCCCTACTATTAAACACTTGACCTTTTTGTCAAATACTATTTTAGATTATTGGGTTGGATGATTAGTTACTAAATATACCATCTATAGCATATAGTAAATAGGAAATTGTGTAGTCTGATGCTTCATTCTCAGACCTTTCAGGCATTGCTCCCTTGGCATTTAACATTAGAACATTGAGTCGCCTTATATTAACTTAAGCCACTTGGTAAGCAAGAAGCACACAGCATTTCCACACAGGGCATAGGGGTTTCTGTGGTAGCACTACTAGAATGGGTACGTCTTCTTTCCCTTGCCTCACCCTGCTAAACTGCTAGCTTTAACGAGAACGCTGTGAATGTTGTGAAGTCAAGTATAACTAGGAGCCAGCTCATGCCAAACAATACAACTTTGCCTACTGCCTACAAATAAGTGCATTTATCTTTTAAAGTTCTGTAAAAAAGCACTTTGCAAATGGCTCTGCCTTGTGCATCCCTCCCAGGTGAGCTTTTCCATTCATCCCATCCCCTCCCCAGTACAATATTCCCATGTTGGAAGCAGAATTAATCATTTACTTTTTCACGCCTCCCTCCCAGCACCTTCATACCTTATTTGGAAAACCCTGATGTAAACTTAACCCCTCCCTCCCATAAATCCCACCTGAAATATTTGGATTTAAAGGTAAGTGATTACAGACAGCATGACCTTGAACTTGTGGATATTTATAATAGTTCTATAAGACATAAAAGATCAAAATTCTTCCTGGAACTTAAAATAATTTTAATAGGAACAGAACAAAATGCTAGCGCAGAAACATCTATCCCACTTAGAGGACGAGTTGCATGAAAAAGAAAAAAGAGTCTTTTTAGTAAACACTTTGGAGCATATTTAGATAAGCACCCCATGGAGTCCATGAAATATATGTATAATGTACAAATTCAGCTTGGACATAGAGAGATGTAAGATTTGGGTAATTGATTCCTTGCTAACAGAAAGTGACAGAACTACTTTATTTTGCAGCAGACTGGATCTGGTTCTGATCTCAGTCCTGAAATGTAAGACTGGCACAGCTCCAGGCATTTCAGGAGAATAACTTGATACCAAGGTGACAGTTGGTCTATTAGATTTAATAAAACCAGCTGATCTAAATCCTAGCATTGATTTCCTCTTTGTTATTACAGGATGGTACTTGTTAGCCAAGCAAAACCTGAGGTTTATGTGAGGAGTGGATGAACAGACTAGACTGTAGGTTTGGGCCTCAAATTTGCAGAGCTGTAATTATATTTTCTTTGATTATGCACTAGTGTGACGGAGGCAGCCTATGCGCAAACCAGATAACACTACTTTTCTTCCTGCAGTTTAATTTCTTGGCAATTAAAATGGGTGTGTTTGAGAATGACACAAATTAGGAAAAACCACTTAAAAGCCCAGCCCTTCTAAAATCACACAGTGTCTGAATGGTTAATGAACAATGAATCTTAGCTAGGAGCACCACCATGTTCCTATAACCTGTAAGTTCCTATAAGCATTATACTCTTGTCTTTAATAATAATAATAATAAAATATTACTGAAGCTGGAGATAATTCACTACAGTCAAAGCATGGTTATTTAGCAAACAATTATGTCCAAACTAAACTGCTGAAAACCTGCTGTGTTCCAGCATCTGCCAAATTGAGTTCCTCCTGTCTCCCCTCTTTCCAGATGCCCTCTGTGTTGCTTACTTTACCTCTTGGCACACGCCAGTGCAGCGACCTGTGAGGAGGTGAGGCTTACAGCAGTTCCTAGTCCTTGCTTTCAGAACCCGAAAGAGCTGGGACTCCTCCACAGTCCTGAACAGCAACCTGCAACGGTGGAGCTGCAGCAGCTGAGAATTTCCTCCCCAGGCATCACAGAGATACTTGCTGATCCCAGAAAGTCACAGAACAAGAAAGCCTGGATGCAAGCACACCAATCCCACTATTAAGTGTTTCATTACAGAAGTGTGTCTTGGAAGGCTTAGACAATCATTCCTTGATTACAAGATATGTCTCTACAGCATAGGGCAACACTGAGAAAGCTTTTCTGGCCTAATCACAAGAACCAGCACGTGTGTTTATCTCACTGCTCTGCTCCCAGCTGCTACACACAACCCATTGAACCCACCTGCTTCAGCTACCCTTATACCTCAAAGAAGGCTACCTCTGCCTGCCCTAGCTAGAGATCTAAACTTCTGAAATCTATAGGCAAAGTGGTGATTGATTCAAATGCCCTTTTATATGTGTCTCTGGATATTAGTATAGTCAGTCTTTGGCTATGTTCAAATCCCATATAAGTAGGTGCAGAAATGGACATGAAGCTGGAAAAGCAGTTAACAAGTAAAATAGTTGTGCCACATACAAGAACTTTAATAGTTTTTATTGCTGCCACTCCAACCTTTTTGTCTAAGCTATTGACACAAAGGAGATCAAAAAGGATTTTTTAGAACACAGCAGGTTTATTGGCACCATTTAAGAATTTGGCTCAAGAAGTAAAATCACTGTTTATGCCACAGCTGGCCTTGGTCCATTGGTTTTGCTACATTACCAAATCTTTTTGCTAAAGAAAAAGATTTCTAACTCTATGTAATTGCAGTATTGCCTTGACCCTTGAAGTCCAAGCTCTTCCAGGACTACATGAGTGCAGAGCAGAGTGAGGATGTAAAAACTGCTGTGACGTTGCTGCTTAAAACAGAGAGCTGTATTTGCTGTAGGCTTCTATAATGCTCTGCACTGAAGATAAAAAAGCAGTACATGCATAAACCAGTTTTAAAAACAAGAATGAAATTTGCTATCTTACCAACTTATGTCCTAAGTCAGTGATTTTTCTAGGCTGTGTGGCTTACCAGAGGACTTCTGGAATAGCATTTTACTTGCATAAGTTCCATTAGCTGTATCCATGAAAAGCCACTTCTAAAATAGTGTTATATCAATGAGTTTTTCCCAAATAGGTTAAAGTGAAATAACGGAAGTTAAACACAAAGTCCATAGCAGGAAGTCAGTAGCAGAGCTGCAAAGAGTATGCTAAGGGTCCTGGCACCTAGATGCAGCCGACCAGACCATGACAACTCCCCCAGCTGAAAACCACTGTAATTAGTTAGCTGTCAATCACAAAGTAGGACTTAAAGTCCTTCTCAACAGTTAATGGACTTTAGCCAGTTATCTATAGAAAATTAGATGATTCATTCTCAGAATTGGAATTAGGAAACAAGTGGATTTCACTTGTCTGAGGTCTGTGGTCCCAAGTACTCCAAAGCATGCCATGCCTACTCTCCCTCTCCTTCTATCTGAAAGATTGTGTTTCTTGATGTACTCAACAACATCTACTGACTCCCACAGGCAGTCTCGATGCAAAATATCTCTCTTGAGAGTGAGGGAACTATTCCACATATACAACTAAGGAGAAATCAAAATATAGATTCCATCTCTAGAAGACCATTTCCTAGTTACACCATTTCAGCTTTTGTTCTCATACTGCATGGTTTTCAAGCACAACTTATCAACTGTGATATATCTTACAGTCTCCCATAGTCAATCAGATTTGTGGATGTTTGCCCTCTTCAGTACTTCCCAAGGAGTTTAATGGTTTTAGTTGGTATGGAACAAACACACATGGATATCTGCTATAAATCATTATGGCCTTTGGCCAAAACATATGTGAGCTACGGGCTTGTTTTCCGATGGCTAACCATTTTTTTTTCCATTATATCTAACAGAAAGGATAACACAGGCTACATTTGCTGAGAAGCAGTTTTCTTATAAGTCAGGCCAAAACACAGTGGCTCAGTTTCCTCAACTAGGATCTTCAGGTCTGCACTGCAACCGGACATGTCCCAGGCACCATCTGCCCATCTGTGCAGATGTCAGCACAGTCACTCCACTGTAGCCAGGATGTCTTTAGAAAACAGTTAGTCATGCTGAGAAAGTCCAATCTCCTTGGTCACAAAGTTCTAACGATAATTATAATGGGTCCATACCTCAACAAACCGAGAACATACATATATAAGGACAGAAAATTGACACATGGGAAATGTAAGGTGTTATAAATATAGTTGCTGGCATTAACAAGATGTGTCATATTCTGAAAAGCAAAACATAGCAAATATGTCTTTTTAAAACACAAAAGCAAAAAATTTGCCTTTGCCCACTGATGTTTCTAAGCTATTTATGTTCAGTCCAGCTCCTGTCAGCTTATCACAGGCTGCATGTTTTCATTGCAATCTACTGCACAGCATCACTTCAGCTCAGCTGGCATTTGTGTTATGAGAAAATAAGATGAATTTCACTAATTTGCTTCACTCCTACCCTACATCAATTCCTATATGTAGAAACCCCTTCCTCTCTGTAACATTGGTGGGATGGTTGTGGTGGGCCAACTTCAACACCTCAGTCATCCAGCTCCTCCTCTGCTCAAGCACCTGTCAGCCCCCATGGTTTTGGTGCAAAATGCATAATTTTTCAGGCCTGAACATTTAACTGGAATGGTTTATGTCTTGTCCACCAAATATGACAGAAGGGAAGGCAGGAAGGTCAGATGGCCTTACTAATAGGGCTTTATTTTGCAAAGTCTTCCAGTGGTGCATCTGGGAACTCCAGGACACCCTCCCTGTGTTAAAATGGCTGAAGAAGGTGAGCTAACCAGATTCTGGAGTACTTATTTTACTTCTGTTATTACAGCTGAGGCATGTGACAGGCATATATAGTTATTTCAGTGCAGTTTTCTCATCATTGATGGCAGAAAAGAAAGAATGCAAAACCTGAACAATACAATGATACATTTTTAAAATAAGACTCAAAGACTTTTCAAGACTATATACCGTATAAATCACTATTAGCAAATCTGTATACCAACAAAAGATGTATACCAATGATACACTCCAAATAAATGGCTGGGCATTTAAGCTAAATCTTGTTTGGCACAGTGCAGGTTGGAGCTCCAGATGGACATAAGCCTGGAGGGAAAGACACGTCTGCCTACAGAGTAATTGTTAATACTGAAGTGAGATTTTATATCTTCTTCCCTCATTCTGCGTCTTTATCAATGGGTTCTACCCTCCCTTTTTCATACAGAGGTAACAACACTTCACCTGTTACTTTCACTGGCCGATTATAAACAACTAACCGATTACCTGTTTGTCGCCCTGATTGATTTGGGTAGGTCTCATTTCAAGACCCCAGCAGATGATCAGCTGTGCGGAATGCAGACTAAAATTCCTAAACTATATATAAATTTATTCTTGCAGTTAATAGTCACATTATGCATTCTGATTAGTGATGTTAGGAATTTTACAGGAAAGGTAGGAAATTTCTGTCACGATATGGTTACTTGACTTCATACAGACCCTCATACACACACACACACACACATATTCTTTAATACATTATTTTAACTGAATATTTCTAATTCTCCCTGTGCTTTGACACTGCATCTGAGTCTGACCGAAGTCTAGACATGGTGTCTGCTTCCTGTTATATATTGCTGCTATGGCAAAATGGTTGGTTGACAAGAGAGAGAAGAGTCTTTGAAGTGTTCTGACACTCTCTGTCAAGAAGATCCCAGAAGCACGGGTAAATGTTTTTTTCTCTCCCAGGCCTCACATCTTAAAGTACCAAAAGGTTCACTACTGTTACCCTTCTTATTCAAATCCCATATGAAACCACTAGAGGATATTGTGAAATGGCATAGGCTACAGTGTCATCAATATCCTGATGACACCAAGCTCTATGTCTCCTTTTCATTGAAGCCATATGTTACAGCTTCCTTGTGTCTGGCAGAGATAAGACATGGATGAAAGCCAGTTGGCTGAGGCTTTTTCTAGATAAGATGAAGGTAGTGTATGGGTTTGGCAAGGGAAAAGCATTTTGAGTTGAAAAAAACCTGCTCTCAAAGTTGAGGGAGATTCCCGTTGTCAAAATGCACAAGGGATTTACCGCCTCCGACTTCATCCTGAGTCCCAGCTACAAAAGAGACCCAAAATCATTTGTCTCTTGCTGGACTACTCACTTCGTGCTCACTGAGTTTCAGTTCACCAGTCTGTTGTTGACCAGGCTCACAGTGTCAATGCAGGCCCTACTATGTCTTTGTCATTACTTATCAGATGTTGTCTAGTCTATTCATAAAGATGCCCAGTGACAAAGACTCTACCCCTACCTGATCTACTGCAATATGCCACCAGGTTCCTAACAGAATACCAAGTATTTCTTAATGATTGACTGGCACATGGCCCACTGGTACTTACTTTCCCCCAGGAATATAAGAAAGGATTATTTTAATTTTCCTTAGAGCAGTGGTTCTCATATAGTTGAAAACCTCCATTATCTTCTTTAAGACTCCTCTTGTTTAGGTTAGACAACCCTAGATGATTCAATCTTTCCTCACAGATGATTTTTTTTTTTTATTTAGACCTGTTATTCTTTTTGCTCTCTTCTCCAGCTGGACTGTATTTCTTGAAATGCAAGCCCCAAAAGGAGGTCACAGTAAATCAAGTGACTTTTTAAGTTTCTATTAGATATAGGTAGGCAGCAGCCCTGTTTCTGCTCCAGGCCCTTCTGGCATATTTACTGGGTGGAGGATCTTGCTTGTTATCTGTTCTGCAATATGATAGTATGCAGCTTAGCTACACTCAACCCCCCAAACAAAATTACGCTTAGATAGCAGAGACACACAGGGCAATGCAAACCCAATAAATTCTACGCTCATTTTCCAAATTCACAGCAACATTTTGGGTAACATCAGGTTCCTCTAAGATGTCCATCCTTTTTTGCCTGCAATTCAGAGCTCTTCCTTAATTGTGGAGCCTCCCTCCCATCACATCAGCTTTCTTTGACCTTAGTCCCATCATTAAGTGGAACCTTTCTGCTATAAAGCATTCTGTCCTGATCCTCTCTCATGTCCAAAGCTGCTGATTCTTCCAAAAGCTTGAGTCTTTATTGCTCCTTTCAAAGTCTTTCCTTAGTCCCTGCAGAATTTCCCCGCTCTCCACTTCTCCCCGCACCCCCAAATGGAGAAGCAGGGGGAATTAATTTTCTCAGCCCATTTGACTAGATGATCACTGAGGTTAGTAATCTACCACTGTCCCTCGGCCGGCTGGCATGGAACAAAGCCCTGTCAGTTCTGCAATGCAGCCTATCCACAAGCCCAGCTAGAAGCCATAAACTGAATGTAGACACGTGTATCCACCAGCCACCACTAGATCGCCCTTAGTCATGTTGTGCTGGCAAGGGAAATGGGTTCATCCCTTTCAGAAGCAGACTTCATCATTTGCATATGTCTCTTGTCTTTTATTTCCACAGTGCTACACTGTCACTATGGGACTATTCTGCAAGCACAGAGGGAGCCTTCTCAGAAGCTTTGACTAATACAGGATAAGGCTGCTTACTCTATTGCAGGGCAGAGGAGAATAAATTAAAAAGGACAAATTACATGTGTTCTCCATACTTCGCATGAGCTGCCAAAAGCATGCTGGCCTGAGTACACTGATGCCTGGCTTTCTTCAAGAAAAGTGAATCAGGGACATATTCTCTAATTTGGGCAAAGTAGCTCTGTAGGAAGAGCATTGCACCCCTCGGTAAGGCTCACCACTGTGTCCAATAAAAACAGGGGACTGGGAGAGTCAGAAACGCTTTGGCAAATAAGTAAAAGGAAGACTATATTAAATGAAGTTTATAGAAGAACAAGGAGGATGACCAAACAAGAGCCATGCCGGTCACTTCTTAATTACTCTATCTGCTAAAGAGACAGGCAATATTTATGTAAATTACACAGTCTCCACGTAGCACAAAGAAGTTACTGTTCTTCCTCCCTCTCCCTCAATGAAATTTATGATTCTGCAATTTATTAAATCCTTCTCTCACATGTGGAAATAAATAAAAAAAATAATCTTTGAGACACCCCCAGAGGAGCACAAGAGGCAGCCAGCTGATGCAAACAGCATGCAAGGGTTTCATGCAGGAATTAGGAGTATTAAAAAGGGGAAGCAGATACTTTAGAAAAATTTCTGATAGAGTTAGTGTTCAGGTTAGGCTGCCCAGGGAGAGAACTAATGTGTTCTCGAGTCATTACTGGGGATTTTTGGTGACTGTAGTGCCATTCATGAAGCAGTTACCCAGATCTGTAGTGTGAACAGCCAAGATCTCATGGCTTTCTGATTAGATTTAAGGAAAATGCTGTGGGGCCCTCATGTTTCATGCCTTGGAATTACAAACTGCAGTGACCATCCTAGTACTTAATGTATAAATGCATTTAGTGTAAACAACAGGCCTGAAAAACTGCAGGCTTTATTATCTGTATATCAGAGTCTTTTTCAGTGTTTTAGGAAAAAAACATGTAAATATGCAGACCCCGAGGTTTCCACAGAAACCTCTGGTTAAAAAAGAAATGACAACACACTCACGTTCAAGGGGAAAGGGCAGTATGGCTAAGTGCAAAGAACAGCTGGGGTATATGTAATGTTACAGTTATTTTTCCATGTTTCCTCTAGGATGAACCAAAGACCTTGTTTTGCTGGATGCCGAATGCCTTAAAGTCCCATTACATGACTCAGGAAAGGACCTTAATGGTTTTATTGGGAACCATATCTGCACATATAACATGGCCTTTGAAGATGAAAGGATTTTTTTTTTCCCACTTCCATTTGTTGCCTCTTGGTTGACATGTTCCTATATGGACACTCAATCCCCAGATATCTGTTGCCTAATCAGAGACATCAATAACATCCTCACTGGGAAAACTCTGGAACATCTATGAAAGTCAGAAGTGTGAGGAACAGATCTCAGATGATGCAGATGCGGTCATTGCTGTATGATCAGATAAGCAACATTGCAAGTTCATTTTTGTATGCTAAATAAAATAAAAATGTCAATATTTACACATAACCTTCAAGGCTCTTACATTTGCAGCTCTTTAGTATTCAGTGCAGACCGCATTTTCTTTAGTCCGTTACCAACAGCTTGGAAATTTAGTTAGAGGATACAACCCAAATGTTCCTCCAAATGTTGTTTCCAAATGGTCATCTTGAAAAATGCTGTTTTAAAGGATGAAACCTTTATGTGAAGATATAAGAGCCCATGCACAGAGCAATATAAACTGCAGGGAAATCATCTGAAGATTAAAACCACTAATGATAAAGATATTACTGTTAGGCATAGTTTAATTTGTTGGTAACTAAATCACCAGAGGCTTTTTACAGGCTGCTTGGAACCTGACTATTGTGTACTGCACATTCAGCCTCTAAGTGTACAGTGACACAAACAAATAAAAGCGATCATAACAGTTGAAATGTAGTTAGAGACACAATTGAGAACATCTGTATTGTAAGCAGAAATAAATTAGAAATACTGAAGTGTTTTGTAGCTGTGAAACTGAGGGATAAAAAAATAACCTACAGCACCTGGATTAAGCAGTTATAAATAATGTATAAAGGAAAAATCTCATTACCCCCTGTGTAAACTCCCCCCCAATGAAATATATTTTATGAATGTTGCATCACAGTAATAAATGCAGCATTTGTTTTCCCCATAAACTTTCCATTTCATGACTATAAGATAGTTTGGATTTGGAAATAATGGCCAGCAAATGTACTGTTTGCAGGATTAGTTTCCCTCAACACGCAGCTTTGAACTGACCTTCAGTTTTTTGGGCTAAAGAGCAGAGACTTAGACAGGCTTAGCAGAACTCATCTTTGTGCCTACAAAGCTGTGGCAGTGTTGTACTCTACTTGCAACAGAACAATACCACATAAACAAATCCAATAGCACCACAAGAGAGTATTTTTAGACTGAGCCTTGAATGTTATAATTGCCTGATATCATGGAAGATTTTATGAGATTATACTAGATAAAGACTATCTATGAAAGTGGAAAGTTTTCCCTTTGTAAAAAGCCAGGTCTTATAGCAGAGTGCTGCACGCTGCAGGATACAGTTTCTATTTACATTAAAAAGAGCAAGTGAACGCTTCCTTTCTAGTTTCCAGTTTTTCTTTGCAAATATTCAGTTTTGTGTAAAGATGCCAGCACTGAGTCCTCTCTTGTGTTAGCTTTACACTAAGTCAGCTTTGCTGAAGTAGTCAACAGATTAATTCGAGATTTAGGCAGTGTATTACTGTCAAATTGCACCATTGGCTTTTCTGTTGAAGATACCTTGATTTCCCACACACGAAAAGGGGTCGGCTTCCTGATGATCCAGGGCAGCAATCACTGATCCCCTTGGGAGATTCTCTGAATGATCTGTACACCCGATACGCAATCACCAAGGCACAGCGTGGTGAAACGGGGTTGAGAATGGGGATGGGAGGCTACAAAGGAAGTCAGCATCTAGAGTCAAATTAAATTAAAAGGATAAGAACTTCCCACTGGCTGAGAGAGATAAAATGTCACAAACATAAAAACATTATAAAGTTAGGTTTGAGTCTGGAGTGCTTTCCCTTTATGATTAATGATTGGGCTCAACCAGGATGGGAAAGGCGAAGCAAAGTTCCTCTTGAACTAGCTTAAAAATGCCACAGCAGAAGAAAAAAATATAGGAACATCAATTTAAAAAAATAACAAAACAAAAAAACCCTCTACTAAAATGTAAAGGTCAGGAAAGATTTGGGTGTTTTTAAATGCTGTCTTGAAGAAATTTCATAAAGGTTAAGATGTCATGTAGTTTCAGAGTTATGGGCACTGGGGGGGGTCCTTGAGTGCCAGCTATTCCTCGGGCCACTCGGTGACTGTGAGCCGCAATGACAGTGGACAGCGGGAGGCTGGCAGATCAGAAGCTATCACTGTGCCACTGGGGAAAACCCGTGCCTTGCTCCCCAAAGAATGAAGAGCTGTGCGAATATTTCAGCATTTGAGATTCAGGCAGTGGATAAAATACAAAAACATCCCTTAAATAACATACAAGGGTCTAATTTAAATTGCCCAGAGCAAACATATCCAGTGTTCAGGCTTTTCAACTCAGTCCCCTGTGCCCAGAAGGAGCAGGAGGCATGGTAGAGATGTTACTCGGAGCCTGAGGAGCTCCTGGTGGCAGACTCCCATGTGCAATGCAGTGGCTCTGAGCAACACATGGATCCCTCATGGTTTGAGATCCCTGAGGGCACATGGTTAGGCAGGGCAGACAGGAGCAGTAACAGTTCTTTTTCCAGGTCTTACACATGAGAGCAGGAAAGCCAACATGACTGTGGAAGAGTTTGAAGGGTGAGTTTTCCTTTGCCTGCACTCTCCTATGCCCACTTGGCAGCTGTTCAGCTACCTCCCTCCTCCTGTGGGCTCCTGCACCCTGCTCCCATTTAGCACTGACCTGGCCCTCCTGCCTCACCTGTCTCGTTCTCTGGTTCCCCCTCTCTCCTCTGGTATTTAGCTCCCTCATACAGCATTGCTGTTTCATATGCACTACAGCCACTGAAAAAAACCCCAGACTTTGTGGTTTGATTTTCCCACTCTCATCTTTGTGATTTTCAGACTTGAGTTCATAACCCTGGAGTAAGGTATCTTTCTCTGCTTCAACTATTCCCTCCCTACTTCCTCCTCAGATTCTTCCTGGAAGTCCATTTCACCTTACTTTCTGCTTTTGACACACTGGCTAGCCAAGTGATCCTGCATACTCTTTCAAGAGCAACTTGGGGAGGGAAAGGCCTGTGATTTTCCTCAGGGGCTGCTACCCAAAGCTCCTGAACGGGGACTGTGGATGTAAGGAAAGCAGAGGACTCACCATCGTCTCTCGGCAATTGAAACCTATTTCAACGTGACATGAATTTCACTTGTAGACAAAAGGTGAACTAGGAAAAGGTGAACTATTTGCTTTGAATGACCAAACAAATGCTACATAGAGACCACAAAATAACAGAGAAAGAAGAAATCTTAGAAAACCTATACTTGTTCTGGACAAATGTTACAAGGGGGGTAAAATTCCACAAATGTCAATTATTTCATGGACAGAAATAAAAGACTGATGTTATCAAAATAGGATCAAAACCCTTTTTCATTACAAATACATGGTACTTTTCGAACTGGAGATGTAACGAATAAACTGATCTTAAGTTATGTTAGCCTTTAACCTCCTTTCCCTGCTTCTCCTTTTGCTTGTTTTCTTCCTTTCCTACATCCATCTGTTGCATGCTGCAGGCTCCCTGTGACAGCTACCATGAGGCCTGATCCTCAGCCCTCTCTCCGGCAGCTTTGAAATGCTCAAGAGAAGAGCAGAAGAAAAGGCAGGTTTGTTCCCTTGAGGACTCCTTGGGTTGTGAGATCTTGCTGAAAAATCTCTTGCCCCAGCAAAAGCAACAAAGCAATGGCAGGACAAGACACAGCTTCAGAAACCTGGACTGCCAACCTTAGTATGAGAAGAGGAGAAAAGTAGCCTACCTTTGTTTTCCCAGCCCTTCCTCAGTCAGATACTATGCGTAGCAGGGTATGTGTAGTACCATAGACTACGGGTCTGACCACTTGCCTTTTTTACTCTCTGAAGAGTTTCATACAAAATTACAGGGCTGTATAAATAGTTACTAAAATAAAAAATACTAATGCCACCGAAACTTCTCACAGTGCTGTGTTTCTGTTTCCTTCAATTATATAACTGCCTGCTTCCCCAGAAACATCCTCCAAAAGTTGCTATTTTTTTCTGCCAGTCTATTACAATTATTTCTCTGAAAAGCTAAAACACTCTGCTTTAGGTAGTAAAGCAAGATATTAGCCCAGTAAGCTTTAGAAACAGCAGCAATGAAATTAACTATTCTTTATCGAAAATAAATGCTTCTTCATCATTCTTATAGAAAACTGAAAAGTTGCATAGTTGAAATGATTTCTCACTCAGTGAACAAAGCCATATTCTTTTGTGAGGTGTCCACTGTGTTCACCTGGGTAGTAAAAGACAGAAAACCCTGGCTCGTGCACTGGGAAAGCAGCTCACAGCATCATCTCCCCTTGTCCTCAGCCTCCAAGCACACACTGCGCATCCTCAGGGCCTCCTGGCCACTGTCCCACATAGGTCTAGTTTTATTTATAGTTTCTCTCAATAAAGAAAAGGTATTCAAACACATTTGTCTTTCCCCCCCTTACTTACTTACTTTCACAGATGCAGATGTATTGACATGCATATGTATGTACACGCACACAAAACATTCACCCCTACCTTATTCTTGAGTTTAGTGTAAAAATGATGTTGAAACACATTATTAGGGCATATTTTTCTATCTGAATCTGGCTAGATTTTTCTCTAACAGCTGCACTCTAGATTTTAATTAAATAATACCAGTTGCGCCTTATTTAACTAAGCCAGCACATCTTCCTTATGTTCGGGTATATTAATTTTTTCTATTTTTTTATTTTATTTTTTTTTTTAATGAAGAGGTTTGTGTTTTGATCTGTAGCTCTCTACAGCTCAGAAAACCTTCCAGTCAGTGTAACATTACATAGGCATAGGCAGGGGCATTATTTCTGCCAGGGCAAATCTTGGCTACATTTTTAGCAGGCTTAATTTAAGCCAACAAACTTGTCCCTGGAAAACAAATACAGGGGTAGTCAAACTCCTTGTGCCCTTGGCTCTCTGATTTGTTGCTGCAAACCTACAGGCAACAAGCTGAAGGCCATCTTCCCATGCACATTCCCCTTAGACCACAAGAAGCAATTAGCCTTTGGAGTCCCCACCTCTGTTGTTAATGCTATTTAGTCCAAGAAGGTTTTTAGGGAAATTGAACATCTACAGTGTTTGGGTACAGTGATAAATAAAGATTTGTAATGGATCTCCCACCCAGTCAGAAGCTCAACATTTGCTAAACTCCCTATAATGGAGCCAAAATAAACGTGTGTTACCATCTTCGATATCCGTGAATGACACTTGCGAAAGGTTCTTGTTCAAGTGAAAGATAATAGGAGGCTGAGCATCTCCTTCCTTCTGGTAGATACTATAATATCTTGTAAATAGTTTGTTTTTACTTCATGCCTTTTAACTGGAAAATGTAGGTCTTGATACATTTGCCTTCCAAATATACCGGTGAGCAATAGAAAAGCCCAGAGAGAGTTGGAGCAGGCCAACAAAATGGTTGTTTTTAGGGAATAAGAAATCCTCTCAGCCTTAACCCAGTGAAGATCTTGCTCCTTAAGAGGAGAGTCACACAATGGCTGCTGAGAGCTGCCTGCAGAGGTTCGGAACATGCACTGTGAGCTGCATCTCTTCTATAACACCTATGTACCACGTTCCATCACCAATTGGTCAGGTGCAAGTCAATGGACTAGCCCAGCTGTGCTCTCGTGTGATTTATAACAAGAAAAGCAGGGTGCAGTTTCTGTGAAACTTTATTACTACCTCGTCCTTGGAGGTGACAAACAAGTTATCTGCCATAATTATCATATATGCAACTATAGGAATAAACAGAGCATGCAGGGTGTGCTGCCCAGAACCTGCAGGGTGGAAATAGTCCCCTTGTTGTGCTGGGTGGAGGCAGCGGAGAACAGAAGCTATTACATACCAACAGCTACCTGCAAGAGCAGCAATACCTAAGCCTGTAACTATAAGACAAATAAAATGTATATACTCGCATCCACAGGGAAGAATTCTGCCATTTCTGAAAGAGCTGTGAAGATTTTCTCAGCCATTGCACAATTTGTCTCTATGATACTATGCTTCCAGTGTCATGTACAGTACATCCTATCTGTCATCAAAGTCAATCTCAACGGCTGCTTGACATGGCCCTAATCAAGACAGATACAAACCCCAGGAACAAAGGTATCACTGCCCCCACAGCAAAGTTGACACAATTGGCTGGTATGTTTATTTAAATGGCTCATATCTATCCTGTTAGCACATTCCAAATCAAAGTCCACATTGTTTATTTTAAAGTGAATTTCGGTCTCCTGCTCTCCTTTGTTTATGAATGTCTGTGTTTCTGACAGCTGACAAAGGGCACGCTGAAGATTTACAGTATCCACAGCTGGTTGTGTGGTGCAGTGGGACTTTCCCCACATAATTTTGCTCTATGTGCCTCAGCCCTAGAGAAAACTCCCCATTGAGCAGCCTCAGTGAGAGCCGAGTCCTGCGGTGAGGACGGTTTGCCTTGCCCTGGTATTGTTTTTCACTTCACTGTGGGCAATTTGCTCTATGTCAAAGCCTAGCAAAAGCAACCCTGGAAGAACCTGAAGTCCTTTCTCAGGTAGAGTACACAGAAACAGCGCCGGTACTGGCTTCAGTGTGCTTCACGCTCAGCCCAACCGCTTCTATGCCCATTAACTCTGACACCAGGCAAAATGGTCACATGGCTTTAAGTGGAAGTAAAATTTGCTGTACCATATAGGCTCTGTTTATTTATACCAGAGTAATTTCACTGCCTTGTTACTGCTGTAACTCTGAAGAGAGGCAACCTAGAGACTCCTGCTTTTGCAAGTCCAAATCCTATCCCCCTTGGCAGGATGCTCTCTTGCACACCAACTGGAATGGAGCAAGGACAGATGGAATAGAGTCCCTGAACTGAAATACCCAGAATCTTTGGCTCCACATCAAAAATTTAACATTTTTGGCCATCTTTGGTCAATATGCTTCACAATTTCCCAGTAGTGGCACGACATGGGGATCTATGTTGTTCAACAACTCCACATTTTTCCTTTACCATTAGAAACTTGGTGTTCAAAACCCTTGTGAGATGGCTATGGCAGCATCATATTCTCTTTCAACTGCACACATGCCAAGAGGGAAAGCTACACATTTGCAATGCTTATACGTCACATCACATCACCTTTTAGTTTACGGAAGCCCTCACTAAGACTATCAACACCAGGGTGGAGAAATACATAAGTGAGCTCCCTGCAGGTGAGAAGTGCACAGGAAGAGTCCTGGTGTAATTCTTGACTATTCCCAAGCACCCGTGGTTAAAATATGTTCAGGCGTGTGTCATGTGTTTTAGCAACTTTCAGCTCTAGGTAAATAACATTCAGGCTCTTCGCCTTTACTCTGCAAAATGTTCACTTATAGATGTAATAAATGGTAGCACTGGACAAAGAGACACTTGTTGCTTGGTTAGACATATGACCTGACAAAAGGTAAGAAAAAAATAGACCCCCACAAAAAAGCCCTAAGGAGAACAAAAGAAATATGCCAAGAGAAAATATGACACACATACTTTATACATCTTTAATTTCTGTTGTTTTGGTTGGAAAACAGCTGCAGGTGTCCTCTAATTATATCACCATTTTCACAAATATCAACTGTCATATTTAATTTGTTACATTTACCATCCAGCCTCCTCAAACAGCACACTTCTTTCATTACACATTTAGTGCCAGAGTTTCTAACATTCAAGCTAACTTTCAAGCTAGTCAATTAATGCATTATTTACAAGTGAAATGTTATTAAAAACAGATTCTTAATTTACTAATGATTTAGTAGACCCCAGGCAATATTCCAATTGGATTTTATTGAAATTGGAAGAACACTTAGAACAAAGGGGAAAGTAATGTCAAGGATATTTTGGCCTATTCATCTGTGCTGTACTTTCTGTGGTATTATGTCTACCCCTACATCTTCTCTCCCTTTTTTATATTGTATTTTTAATACATAACCTAACCAGTTGCAGCATGATTGAGGGGAAAGGTCTATGAAAAATGAAAACCAGCACAAACGCTATTGTGAGTTTTGTTTTTAAAAAGCACCAGGCAGTCTGGAATGACTCAATACACATGTTCACCATACAATACAGCATATTTTGATTTACAGCGCTGTTCTAGCAGCACAGCAGGTTAAGAAGGTTAGAAGTCAAGGGAAATTAAATGTTATTAGCATTCCACCATTGTTGTGCTGTACAAAAGTGAGTATGTAACTTTTCAAATGCATTTTTAAACTCAAATTTGTTTCTGAGGCTTTTAGCTTGTCAGAAACTTTTACAAGCACGTGTGTGCTTCTTTGTCCCTCTCATTTTTTCCTCCTTTTCTTCTCCTATCTATGACTGTTCAGGATGTTCATTAAAGACTAATCCCACTCCTACCTTCTCTCTTTGCCAAACTGCTACTACCTACAATAACGCAGTTGTCATTAAAATGTTGACATTCGCTGTTTAGGGCCACTTAATACAGGAAATAGCTGTGATTCACTGGCAATACTAATCAGTTGCAAACACTAAGCATCAGCATTTGAATGGTGACCGTGATAGCTTCAATATACTCACTGCTCTGTGTTTGTTTTCATGCAGGAATAAATGAAACCAAAGCAGGAATTCATGATCAGGTGTGTGTTTTACTCCCACAGGGTGGTTTACCAACCTCAGATATGCCCAAACCACGCAGCTTCAGTTTGGCTTTAAGGGCAAGGAGGGGGATGCTTGGTTTGGGGCTCTGGCACTCACAAGTATATGAATACCTAGCTCAGACCCAGGTGGGGACATCTTCACTGGGAGAAATACGTGTGTAAGGAGGCTAGGGCAGGGAATGTCTAATTTAGGCACAAGAGCTCCAGCGATCTTGGTGAGGTTAATGAGGAGGCTAATGGGTGTTTTCAGAGAGCAGATGGGGCCCCAGGTCTGGTTGTTTCTACCCACATAAAGCCTGCATCAGAAGAAACTTTGAATCTGTGGGCAAAATATTATCACACCTGGCTAAATGAGAGCCAAGCCAGACAGGTCTACACAGCTACTAACTCCCTTAAAGTGACAGGAGAGGCAAAGCTGAAGCCTCTCTGTGCCTTGCCTCAGACTGTCATTTGTAAAATAGGGATAACACTGCTGCTTAACCTCGCAAAGCTGCTACAAAGATAAATTCAGCAAATATCTGGGGTGATCTCCTTTATGACTGCAACAGGACTCACACAAATCAGGCAGATTGATCTGTACGTTTCCCTACTAACTCCTGTTGTATTCAGAAGACCTCCTGTATCACAGAATCACATGGGGTTGGAAGGAACCTCTGGAGAACATCTAGTCCAACCCCCCTGCCAAAGCAGGTCCACCTAGAGCAGGTTGCACAGGAACACATCCAGGTGGGTTTTGAATGTCTCCAGAGAAGGAGACTCCACCACCTCTCTGGGCAGCCTATTCCAGCACTCTGTCACCCTCAAAGTAAAGAAGTTCCTCCTCATGTTTAGGTGGAACTTCTTACGTTCAAGTTTGTGCCAATTTCCTCTTGTCCTATCACTGGGCACCACTGAAAAAAGACCAGACCCATCCTCTTGACACCCACCCTTTAAGTATTTACAGGTGTTGATCGGATCCCCTCTCAGTCTTCTCTAGACTAAGAATGCCCAAGTCCCTCAGCCTTTCCTTATAAGATGAATCGTCACCTCTTAGGTTTGTGTGTGAAGTCAGTTGCATGAGGCTGACAATGAAACGACCATTTACTGACAGTGCCACAAGAGCTGCAATCCCTGCCCTGTCACCAAGCACCCCTGTTCCCTGTAGGCTACTGGATGCCCAACACAGCACTAGTTTCAATGGTGGGGGGGGGGGGGGGGGGGCACAACTGTCCTCAGTGCCTTGTGGCCAAACCTTCTGCTGCCTTGGACCCTGACCACCTGAGGTTCATTCTCTGGTGAAGGGTCCTGCAAAGCTACAGCCTTTATCAAAGCTTTGACCCTTATCTACCTCACCAAAAGCTGCCAATAGTCAGTGCTGACCCAACTAACCTCCAGTGGCTGGTTCAGAGGACACAGAAGAGCCTTCTGCCAGTCCCAATCCATCTAGCTTAGTTTACGTGGAAAAGGTAGGGGCTCTGGATTTAAAAGTCCCTGCTCACACTTCTGCTGATGAACTGTTGTGCTGGAATATTTCAAAAGAAGTCATCAGAAAGTTTTAGACTTTGCAAACTAATGCTGTGTTTATTCAACTTTCCAATAATTCCTCTCTACTATCTGTGTTTCACATACCGTGAAACTGCACTACACTGTGCAATTGAATTAGTTGTACAGTGACTCAAAGGCATTAAACAATGACTTTGATATTTTAAGTACTGTCTAGGAGGGATTTTTAATTCCTTCCTCATAATGAAACAAGCACCACAAGAAAAACCCCACAGTTACACAACCCTGAAAGATTGATTTTCTTTTCCATCCTGGGTAGACCCCTCTGACACAGCAGAACAAAAAATATCCTTAAAGCCTTCAGCTTGTTTAGTAGCAGAATAAAAATAAAACAAGCATTGACACACAATTTTAATGCCACCCAGTAACACAAGAAATAAGTCCCTGTTCTTATTCCACCTTCTAAGTCCACAGGATGTACTAGGAAGGCGAATCCTATGGGAACTTTTCAGATGCTGTTGAGTCTATGCCAGTCTATGGCCAGCCAGTCTATTAAGAACGGCTGGAGAGCTGCCTGGCAGAAAAGGACCTGGGGGTGTTGGTCGACTGTCGGCTGAACATGAGCCAGCAGTGTGCCCAGGTGGCCAAGAAGGCCAATGGTATCCTGGCCTTTATCAGGAACAGTGTGGTAAGTAAGACCTGAGAGGTGATCGTCCCCCTGTACTCGGCACTGGTGAGGCCTCACCTCAAGTACTGTGTCCAGTTTTGGGCCCCTTACCACAAAAAAGACATTGAGGTGCTGGAGCAGGTCCAGAGGAGGGGAACAAACCTTGTGAGGGGTCTGGAGAGTAAGTCTTATGAGGAGAGGCTGAGGGAGCTGGGGTTGTTCAGTCTGAAGAAGAGGAGGCTGAGGGGAGACCTTATCGCACTCTATAACTACCTGAAGCGGGGCTGTAGAGAAGCAGGGGTCAGTCTCATCTCCCAAGTCACAGGAGATAGGAGAAGGGGAAATGGCCTCAAGTTGCGCCAGGGCAGGTTTAGATTGGATATTAGGAAACATTTCTTCACAGAAAGGGTTATCCAGTATTGGAATAGGCTGCCCAGGGAAGTGGTTGAGGCACCATCCCTGGAGGTGTTCAAAAGATGGGTTGACATGGTCCTCAGCAGTATAGTTTAGTGATTTTTTATTGCTTATTTCTTATTTATTTTTTTGTCAGAGTTAGGTTGATGGTTGGACTAGATGATCTTTAAGGTCCCTTCCAATCTAGACGATTCTATGATTCTATGGGTAGAGATGTCCATCCTCCTCCAGCTGCAGCTCTGTCTGCTTCAATGGCCACTGCCCCAAATATGGGGCTGGTTAGCAAAGCCCTGGTATTTGAATTGTTCAGGGTAAACCAATCCATTTTGATTGAGACAGGTTAAGGAGTGCCCACACAAACAGCTTAGCTGGCAGCTTGGAAGGAAATGATAACTTCCAGCAAAGGAGTAGTGACAAGTGGCTGGAAGGAAGAAAGCCCCACTGCTGGCACATCTACAGCCAGAAGAGGATTTGCACTGAGCCTGAACCCCTTGCTAGCAACCCTGGAAAGCTGGGGAGAGGGAAAAGAGGAGACGGCTGTGCTTGCGCTCACTTGGTCAGCAGGACACCCAGGGTGGCACTGAAAAAAACAGCTGGTGCATCAACCATGGGGCTGAGATGTGCCCCAAAATGCCCCCCTCACCTCATAGACAGCAAGGGGATCGGCTGCCACTATGGCGCAAACCATGCTGAAGGACAGCCAGTTCCACAAAAGACTCTCCAGATGGGTTTTTGCTGGAGACTGTGCTGGAAGTAGAGGCGGAAAGAGGGAAAAATGAGTGAAGAAATGCTGTGAAACTATTGGCATTAACTGCTAACAGCACAGGGCCAGGCACCTAAGTGATGACTCACATCTGACAATAAATACATGAATAGTTGTTGAAAGCTTGTTTGACTTTCACAAAGGGGTTTAAACAAACATTTGTTTGTTCATTAGTCTTGAGCAACACTTTTATGGCAGGAGATGCATTAAACCTTAACATATATCTGCAACTGAGATATTTGGTTGTTTTACAGATTAAGACACAAAGCAATGCACACTGTTTACACAGAATGGCCTTGAAATACCTGTAATGGAGTGAGATACAGTTATTAGACACTGGCACTGTGAATCTTCATTCTCTTGAAGGTTAGTTGGAATGCCATGTCTCGGAAGATAAAGCCTTAAAGGGCCCGGTTCTGCTGCTGCTTGTGTGCCTGCATCAGCTTTCAGATTCCCTGGCTAGTTTTAAAAAGCAAATGAATGAAATCTACTTCATGAATTAAATTATACTGGTGTATGGGAAAGTCATTCCCTGTTATAGCTGGTGCTGTAGAGCGTGTACTACCACTCACAAATTTCTCAGGACAGATCACAGCACAGACCGCTCTGTCCTGCATTTGGAAAATGTAATTCAGGTAGGAAACCCCTTCCCCAAATATCCTGAGCTGAGAGCACCACAGCCACAACAATTTTTTTGTGTTAAAATATTGCCATGGTATCAGACGGCATGGGCAAGAAGCACACATCAGGCTCTGCGAGGTGTCTGCCTGCAGGCAATACCATCCTTACAGCCCTTTTGTGCTTACTGGAGACTGGAGCCTGGGCCAGCTACCTGCTGGCCCATGTCCTGCTGCAAGGTAGAATGGCTGGTGGGCTGTGCTCAAGTCACTCATCGAGCTCTGACTCGAGAGTTGTTACGGCAGCTGGAAATCAGGAAGATCCATCATGCCTCTCTAGGTGGTTGCAGGAAGAGGGTAGGTCTGAAGTCATTAAGAAGGGCTTTCTCTTTTAGGGCTGTTTTGTACAATTTATGCTATGTAAGGTGTTCCAGCAAAAATGCACTTGGATCTATATATATTTTCAATCTACAAAGCACATTGGGAAGATTTGGTAACCAAATCCTCAGTGATGTAACACCGACTCCAGCATAACTATTCTGATTTATACCTATCAAAACATAATTATTCTCAAGTGAACAAGTTACACTTTGCCTTCTCTCTCTGGGTAGTCTTTTCCTGTGAGCAGTGCTGTATAGTGTAATGTTAGATGTGATGAGGGTCAGCAATAACATAATCACAGACCTAAGGTCTCCAATTTATCTGCCTCTGTGTCTTCACCTCGTCTCACCAAATGATAACATAAAAGGTTACGACGTGCAAAGCAAAAAGCCCAAGTTGTTAACTTCCTGAACTTGAAAATATTACATTCCCAAAATCATTGCAAGCACAATGTACTTGACATCCTATACAGCTGATATGAATGGAAAATGACATGCAAATATTTCACAATATAGTGGCATTATTATCATAATAACCCTATGCATGTATTTTATATGACAATGAAACCTGTACATTACTTGACTTGGTATAATTCATCTCAGTATTTCAGATGTATATTAGCAACACTGGAGAAAACTTCCACTTAGGGGGAAATGATAACCAGCATCTTACAATATCGCTATGTACCCATGGCAGTGAAGAAATGGGTTTTATCACTGAAGCCACTGAACATTGCTTGACAATATCTTCTACTTCTCTCTGCCTTTCTAGGTAGAAAACCTGTTCAAAATCTGCCCATAAAGACCATATTCTGCTGCAATTTTGGAGAGAGATCTGACCACACTGTACGTCCTGCCGAGTTCACTACCATTAATACTCACAGTGACCACAAACTTTGTGGTAAGAAATTACAAGAAAATTCATAGAATAAAAGTAATAGTTGGCATGAGAGAATTTCTAGGTGATCTCAACCAGAAGCTCAATCTAGTGGTACATGCTGTGGAAGCACAGAAGAAACATTCAGTGAAAGCTGACATCAGTCAGCCGTATTGCTTCCCTTTGGGGCTGAGTTACAAGGACTACCCATAATAGACCACACTGACTTTAGAAGGCTTGATATTGCAAATTCTTTTGTGGCTGTTTTGTATTATAGCTGCTAGTGCTAATTTTATAGCTTAGAAGCACAGAGAATGACACGTTGTGCTCAGAAAAGAGGAAAAAAGAGGAGCTATCCCTTTCCCACACTTGAATACAACTGCAAAATGTGCAAGTCTCAGAAAAGTAAATCATCCTGAAAAGAACTTCTGCTCATTAAAGAAATAACAACCTCTTACATTGACTTTTCTACCTTGTCTTGCTTCTTACTATACACAGCTGCATATCTCTCAACATCTTCCTTTAAGCCTCTGATTCCTCCTACTTAATGATATTTTCCCGCCTCAAACTTTCTCTAGAGGTGAGCCCAAGGGAGGCTGAAGAGCTGAATAACCCTGAACTTGATAAACATGGATTTGAATTGAAATGCTTGGCACTGGCCACTTCCACTTTGCTCCTGCAAACATGACAGCCAACTCCATCACTCAGTAAGGTCAACCCTTATCTCTTAATTTCCTGACTGGATAAGAACTTTTCTCTGCCTTGACTGATGCTGCTGTAGATATTCAATCACTGTGGCAGTCTTTCCTCAGACCTCTTTGTGTCCAGCAGTTAAACCCTATACATGGTTGGACATGAATTCTACAGAGGTGCAAAGTCTTAAGATATAAAAATACAGAATTCACTCCTAGCCAGCAATTGGTAGGAGAGCTGATAACCACCTCATTGCTCTGGCACCAGGAAAAACGGATTTGTTGTTTGGGAGAAACTGAAGTGTTATAGATGAAGCCTGCAAGGGGAAGCTCCTGCTTCAGTAGGAGGACTGCACTCAATTTACTGTACAGTTACAAGAAAAGAAATTCAGATCAGCTTTTAGGGATAGCCTAAAACATGGAAAAAAGGGCAGCTCAGAAAAATGCAGATGCTTTCCTGAAGGAAGGGGAGCCCAAACCATACAGTTTAGATGAAGATCTGAAATTCTCCAAGTCTGAGAGTGGTTGGATGTTAGATGTTTGTCTCATCTCCACTGCTTTTCTGACTCAAAATATGTTGATGCTTCCTAAAAAGTAGTCCAGCTGGGCCCTTCTAGAAGCAGATTCTCAAATGCATAGTCTAAAAGCTGAAATGGCAGTATTTAGAAACAGTCTGAGGAGGCTGCAGGCATGTCTCAACAGAGAACAGAACAGGGTCTTAGCAAGCCTGAATCCTGTGAAGGATTGTAGGAGGGCAAGTTATGAGATGGTCAGGCACTGTACCAAGTTAACTCTGCTACACCCACTTGCTTGTCATTTGCTTTGAAACAAGAGAAAAAAGGACTAATAGCTGAATAGGAGAACTCAGTTACCCCAACAGGGGAGCAGCCTCCTCCACTGGACTGTCATTCTTTTTTTTCTTTTTGGTTTTGATGCCATTTAGCATTTAAACAGGTGGCATTTGAGTAGAATCAGTTTCTCATAACACTGTACCTTATATATTGAGTACCAAAAAGTTATTTCAAAGGCTGTGTTGCTATGTGATTGCAGAAACAGCAGTGCAGGAAGAAATGTCACCAATAAGAGCCTTTGGAAAATAGAAAACATTTAGCTGTTGTGAGATTATTTTTCTCTTTCTGTTTTCATTGTTTAGAAACATAGAAAACGACTGTAGTTTATATCTGCACTTTTGATAGGTTGTGTGACTCACACTGTGATTACAGCAAAAATATCAAAGTGGGAAAATATACATAACCCATGGTTAGGATTAAATGCAGGTCGCAAATAATCAGTGTTTACAGCACATTTAACCTGGGTGCAGTACAGTTTGTTCAGTTTTTATTTAAGGCTGAATATCCAGTGTTGTGTTTGGAGTAGTAAGTGTACCACTGACATCAGCAAGGACAGGACTCGCCTGCTGAATGCCAAACAGAGTTTTGCTGAGCTCAACAGTCTGGAAGTTCACAAAACAAGAAGCGTTTCTTGCCATAATTAAACTGCAAAAAGCATTTGCTTAAAAAAAGTTTTAATTACAATTGGCGTTTCCAATCCCAGTGCTGGAGGCGGTTGTCTTACTGAAAATTGATGTCCTTCACGGCACTGGCAATAGACAAACCCAGTGGAAAAGCCCGTAAACAAGTTTCTAGGCAAATTTAATATTGGTTTAACCACTGGAGAAAGCATTTTGGTTGTTACCCTATTATTAAAACAGGTTGGAAATGGATTCACACACTCTCCTCTGCTGAGTTAATTGTCATATGGTTGGCATCACAGACAACATCATTTTTCAGCAACAGGGCCACCTCCAGCACTAAGCACACAAACGCCAATTGTATCCAAAAACTGCTTTTCAGTTCTACTACCCATATGAACATTTTGTAGTTTATTTGTGATGAAAGACAATTCTTTTCCAAGAACAATAGAACTATTGGTCTGAGTAAAAGAAAAGAAGCTGGGAAACAGCTTTTCAACTCCATTTGAATTGTCAGATAAACTGCTGAGCACTTACTGTTAGGCAAACTTAGGGCCTATTGGAAGGATTAGAAGGCATGAATATTAGACACTCTGTGCCACACATCAAAGAACCTGTGCCTGGGTAGGGCTGATGAGCACTTACACTAACCTGCCAGCTCCAGAAGTACACAGGTGAATGCTGGCTGTGGCTAAACTGCGTGCCGCTCTGCTGCCCTCGGCTTCAGCCCCAGAGGCGGCTCCCGGCAGGCTCTGCTGGGGCTCTGACACCAGAGGCGGCAGGTCAGGCACTCTGGATGCCAACTCTGAGTAAAACCATTTCCATAGCCCAAAGTCCTGAAAAAGGGTCTTAAAAAGAGGCCTTGATCCTATGAGTACACTCAGTATGCAGCCAATATTAAAGAAAAGATTATTAGGTTTTCTGCAGTATTGAGCTGTGTGATTCTAGGTGCTGACCAGAATAAAGATGGGTGACAATTTTCATTTTTACATCTACAGCTTTCCTCCCTGTGCTGGAGAGCTCATCAGGACTTAAATGAATAAGACATGATGCAATGCATTAGATACATATGCATCTGATACAGCCTGACTGATTAATTAGTTGGGGTGAAGAGGTTTGGGGATAGGAAGACTCTCCCCAGTGCCCATGTTGTCTCCCCTCCCCGTGGCCACACTGGGTCACTCTCTGAAGGCAGGCTCTGTGGCACAGAGCGAAGGCTGCATTCAGTGGAGGATGGAGCCCAGCACGCGCTGCGGTGGGGAGAAGGGTAGAGAGGACTGGCAGATCCTTAATGGCGTATCCACACATTCCCCGTTTCTATCTCAGGGATGTTACTTGATCTTTGGCTACCAATTAGAAAAAAAAATAGAATTTGAGTAAAATCATTACTGTCTTTTATACCAACTACTGGGCTAAGGGCAGGTAATTAGGATTGCTTTGGCCTCACCCACTGGGTTTAATATAAAACATACAGTGTAAATATATGGACTACTTTACGTTTTTAACAAATTTGCTGACATGGTGCTCCCACAAATTAAGAAGCAAGATCTGTACCAACCATAATTCCTACAGAGCACATTTCCAAATGAAACACACAGGTAGGGTTTTATCCAGTCTGGCAATTGAACCGATTGTACCTGAGTTACCTGGCCACTAACAGCTGAGCAATCAGATAGTGTGATGGATTAACATTTCTTAAAAGAGATTTGGCTAAACAAATGTGAATGGCAGAAAGACACAAAGCAATGTGATCAGCCCACAGACATGCTCTCTGAGACAAACAAACAAATAAATTACTCATGGCCCAGCTGTAATCTCACTACTGATCTCAGCTGGATTTGGACCAGTACTGTAGCCTAAAACTGACCTACTTTAGGAGAGAATCAGAGGTGAGGCCTCTATGTCCTGTTACCAAGCCCTTGAGACAACAGTCTCCATTTTTAATGTTTTATATATGTTTTAAAGAACTGCAGTGCCTGGAGCCTAGTATACAGAAACAGTTCTACAGTAACATGCCAGGGAGCGTGTTTGATAGAGAAAAAATAACATATATAAGGAAGCAGGTTTCACTTATGGGCTTCCAAGGTTCACTGTAAACTGCAATAAGGAAAAAATATATGAAAAACAGCTTAGGTTATACCCTTAACTGATGTGAACAGGTGTAACATCATTGCTGCTCCGACTCATAATTCAGAAGACAATCTCTTCCACATTTTTAGAGCTCTGGTATTAGCCCAGTGTTATTTTAAACACCTTAATTTACACACTTCTCCACATCATGTTTGGGTTTGCTACAAACACTGTAATTTCTGTCCAGAACTTCTATCCAGAATTTCTACAGAGTGGCTAATCTGAGTCTGGGATGGCTCCTAGCTACATGTATTTGAACTTCATCGTTCAAACGAATTAAACTGGATTAAGCACATCCTGCAAATTGCTGGGGGGGTCGGGGAGGGGTGGTTCTGCTGCCAGAGGGCTGCTCTGCTGCATTGCAAAAGTCATGGCCCCTCTGCCTTGACACTTGGAGACAATTTATACTGTCTGTTTCACCCTTGGAAAGACTCACAGATGGTCCGCATGATACCCCATATTGGTTTTATGATAAATGGATAGCATTGTTGCGCTACAGTAAATGATATACTGCTTCCGAGGACAGAAGAGCTTCTGTAAGGTGCACCTACCACTCAGCCTGTTTCAATTTTCTTCACCTTTTTTGTTTTAGTTTTGATTTCTTTTATCCTTTTCTGTTTTGGTTCACTCTGTGATCTTGTCCTTCCAGAGCTTTGGGAACACCTATTTCAGCAGATTCCATCACTTCTTTTGCTTGTTTTGTAGATAACTTATTGAAATCTTTATACTTGAAAACATGCAAAAGCAGCTTTTACGCCTTTGGGTAGTTCTTCACTATGACTCTGGAAGCAAAATGGCTACTAGCTCCAGCTCACTTAATATCTCCACCAGATTTTCAGGCTCTGCTTTGTATCTTCTACAGTAGCATTTGTATGTCCATAAAGAAGGCATAAATACTTTTTTGGGGGGAGATCTGACAGCTTTTCACTTAGGGACATGTGACAACTCAAAGGGAAAGCAACAGAAAATCATACAGTAATCCCATGGGAAGAGCCCATTCACCAGGCTCTGAACCAAAAAGTATGCCACAGTCTGGCTCATTAAGAAACCCAACAAGGAATAAAACTGACAATAACTTTAAACTCCTTTATCTTTACTGAGGAAAGCGGCAGGGGCAGTAATGATTGCTCTATCAAGTGAACACCTAGCTCATTGCATTAAGGAATACAAATCCGCTATCAGAATCAACCAATAATTATACTTTTCCAAAGGAAACAAAGCAAAGCCCCCTCATTCCTCCCAGAGGTGCTCTGTGGCAGCAGGCAGGGTGGGGCAGCTCTTTGCCAGAAATAAACTCAATCCCATTCCTTCTCCTGGTCCACCATGAACCGTGCCAGCTTCAGGAGCCCCCTGCACCGCCTGTACTGCACAAACTGCCGTTCATAAAACAAATCATGCCATGATCTCTGAGTCACGCATCCTGCTCAGAAAGGGGATTTGCTGTGGTTTGCAGTCCCCTGACACTGCCACGCTGCTTGTGGTACAGAACATGAAAGGTGCTGAGTTTGTCATTCCTGTCTAGGATCAGAAGTGCCCACAAAGTCTGCCAAAAGCAAATGAAGAGCTGGCAGAGCCTGGGGAGAGTGGAAGTTTATATGAATCACATCTTTATTTGTGAGAAGTTTGAGGAAGAACATGATGTCAGGTTAAAACATGTTCAGAAAGGAATGTAGCTTGCAGGACTAAACTGAAATTAATGTGTGCCTCTACAAACCCTGCTGCAGTTCTTGGCGCCTGTGACTGGAAAAGGGGAGTAAGGACAGTTCTAGAAATGCAAAACTATAGTTTGAATGCTGCCAACTAACATTATGGTGCACGTATGGGAGAAATAAGAGGAATGAATATTCAGAACTCCAAAAAACCCATACTAACTTTTTTTTTTTCAAACTACATCCAGACTGCAAGATGCTGTTACTATTGTTAATAAGCCATAATGATCCAAAAAGGAGGCATCCTATTAAATAAATTCCATTGCATTTTTCTGGCAGTTCACAGCATAGGAAAGTTCCTATAGTTGCTGTCACCTTATCTACTGGTAACTTAGAATACTTGTTGCCAATTTTTGGATTCCTTTTTTTTCACAATACTTGTAGAGAGAAAGAGGGAGGATGCTAGGGAAGCTTCAGAGATTATTCTACAAGGAAGCATCAAAAAGAGAGGGAGGAAGAGCTTTCTCTTCATGAGACATTATACCGTTTTCTCATTCAAATAAAGTTTTTTGTTCAAAGATAAAAGCAAGCAACTCTCAGATACTATAACAGCATCACCTTACACCTGTACAGGATAGTATGCATTTAGTCCTCTACACTGAAAAGAAGCTGAGAAATATGCATGAGGCAGTTGTTTTTCTCATCTTCTATCAACTAATCACAAAGGAAAATCCGGGTGACAAAATCCCACCCCAGTTACCTTTGCTACGGAATACTCTTTTATTAGGTAAAAGTATGTGCTTGCTTAATTTTAAATCTGCAAAACATTGGTTTTGAATGGCTTGCATGAAGCTGTGGAAGTGCCCCTTTCCTAAATTTGTCCACACCAAACTTTGAAAAGGCTGTTGTGGGAACGATGCATAGAAAGAAGTGCCTGTGTTTCATTTTGCCCATAAATGGAACTGGATACATGGCACTGGATGATGTGGAATGTGCATGGGATCCTGCTTACACAGCCTGTGCACAAACCCCAAATATTTGCAGGCACAGTTGAAAGCAAGCTCTGCTCAGAGCGGATGTTTCTCTTCTGTATGTAATGTTACAGAAATGCCAATCATGTTAGTAACTTTACATCACAGCAGACTGGTATGGCATTAAAACTTTTCTGACATGGAGAACAGTCCTGGGATAAGATGATGCGCAGGATGCCTTTCAGAAAAGCACCATTTATTCACTAGCCCCCCTTTTTTTTGTTAACAGATAGACTTGCTAAATTTATCATGTGGTAGTAGCTGGATGGCACGTTAACAGGAACATTCACAATGCAGAAAACCTCACGTTGTCGAATACTGAAATTACTCGTCTGAAAGGATCTGTTCCCAAAAAATCTTAGTTATCTTTCCATTCACAGAAAATAGTCTGTCTAATTTTCTCAGGGACCTTGGATTCAATTCTGACTTTGCTTAAACCAGCTTTGCCTGTGTGACCTCAATCCCAGTTTACACCAATATTTCTGAAAGGCTCGTTCTCTCTCGCTTGCATTATACTTCAGCATAGTAGGTGATTCAAACTTCTGATTTGATATCGATGTGACTTAGCAGATGTAGCAACATGCTCTGCTACATTTCTTATAGCTGCATTGTTTTTTCTTCTAAAGCACAACATGTATAATAGGACAATCTAAAGAATTAGTGGTATTATTGTTCTAAAATATCATTTGGTCGGCGCATACACATTAAGGTGCAGATTTCACCCTGAGCTCCTTATCGCTTTGTCTCCTTGACCAAGGAGCTGGGACACTGTGTTCAAGACTAATTCCACCACAATATATTTACATGAGCTGTGGAGGAACTAGTAATTTACCAAACAATATCCCACCCACTATTGAATCCTCCTGGGTCCTGTTCCAAGTCGCCTCGGAAGGCACCAGCGTGGATATTGCGAAGGAGGGTAATATAAAATGGAGGTTTGAGAACAGCTCCAAGCAATCAAGCCCTTTTTCCCACTGCAGTTAATGCTGAATAGAAGATCATTCTAATCCTCCTTAAATTGCTGCACAGGTGTTACAATGCCTGGTTTACAGCTATTCTGTCTTGCCCTCCTTGAGTGAACTATACCCTTTCCTGAAGTGCACCTGGGCTCACAGCAGTTGAGCACACAAAACCTCCTGTGAAAACTCCCAGCAAACAAACACTGTATACAGTAATCCAGAAGGAATAAACCTAACAGTTACTGCTTGATATTTGAACATCGTTTAATGAGTGCCCAGAATTCATCTGTAAATGCACATTGTTAATTTAGGGCCTGCTATTCATTAATTAGAGGCTTAGTGGCAAGTGCCATTGAGCTATCTGCAATGTTTAAGGTTACATCAAGCCCTAGTAAATGGCTTGCTGATAACAAGATGCATCCATCTTCATTACTTGGCCACTCCTGTCTGAGTTTGCTCTGCTTCCTGTAAGGGCTATGTCACTTGGAACTGAAGAATTAAACTTTTATCCAAACCAGATTTTGCACTTTCACCTCTTTTTATTCCTTGAGTAGTTCCAATTTATTTTACTTAAATGACATTGGATTACCTAACAGGGAGAGGAGCAGTAACTTAACCTAAAACAGTCTGCAGATCTTTAGTTCTGGGATAGAGTGTTGCAGTGGGTTAACATTTATAGAAACCATTACATTTTTATTTTATCTGATACCAGCCTCAGCGTAAAGAAATAGTTTCTCATTTTTCTTCTCATAAAGTTACAGCTTAGATAGGATAAAAAAACAGAGGAATACAGGAAATTAATTTTAAATCTGAAGAATAAATATCCCTTTTTGTTAAAGTTTACTTTTGTAATGTTACAGTCTCAAAATATATATCATTCAAGGCAATCATAATTCAAGTGAAATAATTCACAAACACCATAAAGGCATTTCCATGTAAATCCTCAGCTATACACGTGTGTCTGTATGTGTTCATCCAGGGAAAGATCACTGTAGCTCGTCTTTCCCTACTTTCTATTAAACATGCTCTATTTTGAGCAATAATTCTACTGCCTGGGTCTAGGGAGATGTAGTTGAACCTCATCATCGACTTCTTAAACTCACTGTTTTCCCTTAAAACTACAAGTATGAGAACTTAAAATAGGAAACGAACCTCTTTTGGCAGATGGTCTTTTAAGTGTCTGCTGCTAGATACACGTAATGCTACTTGGTGCGGTTGTTTAACACATTAGGGTGCTCACAGCTACAGCCTTTTGCTCTCTCGAACCATAGTTCAATTTTAAGCATCACTGCTTGGGATAGGTAATTGTAATCACAGTGGAAAGCAAGCTTCTGGATGTTGATGCTCAAACTACGTGTGTATGTAGGAAGGGAAGAGAAGGAGAGGATGTTTGTTGCAATGATAGCTCAAGGGAGGGTACCAGAAAACCCTTATGCCATTTTGTTGGCACACTTATCACAGAGTGGCAGTATAGATGGCAGGTTTCACTGGGGAAAAGCCTTCCGGGGTGTTACTGCTTGGTGTGCACACTGCCAGCTGTCCAGAAAGTGTATGTACCTTTCTCATATGTAAGCAAGTAAAGGAAATGCCAGCAGACACGGGGCAGGCAGACGTAGGGACCATGGCTATGGCCAGTGCACCTCTGAACTTGCTGGGCCGGGTTGGTGATGCAGAGAGCACAGCATTAACTCTATAGATGTTGTACTGCACGTGAGAGATGTGTCTTCCGCCACCTTTGACACAGCTACCAAATCACGGTGAATAGCAACTTTTACATTTACAATCAAATTCCAGGAGGGTTAGTTGTACTCATGTATCATTCTTCCATTAGCCTGCATCTTCGTTAGATACTAAATGAGAAAATAAAACTGAAAGGGTGGGGAGAAAAGACAAAGTAGACATAAAGCTCGCTTTGTAACATTTAGACACAAAGTTATCTACATTATCCATGATTGAAACAGACAATCTTAAGCTGAGTATTTCTTAAATTTACCAGAAGGATGAGCTGGACTCTTGAGGTAAGTGCTCTTTGAAGCTAATGTGCTACTGTACAAAGAAAGCTTTTTTTTTTTCCTTTTGAAAAGATAAAGCTAATATTGTGGTGGCACAGGCTACAGTGATGCCACTGAAATGGAGGTCAAAGCTGAAGGTTCTTTGCTAGCAGAAAGCAAGATAGAAGTATTTTAATTCTTTTTTTATTATTATTATTCCAACAAAAATTCTGTTCTAGCATCCTAAGCTATACATGCCGGTCTCTGGATAAGAAATCACTCATCCGTCCAATTTCTATTATTCAATATTGCATTAAAAAAAAACACAGGAGGAAGAAAAAAAAACTTTGGGCATCCTCAGGTCAAGGCGATTTTTAAAAAGGTTAAAAGCTGTTCAGAAGGGTTACAGTATCCATAAAGGCAAATGAGATTATATTTAAAGACCGATAGAGAAAAAGCAATAATTGAGATAAAATGCTACTGTCTCAAAAAGGTTTAGACTGAGGAAATGCTGATATTAAAGCAAAGAAATTGAAAGACTTACAGATCAGCCATCACATCAAAGACAGCAGAGAATTTAATTAAATTTGCAACAATTATGTTTACTTTTAATGTTTACTAGGTTTTTTACTTTCTTCCATCATTGTTCAGTTAAATATTTTTGTAATAACTTGGGGAATATTGTGATTGTGTGTCTCCAACCACCAGCTGTCAACTGCTGACCTCCTGCATCTGTAATGTTGCAAGCCTTTGTCCTGAAAAGAGTTATGATGTTTCAATCAAATACATTGTGAAGTTACAAAACCCATAACATGATCTGGATAATGACTGCCTGGATACACTTATAAAATATATTTTAGAACCCCCCAGGGAACAGAGACTGGAAAAAAAAAAAAAATCACAAACATCACCCTCTGCTGTTTGCTACTAATTGAATGAGTGATCATTACATGAGATAAGTGTTGAACGTGAAGCTTGCTGCTAAGGTGTCTGGTAAATAAACTGCACAGAAATCCAAAACCACAAAATACCTGGGTCAAAACATCAAGGCCCTGAGACGCAAGCCATAAAAGTATCCTGACTGCTAAGCTGGGCACAGGATCTCTGTTTAGCCCACATAATTTTGGTATTGCAACCTATTGAGAAATTACTATTTGGATTTCAAACTCTGCCCTTTTCTCTGCTGTGACTTTTACCCAAGATTTACTAAGTCTCAGAGGCTGTAGTGATTATTGCCAAAGTGAGTTGTGATAAATAATTGTTTCATACGCAGACCAAAAAGTCACAGCAATAGCCACCAAAGAGCTTTATTTGTCTATTCTGTCTGTGACTCAGGAGCTTATTCAGGTTCAGGGACACCTACACTCTCTTGATAGATCCAACCAGTTTCGAAACTGAGGAATATGACAAGCAGGTTGTCTAGAATATAAATGCCCAAACTGCAGCACACAGACCAGTTGAAAGTGGTACAAGGCTTGACGCAGAGCTAAAAGCCATTTGCTCCTCTCCCTCCTCATGGTGCCATGATTGGCCATTGCCACCCTTGCTGCTGTGTAAGAAGCAAGGCAGCAAAACCAGTCTGGGAACACACAGGTTAGAAAAAGTCTTGTAATTAAAAACTCATGAAACTTAGCCATTCTCTGTATGCAAAGGATTTATAAACAGAGAGCGACTTCTCCGATGTTAAATCCCCCATCCCTTCTTATTCCTACAGATGCAAACTAACTTTCACACAAATACTACTCTGTATGTTGAGGATTACTCAGGGTCTCTTCCATTTGAACATCTTGTGATGGGCCAGTCTGCAGTCTCCAGTGTGGGTGATTGGCCCCCTCAGTCACTGGGATTTTTTCTGCTCACTTACTGAAAGCCAAAACCTTTGGGACAGTCATTATTAGAAGAATGACAGATGGTGAATAACAAATTGTTCACCTTCAATAGCGAATTTTCAGAGAAGTCATTCATGTCAAAATGTCCAGTGGTTCTGCAATGTGCTTGTGAGGGTCTATCACGAAGAGGTTCCTAGCTGCCTGAGTAACTTGATGAAAGGACAGCAATGCCATGAATTCACCACTTGTGTTGGAAAAAATCTTTGCACATTCCTTTTTATATTATTTGTATCTGTTTGTGGTAGGCTTTTTTTTTTCCTCTCTGTTACCCTTTGTGAAGGTGTCCAAGAGCTTGGCTGAAGGAAATTTCTTTTATATTAAAAAAAAAGTTGTTAAAACAACTTCCTGAACTTGCATTTGTTTTATTTCAGCCTCTGGGGTTTTCAAACAGGTGAGTTACCATCTACCAAAATCATAAAGAAATAAAAATGAAATAGAAAAAGAGCTATGAAACATGTTTCAAAAGAAGGGACAAACCAAGAAAGAATTGCACAGGTCTGTAAATTATCATTTTAATTTGGGACCTATGACAACCTTGACAATGCCCCTCTATGTCGCTCTCTATTGTCTCTATTTATATCGTGCCAATTTTATTTACTGTTCATCTAGCAAATAAAGCCTGTCCCCAGCACTCAGAGTGCCAGGCTACAGAACTGCTGTAAGTCTCCTTGGAGCGGTGTTCAGCCACGGGTAAACTAGTCCTGCAATGAGATGCTCCCTATTCTCTCTTGAAGATCCAGAAAGAAGAAACTCATTGTTTATGCTGCAATTTTGATAACCTAACTGGCAGAACAGTTATTCAAATTTTAAGCTTCTAAATGCAGCAAGATCAACCTGGCCATCCACATAAATAATTTTGACATGATAAGTATGCGAGTGCGATGATAACTGATAAGTGAAGCAATTACCTTGCTTTTTTGGATTATATTAAATGAAGATTCTGATAGAGTAATGAAAAGAGACAAAGCAGACAAAAAGGCGGCTGTAGAGCTTTTGGGCACTGTGTTATCTCTATTATACCATATTGAAATAGAGAAGCTATCACCAATCATGCTTCCTATGTAACTTCTAGCTTCTAACGGTGAACAATGAATAAATTGTCACAAGACAGTAACTGATAAATTGGGATTGGCAGTGCTTTTTAAACGTGTAAATAAACTTATCAGCCCCTCACCCTCCCCAAAAGGCAGTACAGTTTGCAGAGGATTTTTTATTTTGGTAGTTGTAGCTTGCAAGTTCTCCTTTCATTTACCCACCTCAATTGTCCTTTATTTGGCCATCAGTTTTAAGTAGCCACTTCAGCATAAGAGTTTACTCCAGCACTAGCATCCTTTCTGTGGTGTACTACAGAGCACTTTCCTTTTGTCCCTATGTGTTTTTTACTTTGGCTGTTATCCTCCTCTCCTAATTCCTGCCATTCTAATTAGAAGCTGCTCTAATTATATGTTTTTATGCTGGCTTTTATTGCATGCAGAGGCATACAAAGATATAAATAGCACCTCCAAGCAAAGGTGCCCAGATCTTAGTTTCTAAGAACAACTTGCAGACATTGAGTACCTCATAGATTAATTAGAGTTCTCCAGAACGGTGCTATTTCTCTCCGAAGACCAATCCCAATTCTTTCTGAGAAGAGATTTTGCTACTGATTTTGGCAGGACCTGGCCCAGCATTCTTTTTGGCGGGGGATCATGTGCTGAAACTGATATTTGTACATTGCATCCTTTCAAGACAAGGCACAAATGGAGGGGGAATGTCATTCCCTTGTTAAAATTAATTAAGTAACCTAACACCGTACATCTGGGGAGAGGACAGAAGGGGAAAGGAAGTTCTCCTTGTTCTCTGTTTACCATTTAAGCCTGCTGCACGCTGCAATAGCATCACAGTGCTGTTACTAAGGCTTCCTATGCTCTGCAGCCAGCTGGGCCTACAGGCAGCGGCACAGTTCCTGCTTTGCGGGGTTCATTGCTTTGGATTGACCGCATCGTATCCCTGGTTAGAAACTTGTCACACTTTTTTTTCTTTTAACTTATCATAACTACACCGGAAAAGCCAGAGAGTTTGGAGATCTTGCTGGCAGCAAGAAACAAACCCAGTAAGTCATGGAAAGCAGTTGAGAATTTTGGAATGGAGAATGGGCACAACTTCTTTCCCTGATATCAGAAACAATGGAAGGGATCTGTAAACAAGCAAACTCTGACAGCAAGCATCTGTCACCCTTCAGCTTCTCACCTTGAGATCTGCAGCTGAAAAATCTTTGATAACAAAGGCTAAACATACTGACAAACTATAGTCCCCTCTGAGTGGCTCCATATTGCCATTATTAGACTTCAGAATTAATGCTCCACAAGGGTGCATCGTTCTTGTACGCTGTTTACTTAATCAGAAAGAGTTTTTGGTTTGGAAGCCTACCTGTGAAAAATCAGGCAGATACAAACTAAATTTTACTTCATGAAAATGAAAGACTGCTTTTCCTGCTATTTTATAGGAGGTGGTAGATTATGTGGTAAATTCTATGGCTGTAGAACTGCATTAAAAAAACCCCAACTTTGACTACTACCTATTGTTCTACAGGATCAATCGCTCAGATCCATCTCCCACCAAAGTCAATGTCGAACCTCACACTGAATTCAATGCTCCTACTACTTATTTAAAAAAAAAACATTTTAATTGACTCAGAACTACCCAGGCGCACATACATCTTGCCTATGTAAACACATTTGTGTTCCTGCTACCCCCGCTATCTGTTTCAACCCATAACATTTCTTAACCTATATGCTCAGTCTGCACTAAATTAGCAAAAACTTTTGTCGTGTGTTGGATGGATAGTTGGGTGGGGCAGGTAAAGGTGAGGGTCAACACTCTTGCCCAGCTGTCCAGAGCAATTTACAGGCTTTTTCCTAGCAATTTCTCGGAATGCCAATGACATACAACCATTAGTGGACCTAGGAATGTCAGCAAATGTAAAAATGACACATTTCAAATTCAATTTACTGGAACCAATTTTTAATCAGGTAAAGAGTCTGTATGGGTTGCATCAGTAGAATTGGGCTTATGGCAGTATCAATTTCAAAAGCACTCATATGGGTCAGAAATTTAAAGTCCTAAATGTAAGAGTATTAGGAGAATAAATATCTTTGGTTTTCAATGGAATCCAGACCCCAGAGCCACTGAAGTGATTTCAGAAGCCTGTATTTTGCCCTTGAGAAATCGTATTTCCACAATCTATTTTCTACTGAGACATGGAACAGACAGAATTACTAGGCTATAAGAGTTGATTCTCATACAAAAGATTACATGATTTGCTAGATCCTGTTCTTTATGATCATTGATAAAATCAAGGAGAAAGACTAACTGCCTCTTCTTGTCTGGAACTGTGGAATGCAGAGGATGGGCTGATAGAAGAGGGTGGAGGTGGTTTGCAAAGCAATAGATTAGATCAACTTCTTGCCACCTAACACAATCACAACATTTTCCTTTCATCTTTACTTTTGGCCTTTTTGGCCTGCAAAAGATAAGGAAGTAGACCAATTGCCTGGATTTAGAGCTGTAATTCTGAGTGATTGTATAGAAATTGAAAAAAAAACCTTTATTTGTGCACACAGATTTTTCCTGGGACCTTTTCCCAGTGTTGGAAACTTCCTTTCATGCTAAGCACACATTGCAGAGGACTGAGGAGAAAAACACGTATACATGATCCTCTGGGATAGTATCTCCAAAGAACACACAACCACTTATAAAACTGTTGTTGACACCCTGTCTCCTTACGCTTATCTGAATCTTGTTTTTAGTCACCCATTCATACAGGGACTTTTTCCCCCTCTATATTACGCAGGCCTGAACTGCCCAGGTTTGCTACAATTTGACCTAGACAGCCTTGAAAGGTGGACCTGTGCAAACCTCATGAAGTTCAACCAAGCCAAGTACAAGGTTCTGCACCTGGGACATGGCAATCCCAGGTACAAATAGAGGTTGGGGAGAGAATGAGCAGCTCTGAGGAGAAGGACTTGGGAGTGCTCATGGATGAGAAGCTTGACATGAGCCAGCAGTGTGTGCTAGCAGCCCAGAAAGCCAAACAAATCCATCAGAAGAAGCATGCCCAGCAGGTCAAGGGAGGTGATTCTGCCCCTTTACTCTGCTCTCGTGAGACCCTACCTGGAGTACAGACAGGAAAGACATGGACCTGTTCCCTAAGACAGGAAAGACATGGACCCTTTCCTTAAGACAGGAAAGACATGGACCTGTTGGAACGGGTCCAGCAGAGGGCCACAAAAATGATCAGAGGGCTGGAGCACCTCTCCTGTGAAGGCAGACTGAGAGAGTTGGGGAGTTCTCTTCTCAGCCTGGAGAAGAGAAGGCTCCGGGGAGACCTTATAACGACCTTCCAGTACCCAAAGGAGGCCTACAGGAAGTATGGGGAGGTACTATTTATCAGGGAGCGTAGCAATAGGATGAGGGGTAATGCTTTTACATTGAAAGAGAGGAGATGTAGATGAGATACTAGAAATTCTTTAAAAAGTAAATCTTTACTGTGAGGGTGGTGAGACACTGGAACAGGTTGCTCAGAGAAGTTGTGGATGCCCCATCCCTGGAAGTGTTCAAGACTGGGCTGAATGGGGCTTTGAGCAACTTAGTGGGAGGTATCTCTGCCCATGACAGGGGGGTTGGAACTTTATGATCTTTTAGGTCTCTTCCAACTCTAACCATTCTATGATTCTATGAATTTCCCCCACAATCTCCCTGGGAGTGTTACTTTCTATTGAAGATGTTCATGCTTGTCAGCATCTCTTGTCATCATCAAAAGTATCCCAGATGCAGCAGGATGCCAACCAAGTCCTGCAGAGCAGAATACAATGTAAGACTTCAGTGCCATGTTGGTGAAGATGCACATTCAAGGATGGGTACTGCAGAACAGCTACCTGCTGAGGTAATATTTTCCCATTGCTTTGCATTCTTTGGAAAACTGATACATGACGTTTGGTCTAGCTCTGTAGTAATGATCAGATATGTACAGTGAGACATTTGGTATTGATCTACTGTACTCCTAATCAGAAATCAAACCTTAGCTTATGACAAAGTGTAATTAACTATTTTGTTAATTACTATAATTATCCTCCCCACATTTATTTTGACAGCAGTCAGTAGCAGAAAACTATTTCCTTAAATTGCTGTTGCCTATTATGAATTACAAATTCATACAATTTTGACAAATGATTTTATTCTCCTTTTAGCAGCATGTTCTGCAACAGACAGCTTTTCAGAAAAAAATGCCCATCAACTTAAAAACCAAGCTAGAAAGGTCATATACAGAAGATTAGCTATACTGGAGCTAACAAGCATCACATTTGACCAAATACAAAATTCTTTTTCTTTCCTCTCCTGTGTAAGGTTCTTTTGACACCTAGATGACATTATGAGATGGTGGTAGGGGGTGAGGGTGAAGAAGAGAAAGAGGAAGGAAAAGAAGAAGAGGAGGAGAAGGAAGAAGAGTAAACCAGAATGGTTTATAATAGTCACTAACCCAGATGTGGCCAATGGGGGACAAACAGACCAAATGTGACCCATTAAATTCTACAATACATTTTGCCCATTGAAACTTATCCCCTTTCTCTCTCTATTGTGTGATGAAGAGAGGTAGAATAGACAGAGACAGCACGATACATAGGTGGTGCCCTGGGACTTAGTACTTGTTACTAAGTACATGGTTTTACCATGTCCCAAATAGGTGACTTCGAAATGAGATGTGATTGTGGCCAGAAATCTTTGAAAATGCAGGAATTCAAGTGGGAGCTCTTCATATGCTTTTAAAGCTGGAATCAGACCATCTGCTCTGTGCTTCATTTAGCAACTTCTATTCTTAACTAAAATACTTTTTGAGCCAGCTGCTTCAGCACTGCAATTCCTTCTTTCTGCCCAGCAGAGCTCAACCTCTGGGGAGGACTGAGCTTTTAATACAGTGCATTGTCAAAGTAAAACTGAGGTTCTGTTGCTGGGACAAGGTTTACCAAACAGCAAACAAGGCATGTGGCATTAACAGGAAAATTGCTTGCACTAAGATGAGTCTATATTTTCCATGTGTTGCATCTCCCACTAGGAAAAGGAAGGGCTAGGGAACCCTGGTACACTCACTGGCTGCCTCTGTGATTTGCACTTGCAGAATCTGATTGCTCCTGAGTAGAATTCTTTGTTTCTTGTCTGTACATAAACTTCTGGGGTGCTGCTGACTCTTTGGAGGTGTCAGGGTCATATTTTGAAATGACAGAGTGGGTGAGCAAAGCTGGACCACTAAACTGTTTCAGTACATACATCCCCTTTGTAGAATGGCAGTGATAGAGTTAACTGAGTTGGCACCTCTGATGTGAAAGTATAACACACAGTTTGTTTCCTAAGTGGTAATGACTAACATGGTCAGCAGTTGGTGCCAATACTGAGCATTTGGTTAACCTCCTAGTTTGCTTGTAGCAAAAGTAATTTACTCAGTACACAGACATCTACCCCAGTCTAATCTCCTTGACGAGAGATTACAAAGGGGCAGCAGGCTGAAGTGACATAAAATTCCAAATACCATATCTATTTTTACTCATTGACAATAGAGTAATATCCGTGGGACAAGGATTAGTAAGCAGAGAAAGATATTCTTTCTTAAAAGCCAGCTTTTCTCCCTGGTTTAAAATTACAGTCGAGCAGATCTTCAAAAGTGAAATAAAAAGTTCATCACTGGAATGGATTTCTGCAGTATGGATCTATAGGAGGTGAATTTCGAAATTACACAAAGCCATACAGAAATGAATGTGGTGTTCATATGTAGGGCTATTTATACAGGGTGTACTCGCTTGATTTAAGAACAAGAAACAAAAAGACCAGAGCATGAGACATGCGACTAACCACAAAAGGACCAGGGAGCTTGATTTAACTGAAACACTGATGTGGCTTGTGATACGTGGTGAGCTTCTAGAGTCACATGGCATGATAACAACTTCAGTTGCCATTTAAAAAATATGCTATTTTCTGCCCTTGTTATAGAGGAAAGTTTGAAAAAATGACTGATACACACACACACACTGTGTATTCTGTGTATATCGTGTGTATACACACTGTATACAAACACTAAAGAGATAAAAAGAGCCGAAACGCACTTAATAGAAACCTCATGATTTAGCCTAGTTTCATAATTTTAGGGTTTCTGAATCATGGTTTATGAATGCATGGGTTTGGCAAAATACCATCATCATAACTAAGCAACGGCTTAATAAATGAATCTAGATGCATTAACAGGATGTGGAATGTAATGCCAATAAATACTAGATGGGAAATGAAATTCAAATAATGAATAAATTTGAAGAAAATTATAATTTCTGAGATATATCATGAATAGAGACAGAGGGAAGGGCCTACTGCTTAGTTACTTTACTACTTTTACACACAGCAGAAATTTACCATCAATTTAATTAGATCAGAATCAAGCCAGCAATTAGCAATTTAAAAAAACATACCTTGAATATATTTATGTAATAATGGTTACTGATAATTTACTGGAGTCAAAGTCAGCAATGGCACCTGTGATATTCTTTTGTAAGGGAAAACATACACAAAAAGAAGTTTTAAAAAAAATCCATTAAGTGAAATATTTGGGACCATCAATAGACTGATGGTAACCCTCATGCCCATTAGTTCTCCAACATCTGAATAACATTTCTGTGCATTTCTACAATTTTATCCAAACCCACGTATTGCCACCAATAGACAGACAAGGGATATAGAATCCAACCCAGACCAGACCACAGTCACATGGATTTCACTTGCTCTAATTCTACCAGCTCTGCAAACTCTGCTCTACTCTTCCCTTTTTTCTTAGACCCCAAAGAGAACATACTAGGTCTTGATAATGCTTCTGAAACTAAAACACCACCAATCCTAAGACAAAGATTCCCTTGAAAACCTGACCTGTGTGTTCTGCCATCCCAGGGGGCAGTGGAGGTAGACATCCAAATTCATCATCCAGCAATACCTAAGAGCATTTTCGGGCTGCTCATGGTTCACTGCCTCACTGGTGCAGTCCTTGTGACTTTCTTTGATTTCTCACAAGGATGGTTAAACATCCTTTTCTTTCTAGCCCCAGTTCCAGTCTCAGTCAGTCCCAGTGCTTGGCAAGAAGCTTATTACCCATTGCACCACCTCCCCAGGCAGGTCCTCAAGGTGTCCACCACTGGCTCTGGGGTGGGAAGTGGGCCACCAGAAAGCTGAGCTGCTCTAATGCAGTCAGCCTGTGCGGGTTGCAGGATTTCTCATTTTCACCAGCGGCTTATGAGTGAAACTTCCCAACCTGTGCTGCCGATCTATCCCTCTCCGTATTTTCATCAATAAACGGTTCCCTTTACCCCCTTTGCTTGCCCTTTCCACCTTTTTAAAAACAATTTCTCTTTATTGGTCGTATGATTCAATAAAGTTATTCTCTTGATAAGTGTGAAAGGTCTCTTTCTTCTTGCCACCGCAGTGTGTACTTCTGCAGCTCCCCATTACCACAGCTTCCGCTTCAAACTATCATCTTTAAAGGTCACTTGTTTCCTCACACATGCAGTCAAGCCCAACAATGATTTAATGACACCTGAAGAAGCTTGTATTAAAATTACCCACGGTGCAATCATAAATAATTATTAAGCAAAAGAAGTGGAAAGCAAACACGTTTCTTTTCGAGAAACCAACACCAAAGATATTAGTTAAAATGTTAAAGTATATTAACCAATTACATAAAACCCTTTCATATTGCCTTGCTTCATTTCAAACATGGCACGGGCTATTTTGTCTGTGAACTCAAGTGGAACAAAAAGCTGCAGAATGCAATTTGTGTCAGGAGCCGGACTGCGGAGGGACAACTAATTCTAATTAGTGCAAATTCCCCACGGGCCACCAAGAGGCCTCGCACAGGAGCTGCTGCTGCCGCCGAGACCCTCTGCCCGCAACAGGTGGGCTGGGGCACCCGCCATAGCCCTGGCGACAGCTGAGGGCAGCCCCTTCGCCGGACACCCCTAATTAATGGCCTGCACGTCCAGCCTTTGAAATGATATCTTTTAATATAGTTCTGAACTAAGGAAGATTGGCTTTTCTAATTGGCTAAAATGAAAGCGGTGGCAGAGTTTGCCAAGCACCGCTGGGCTGCGATGCCAGTCTCGCTTCAAACCCACAGCCTAAAACTCAGTGCTGATCAGCGCAGAAACGGTACAGCACGGAAAAGGAATTACCGGGGGGAAAAGTCTTGGCCGTCTGATAACACTGGTATTCTAGTGAGCACGTCCCTAATGCAAAATATTTCTGTAACTCATTAACATTCAACATTTGATGCACATTAGAAATATGCTTTTAAAATTCTGATCGATTCTAAGAAATAATGGTGGCAAGGAAGGTACAGGTCATTAACCTAACTATTAGACTTCCCAGCTAAGTGTCATTTTGAACCGCTCAGTCTGAAGCAAAGCCAGGGTAAGAGTGGCTGCCTGATTTCCAGCCTGTCTTCTGTCAAACCTGCTCCCATTCATGAAAACCGCTTCTATGAGAGCACAGCCAGCCCTAATAAGAGAGGCAGCCCCTCCTGCCCTGCCTGCAGGAGGGAAGGGAGAAGATACAACAAAATTTTATACAATATGCCAGTTAGAAATGTTTTTGAAATAACCGAGCAATGAAGCACACTTCACACAGATTAGGATTATAGCATTTGTAGGGTTTTGTGGCAGCTAAACACCAGTGCAAAACTTTGGTTTAATCCTGCTGAATTATATACATTGAGTTATATCAGGAAGATGTTCATCTGTTAGAGATTCCAGTGACTGGGGGTCTGACACATGAACTGTAAAAAACATTTTACTTGACTTGCTTTTCTCATGTACCAGCTGACAGGAAGCTATGGCAGAAGGAGAACTGGCAAAGCCTCCAAGGAGCTCTGCTGTCCTCCCTTCCCAGCAGGCTGATGCTTTGTAGGACTGCTGGAGCTGTGCTTGTGTGCTGACGCAGTGACCCACCATGTGCTTCTGTGTGTGCTGCCCTCCACACTGCCCAGGCTCACATATTTTATCCAAAGGATACTACCAGCTCTACTAAACAGCTATTCTGTATGCCTCTGTTCCTCTGTACTAAGGCTCTATTTAGGGACTTTAAATAACCCTTCATCATCATTTCACACCAGTCTTAAACTAACAGGGTTCGTTTCTCTGCCTTTATTACATTTACTTTTACTACACATTTCAGCTAAAAACACTCCAGAGGGGTGTACCAACTACGACTATGTCACAAGAATGATTTTATTAAGAAAACGCCTCCAATGCTTCCTCATAGCATTTTCCACTACTATTGTTTGGGTTGCACCAGAGGCTAAAATGTGGCTTCTTTTAATAACACATTTGCATAAGTTGATCTGAAAGATCCCCATGTGATGACATTACTCCAGGGTTGTCCTGTCATCTCAAAAAAGCCCGAGGTGCTGGTCCCAAAGAGATCAAACTCAAGAATTAACTAGTCTTCATAAAGCAGGAACATCTCTACAAGCACTAAAACAAATGATTATCATTTCTTTTTGGCGATGGTCTATGCCAAGCTAGAGAAAAACAGAGCTTTCTAACACTGACAATCTGGTATATTGAAGTATGACCATTATTTTTTATTTTCCACATTTTTGGTCCAAAGACAGTTCTGAGTAATTGATTCCCATAATGAGCTATGGTTCGTTAGTCAATTTAATTTATAATTGAATTGGATGGATGTAACTCTGTGTAAAATTGTCTCTGAAGAATCTGTTTTGTTCGTCTGTTCAACTTCTGACAGGGATGGAAGAAAATCTAAATTATTCCCCTCTGCAAGAGGGAAAAACTCTCTAAGTCTCAGCATCCCTTGTGAAATTAAGAGGAAAAATATTTTTAATAGTTGCCATGTAAAAATAATATGGCTTTACTAAAATTTATACAACCCTGACAATTAACACATTAATGGCTGGAATGGTGGCTTAAAATGAAAATCAAAACACGGGGAAATATATGAATCAGACATCCTGCCTGAACAGCTGGAAAGATCAATTTTTACTGGAATGAAAACCACAGGTAGACATTTACAGGTAAGTCATGTCTTACTTCTTTGCAAATACTGCAAAATCTGGAGAATTTGCTTCTCCATGCTTTTATACTGATAATCCAATGATGCAGCTTCACTGGGAAATGCCTGGTGTGAAGAATCAGACCCAGTGGGTTAAATTTTTCTTCTGTTTACAACTTGGAAACCCAGAGTTGCTCCCACTGCCATGAAATGCGGGAGTGCTGTAAATTCAGTTTGCTTTTGTAAAGAGATTTGGGAATTGCCACTCCATCCTTTTTGGCCTTCTCTTGGCCACTGCAAAGTTCATGAAATAACAGAGCAGTATATGAGAATGACTTCTGCTTAGGAGCAGAGGCAGGGAAGAAATACCTTGGGTTACGATTTTGAAGATGAACGTGAGGTTCCATTTTTAAGTTAATTTTGCCCTGGGGTTCCTTGGTCCTCAAGACTCACATACAAATCCACTTTCATTCCAGAGAAAATATTCAGGTTCTCATCATGTGCTGAATATACTTCCCACCTAATTTTTCATGTCTAAAGAGAATCATTGAGCATCTCTGTCACCATTACTGGTCTTAGCAAGATGTACCAGAATTGAAAGATACACTTAGCTTACAAGGAAAAGCAAGTGAATTAGTTCATGCAATATTTGTATTTTTCTATTCAGAGATATAGATATTTGTCATTGATTGTGCATCAGCAGACATATATTAGCAGTAAAAGAATTGCTACACTATTATGTAAGCGTAGTATTTCTTGTAATCTAGCCTCATGCAAAAGCAAAATATACATTCTCTGTTGAAAAAATAAAGTGTGCTGAGAAGCATTGCAATGGGATAGGTGATGATGATCAGCTATTATCAGTCCCAGCAGGCACATATTTTTTCTTAACAGCCGCAGGACTGCTGCTCTGAAAGCCAGGCACAAGGATTTTTTAGTTCAGAGCATTTCACATTGCTTTTTAGAGACAGGCATGCCACACGGCTGCACAAACTCTTATGGCCTCCAGTTAAGGGGTCGCTTAACAACCTCATTTGTCTACTTTTGCATCAAGTCCCCAATAAATTCTGATGGGCAACAAGCTCCCAGGCTCCTTACATTGTCCAGATAATATTTTTTTTTCGTTTTCCTGTAACAGTAACAGTAGAAGTGTTGCATCCAATCTTCATCGTATTTCAGAGTTTGTTTATAACATTTCTGACCTTTTTTCCCACTAGCAAGTATTTGCTCTGGTAGAAGGAATATGAGGTAAGTTCAGTGACTAGTCACACCTACCCACCTTTGCTGAAGTGAATGAGGTCATAAAGGTGGAACTGAGGAGAAAATTTGGCCTATTACAACCATTTAAGAGTTACCACAGGCTGTTTACTTCTGGGCTATGCTACACGGATACAATAGCAGGAGGAGGCTGGAGATATTGAAGACTGTTCTTATTCTTAATTACTACATTCTGGCTGAGAAATTCTTTAATATAAATAATTTTCAGCACTACAAATGCACAGGAGACAATGAAAGTTGCTTCCAAAAAATGTTAAAGCTGACATCAATCATTTATACATAATGCACAAAGCAATGAGGGCAAACTCTTCAGTGCAGATAAGAGATGTCACAGTAAACTTATGTTCCAAGGCAGTGGTATCAGTTACGATCGATCACTTGGTAGCCAGTGGAAGTTACATTTTTACTTTAGTCTTTAAACTCTTTTGACTGCACTACCAAAAGTATTGTTTTAATCTAAAGTGCTAGATCAATATTTCTGATCAATAAGCATTCATTTCCAACTAACAAGGACAATGGTTAGTGGATTCCTTTAAACATTTTCATTTCAAGGAAATCTCTGCTGTTCTAGAAATCAAGATCTCTAACAAAGAGTACAAGAAAAAGGAAAATGAGCACAAAACATAGCAGAGAACTTCCAGATAAATTTAGCTCTTCCCCAGCACAATTTTACTTTCTCCTACGATGCTAAATCAGTAAATATTCTGTATGATGTTTATATTTTAAGTAGTTATAAAATTCAGCATTACCATTAATTCTTCCCACCAAAACATACAAAGCCAAACCAAACAAAATCCAAACCACAAATGACCAAAACCAAACTGACAAACTTCAGTTGTTGAAAAATTAATCCCTAGTGATAAAACACTACAAATCAACAACCACATCTTAGAAAAGTACCCCTGGTTCACTTGGTAGAAGAGCTGGTATATCTTCCATGGGCTTCAGAGAAATCCCTCCACTTTCAGCCCAGATGAAATTAGCCCCAAGAGTAGCAACCCCTGGTGCAACTGGCAGCCAAGAGCTGGTCCTCTTTAGAGTGAGCCTTTCTTCTTGGCCACAGACAGATCTTGAGGACTCAGCTCTCCTCCCCTGTTCCCTGGAAAAGCCAGACACCATCTTGCCAGAAGGTCTTTCTGTCCCTCTCTGCTTAGTCCTGGGCTTTTCAGGGCAGGACACAATTCTGCTTTAAATGTCCTAGGAACTCTAATGCATGTTAGAGATGCATTTGGCTTCAGAGAAATTAGGACACTTGCCACAGTGACATGGACAGACGTTATGCCCAGTTATGAGCCTAACTAGGAGAGAACATGTTGTTTTTAGTGCCTGTAGCTGCGCTTAGCAGTCCCTGCATAACTCAACATTCTCCAACTTTCCATCACCCTCTCACTATGATGTGCTTCTTCTCACACTCTTTTCTCCTCAAGACACTGGTTATTGTTTACATGGCAAGCAAGACTAGAGCTAAAATTTAAAAAACAACCAGATTCCTTCAGCCTGGGCTGTCAGCATCCTGCATGGCAGCAACCATGTGCCTGGTGCCCTCCATCGCCTCGTGGCAGTCCTGGCACTGAGGCAGTGTAAGTTGTTTAACTAGTTTTCCGCAGGCACCTGTTACACAGGGTGTAAAGCAAGGCTGCTGCAGCCACTGCACACCCCCTCCAGTGGCATCTTCCCCAAAGGAAGGGTGCTGAAAGGACTTGAAGCCATGGCCAGTGTGCCTTGTCCCTGGTGGCCCCTGCCTACACAGGGGCACAGAGTGTTGCCCTGCCTATGTGACACGGGCTTGAAAGCACAAACCAGAGCAGAGGATAAAGCCTGCACTCTGCCTTCTACTCCTTCACTGCTGGTGACAGAGCCGTGGTTTGGATTGGGTGCAATTAAAATACAATAAATACTGATTCTATTGTCCACACAGGCTTCATTCCCCTTCACACATCCGTGGCATTACTCTGGGCTTTGAATCAACCCCAAAATTCAAAGCCGTCAGAGTATTTGTCTGTTTTAATTTGTATTTATCATAATCACTGCATTTTATCTGCACTTCCCCCAGAAACATAAATCAGGCAAGATTTGCTCAAGTGCATCCATCCCAATGAACTTTAGGAGGAGTTTGGGCCAAGCTTGGTAGTTCATGCCATCTTTGCTCTTAATGCTATAGATGACATATAGGGGAAGCCAGCTGCTGACGCCAGTTGCATGTAGATTACATTTTTCTCACTGGGAAATGATGGGAAAAGAATTTTGGCTCCATGAAATACAAAGTCTCCCCTCAGACAGAAGGCTTAACACAAAATGAATGGAAGGTCAAACTTTTGCAGGGCTATTAATCTGTTCTGTGACTTATGCAGATTGGAAAATATATGAGAAATGTAAACAGAGTGTTCACTCTGCATTAGATAGCAGAAGATAGGCAGAGCCTGAATAGATAACCTTTTGTGAACACTGGGAAGCTGGATTTTATGTGAGAGCTGTGTAAGTCCTACTCTTTATGGTGCCTATTCATCTAGTACAGTACTCAAGTATGAAGGATTGGGTGAAGGAGGAGGGACAAGAGGAAGAAGGCTGTGGGATTGATGCATAAATTTACCATAAATGGTAAAAATCTCATTGACTTAAGCAAAACCAAGAAATCAGCCCTGCTTTTAAAAGCAATAGAGCCCATGAGTGACACGGACACAGGACTTTGGGCAATACTACACTAGTTCTACTTGAAAAAGTGGCACATTTATGAGCATCCAAAATCACACTAAATCTTAACACAATCTTATACATCATAAAATGCACATTCTATTGCATTTTCCTCTCTCTTTTTTGTTCAGTTTCTTTCTCCTCAGCTATTTTGGCATTGTTCTCCCTTCTCAAGTGTTTTCCAGTCACAATTACTCCCTTGTTTCAAAACCTGGTTCCTGTTCATTTATTTCCCTGACCACGCCTTCTCTACCCTTCACCATAGTCTTCTCCTCAACTAGTCATGACCTCTTTTCTTCTTCTGGGCTCTTTATTTTGTTTTGCTTCTCTTATTCCTCTTCTTTCCTTTCTGCTTTTTCCTACAGACTCCTTTCTATTTGTCATTTCTTTTCCTTTGTGAGGTATTCTCTTTATTTATCTCATCGCTACTTCCTTTTTACACTTTTCCTATCTGTACTGGCTTCCTCTCTATTATTTCCTTACATACTCTAGTTCTTAAAGGTAAGAACAGGATTTGGAAAAAACGGTGGGAATTTTTGTCCTTGTGTAACTATTTTCAAAGTGGTTTTAAAAGCATAAAAGCAAACAAAGGCATCAGTAGAGTGGGGACTCCTTCCTTTCCCTTTCCCTTTCCCTTTCCCTTTCCCTTTCCCTTTCCCTTTCCCTTCTTGCCGGAAATAGACACTTCCCCTGAGCATTGACAGAAACATTCCAGTTTGGTTGAAATCAAGCAAATACTGCATCATCTGAATGGTCCACATCAGAAGCTGATTGGGCAGAACACAGTCAAATCCTTGCTTGCTTGGCTCATATCCTGTTCTGGTTCCAATAATTTTCCTGCTTCTACATCTCCGAAAACCTCCTCTGTATCCCCCATAACATGACTATGTGACTGAAAGATGATTCAGTACCCTCCTGCCACCCACTCCAGCTAGGCATCCCTATAGCCTAGCCCAGAAGAAAAAGATACTGGATTGATTCCACCCTTCTAAGGTCCAGGCTTGTAACTTCGGTGCTCTGAAAGCACCCAAGTCTCTCCTCTTCATGGGGAGTTTAGCTCTCAAGCTCCTGTGCTGCATTCTGAATTGCAGTCCAGTGAGATGTTTAAAAGTAGTATGAATAACTCTCTTTGAGTTCAACACCTACCTGGTGCTCTGCAGCAAACACCAGGATTGCAGTGCCTTCTACCACTACTTACATCAAAACAAAGCAGATGGAAAGAAGACAGAAGAGGAGCTGAACTAATACATGACAACATTCTACTCTAAGCGATCAGCCACAGTCCTGCTGGAATCTGTAGACTGCTACAGGCCCATGCACTGGAGTTTGGGAGCCTCACTGAGCCAGGTAGCTGAGGTACGACACAACTAGAAGTGTGTACAATACACACAGCATATTAAACAGACGATGTTACATGCTTTGGGGGAATATTTCCCCCCAAATAACTGTGGGAAATATTAATTATTTATGGAATATTTGCATAACTGCATAATGTGTCTAGATATAAATAACAGATTATTTGCATAACTGCATAATGCCACTAATCACGGGAAGAAAAGAAGAACAAAATATTTCTGGCATTTGATCACACTGTGTCATATATGCTCTGTGATTTTTCTTCAAGCTCTCCCAGAGAGGAGCCAAAGTTCCTGCATCCCATCAGAGGAACAACAGGTAAATTTCAAACACTTTGCAAATCTTGTGTAGTAGTCCAGCTGCAAGGCCTTACAAGCACCTACAGGCTAGATGGTCTTTTGCACAGACTATTTGTCCAAAACTGGAAAAGAAAAACAGACTATGTGTACAATGTACATAAGTTTCTACAACCAAAATTCACGCCTCTGTCATCCATCTTTAATAATACTGTCACACTTGTCTCCTAGGCAGCAGTTTGCATCCTTACATCAAAGTGCTTTACAAGGGGAAGAAGTACCATTCTGCAGAACGGGTCCAGAAACATGAAGTGACTTTCCCGGAGTCAGAAAGCAAATAAGGGCCAAAAGTGACATCGCCAAGATCCCCTACTGGCCTCCACACCAGGCTGCATCTCACCAGGCAATAAGGAATTACGCCTGATCATTAAAACCTGTGCTTGGTGCACAACTGCTCCACAGGCCTGCGCTGCTCCGTGCACAGCTGCCCACCTTTCCCTTCCCATTAAGCCGGATCCTTTGCAACCCACCAGCAAGTTTCTTTGGAGAAGGGTGAAATCCTTTGGATTTCCTTTGGAGAAGGGCTCCATCTCTCCTGCATAGGGGAGGTGGAGACACTGCTCCTGCAGATCAGTGGACTGCAAGCTTGGGTGTTGGGTGAGGGAGACAGGCAAAAGGCCTGTCCAAGGCTCAGCAAAGCTAAGAATCATCCTGGAGAAGGAAGGCAGCCCATGTCATGCAGAAAGATGTCAGTCCAGAGGGATACCTATGTGCAACCTCTTTCTCCCTGTCCTTGGGGAGCTCAGAGAAACACTGGGGTGATACCACTCTAGCTCAAAGGCATCACTACGCAGAAAAAAGCCTGAAAATATGAGCTGAGTTTATCAAGCTTTAATATTCCCTAATAATCACTGTTCTTTTCTCCGTTAAAGATTTCCTGATAACTGCTGCTCTTTTCTCCGTTAAATACTATTTACCTCAACGCAGGAGTTTCTAACATACACAACACTGACTTCATTTTTAATGGTATTTTAGTCTAATTTCAGAACCTGATTTCCCAGTACAAACTCAAGTAACAAATGTGTAATTATCCTCATAAATAACCCAGCACCTTACAGTAGGTTTCAAACAAGTTTCCCCACAAGGCACAAGTGCCCTATATTACATTATTTTAAAGTGTAAGTTGATTAAGGTAAAAATTAGTTGTTATTACCTTATGGACATTTTAGTTTTCACAACATTTCAAAGCTGGTCCTATCAGGAGTAGATTTGTTGCCGCCCACCGGTACAATCATCAGGAAAATTAATAATCATGTTCAGTCTGACTATAAATCATTGTGGTACAGGCAATTAATTTCTGCAGAAAAATGAAAGATCTATAAGTAGCATTATTGTGTAAACTACATGTTCTGAAAACTCAGATCGAGCACACGCAAATAACAAAAGCAATGCTCCTAATTTCCGTGTGATGATGCTGGGTCATCCGAGGCTGGACAGCCAGAACTTCTGAATAAATAATGCTGGCAGCTCTTAGCAGCTTATGGTTGTTGTATTGTGTTTATGCTGCATTTGTAATTCTTGAACCTGATACAATCAAACATGCTAACTTACAGAGAGTGAGTCTGGACAAAAAGATCACAGCTAAGTTTTTTCATACATCATCTACTGCTAAAATGAGGCAGGCTTTGCATTTCTTTATTTCGTTGCCATTACACAGGCAGATTTCTACATAGCATGCCTCTTTTCAGGTAAGGCCCTGGTGGCCTTGGTGAGAACAGAAGAAAGACGGTGTGTACACATGCAGACCACCACATGCCTCTTCTAAGCTAGATTTATATTTCTCTACCAACACATGCTACAGTCCTGCAAAGATATGTGTTTGCCAAAAGTTAGGTAAATGTAGCATTAAGGCCATAAAGTTTAGCTTGTGTTTAAAATAAGGGCAAGTAAAGCAGATAGAAGCTCAATATTTTTATTGGCTTACATATTAAGATAGTATGTCCTGTAGCACTACGAAATCATACACGTACGCATTCCGTACCTAAAGGGGGCCTACAAGAGAGATGGGGAGGGACTCTTTATCAGGGAGTATAGCAATAGGATGAAGGGTAATGCTTTTACATTGAAAGAGGGTACTATTTAAATTAAAAATTCTTTATGTGAGGGTGGTGAGACACCGTAACGGATTGCCCAGAAGCTGTGGAAGGCCCTTCCCTGGAAGTGTTCAGGGCCAGGCTGGATGGGGCTTTGGGCAACCTGGTCTAGTGGGAGGTGTCCCTGCCTGTGGCAGGGGGGTGAGAGAACTCAATGATCTTTAAGGTCCCTTCCAATCCAAACTGTTCTAGAATTCTATTCTATGATTCTATCATTCTGTGAAAGATACTCTTATAGAAGACTGAAACGCAGTGTCATTTGTTATTAATAAGTGAAATTATTTCAAAAATCTCTGGATTTGAGTTTTCGATATTTAGAAAATCAATCAAACAAAATTCACATACCAGAGAAACAAAATAATATTTTGCCACCATCTCTTAGTCCATTAGACAAATTATTCTCTAGGGATTAATTTCATTCCAATTCACCATACCTGAAAACATTTGAATAACATTTAATAATGCCTTGGACTGGAAGCTACAGGCTAAATGTCCAGATGTGTGTGTGTAAATTGAAGCTATGAACTAAAATAGGTATCATAGAGAAAATGTACCTACATACTTTACTGGATGAAACAGCACGCTACCAGAAAGCTACTGCCGGTAGTCAGAAAAGAAAGCCCAATTTCCTCATTAGGAAATAGATGTAAATAATTCAGGGACGTGATGTTTTCCATTGAGATACATGATGCATTTAATGCATTTTAAATAGGTGAAGGAAACTCCAAAGAAACGTACCTGCTTCCACAAAGATCTACACAGATTTTTATATCAATATATGGGATTTTAGACTACTTGCTGTCCACAATGGTATAATTTGTTTATTAAAGACAAGCTTGTGCTTAAGACATTGTGACATTGAAAAAAACATTGAAAAAACTCTTTGCGCTTCCAGTAAACCTGCAAACAAACAAACCAAGATTGCAGAAACAAACTTCCTTGTCACTTTGTCTCGTCTTTTCTTCCACATACTCCGAAAGGAAATCTGGATTTTGCAAAAGAACCTAACTACATCCTTAGCTGCTTTTGAGTAATGATTCAAATAATTGCAATTAATAAAATCTTGCGATTTTTCAGCTAACCTGTAGGCTTTACTGGGCAATCATTGACATATTTCAGGATGTACAAAGGCTGTTCACATTCCTGGATGAGTGGCCTATCCATGCTGCTTGTACTCATACAGATTTAGTGGGCTGGGACTGCTCTGTTTTGTTGTATAGACAGAAAGGTCTGAAACTCTCACATACCACCCACATATGCCCCAAACCTGCTGTGTACTGTTGAAGTGTAGCTAAAGTTCTTTCATTTGGGTTTCAAATGACATTTTCATTTTAAATTTTAAGGACTGAGCCACAGCCAAATCTGTGTTATCATCTAGGTTTATACGGTCATTACAGAGCTTTGATAAACATCTAGGCATATCATATAGTTGAGTGTAATCTATCTAATCTGTCTGTCTATCTCCTTGCAATTCTTCCCGGATACGGGACATAAATCTTAGGCAGGGATTTGAGGATGTATTAGGATAGTATCAAAAGAGATGAAAATCACAGCTGTTCCAGCTAAAAGCCCTTCCTGATTTGTTAAACAAACATAAAACTGACTTGAGAATTTCCCAGATTCACCTGGTTCTGCTGTATACAAAGAGCGGTTAAATTAAATGATCTTTCTCACAAAGGTCAAAAGTTAAGTGTCCCTGGTTACATGAGGCCTCATGCCTAATGGGATGATAATCCAATTCTATGGCATCTAGAAAGAATTCTTCTTGTAGTTATTAAATATGCATGTCTATCCCAAGCAAAATATATTGGAGCAGTGAGAAGTGGAGCTAATATACCGCACCAGAGTAGAGTTGCAAAAATGTCAACTTGGAACATAAGAGCAGAGAAGAAAAAACAAACCAAACCTCCCACAGACAGTTCCAAGGGGTAAAAAAAAATTAGAAAATTATTTGCAAAGTCAAGTGCTCATAACAAACCCAAAAGAGGACGGCTCTCACGCTGTAGTTATGTGACTTTTCCCAGGCACTGTTTATTCTAATTTTGATGTAACATTTTAATAATCACACTAACTGCCGATAAAAGAAAGAACATGAACTTCATCTTGCAGGGTAGTAACTCCACAGCAGGCTTTGTTTCCACAGACAATCACTCATATTTGTAAGATTTTCCTATTTTCATGCTGATAAAATTGCAAGTCCTGGTTGCAAAGAAACAAAATGCCATTGTGGAAATTAAAGTTCCTTTAACCAGAAACTTCACAGACAACCAACCTTTTAATCCTTCCAAGCTGTTTACTTCCAGAATTGCATGGAGTTAAGACTACTAAAACTCACAAGAACTTTTAGCAATGCATTTCAGCACTCTCCTGTGTGTCACACTGCTTTCCATCAACAGCTTGGAAAATTCTAAACAGGTAAATTAAAGAGGCAGGTGTCAGACCCTTTGATCAAGGTGGGTAGGGGGAACGCTAATGCATTTGAATGGCACTACTTGCCAGTTGTTGGATGTTTTCTGCAAAAGAAATCAAGGGTTACAGAGTCTAATCCTTTCTGTTGTAGCATCTCCCAGCAGTTAATCACTTGCATCATTAAAAGTATGGGCCTTTCTTGCTTATTTGTAATTAGACTGCCATGCTTTGTCTGGGAAGCCACTGGTCCTTGTTATGCCCTACTCTACTGGTTTATACAGTGTAATACCTGGAAATGTTTTTTTCCTGGAGCATACCTTACATTTATCTCTAAATCACTTTTCTGATACACTGATTTTATGAAGCCCCACTAACTGTAAAATATTTTGTCCAGTCCTTAATTAACTTGTAGCATTATTTTTGCACCTAACCTCCTTTTTAAAATAGGAGCACCAAAGCTGAACTCAGATTGACAGCATAGCCTCATGACAACGAGCACAAAAGTAAAATCTCCCCCTTACTGCTCACTGCTCCCCTTTTTTATTAGGAAGGACTGCAGTAGCCATTTTGGCCACCTGGAGGTCAGGATCAGTGCCTAAACTTTTCTTGAATTGGTGTTTCCCTGAACACAGTTCCCCTTTCCGGACATGCAGATGGCATTACTCATTCCAAGTAACTCTGCATTCAGTGACCCTACAGCACATGGTATTTAGGCAGAGTAGCCTACCAATGCTATCGCTCCATGAACCTTAAGACACCACTTGCCTGCTGGCTGCTGATTCTCTTCCCTGCATTGTCTCCTGTGCAGTGATCACTACATTAAAAATAAACACTCTCTCTTCCTGGGAAAGTTCTAGCTGGCATCGTTCCTCTGATCTGGTGCATCAACACCCGTACCAGCAGCGGAGGACAGTGTGGGGTTGGGAGCAAGTACTGCTGCAATAGCCTCAAATGGTTGCAGAAATAAGTAGTCAGCAATTCAATTTCTTCTGTTTAAGAGCTTTAGTCTGCTAATTAGCTACCAAGTAACCAACATGCGGGTAGGAGAGAAAGCGCGAGGGGGAAGGAACACAGCTCTGACACCACCCAGAGCGAGGGGGAGCGACTGAAGAATGAGGGCAATGGCGGTTGCCTGAGTGCAGTTCCCTTTGTGTCTGTGCCAAGCTCCTGCTGCCAGACCCATCACTGTTCCCCACCCAGAGCGCAAAAGGCGTTGAGAAATTTGAGCTGCTGGTCGGCAGCACTTGGGAGGGAGAGCTCTGCTCTGGGCTGAGGCCATCGTGCCACCTGAGCAAGAAAGCTGGGTTTGGTGATTTACTTCACAGCCACCTCCCTCAATCTCCCCAGTCCCCATCAGCAGCTGCTGCCTCCGCACACCCTGGGACTGCCTGCGTGGCAGGGCCGAGCTACGAGTCCAGATCTTCAGTGCTCTGCAAGAGGCAGGGTGAGTGGCAGGACCTTGCTGCTCAGAGCTAGTGCTGGTTTGCCACTGATAACCCTGTCCCAGGCAGCCTGTGAAGCTGGCCACGCTGCACAGCATGCTGGCAAGGTGCTCCGCTGCGAGACCCAGCCTCTTGCTCCTCCCATGCATGGGCAGAGACACTCCTCAACAGAAATGGGCACCTCCAGCAGAGACCAGCAACCAAGTCTCCCCATATCAGCCAGCTATAGATTAAAACAAAACCAGAAACATCCAAGGATCCAATAAACCCTTGACACTTTGTATGCGTCTCAACCAAAGCAGTTCGAAAAACTACCTCTGCCTTTTTTCTGATCATCTTTCTCCAACAGGCAACATAAACTCTGCTTGGCTTGGCTTCATTCTGAGTACCACCCAGCCCAGGGAACCGAACACCAAGGGGTAACACAACAGAGACAGCCAGTGGTATGACCTTCCACATGAAGGCTGAGCAACAAGACTGACAGAGCATAGTCCTCTCATAAGGTTGGGCTTGAGGGTGAAGCAGGAGTAGAGCTCAGCTGCAGATTTAGCAGTGCTCATCGGGTGCCATTTCAAGACTTCCTTCATAATGAAATTTCACGAGCTTCATCAAGTTTCCCACATGCTCACACATTACTCATCACTGTGGTATTTGAGCACCTTAGACCAGCTGTTTCATGTGAAACTCATTGCCATGGGCCAAAATCTCAGGAGATTTTGGATGTATATTAGTAGTTCCTGTTCAGTTTTGGGTCCAATGTAGACTTCAAACTACTAAGACATTTTGAGGACCTCAGATACAGAGATACCGCTTTGGACTGATCTTTCTTCCTTTACCAAAAAAATCACTGCTTAGATCATTTCCACTGAAGTCACTCTTTGTGCATCTGTCTTCTTCATCCGTATATTCCCAGTGTGTTCTTTGTTGCACACTGTTTTAATTAGTATTACACAGTCTTGTATATTCAGCAAAAAACCCAAAATATGACAAATGTGATTAAATGTTTCAGTTTTGAGAACATCAGCTTAGGTAAGCTTTTACACAATAAGGCATTAATAATCTTTTGCATACGATATAAAACAATTTTCTGTGATTGATTAACTGTGTGCTGATCTTAACAACGATAACAATGGATGAACACTTTACTCATTGTGTAGGCAGATACAGTTAGAGAGATACACATAAAAAATTACCATAGAATTAGGAAGTAAATAAATGTTTAAGTCAAATATTTGTGCTTTTATCCTTGGAATCTAACGATGACAAAGTTTATCGGATATTTTACATTTTACTCGGCAGCAATCATGTGGTTATCATTGATAGATGAAAATAGAGAAGAATTGGCTTATGAATTCCAATAGATAAAGCATTTTAGTAAATTTGCCTGCATCAGTGTGTATGTGTTTGTGCCTGCAAGCTACATATTATCCTCAAAATGAAAGAGGGGAGTATAAAAAACCTCAAGTCCCCCAGATGACGCAACCAAGCCTCTATATATTAAAAGAAAGTTATCATAATGTGTCTGGTGTGTATACACACCACTGCTCTCTACTGGGTTAAGGCAGAAATGCTTATCTTTGACTCTAAATGCCTATACTGCGACTAAGTGAAAATGATTTTTCCTTAGCTCACTTGATAAGAATTTGTTTACAGAGCAAGTAACAGGTTTTAATACTGATGCCATCTTGTGCAACCTAGTGACAACAACCCCCATATAGGGCAATTGCACCTCAACTAGTATTCCTATGAACTAGATCTAAAATTGTATTAAGAATGAAACAGACTTGTTTTCTAAACAGCTCCCACTCATTTAAATGGTATCAACTACCCTCTCAAACTGCCTGTGTCTTTGTTTCCTGTCTCTGGTCCCCATAGGCAGAGCCATCCCAAACACCAAGCAGTTCAAAGAAGCAGATAATTAACTACTGCCTATTGTACAAATTGCACATTTTCAATTAATGTTCTACCTCACAGGCAGGGCAGTTAGTTTTAATCAGTCTCATGACATCAACTGTTGTGGTTACTGTTCTCAGATACTAGAAGGCACCTCGATGGTGTCATTCAGGCAGACTGCAGCACATATTGACCCCTCCATTTGATCTCTGCTGTGTGTACTGCTCCTTCCTAAACATTTGAAAGGAAAAGGTTATAACGTGAGAGAATCACTGAAGGTCACTCTTCTTGGAAGAGGCTGTACGTACAAGAGGGGAGTTGGACTAGATGATCTCTAGAGGTCCCTTCCAACTCTGACAATTCCGTGATTCAGAGTTCAAATGGTTTTTAGTTCCTATGCTCACAGTTTTTGTAGCTTCAGGCCTAACCTATGCTACTGAAGATGACAACAGAGATCAAATGGACACAGAAGAGATTCCGAGTCATTTTCACTTTGCATCTGGATGCAGCATGTGCCGTTAGGACCACTGCCAATGGGTGTAGTTTAGAGCGACCTTCAGACTACCCTAGCCATACTTTGGTGGCCACCTAGAAACTGTAAAAATGGCTTTCCTTCTGGGTTTTTGTGTGTCCTGTGCTGAACACAGATTAGCTGGTATAAGAGCTAGGGTTAATCCCTGTACTTAAGTGTTTTTTTAAATAGCCTTAAAAATTTCAACACTCTAGTGAATTAAAAATATAAAGTGTTTGGATTTAGGGTGAGGGTGTGAGAAAGGAGAGAGAACAGAAAACTCAGGGAGCAGAGAAAAAAAACCAAAACCACCACCACTTCATTTTCACAAATAAGAGAATGACCTTTATAATGCAGTTGGAGCCTTGCTTCTTGTCAGTTATGGGTCAGTGCCCTATTACTGTATTGCCCACACACTATTATTGCAGCAATGCAACTGCACCCCTAGAGGGAGGTTGTGTCAACATTTCTATTACAAACCCCTCTTTCCAGAAGGTTAAAACCTGCCTGTCAGCAAGGAAATAACTTTATTAAAAACAAACCCTGATAAAAACCCATTTGGCCACTTTCAAATGGCTACAGTCTTGTCCCAACATAAGAAACACACTGGGTTCAAATGCTTTCATGCAACTTTAGAAGAGTTTTGCTCGAACCCCTCACTCAGCCTTGCTGCACCCACAAGGCCTGAGGAGGGAAGGCACTGAAGGCACCCTTGGTCTCCTGCAGCTCCTCATGACTTTAATGCCCTGGGCTCTTCCAGGGAGGGGCTAGAGCCTGGAAAGGCTGCTGGAAAGTGAGATTTTTCCCAGAGACCCAGCCCCGCGCCAAGTCTCAGCCCCTTGCGAGATGGAGCCTGGAGTGAAAAGGCAGGGGAAATGTTTCGCTTCATTGCAGACATCTTCAGATGCCTCTTTCTAGTGGAGGTGCCTTTTGCTCCTGCTATGAAAATAGCTATGGGAAAGCAACAGTGACCTTTATCAATACAGCTCCCATTAGCACAAGCGTAGTGCATCTATCCCCAATTTTGGGTGAAAGCTAGGGTTACAAATATATGTATATACATATAAAGAATTATACTAAACCTGGATTTGGCTCCATTTGTTTAAAAAACCTCATAAACATACATTGAAGCCATACACCAAAAAAGCTTTTAGAGGACTCAAAGGGGTCTTTCTGTTGTAATAGGTACATTTACTTGGGTTTTCAGTCCAAAAAATCCATTTTATGTGTATATCAGACTGGGAGATTTACATATCCAGGCAGCTTTTTAGGGAGTTAGTCTCTTGTGTGTAAATAAGAGATGTCATTTGTTAAGATCTAATAAAAAATCTTTAAATCAAGTACTTTATATTCAAAACTCCCCCTTTAAAATGAAAACAAGAGCCTGAAACTGGCCAAGCCAGAGAGGCTATTTATTCTACAGTGCAAACTCTCTGACTTTATGGGAATTTTCTCCTTAAGACAGACAGTTAAAAAAAAAAAACAAACCAAAAACTACAACCTATTACAAAGAAGAGGCTCTGTTCAAAAAACTTGAGGTTCAGATGCACTTCCCACCATGTCTGCTTTGTTTTTGACCAATCTTGCTCACAAATAAAAGCACGTCAGACCAAAACTCTGTGTCAAAACAGGGCTGAAAGAGTTCAGTCTACAACATGAGTGCATGGCAATGAAGTAAATGAGTTTCTTCCTAACATAGAGTTGAACTGGAAATTGTGGCAGTCTCACAGAGCATTAGAGATCTGCATGTCTTTGTGTAATATTAACAAGTAGAAAAGTAAAGTAGAAAATTCCAAGACCCTGGAATGAAGAATACACCAGCAGGAAGAGCGATCAGAGTACACTGTGCAGCTTCTCAGTTTGCCCCCTGAAAAACACAGTCTACAAATTAACCAGTCTCCTCTGAATCCCAAGCCACTTGGCAGCAGGAACAGGAGACGGTATGCTGGAGACTGCAGTTTGGTTCTGCTCTCCAGATCCCACAAAGGCATTGCCTAAGCCTAGGACTAATGTCATAAGCAGGAAAAGGAAACGCATGATGAGGAGAGGAAAAATACTCATGTTCTTTTGATCAGTGTGATCATGGTTGTATTTCAGGAATCCCCAAGACTGCTCTGCAAATACAGCATCCTCTGCTGACAGTGAGACCTGCAGGTGCCTAAAGGCTACTCCACAGCTCTGATTTTGCCTTTTTCCTCTTCTTTCCAATTCTTTTCCTCACATTAAGTGTCAAAATCCTGAATCATGGGATTATTTTCTTAACTGCTGACACAATCTTTCTCTGCCTATTTGTCCACTTTCAACACGATTGAGAACCCGCCAAGTACATGAATCCTTAAATAGTTAAAAAAATTAACATGAAAGATCTGCAAACTGAGCCCCCTTCTGCATGGATAAACAGTTTAAGCAGACATTACAATTCTAGGGACCCTTCTAAAAGCCATCTTCTAGACGGCTGCATTGTGTCAGAATCTATAAGCAACACTTTAATGTTTGGATCAAATACACGACTGAAATGTGAAGGAATGAAGGCTAATTCAGGAATGCAAGATCCATTAAACTATGCAAGTATGCATGAACTGTAAAAAGTGGATCCCATACATATCAGCTATAGCCCTTAGCTGTTAGCAGGTGTGAATCAGTCAGTTGTACAATTCATTTGTCTACCTAATTGCACTGAAGATAGGCTTTTACTTTGCCTATAACATCACTAATGAGTAGGTTTTCAGTTCGATCTAACTAATTAATTCTTGTTAACTTCCTTTGCATTGCTGTTCTTTTAATTTAACCAGAGACACCGGAGTTGCTACTAGTGTTTAGTCTCAACTAGATTACTCCTATTCATTAAGGGCTGTAATTGTTGGTCATACCCTCCCAAATGGTCATTACAACCTCTGGCTTGCATATTGAATAACAGCAATTTCCTGACTCCAACAGACTCTCATGTGAGGGAGGAGAAAATGCTAATAAAGAAAGAATAAATGATTCTCTGCTTCATTCAGTGCTGTGTAGATTTCCTTTACAGCAGAAATTGTACTGAGGTGGTAAAACGGGTTTCTTGCAGGCCCCCTACCTCCACCCTGAGTGAAAACAATAAGAACCAAGTGAAGCATTCCCTGCTACTGTGATTACAGCATCCGTAAAAGTGATTATATGGCTGCTGTAATCAACTTCAATGAAAGCTGCCTGTTAGAGCTTCAATAATTACTCATTTCTGTTAACAGCTTGCTTTCAGTTTAGTACTTTGAGGCCTAGGAAAAAAAACCCAGCGTTTTAATAAAAGATCCTGTGAACACAGTATTTTGGGGGGTAAGAGCTTGTGTGTGGGCAAATAAAAAAAAATGCACATGCAACTTTTTTGTCCTGTTCTCAATAGCAGCCCCTTTTCATTTAAGCTCAGAATCTATTTAACCAGCAACAAGCACAAGTTCATACAGGGTTCAGTCATGTACTGAATGTTTACTGAAGGAGGCACAATAGTTTAAATAAAGTGGCGGTTTTAAATATTTTACCCATTTCTTTAAACAAATTGCCAATCCTTAAACTCTGTGTTAAACACATATCAAAAGCAAAATACCACAAAGCTCTCTTTCAATAAAACCACTACTTTTGTCATATTATGCCTCCTCCTCGATGTATTTTATTTCTGCAAAGCTCTGGAGAAGAATGGATCTTATAGAAGTTAAGGACTCACTTTTAAAACAAAACAAGAGAACCGTTTAGTCTGAGATTAAAACAACACAGGTCACCATTGCCCTCCAATGTTTGATGTTCTGCAGAGCGATATCACAGGTAGGGACACGGTAGGCAGACTGCAGAGAAACAAAGTTGAGCAATACTTCGACCACAAACTTAAAATCTCAGGCAACCTTTTATGAGGTTGAAATAAACCCCAAACAACCAAAAGCAGAGTCATGACTTCTCTTGTTCGGATAACTTCATGACTATGGTTTTATTTTTCTGGTCTGCCTATACACTTCTCCTTTTGAGCAAAAAAATCCCAGAAAGGAACTTCTCAGAGTATCCTACATACAGCTAAAATATTAAAAAATGCTGTAAGAACTTATAAGAAATCCAGTGAAGTCTGCATAGGTATAAATATGACTGTATACCTGGAAAGATTTTCTTCACCTAGAATCCTTCATTATTCATTTTGAGGAGGTTTACAGTGAGAACACCTGAAATTCAAGGGGCAAATTTCCCAAAGGACAAGCTCTGTGCTGACAAGGGGCTCCTGCTCAGGTTTCTGCCTCTGCAGGAGGCCTAACAAGCCACACAGGCTGCTGGGGGCATAGGACACGCTGCAGAGAACACGTGGCTGTTTCCTTAAAACAGGACTGTGCCTCCTGCAAAGACTTGCAGCTGATGGTAGCATTTGTATCGGCTAGATGAGCGGCTGGGGGGGACTAAATCTCCCCCTAAAACACAGATTCCAGGGGAATAGAGTTAGCTGCTGTCTTGCCTTGTACATGATGCCAAAAGTACAAATCTTGATCTGACATGAATGGGAGGAGAAGCACTTGCTGCTTTAGCACCTGATCAGCAGCATCAAGGAGAGCTTAGCTCTGTGGACAATATATACACTTTTTAAAACTGCCTTGGCCCAAAAGTGCATAACATGCTCTCTGTCCTCAGTTTATCTGATAGGTGAAGTAACAGAAAAAAATGTTATTAATGTCTTGAATGTAATACAGTGCATGACATTTACATAGCATCTTTCATCCTGAAGGATTCCAAAGCACTTTATAAATGATATGCTTATGGAAATAACTTCCCTGCTGGAATGGAGCCAGCACTGGGGTTTAAGGCAGCAGCCAGCTGGACAAATGCTCAGCAGCACAGATTTAGTCAAGGACAACAGTTGGAATTATCTACTCTTGCAAAGAGTGACATGAGTTATAGAGAGCCTAATTTTCCTTGGTACCTGCAATCACTGCTTTATTGTGCATGCACTAACTATTTGGTTGCATCCACTCTAATTTCCATAAACCTTCCACTATTTCTGAGCACAGAGCATTCTCAAAAAGAGATCGCACAGGACTGGAAATTGCTTTCCCTAGTAGTCCATCAGAACACAACTCTTCTAGGAAAGAAGGCACCATGAATGAGCTGTGTATTGTGCCAGCTGCCTAGATACGGTTTCAGTGTGGGGCAGCATCTTCCATCGGCACAGCCCCCTTTACTTGAAAGGATTTATTCCAAAGTATATCTTTTGGGGTTTCACTTCATAAAATGATTTCATTTTACAATTTCATTTTCCATTCCTGGAAAAAAGTCTTGACAATTGATACCATGAATGTTGTTTTTTTTAAATATGTTATTTTCCTGGTCATGTCAGAGGATAGATTCCTGGTGCTGCTCTTTTCGTCACCTTGTGTGCACAGTGGAGTTGTAGCACCAGTTTCATCATCTTTTCTTCTCTCTACTTACATACAAGAGACTTCACTGAGGGCAGTCAGCCTTGCCCCGAGGGCAGAGGCTATCTCTGAATAGAAAAAGTACTCCTGAAGTCTATGGGCTCCTGGTGCAAGACCTGTGCCCCTTCCTCTGCTTTATGTTATGTGGAGGAACTTGACCAGCGTAGATCAACACCAGGCTCTCAGGAGGAGTGCAGCTGTCATGGCCATTCCATTACCCCTTTTTTCTCAGTTTTGATTTAGATGTGGTGTGGTTAGACCAAGATATATGGACACCAAAGAGATGTGAAAAACAGCAAACATGAATTTTGAAGCTACCTGGTACTATATATTCACCCAAGACCAATCAAATCTAATCCATTTTTATGCGTTTGTTTTCTCTGAAATCAAAGTGTGGATTTTCAAGTCCTCCTTCCTAAACTCTCACCACACAGAAACTGGCAACAGAATAACACACCTGCAGCTCGAGTAACCTGTGGAAAGCCTTGCACATAGCTGTCTGTCAGTGTAGGTAGCCTCTCTGGTACAGATCACTAAGAGTCACACTGAAATTAGTAGGAACCATTTTTCCTGTCATGTAACTGAACCTAATATAATTTTGCAAGTAATTTAACATGAAACAAAATAATAAAATGTCCTTTCATTCTCTATTACCTGTTTGGTAAGTTGTCTCTAGAGCAGAATTACTGAGAACAAATTTTGTGTTTCTTTAGCTACAGGAATGGAGATTTTTCTCTGGCCTTTACACACTAGTACAAAAAAGATTCAATATGGCCTATAACTGCTAAAACATCACAATTTAACTTATTATAACCTGTCTCCAGAACTTTGTATTAAGCAGACTAACACACAAGACTCAAAACTCTTAAAGCAACTATTGTGCTATATACTTGGAGTGTGCTGTAAATAAAATCCTTATACTTGTCAGAATAAAGCGGAAAAACTTGAAAAATGCAGGACATAAGTTTTCTCGAGGACAGCCACTTTTGCAAACTACTGTAACAAGATTCAACATTAAACTTTTCACCATCACTGACAAATCGGAAGGCTTGATACAAAGTATTGGAGAGCTGGCTGGGAATTATGATTTCTTCTCCACAAATAGTTTGCACTGTGTCCCACAGGCACTAAGGTGAAAAGAAATCTTGAGCCACGATCTAATTTTCTTCAACATTCAAGAAACCTACCCCCACAAATAAAGTGTGGAAGAAAACAAAATATGAAATCTTTTTTTTCAGTTGGTCACGACAGGCCACTGTGCCCACCCCTAGCATCAATGACAACAGGTATCAAAATCTGCAATTCTTTTGGGTTTTTTATGTAACACAGTAACACAGAGATGTCTGTGGCATCAGCTCATACTCAGACCTCCCAACCCACCACCAAGGCAGACAAGAAAGTTGGCGCATTCTGACATACCTGTTTTCTTAAGACAGGAGGCTGTCTTTAAATCTTTTAGCTGGAGGAGATGATTAAGCCAGACTGAGTGGTGCTATGTGCAAGAAGTATGCAAAAACCAGTATCTTTCATAGACCAGCTTCTGGCTATTGGATAAAATTACAGACATTGAGATCTTCTCAAATATGATTACAGCCCAGCTGTTTTTTGTTTTTTGTTTTTTTAAGAAAAAAAACCCACAACACTCAACCCTGAGAGGATAAAACTGCTCTTTTTTTCATAGTCATAGCAATTTCATTGGCTAGATGACCTATATTCTGACAAAGACAGAATTATGCAACACAGATCTTTGCCTGTGTAGATGAACATTAAAAATTATGTTAAGAGAGTATTTGATATCTTTTTGAGAGGTGAAGTAGGTGTGAATGACAGAGAGATCATTTCTAGATGCACAGGTTGTCTTACAGTACAATTGCCTGTGTTACCTTAACTGTAGCATAAAACATGTAACTCCTACATGAGTCCCTTCACCCACAGATTTTAATTGCTCTGCAGTGCTCTCATTTTACAGATGGAGAAACTGTACTCAGAGAAGTAAAGTCACATGGTCAAGCTGATACTGTAGGGCAGCCGAGCAGCAAGGAACGGTGCTGTCTCCTGGTTCCCAGCCAGGGAACCGCATCACTCGGAAAAACTTACTGCAACTGCCCCTTACACTCCAAAACTTTTCTGCTTTTAGAGAAATATATACTAAATGAAATGCTTGCAGTGACTGTTTCTTACACATCCTGCAACAAAAACTGCATAAACTGCACTTGAAAAGATGTTTTTGATGTAAGTTTCTGCAGTAGAACTTCTCCCTATATAGCATGAAATCCTAGCTGACACTAGATGACTTGCTGCACCTTATTTCACTTTTTTCTTAATGTACCTATTGCAGCAGCAGCCAGTGGCATGACATAATGAAACCCATCAAATATTAACTGCTCTCCAGTGACCAAAAACGCGCTTTGAGATTTATCAGGAGACACCTATGCTGACAGCAGGACAGGGCCTAGGTACAAGGGCTATTGCTAAGTCGATTAAGTAGGCCCCAAAATAGACACAACTTTCTAATTAAATCCAACACTTGAATCCCATCCAGACCCAGATATGAAGCCAGAGCTGTGCAAGTGGAACACGTTCAAACTGGCCTGTGCTACCACGCTGGCAGACCACGCACTCTTGTACAGAGAACAATGCAGGAACCCGACTTGGAAGTGACAGCACGTAGGACTATTTTGGGCAGGTGAGCAGCACCAAGACATCTCTTAGCTCAGCACAGAAGTGAGAAGAAGCAGAAGGAGTTACTATTGGGATCCTTGGGGTTAAAGAGCATGCCAATACCGCCAAGCTCTGTGGCAAAAGGTGAAAAAGACTGCATAAGCAAATGCAAGACACAGTTAATTGTGTACCAATTAATGATGCCACCATGAGCACAGGTGGTAAGCATCCTGCCTTCCTTGGAAGCAGCATTTCCTACTAACAGTTGTTAATAAGGGATTCAAAATCTTCCAGCTGATGGCTGATCAGCCATGAAGGACACTTGTCCTGTTCACAGTAACAGCTCACAGCTTGCTCTCTCCCCTGCCCATTCCAGACCTTGAGATACAGTTTAAAATTCTACCAGAGAAGATGACGTGCATCTTTCCTTGCTTTCTTACTGCTCCCATGGAAGCAACCAAAATAGACAATGTTTGATCATTTTCCCCCACAATGTACTTGGAAATAAGCCTCCCAGAGAGATGATTAGATTTATATCCAAGTGGAGAAGGTGCAGATTTGCCAAACTGCTCATGCTGTCAATGATCGAGTCTCCAAAAGCACAGCTTAAAATCCTGATGTCATATATAAAAAAAATGGATGAAATGTCCATGAGCTTTCTGCTGCTGGCACCCACAGATCCTAAGATTGTGTTTGGTTTGTGAGGACTGTGAAGAAGAGGCAGTTATAGAGTTGTGGAAGGGCAGAAGACTTCCCTAACAGAAGTAGAGTGAACTATATATACGTATATATGTATCTATACATAAATATGTATCTATATCTGTATATATCCCTAGAGAGTAAACTGTTTAACAGCTGAATGTCATATTTTTTCTATATAAACTTTTATAATTTAAAATTTATAATAATTTTAAAATATATAATTTAAATATTATATTAAACATAATAAATTAAATATTAAATATAATTTAAATATATTAAAATATATAATTTAAAATAAATTTATATAAACTTTCTATGTCATGATAGAAAACTTAAAAAAATAAATCTTATTTCTGCCAATATCTCTGCTGTCACAGCATAAACACCACACTCCAACAGAACTAAAAAGAAAGATGGTATGTCATCTCTGACTTCAGCAAGAAGATAGCAGTGGGCTAATTATCATCCACTTTCACATATGGAGTTCCAGAAGTTTACTACTTGTCTTACACGGAAGTACCTTCTTTAACCTATTGTAAAATGATCCTACTGTCTTTTGATCTGTACCTCTAGTTCTAGCATTTCGACATTTAATGGAGTTCAGCTCATCCTCTGCCTTGTTTTGCAAATTTTTATCATTGCCCTCCCACCTTCATCATTCCCCAGCCCTAGCACCCCTCTCCTCTCCAAACTGAAGACTTGTTTGCCCCTCCTTATAAGACCCTCTATGCTTTTCAAGATGAGAAGCCTAGAATTATACACTGAGATGTGGGCACACTGAAGTTTTATACAATGATAGAATGATACCCTCTGTCTTGTACCAGCATTCCTGCTGATGCCCAACATTTTGCTGGCTTTTTTGACTATCGCAGTTCATGGAGCTGATGAGTTCAGAGAACTGTCAACAACAACTCTCAAGAGATCTCTCTTCTGTGTTGTATCTGTCAGTTCTGAGCTCAGTTTTGCATAAGCAGTTGAGATTATTTTTCCACATTTACATTTATCTATGTGGAAGCTCTTTTGCCAGCTTTTCAACCGTTCATTCAATTTTCTGGTGTCATTCTGGGCTTCCCCACCATTTGGCACAACATTGGCACAAGAGAGTACAGTAACAGCAAACTTGCAGATTCAACTGTTCACTCCCTTTTCCAGGTCACTAATGAAAAAGTTGAATAGAACATATCCTAGTACCAATCCCTGGGAGATGACATTGCCAACTCCTCCACATCCTGAAAAGTCCTGATTATACTTTACCCTTTGATTACTATCCTTTTACCAGATTTCAAACTGTAAAATAACTTTTTTTCCAGAATCAGTGCAGATGTGTTTGGTCAGGAAAACTGCCAAAGGATTTTTGAAAGTTGAGTTTAGCATCTCCACTGGTTCTTCTTTATCTACATGCTACGTGGTGGTATAGCAGTTCCATGTGGCAGCATTTCCCTCTGCAGAAGCCGTGATGACTCCCAACAGATCATGTTTAACACCATGTGCTCAGTGACCTTTCCCTCTGAGATGGGCTTACAGTCCATCTTGCCAGGGAACGAAGTCAGAGTCGGTGGCTTGCATTTCACAGAATCACAGAATTTTAGGGGCTGGAAGCGACCTTCAGAGATCATCTAATCCAGCCCCCCTGCCAAAGCAGGTTCACTTGCAGCAGGCTGGACAGGAACGCATCCAGGCAGGTTTTGAATATCTCCAGAGAAGGAAACTCTACAACCTCTCTGGGCAGCCTGTTCCAGTGCCCACCCTCAAAGTAAAGTTTTTCTTCATGTTGAGGTGGAACTTCCTGTGTTCCAGCTTGTGTCCATTGCTCCTTGTCCTGTCATCGGGCACCACTGAGAACAGCCTGATCCCATCCTCTTGACACCCGCCCTTTAGGTATTTAAAAGCATTGATGACATCCCCTCTGTCTTTCTTCTTCAGACTAAATAGACTGAGGTCTCTCAGCCTTTCCTCATAAGAGAAGTGCCCTTGATCATCTCTGTAGCCCTCCACCGGACTCTCTCCAGTACTTCCCTGTCCTTCTTGAACTGGGAAGCCCAGAACTGGACACAGTGCTCCAGATGCTGTATCAACAGGGCAGAGCAGAGGGGGAGGATGACCTCCCTTGACCTTTTCAGGGGACTCTTCTACAACCATTTGTTTAAACATCAAAATCAAATCAGAACCATAAATCGACTGTATTAGTCCCAAGGTTAGAACAACGCTCACATCATCTCAGGTGAGAACCAGCGCCATTAGCAGCGAGACAGAAGTTAGTAAGACAAGCTGAAACAACATAAGCATAGGTCAGGCCTTGCACACCACACAGATCACAGAGGCACTTGACTTTCAAACAGGATCTGCATGTAGGGACAGCAGCACACCACACCCAGACTCTTGTATGTAACTGAATGCCTCACAACAAAGCTGCTCCAGCAGAAATTTGGCTAAGGCAAGAAAGTAACTAAAAGACACAGAGCCTTTGCTTTTGTACCTAGAACCATATGAATACCCTCTCAAAGCACTGAGGTGAAAGTCAGGGGCTTCCACTATGATCAAATCATCTGTGATGTTGACTTTTTAAACTATAAATAAAAATTTATTAAAGAATAGAGCACATCTGACATATTTTTACAGTTTCTTGTTTAAAATTAATGTCAGTTATTGAATAAGAAAGTTGTATTTATCATTCTCCTGTTATCAGAAAAAGTCAAACTAAACCTGAACTTTGAACTGGTTCAAAACGTTTCCCAAAGCTGAAACTAAATGTAAGCTGTTACTTTGGAAATCTTGCTGATCCCAGATCTCAAACTGGAACCAAACCAAAACAAAGACCTTTCTAGCTCAGAACACCAGTTCAGGTGAAAAGCGACATCACCTGGCAGGTTCTGTGCAACAGTTAGACAGCTTTCCTTTAAGAGTCCTTTGAAAACCACCACCTTGCCCTGCATCTTTCCTTCCCCCTCCCTTGCCATGCTACACACCAGTCACAACTTACGTCCCTGGAACCAGCCACCCTCAGGGACTACTTGCCAAGGTGAGATCCAAGTAAACTGCTTCTTGTGACTCCTGTTTCTTGTGGAGGAAAACATTTTTGCTGTTCACTAGCCTTAGTTTCCTCCAGCAATACCACTACTATATCTAGTGGCAGGGAGATTACATGCAGGCAGGTAATGGGTTTGGGTTTTCACAGGAGAGAAAAAGAACACTTTGCCTGGCAACAAGCTGACCCTTCTGTCATTCCCATTCCTCTGGCTAGTGCTGGCTTCACTTGCGTTCCTAGCATAACTTTTTTCTCACCAGCAGCATTTAAGGTATTAAAAAATCATCCAGTACAGGTCCAGGACTAAAAATGATGCTCATGGAGGGGGACGAGATAGAGGTGAACACCTCCCCTTGTTGAAGGCCTGTGCTGACAGTCCGTGAACTGAACAATAAACTGTTACTGGCTTAGAATCAGAGCTCAACTAAAACAGCTTCAATCACAGCTGGATCTGACCCAGAACAGATTCAAACATACTGGTTCAATTCCCTGGTTATAAGTGTCTTCTTGTAATTATAAGCTGTAATCAGCAATTAGGAAGTGTTCATGGCAAGGTAGTGCCAGAATTCATGTAAGAAAGGTCAGGCCTGGGCCCAGGTCTCATAAAAATTCCAAACTGGAATAATAATCTCTATGCAGAGCAAACATTTCAATATTGACACAGCTAAAGCACAGCAGAGATGGGGAAAAAAGCATTTGTCATTTATATGAAGACAATGAGGTATACACGTTCCTTAACATAAAGTTGTTATAGATTCCACTGGGCACCATGGCAGTTACATAGTCCTTGTATTAATCCCTAGCTATATTCTGTGAGGTCTATCAATAGAGCTAAGTATTTACCAGCTACAAATATGACAGGAAACAGATACGTCCTGTGTAAGTAATATATGATTGTGCCAGACCTCCTCATAAGCACTCTATTGATGTTCTTAGCTAAGCTGAGGTAAAAAGTACTTATGAGATAGAGGACAGCTTTAAACTTTGTGATACTATCTCCTCTTGGCAAATCTTCTTCTCTGATACTTTGCTATCAATTCACCTCCATCCTCTAATTGGCTCGATCAGGGTTTCCAAATGATGGTAAGAAATACGGACAGTGCATGAAGCTGATGAAAATGTGGCTTACACACTCCTCTCCTACAGGCTGCTGGGTGGCTCAAGTCCAGCTCTCATTCCCAATTTTGTGGACAGACTTCCAGGCTGGAGACTCATTTGGGACAAGGTTACTCTCAAGAATGTTCTGAACATGGAGAGACATAAATGCAGCAGTTTGTGTCAGGGTGAGGGCTACACATCGACTCTGAAAGGAGTGAATAAATATGGAGATGAGCTATAGGACACAAAAAGGAGTTTTAAGCTGAGAACGAGACAAGACTTAACATCTATCCTGGAGTCATCCAAAAACAAACTGCATCCTCTTTTTGGCACTGGCTAAGAGGCAATATTTTCAGTTCACAGTTGGTGATTCCCAAGAGTACTGCTGGGATGTTCTACTTTATTTGGCCTCTTTTAAGACTACAGATCACAAAAATATTTGTAAACAACAATTTTAATCAGTAAAGGAATTTTTCTGTCTGAAGCTTGGATCATAACAGTTCATACTGTTAAGAGTTTTCACATAATTTTGGAAGATGTCTTTTAGAGTGTGGGTTTTTGTGGTTTTTGTTGTTGTTTTTAAAGTAGTATACCAGTGTGTAACTGATACACTACTCTTTAAATGAGATAGTGTTATGAGGTATCGTGTGTTTTACGGTGCAATCCTAGTTTCCTCACCTAGTTGAATCAGCAGCTCCTTTCTCACTATACTTTTGCTATCCCTATGTCATCCTGCCAACTGCCAGCTAAAGATCTGTTTAATTTGCTTATAAGAGACAGTGCATAGGAAATTACATAACAAAATAAAAAGTTTTGTAAACTTCTAATTGTTTAATTCCCTTCTGAGTATAAAACTTTACAGAACAAGAAGCTGAAAAATCAGGATATGACTATTAGAGCTTCTTTTTTGGTTTATTTGAGAAAGAAAACACTAACAAGATGCTTGGGTCGAATGAAGTATCATTTGATTTATCTCATTTCCCCAATTTCACAGGTAGGAAGGACAAAAGTATATATGCAAGTAAACTTTAACTATTGCCCTAAAATGATAGAGCTCTACTTCTTCGGAGGTGCTGGATACTTAGGACTTTGTTATCCCAAGTTCACATATTGACTCAGATTAAGGAAAAAATGTCCTTGTTTTGATGGAGACATACTGAGAGGGCACTTCTTTCTCTGCAAGGCCTTCTTAACTTAGGCCTTAATGAATTAGTAGCAACCAATTGAGCCACCAATAGTAGCTACCAGTAGTGGTCCTCCCTCTGCTGGTGTTAGTAATTTACACAAATTTGACCATGTTTCCCGATCTAAACAAATACAGATGAGCTGTGTTCACTTAAGTCAATCTAACTAATATGAAAGAATCTTCCAAACCTCCAGGGATAGGTACCAGCTTATCCATAGCAGTGAGGGGCATAGCAATGCTGATTCTGAAGTACTTTAGCAGCATTTCTTCACAGAAAAAGGAAGTCTGAGAAGAACCTCATACACATAGACACACAGATTTGGCCAGGCTTAGAATGTAGTCAGATATGCAAGCAATCTCAACAGGTACAGAAGACAAGGTGAGTAGAGTATCAGCATGCTGTAGTGGATAAACCTGAGACAACGTACGTCCACTCAACCCAGCCACAGGCATTCTCTCAGTGTGAAACACTACCACTCTCATCACTTTTTTTTTGACCGAGGCAAATAATGACAAGAATTCTTCTTAAATTACCACTGCTGTGGCATCCTACATAATTGCTACAGATTCAGGAGATAATAACAATCTCCAGCTGCCTGTAACATTGCAATTAAAATCTCTAGTAATCATTGGTGTAAGTTTGTAGGAACTGCATGACAGCAGAAAAGCCAACCTTTCTCATTATTAAATAAAGATTACATCATCATGCACATAGAGCCTAGAAAATTGCCATCCTTGTTCAATGCGGAACATATTCCTTATTCTGATAAGCTATGAGAAACCACATCAGAGTTTTGCTTTACCGAGGTGAAATGAAAAAAACTGGTTTCAAAGGAGATTACTATAACAACATACTATACTTAACCTTTTTGTAGTGAGGTGATTAAAATATCATGTAAAAGACATACAAAATATTTTAAAACTGATTAAAGCATATACAGATTTCTATAGAAAGAAGGAAGTGTCATTGTGAGCACTGTATATTATCAACTTTCACATAGCTAAAAAAAATTATCCTAAGGATAAATACTTAATGTAATCAATTACACAGCTATATGACCTCTGTATTTACTTATCATAGAATCATAGAATGGTTAGAGTTGGAAGGAACCTTAAAGATCATCTAGTTCCAACCCCCCCTGCCATGGGCAGGGACACCTCCCACTAGATCAGGTTGCTTAAAGCCCCATCCAACCTGGTCTTGAACACCTTCAGGGATGAGGCAGCGGATGCTTCTCTGGGCAACCTGTTCCAGTGTCTTACCACTCCTGGAGTAAAGAATTCTTTTCTAATATCTAATCTAAACCTCCCTTCTTTCAGTTTAAAACGATTATTCCTCACCCTATCAGTACATTCCCTGGTAAAGAGTCTCTCCCCATCTTTACTGTAGGCCAGTTTTAGGTACTGGAAGGCTGCTATAAGGTACCGTAGGCCAGTTTTAGGTACTGGAAGGCTGCTATAAGGTCTCCCTGGAGCCTTCTCTTCTCCAGACTGAACAACCCCAAGTCTCTCAGGCTGTCTTCACAGGAGCAGTGCTCCACCCCTCTGATCATCTTGTATCATTTATTAATCTAGCTAGAATCTTGATTTCAATGTAAGAAGGTATGTGCAACATTTAGGTTCACAGAAACCAATCACTTATGCGTCAGTTGTTGATACTTTTGGTTCCAGTTATAGCTGTAATTCATTTGTCCCACTGAAATAGGTTTAGCAAGCTTGAATAATAAAGATTCAGCTTTAACCCCTCAATCATACCAATGTGTGTCTTGATTCAATATCTTTTAAATTAATTCAGAAACTTGCATAGTTTCATGAGAAAATTATCTTATCATCCTCTTGATTTTTTGATACAGTGAATAATAGAGCTATTAAAAATGAGTAAGATCAGAAAATTTAATTGATTAGTCAGTTCTGAGAAATCAACATATTTGTAGAAAAGCTATGAAAAACTGAAACAAAATCTGTATTTCCTTTCTCTTCTATGATTTTTGATAAATACTATAATAAAATACCCGTATAACAATACTTCTCCTTCAGTTTTCTTTAGGCATCAGACAAAAGTTATTTTTTTAATTATATTTTTTACCAAAAATATGTCCATGCAAAATAGAAAGGACTATCCAACCAGAGTAGAGAACGTGTAATAAAAAAAAATATATTACTGCCAGTGTCTAGACACAGTATGACTTGTTAGAAAAACAAATATTCCATATAAGAATATATAAGATTCCTTTCCTGAGGAACCTGCTCTTTTTTCCAGAGGAATCAGTGGCAGAACTGGGACGGGGCACTTTTTAATCTGCAGCATCTGTACATCCACAGCTGTTTGCATTTCAAATAGTGTTACTAGTGTTACTAGTGCTGTCAGCACTGTGTGCCATGACAGTGGTCAGTGGTCATCTTTTGAGACCAACTTTACCAAAATTAGCATGTAACTTCTAGAATAACACTTCTAGATTAGACTCTACAATTAATGAATGCTTTCTAGTGAGGGAACCCACCAGAAGTGTTGTTAAACGTGTTGCAATGGTCAGTTACACTGACTATTAAACCCCAAAACTTTCTTGTATCTCATAGTTTGTCTTGCTTGCCTTATAGAGCTTCTCCCCAAAATGCCTTTCCTCATGATAGATACTTACAGACTATGATCAAACGATCCTTATCCTCTTTACATGTTTGTCAAACAGAGCTATATAAGGAAGTGGATTTCTCCTCATTTTCTTTATTTTAATGAGCCCAGGAATGAACAAGTCAGTCTTCTTCAGCAAATCTTACACTCCTGATAGCAACGTGTCAATAATAAAAACCCTCCCACGCTCTTAAACTCTTTTCCAATGCTTTGGAATACTATTGCCTCATTTACCCCCTATTTTACAACTATTCTAATACAACTCCTCACATTTACTTGACTGCTCTTTTGCTTTGTTTTGACCTTCAGCAGAGTCCACAGGCCTTGAACACAAGAGGAAAACAGGGAAGTCATCTGGTCAGAATAGTCTGTGATTTAAGGAGAGACCATTACGACTCATAATTTTGAGCAATCCAGCAAAACCCTATGTCTGTGAGTTGTCAGATCAATTCCATAATACAAATACAAAATACAAAGACAACAATAAGCTGAAAACATCTGTTAAATATACTGATTTATGCCACCCAGAAAGTTGCCAAATGTTAGATTCCTGCTGAATATTGTTCAGTTACTGCTGAATTCTAGTCAATGTAATTATGGGCTTTATTAGAGGATTCACATATTGTCTTTATAGCTCCAACATCTATTTCAGCTTCAGCTAGAATTCATGAAAATACATTCCCATTTCCTTAAAATGCACTGCATGAGGCACGGTCTGGGTCAGAGTCAACTCTCACACAAGTAAATCTGGATTAACAAAATCCACAGAGGCTAATGTACTGGTACTAGCACAAAGCAAACAGTAAGAATGGACTCACATCCACGTTATTTTAAGGCAAAGAGCACCACCTTACCAAACTATACCAAATCCTTGAATCCAGGAGAGAAGAATGCAGAAAATTAAAGAAAAAATTAGTGCTTCCCTAAAGAGATAAAAAGAGTAAGGACTTAAAAGTAACTTCATTGCTCCATTTTCCTTATAGCAGTTACCATGGAAGGGGAAGAGTGACAGAAGGCTGAAGTTTAGCTGCTTCTCCACTCTCTCAGTCTCAAAGAATCTGATGTGACAATTCTGTGCTCAGTTGTTTGAACAGCTTAAAACACATGCTAGGCAGCTTAAGGAAGGAAATTAATACAGTTCTCCTAGCTTGTTCATTCCATGGAAACATGAATGAAGAATAGAGCCTGGGACACATGTTGGAAAAATGTCTCAGAGCAATTAACAAAAAAGCCTTTTATATAATGCATCTCACTAAGCAACAGGTGAAGTATAAGTAGAAACTGAAAGAAGACATGCGAGTTCAAAATCTAAATACCAATCCAGTACCAGGGATAGTTTCGAGTTGATTTCCAACTGAAGTTTAAAATGGGATTCAGCTGAACTAAATTCCTAGTTGCTTTACGCTCAGAGTGTGGATGTTGTAGCATTTGTGGGAGCAAGGAAAGGAGGGAAGACTTTTGTGCTCCCCCCAGGTATTGATTAGGGCGGTACATGGACCCATATCAGCCAACACAACTGCAATCAAAAGGGCTACATGGCCCCCATTTAGACCAGTCTGTATCTCTCCCTGTTCACACTCTCTTGTGAAAGCAGTAAGATCCACACCAAGGCAACATTTTACACTCATTCTTTTGCACATATAAGTACTCACACAAGCTTTGATTTACCACTGGCATTTGTCATCGTTACTCAGAAACCATTGTGTAGTATGTGGACATTGTCAACCACGTAGCATATGCTACATTGCTATTCTTAATAGTAAGCACCCCAGTATTGTATAGCAAATGCACCCAACGGGGCATTGCATGACTCAGTGCACACCCAAAAAATCTGAATCATTCACTGAAGTTGTGAAACAGTAAGCTAATTGCTTTCAAAGTTGTTCTCATTATAAACATATCACTTATTTCCATGACCACATTTAGACACTTAAGTTCAAAAACTTTGGCTACATTTTATGTGAAGCCAACTTCCATAACATTCAAAGCACAGCATAGTAACTAGAAAGAAATGTAAGGATCATAAATGTACAAACTGTTAAGCACAATAGAAAAAGTGTATTTGCTGTCATTGACAACAGCTTAACAGAAAATAATCAAAAGGTTTCTTCTAAGCTATTACTACCTCACTGCTTCAGTCTGCTGGAAATGCAACTTTAACCGCACAAAATAGGAGGGGTTCTACTAAGATGTGAACAAGAGGTGCTTCTACACAGACAGAGAAGAGAGTAGCTAGGTGGGACAGGAAGAAGCTGCTGAAGGGCTCCTCAGCCTTACAAGTAAGGTGAAAACTCAACTGTTGCGATAAAAACAACTGAGAAAATACGTCACAGTTCAAATTGTCTGGTCTGCCTCAGTGACAGACATTTTCACACAGTGATGGCCACACTATGCAGTAATAGATTTGTGTTTCTGAGGTGTATTATGTGAAGGAACCAATTCATGAAATAGGGGCAAAGGAATGGTAACATCAGAAAAGGCAGCACTCCAGCCAGCCCAGGAGCCCCCTTTGGTACTGGTCAGTACAGCCACCCCAGAAGCAGCTGCAAAAAGCTCAAGACCAGGCAGTGGTGGAAAGGCCTTCTAAAACAGGGAGTTGCTGTTAGCTTCTAGTAATGTTATTGGTTTTAATTGTGCGTGTTCTCACTGCCCTGTACTCATGCCTAAATCCTTCTTGAAACCTGTTACAGTCTTCATCTATGTTACCTTGTTACAGTGAGGTCCACACAGTAGTTATGCACTGGAAAAATAATTTCATTTGCAAATGTATTGCTGCCTTTCAGTTTCACAGACAAGTCTCATTGCCACCTAATATTTATTAACAGTTTGCAGTTTACAAAAACCTTTGTGGTTCATCTTGCCTCTTAGCCACAGGATTCTGAGAAATATTGTTAGCTAATTGAGTGGAAGACTATAGCACCACTGGTGAGTTCAGGTTTTGGTTTTGTGTTTTTTTTTTTTTTTAAAGGCTGTCTACAGCCATGGTTCAGATGTAGCCACAGCCCATGAAATTCCTCACTACAGTTTCTGTCAAGTCTCCTGTTCACATCCATGCAGTCAGGATCCCAGCCAACAATGGGTTTATATTGCCCTTAGTAGTAACATGAACTCCCTGTACCACTTCCAAAGATTATAAGGACAGAACTGCAAATATTAGGATGGCAGGTTTTCAGCTTTCCCAAGAGGCAAGATCATCCAAGCAAGTAGCATTCTGCTCCTTGTTTTCCTTGGAGGTAGTCTGAGTGGATAAGATGACTGCAGGTCAATAGCCTATTCATGGAGACTCACGTATTTCACTTAAATGATGAATTAGTGAAGTCTTAATCAAGACTTAAGATGTAACAGGATGCTCCTCTTTATAACACTTTGTAACACATAAACTATCTACAGAATACACATAGTCAAAGTAGATGAGTTTGTGCAGTGTTCACAAGCAGAGAACAGGCTTCTGTAAATAATCATTTTTCCAAACAAAAAGCCATCTTTTTGCTGAACCAAGTACCCACACTTGTCTTAACAAAAAGAATTATAATGCAGAGGTAATGTCAGCAACTGGCTTTAGGAAAATTATTTAGTTTTTAATAATGGAAATGTAAATATATTGTTTAGGCAACTACAAAATTATATACATTGAAAATATTTACTTTTCAGGATTTTTGATTGTTTTGAGGTTGGTTCATTTTCACGAGGCAAGCTTTCTTCTACTCCTTTTAACTTCCTGATTGCCAAGTCTACATTACAAGCAGGGTGATATTGTTGAAGGACAATCCCACTGTAATCAATACAACATCATGATGGTGGCAACCAATGTCCCTAAGGCAAAAACAAGTATCTCTGTTGGAGTAAACTTTCCCAGGACATTCATAAGGTTAAAAACAAACAAAAAAGCAAACACCTAATTCTGAAATCTGATTGAAAAAATCCTACAAAGATAAACATGGAAAAGAAAGTTTTTCTATGGAGAATACCGATTTAAATGTTTTGGGAAATATCCATGCATATATAAACAATCATTCTTTGTGATCTTCAAGGATACAGAAATCAGACCAAGTTTTTTAATTTTACTTTTCTGGAGTCTTATTTATCATCACAAACCAGCTGTATCAATAGGATAGCACTGCAGATGTCTCCCACTGTCGTCTTATGTCTAAGGTCAAGTGTTTTGTACCCTTTGCTGTACTAGGTGATTAACAAAACAAAGTTTTAGCTGTGGACAACTGGATGCTTACTGTGTTGCAAGCACTGATGGTTAGTCTTGTCTTTCATTATATGAATTGACTTTGGTTTCAACAATAGTTGAAAATTCTGTGGAACTGGACAAACTACAAATAGATTGCCCCGAGTTTCCTGTTTTCATTCCGATGTGTACAAATTACCTCAACATGCCCTTTTTTTCTGAAAACACTAAGGTCTGAAAGAAACTCTTGTTATATTGTTGCCACTTAGGTTTCACTGAGCCTGCATTATCTACTCACAGCTTTAATGACTTCCTGCAGAGAGAGGCTCTGTAGAAGTCTTGGCAGCAGGGCTAAGAATAGCATTAAATGCAAGGTTATCTAGGCATTACACTCACTGTAACATGCAATTAACTCTCCTCTTCCATTTTCATTACACAATTATTCATTAATGTCAATTTAATTTTATGCATTGTTCTACATGACCGAAGGCTGATTACGGGCCTTTTCACTCCAATATCCCAAGTTAACTGGTGCCAGCCTCTCTCAGGGCTGCCTAATTGCAATTTAGCCCAGACAATTCCTCCCATTTTTGCCCTCCAGTAATGGAACAACAGATCATGGCCAGGTAAAGATTTTAAGGTGGAAATAAAGCCCAAGCCTGAGCAGCACTGCAAACAGTGGAGCCCTGTCCCACCCTTCCCTTTAACATCTCACATTTTCTGAATTGTTGTTTGGTGCAGCTGCTGATGCTATAAAAGCCTTATAACTTAAATTGGCCTCTGCACCCTCCCAGGGATTTCTCTGGTTATGTAACACTGCTTCAACACAAAAACAACATTATGCATTGTAAAGACTCACTATAGTGTATATTTAATTGATTTGTTCAGCAAGAAGGTAGCCATCCTATGGTCTTTCAGTTCATTGAATTTGCTTTGCCTCACTGGTTAACTTTTGGCAAGGTTTTGAAAAAAGTTTCTAAGCATTTTCATGTTTGAACTCCTTGTACTTTACTCAGTTCAACTCTTTGAAAAAACTATTCTCTATCAGATATTTTTCTTAATGAAAGAATGCGGAAAGTCTCGCACAGCAACACACGTTCCAAGCTGTTTTCACTGCAAACCACTTAATAAGCCACCTTAAAAAGCCAGGTCATAAATACAGCCAAAGCCAATATAGATTCTTACACATCATCTTCTAGTAATTTGCATTGTACTTTAAATCTGCAAGAGCACTGTATTTTTTTTTTTTTTTTTTAGTTTTACTGGCAGACCATAGCCTAAAATAAGATTTAAAGAAAGTCTGAGACATAAGCTATGTGCCTTTCTATTTCCTTCTACCCACGTGAGCCTGTATGTCTCAGATTAAAAAATCCCATTAAAAATGAGGAAATAATTCAGTGTCCTCTACCTGAGAGTTACCGGCTTCATTTCAGAACAGGGTCTGTATGAAGCCTTTTCCACACACCTGGTAGTAAGACTGTATGATGAGACATGCTTTAAACATTGTCTAATGCCTAAGGGTAGGCAACAAGCTGCTTCTTTTAAAGCAATAATGAGAAAAAACAAGTTATATGCATTACAGTGCTCTTTTCTCTACTTTCTTGCCACTGTATTTAAGGCTGTGTCAGCATTCTCACTTGAAACCCTTGTTTTCAGGGCCTTTATAATTCAGTTGTAAAAATGAGTTCCAAGCTGGAACTTGGCATGTAAGCTTTCAGCCTAAGAGCAAACATTTTTTACAAATTGTCAAAGACAAAATCCTTTTCCTTGTTTTTAAGTTGAAAAGGCACTATTCCCTCTCTCTCCCCCACCCAAACTGTAACGAACTGGCTGTACAGTTTGTTTTGTACACCTATAAATAAAAAGCATTTGCAGGACCTCAGTCTATTAAGTGGACTTGGATACTTTTGGTAGTTGCTTTTTGAAAGCACTCAATAACTCGATGCAGAAATATAAGCTCAATGACATAGGAACATTTTTAATTACTGTATTTTATCTCTTGTTATTCTTTACTGTGTTGTTTCAGGGTGATTTAAATCCATGGAATAAAGGTTATTAAGCATGCAGAATACTCAGCTTTAGTGATCTGTTAGATCAGAAACTCCACAAGCCAAATCTGTGAATGGTATAGCCACATTCATTGCAAAGGAATCACACAACGGCTGCTTAAAAACGCATAAACATGTATTTAACAAACTAAATGTGAATGGATATGATGAGGTTCTTATAGACTGTGATGCAATAAAATATACTTTAAAACTCCCTAAATAGGTTTTAACTTAATTAGGTCAATATGTGAGTTTAAAGCTTATACTTATATGATCAGGTCAATAACTGGTATTTGGGGGATTTTAAAACCAAGATTTTTAAAGTTTGGTTGGTTTTGTTTGGTTGTTTTTTTTTAAAAAAGCTAAAATACAAAAACTGCAGTTGACTAAAGTAAAGGCTAAAGTATAAACCAGACAGGGTCAAGAAATGAAAAGTGAAGGCTGACATTATGCTTCAGAATTCCAGAAGGCCAAACACAGCATGTGAGGTGTCAATGCTGTATGTGCCGTACTGCCCTGATGAATTGCACAAGTGAAGGATGAAGTGGGAAAGAGTTAAAACAAGATTTGATCTAACTTTTGATAACTGTTTCTGTCACAGCTTATATTGACCTAGACCTCTTATTTTAAATTAGGAGTCTTACACTTCCATATTTTGTTTTGAATTCAGCTTTTTCTTCTAAATGCACACAGATTTTAACAGCCAAACTTGTTTGATACTTTGATTTTTTGGCCTTAATTTATAAGTTACCAATAGTTTACTGCCTTCTAAAGCTTTTTGATTCATGCTCTGTTTGCTTTCCCTCTGTGAGGTTTATGGCCATGGGACCTAATTTGCTGGTTTCATTATATATGTTAGACAAAATCTGTATTACTAACAGGGCTCAGTTTGGGTCTGAAAGTTTTATTTCTAAAGTTAAACCATTACTGTGTAACAAATAGTTACTCAGAAAATGTGCTTGCATCTGTCAGTTCCCTGAAGTCGACAACTGATGTGAACTTTTTGTATTTAAACTAATTTAATCATGCAATAACATTACAAAGCAACCGAGCCAGTGGTTATTGCAGTGCACCGTACAGGCCTTCACGCACAACTTTCTAGGAAAGCAGTTTCTTAACTAACACAAAGCATGAACTGCCAGTGGCAAGGAACAATTTGGTTGGGATTAATGAAACAAGGAAAGTTGCACAATGGGCACAGTTCCCCGTGAAAGTTTATGTGCCAGCTTTTCTCTTGATGTTTTTGGCATACTGAAATGTGTGCAATGCATGGATACAGGGTACGCGTCTGGGATCCCGAGGCTTGGAAGGATACTAGCTATGTACAGTCCTATGCTTTTACCTACAAAACCAGTAAAAAGTATTGCAGTTACTCACATCTGTTCTGAAATTCAAATTCTGGTTTAAAAAATATCATGGAGAACAGACAAAAATTCACGATGAACATCTTAGAATCACAAGTATTTAAGTAAAGTACTCACGAAAGAATGTTAAAGAAATGTTGAATGGTCTGGAATAGTAAAGCCAGATAAAACCGTGACAAAGATACAGGTACACCTCTGAAGTTCAATGGCTGTGGAAAGGGAGTCCTAAAAGCTTGAACATAATTATCTGGCACCTAAATATTAATCTCCAAACCAAATTTGGCTCAGAGCAATTTTGGGTTTGACAGCTGGTAGCCACACATTATCTTCCCCGAGAGAGCAGTCTACCATGTAGTGCTTAGACTTGCCTGGGCTGCACATGCATCTTGCACGTTTCTGCAGCCAAGCCGGGAAGGGGCCGCAGCGGCTGCAGGTGGCAGCTCTGGTGGGGGACTCAAAATGGAGCCTCCAAGCGGCTGAGCCAAGACGACTTCTGCAAATGTCTCAACTGCAAACGCTTCTCCATGGCTTCTGACAGGAGCAGATTGGTTTTTCATGGGCTAAAATTCAGAGAGGATGGAACCAGCTTGCCTAATGACTATTCATACCATTGTTTAGGTTTTAGACTATATTCAGGTTCTGGGCATGCTCCCTGCTAAGGCAGCTTTTGTAAGTATGCTGGCTGTTCAGTTTGCCAAGCATATGTAAACAGTTTAAAAAATGAAATAACTGTTCTGTATTAAAATATATATTTATCCCCCCCCCCAAAAAAAAAAAAACAATTGTTTTTCATTATGGCTTGCTTGCATGCCAAACTTCATTTGAACAAATAAAGATATTTTTTAGGTATAGGATTAAAAAAAAAAAAAAAGCATTATAGTTATGTACAAATCTATGCTCCTGTAATTTAAAACAATGCTACCCTGGAGTTTTAAACTTTCCAAAATGAGGATTTATAATGAAACACCTGACAAAACCTTAACATACAGATACTAATAAGTTATACTGTAAACAATGGATCCGATTCAGATTTTTTCAAACTACCATATTTAGCCTAGTGTGACTTCACTGACTCCAGCAGAACAGTTTCCCCCATTTACCTTGTTGTGAGTGGTTGCAATCATGTGTGGTATATGGTAAACACATGTGGGGGGATCTGTACAGATCACTCCTTTTAAAAGTTCTACATTGACAAAAATGGATAGTAGATGAAGTGGGGTCTCTAATGAGTTAGCCAGAAAAACACTTAATGAATAAAAATAAATGTGTGTCACTTCAAATGCCATTGTACTCCGTTGTTTTAACTTATAACTGTTCAGTTTTCTCAGCCCCCCCCCAGCCTCTGACATTAAATCTGGCCAGCATTCTTAACAACATACCTTTTGGTTTCCATATAATTTGGTCATTTTACTAATGGGGTTTATAGGAATAATATGTTCTATTTAGAGTTAGTGTGGCGTATAAGCAAATTGCAGTTGTGCGGCTATTCTGAAAGGTTAAAATGGCTCACTGAGGTATTATTGCAGCTGTTGTAGGTCTTGTAATGGCCATAGGTGCTGACTCAGAGAAGGATTTAGTGTCGCAGAATCCTGCTCTAGACTGTAATTCTAATGAGGCTTATGAGAAGGAGATGGCTGCTGGGGTGAGAAGGTACAGAGAGAGAGCTGGTAACTTCGCTGTCTAAGCCAGAGTCTGACTCAAAATCAAATGCATGAGGACAGATCCGCAGTAAAAGAATGACAACGGGAGGGAACTGAGCATGTAGTTGCTTCCAGTCACGTAAAAACAATTATAAATGAAGTGAATATTTGGCATCTAAGTAAATGTCATAAGTTCCCCTCAAAGTATTTTCTACTAAGGGCTGGGTTGTGGGTTTTTTTTAGCTTTGCGGGATGGCTCAGATCATCTCATTTACTGACTAGCTGAGTAACAACTTGAGATCATTTAACTAATGTGAGAAGACTCCAAAATATATTGAAAACCTGAAAGATGACAGTTATCTCTGTTCCCTGGATTTTGTGCAAATATTAGAAGAGAGATTCACAAATTGGGTAG
>NW_015090812.1:15278397-15599637 GCF_001431845.1 Calidris pugnax
TTTTCACATTATAATTTTTCACGTTAGAAACAGCTACTTGTACAGTGTCACAATAGCAAAGCAACAATTACGTGGGGTCTGGTATTTCTCATGCAAATTATAACAAAAAAGAGAGAAAAATTCCAGAAGACCAGCCCCCTTAACAGACCAGTTTTTGTGTTGAGAACACAGCCTGTACTTTTAGGATTGTCAAATGAAAAAATAAAGGGCTACATAAACAAAACAGTTTCTCTAAGAGGAGGAAAACATAGCATAAGAGACCATCTTTCAAACAATTTGTCAGGAATACTTCCCTAATGACTTTATGCTGAAAAGACCAAATGCCTGAAACAAAGGGTTTGGAAAAATCTTCAAATAAGGACAGCATAAGAAGAGAGAGATGGCACCATATAGGTATTTCTTATATTTATGTTTGCAAGAGAATTACAGAGCTGCATTGGAAGATATGAATTAACCTATTCCCATGTGCTTTGGATAGTAAGGGCACATGGCATTTGTCATATCCCTATCGGACTAGCATGTGTAATAAAAACAGATAACCAGGACAGGAAAATTAGTATTGGGACCAAGTCCATACTTTATTAGAAGCTCTTTCTTTTACTCTCTTTCTACAAATACAAGCAAGCCCTGTGAAAGTATCACAGTAAGGGAGCACTAAATTAAAAAAGTCAACCACAATAGCATTAGCATTAGAGGTTACAACAAATGCAATCATTGCTGGGAAAAAAATCCTAAATGCATGCATCTCCACAAAGAACTTTGAAACAATGACTTTACTCCATAGGGAAATGCTGTGGTATATAATACAGTATCATTACAATAAAAAAGGAGCCATGAGGCACATCACTAAAAGAGAAAACAAATCAAAACAAAACAGAGAAGAAAAGCAAGCAGCATATTGTGCCTCTGCCAAGGGTGAAGTAAACAGTGTGTCCGTTTCAAGATTCAGACCTCTACATCTGACCAAGAGTAAAACCATCCATTAGAAAACAAAGTCAGGAAAGGTTAGTGACATTTTCACTGTCTAGTTTCTTTATGCTTCTCCCCTGCACACAGAAAAGCAGTTCTGAGTGCATATATTTATAATAAATCCAATTGTTAAAAGAAAATCATTTTACAAATTCCTCTTTATGTTAAAAATACTCTTATCATAAACATGGAACATACTGTGTACAGGCAGTCTGTCTGACTTACAGCAGCTCAGTTCAGCCCGCACAAGATAACCAAGAGTAATGGTTTTTGATAATCAGGCCACAGTATTAATATAACATGAACCATAAATGCTTTTGTACTACATCTCTGGTTAAGCTACCAAATCTCATTGGAATATTAAGGAGAAAAAGCTACATTCTGCTTTCTGTTCTACATTGCAAAACATGCTTCAGAGCATTTCTACAGATGCCTCTTTTGAACAGACATTGCAAATGTGAGTAGGTGGTACAGGTGATTAATGGATGTATCTCTTAAATAAACCACTGATCCTTAGTACCCAGTTCAAGCTCAAATGTTGCTTGCTGGGTCAGAGTTTTGGTTCCACAAAACTTAGCTGTGGGATTTCAAGTCAGTTATGCTGGCAGGGGTCAGTCTGCCTGGGAAAGTGGAAGTCAATTGCTCTGGGAGGAGAAAACTCCATCTCAATAGCTTTCATCAGTCCTCTGCTTCTATAGCATTAGTCTGAAGGGACTCATTTTGACTGACGGAAATTGTGGAGAAACTCTAAATTATGCCCATTTTCATCAATGTTATCAATAAGAAATACATAAAAAGGAAAGTAGTATTGATGCTGAGATTTGGGAGTATTTTACAGTGCATCAGAATAAGGTGACTCATAAACATGGCTTATGTTAAACATACTGCAATAGAAAAACACATGTTACTGTGACTAGACTTCATATCAGTATTGGGGGATGGTAACTACAAAACCATGAACTTTCCACAAAAGCAGTGCCTCTATAATATTATCCTTACAAAATCCTTACTGCTGTAAAACAAATAAATTTAATTTTATATATGCATATTAAAAAAAAACATAAAAGCACAAAAATTTATATTGATTTTTTAAAAAAATGAAATTCTAGTTGAAACATATTGTTTATTATTTGAATTGCTTATAAGCCAATTCCACACCAATAGCTGGTGGAACACAAATCAAATAACAGAGCTGACTTTCTTGGTATTTTTGCACTTATTTCTGGTGGGTTAAACCGAAAGCCAAAGTCCACTCCTAACCACTTTTGATCATTAAAAAAATCCATGGCAATTTTAACAAGAATATGGGTGTTAAATTAATCACAGTGACCTGGCCAAATTCCAGTTCTGGTAATTACATCCTGCATACCTAAAATTCCCCGTGCAGTTTCAACTGGAGAAGTTATTCTTGGTTTTTCCTCTTAAAAAACATTGTATATAGTGGTGCTGCTTCCGCAACTTTTGATCCAGAACGTGTCATTTCAATTGGATGCAAATGAGCTGAAGAACTTTTGGGTCTTCCTAGACTAAAGGTAACTTAAAAACATAACTGTTCTGGCAAGTTCCTTGATCCAACTATTTTTTCCCTCGTAATGTGCATATTTATTCTACCCCTTAAGTGCAGTGGAAGCATGTATTTACCCATCACTTCTCTAGTTAACAAAACCTTACCTTTGCCTTCCACAGCCCTGATCTGGAAAATCAAGCATCCTACTCATCTGACATGGAGTCAGGTGAAGGAATGCAATGAGCATCCTCACAGGCTCTCCAAATAGCAAGAAAACTCACTCAGGGTCTTGCATATGGGTTTTAGGAAGTGCACAGGCACTTGCTGCCTCTCCCTTTCCAGAAACAAACAAAAGGACCAGGATTCCCTCTCTACTCTTAGAAACCAGAAAAATGGCAGGCATGGCAACAGTGCTAATCATTCTTCCTTCCCCACCAGTAGTTACACATAATAATTCAAAGTCCAGCATGTATCTAACCAATTAACTAGAAAGATTTGGATAGAAACCAACTGCGTAAGTCACCATTAATTTTTAAAATAACTAAACCATTAGGCCTTATGGCCTGCAATCATTATATCAGAATCCTTCATGTAGTCACTAGAAAAAGGCTCTAGTTTGATTTTATGGAGCATATAGGATGTTATGCATGAAAAGATATATATATATATGTGTGTGTGTATAAAGACTGAAGACAGACAGTGAGTAAGACACCAACAATGGACTACAGTGAATATATCAGGCTGGCATCTGCTATGCTGAAAGAGAACATGTCCATTAAGGTAAGACAAATACGGGGGACAGAATGACACGCAGACACTGGGCTGCTCCAGGCAGGTAAGAGTAGGCATCAGTCAGTCTGCCACTGTAGCAGCCTCCTCTGAGCTGGCCCTGCTGGCTCCTCTCCAGGTAAACTGCTTTCTGAGCTGAGGAAAAATGTATAATGTACTGAAGGCTGGCTAGAGTTTTCCAAGTTACTACTAAGGTATGCCTCGTAGGTGATAACATCTTTAAGTGTAACAAGTAAAATATTATGAATTGATTTCGGCATGAGCAATTCAAGATAAGATGGAATAGGAACAGTGGCTGAAGCAGAAGTGTTTAAACGAGACACAGGGTCTGTTTCTTGCTTCTGACCTCTGTAGATAAGCAATAAAATTATACGTGGCTGCAACAGTATTCTGTGTCAAGAGTATTAAATGGACAGCTTCTAATTACCTTTAGCTCATAAAGCTAAAGAGCATGATCTATTGCTTAAAAGCTTTTTAGTTTAAGTTATTTTAATCAACAATTCTATTTTTAGCAGTTGTTTTTAAGATGCTTTTCCAGTAAACGAGGGGTGGGGGGGTGGTGAGAAGGAGAGGCTGAAGGTCTGGTTAGCTAGCTGGCTCACCTCCCAGGATGCACAACCTTAAAGTCCCCTGCTCAGTAAGAATCTGCTGATGTAAAACTGAGATAAAGGCACTGGAGTCTGGGAACCCTACAGCAGTGGCCATCATTTCTAGATATTTTTTTTTTCCCTCCAATTGCAACATGTTCAATAGTATCTAATACCAGTGTGGTGGGACTCAGTGTGAGGAGGACATTAATGCTCCCTTGCTTTTCGAAGCTTGGTTTCAATCCTTGGCAACATTTTCATTTTCTGCGTCCCTGTTCATGGTGTAGGGAGCTAACTCGGAAAGCCCTTGGATTCTTCATGCCCAAGGGCTGAAGAATCCAAGAACCATCGACAGGGGACGAGTGGCAGATGATGCTGGTAGCAAAAGCATACTGCTTGGGTACACCTTCTCCCAAATGAAAGAAACAATTCTGGAGGAGGGCAGTTTTGATACATTCCATGATCCTTCAGACCCTGGGAAAAACAATGGTGAGAGGGAAGCAAAAAGCCATACAACAACTTCTGAAACTCTGCCACAGAATGCTAGAAGCACAAGTCATCCACTCAGATCCAAGACTGTTTTCACTAACAAAACTTTTATTAGAGGCTGCAATGTAATTCTTGGGATAAAATTTAATAAACCAACAGTCTTGAACCTCCTCATGCTTTTGGTATATTGATTAATCCCTTGATACTCATTTGGCTAATATGCATGTGGGCTGTTCATGTACTAATCTTCATAAAATCGGACCAGGACTGTATCAAGCTATTCTTTCACTACAGCACAGGCAATCTAATGAAAATATCCCCATATGTCATAAGTCAGATATTAAAAAGAGGGAAAAAACAACACAGAAATCATGGACTCCATGACTCTCATGAGACTACGAAAAAGATTCATCCTTAGCTATAATAGCAAAAATGACCTTGGCACAGGGCATTTCCTGAAAAACGAAGGATTGGCTGGGGTTAATGGCCTACAGCTTCGCCTGAGGCCATCAAGTCTCCCAGTCAGTCATTAATCCCCCGGAAGTACCCTGGTGCCTTGATCATTTCTACTTAATTAAAGTCGGTGATCCCCAGGATGCCTCCATTTCACCAGGAGACTCTTTCTAGCTACTTCAAGGAATGTGCCTCTCAACTCCCTCCCTCCGTTTCTCTCTCTCTCTCTAAAGATATTTGACATGACATGTTCCAATTTCCTTTTTAATGGCCAATGTTTAATATGGCTTACAAATAATTATTTTTTCTTTCATCTTTGACATGAACCCTTAGTCCAAAATTGAAAAATTAATTCTTTTTTTTTTCCAAGGAAAAAATATGACTCTGGTTCCTGCATAAGGGACATTGAACCCAAAGTAAATAACTACCAAGGTTTAAAGAGCTTCCATCTTTAAAACAAACAGAACTGAAAGCAATATATCTAAATGAGGAGAAAAAACCAACTATGTTGTGGGGATGAGCAGAAATCACACAGGATGATTTAATGAAAAGTCAAAAATGAGAATCTGCTCTTACTGCCTTTTTTCCCCATCCAAATCTCTAAGCCTGGAAACACTTACCAGAGAGTTAATTTAATGATTATCAGCGGCCCCACAGACTTCAGTGGAACTATGTGTACACAAAGAGGTAGGGCACTTGTGTTTTCAGGACCGAAGCCCACATTTACACAAAATAAAACAAACAAGCCAGAAGGGCCACCAGTGTAGCTCTCTTTAGAGAAGCAATTGCATCCCACCTATACTCTGTTCAAACAGCCTGTTTTGGGCTACAAATATACATCTAGATTTTTAATGTTTGAACTTTCAAACGGTGATCTGAAAACAGGCTACCTATTGAAATATACATACATATGAAAATTAAGGTACAAAGTTAGGTCTGCATAATACACAAGATACTGAGACGCATTCACTGTCCCAAAGATCTGACAACCCAAAATCCTAATCTTTCAAATCTTTGGCATCGCCTGTGGTAGAATGTTGCAGTGTACCTTCACATTAGTATCCACACTTAAACCTGTACTTACAGCTCACGGTCAAGGCATCTGATGGTTTGGAGTAATTAAAATTCTATTTTCAACTTTGCAGCCTACTTCTACCCCTTTAACAGGCTGCACCAACACTACAGATAACACTTCCCTTTGTCTGCATAAGTTCAAACTAGGATTTCAATTTTGTAAAGAAAGCCAATGACTACTCAAGAAAACAGCAAAGGACGCATTACAGTAGCCTTTCAAAACTCTCCAGTGCAATAGGTACAGTATTTCTCAATACTATCACAGAATCTCCATACTATCACAGAATGAGAATATAACCAGACTGATTCATTACCCTAGAAATTTTGCAGAACAACTTGACAAGCTTGTTAATTCCTACACAGTCAGGATGTTCCATAAAAATAAGAAAATAAAATTGTCATATAATAGTCGTATGTATTGAGTCAGTATTACTAACACTTCTTTTCATGCAAGTCAAATACAATGACTTCGCAAGTTAGACCGTGAATCCAAATGCATCCACATTGCATCATAATTGGCTACTTCACAGTCAGTGACAGCAATAACTGAACTTTGACTGCTACCAGTCTCATCACAAATGTAAGTTTTTCTCTCCCAATGATGGTAGCAGCAACCCATAATGTTTTTAGGATATTTCTGTGATTATTTGACACTATGTTGAAGATATTTATGGCTGCTATATAACAATTATTCCTACTGAAACAGCCTGTAGAAGTCCCAGTTCCTGAAAAGAATTGTGTGGTAGAATTTCCCAGTCACACCTAAGAAAGTTCACATGTGTATTGAATTTACAAGTTATTAAATTATACGCAGATCACCACGTCTTTGATTCCTCAGCAACATCATGGAAATGATAAAGGATCCCTTTTAAAATTGTGCTTTCAGGATATAAATATGTCTTGACAAAGTCTGCCCCATCTTTTTATTATTTCAAGTTTAAAATCACTAATAGAGGAGGTTAATAGAGGAGGTACAACCTTCTCCAAGGAATGACAATTGTGCTATAATGAACATGCCAGGATGTTGACAAATATTTAAGGAAGAGATAATTTAAAGTTTCAGCAGTTGCAGGTCTGAATCCAAACTTTCTTTTTCAGGTTACTAACTTTTTCATCTGCTATTTTGATCTAAAACCAAGCAAAATAAGCCTATGCTGAATAAACCACCTCAGTGCTGAATTTATCAGGATGATGGAAAAAGCTTCATGCCTCCAATTAGCACCAGTCAGAAAGAAGTACATCCACACACAATGTGGAATAATTGCAACCCTGAGATGGTTTCCATCCCTAAATAAGTACATCGCTTTTATGACTTCTAACTGTTATATTTTATTTGCTGCTCACCTTTTACTGATGATGCTTCTCTTACAATGGAATGAGCTAGGGAAGAATGGTACCAAGTTTAATTTAAACCATTTTTGATACCTCCCATGATCATAGTATTGCTTTAACGTTAATATTGGTTGAACTAAGCTACATTCACATCTAGCATTCACTAAAGGACTGCCAGGAGATTCACAACTACACAGTGAAACATAATCTAAAAGGAAATACAAGCCAAAACCTTGGCGACTCACAGAAGCAACATAGCATAAAAATATCTGCATTTCCCATTGTGTGCTTTCTGTTAAACAACAGGACATTTTAAAAGTTTGAGATGGTACCTGCAGGAGCTCGGTTGTGACTGTACAGAAGAGATATTTTGTAGATTAAAATGCACTATTGGCATTAACTTGAGAGGAAAAAATGGATCCATGTATTAGAAAAGAAAAAAGGAGAAAAGAAAATAGTTTCGCTAATCATTTTACTGATCAAAGAATTCATTTTCTAAGTGCTCAAACTTTGAGCCCTTTGGTGAAGACAAACTTTGAACCCTGTTTTATGATGCTCTGGAAGAATTCCTTCTCTTGAACTACAGCTAAAAGACTTGTAAAAAAAAAAAATATGTTATTTCAACAGTGAAGTAGTTCAAGTGACTGACTGAAACCACAATGTATAAGAAGTATAAATCAAGATTGGCAGAACAGAGCCAAATAAATAGTGATGATAAGCCACATATCTAACAATATAGTCTCAGTGTCTTGTCATTAACACAATTATGTCAGTACAGTCAATCAGCACATTGCCTTGACAATAAAGTAAGATTCCAAATACATGTTTTAAGAGTTGGAGGGAGGAGGACAGAGGAGAATCACTGAATTTAAAGCCACAGTTATTCACAGCTTTTTAAGAAAACAGGGTTATCCATTTATAATATGCTTTGTGCTGGATTAACACTAAAATTATTCTTATGAGTTCAGTATCATCTGTAATGGCCCTCTGGCTATACAAACAAAAGGGAATCAAGGTGAAGGATTCCTTTCACGAATGAGAAACTGATTTACCACCTGAAGTGATAATTCATGGCATTCAGTTTGGTTCCAAGTGGGGATGAATAGGACAAATGAGAATGCATGTTCTCAGAATGCTCTCCTCTCAAAAAGGTTCTTTGCTGCGTGCTGGGAGGCCCCACAAACCTACGCCATGTGATATCACCTGCTAGAATTATCATAGAATCACAGAATCATTTAGGTTGGAAAAGACTTTTAAGATCATCAGGTCTAATTGTTAACCTGCTACTGCCAAGTCCACCACCAAATCATGTTCCCTAGCACCACATCTACATGTCTTTTAAACACCCCCAGGGATGACGACTCAGCCACTTCCCTGTGCAGCCTGTTCCAGTGCTTGACAAACCTTTCGGTGAAGAAATTTTTCCTAATATCCAATCTAAGCTTCCCCTGGTGCAATTTGAGGCCATTTCCTCTTGTCCTATCACTCATTACTTGGGAGAAGAGACCATCCCCCACCTTGCTACAACCTCCTTTCAGGTAGTTATAAACAGCAATAAGGTCTCCCTGGAACCTCCTTTTCTCAAGGGTGAACAATCCCTGTTCCCTCAGCCACTCCTCATAAGACTTGTGCTCTAGACCCTTCACCAGCTTCATTGCCCTTTAAACACACTCCAGCACCTCAATGTTTTAGCTATCCCCTATGAGCTATACCAAAGCAAATTAATATGAAATCAACAACCTTTGTGGCTTAGTGACGAAGTCTGCATAGAGGCCAGAATAGGCAGAAGCACATCCACTATACCAAGACAGGGTTATAGTCCCCATGCTACTGTTGTCCACAATAGCAAGCATTTATTAAAGAGTGCTCTTCAGGTAAAATTCACCTGCATAAAGACTTCCACAGGAGATCTACCAGCTTCAAGATGTCAGTTTATTTTTTTAGATGAATTGTTAAAATAACACTGAGGCCCTGGCATAAGCTTTCAGATGCTGGGATGTTCAGAAGGAAATCTGTCTAAAATCCCTAGGTTGTGCCTTATGACTGCAGCTGTCCTGAGAAATCCCTGCTGGATTCTGAAGCAGCAGCCAGGACAACATCCAATAAGCCAAATCCTCACAGAAGATAAATTAGGTAAGAGTCTTGCTTCTGCTAATAAATCAAATCTGCCATATAACAACATGCTAATATTCTTGGTACTTCTACCCTTTGAGATGCTCCGTAAGGGCTTTTGAACTAATTGTGGATTGCTGAGCAATAGGCTAACATGTCACATCATTCTGCCCCCCTGGCCACTCCGACCAAATCTCTGTAAGCTTCTCTGACCTACTCCTGGCTTTCCTGATAGTTCTTCATGTAATTCTTCTCTGATCCCCACTCAGCTTTTCTGATACCCTGACTTCTGCTGTATCCCTCATGCAGCTCTAATATTTGCTCTTCTCATTTGGCTCCCATTCTTTCTCTGCTTCTGTTTTACTTCCTCCTCCATATACTTCAGATCCAAATACCTCTTCCAGCTTGCCTTATTCCCTGCTCCTCTGACCTTGTGTCACCTAGTACAAAATTGGTCTGATCCTGTCTGATCACACTTTTTTCTCTGAACTCCTATATAGCTCCATTCCTCTTTTTTTCCTTCTCCCTGGCATTTTGATCCTTTCTACCTCCATTTGTCCTGTTTTGATCCACTTTCAGCTTCCCCAGAGCCTCTACAATCCTCTCTGAGCCTTCTTTTGCTTCCCTGATCCCTCCTCCACTCTCCCTGTGTGGCTCCAATTACCCTTCAACATTTCTTTCTCCCTCAAAATCCCCTGAATCTAAGCTTTGTAACATATACTATATTCAATATGTGTACTGTGAAATCTGTGGGAATTTACTAGCAAAGAAATAGCCTGCCACTACTGTCATAGAACATGATTGTGAAAAAGAAAAAATATTTACTACCCCTTCTCAACATTTATTTCTCAAACCTAAAAAGCTATCTATTTTCATTGTATTTCTCCTACACCGTTAAGATACTGTCTTCTCATCCTAGTTTTAAATAGACACTTTTAAATTTTAGGCCCTGTAAATCTCTACTTTTGCACAAATTATATCTTATCATCCTTCAACAATTTTGATCAAACAGGTATGTGGCACTAGCAATGGATGGACACAATGTGGGCCAATGCAAGTTCAATCAGCTACTGTGACTGAAGAGCCACCAGTATGGTGGTGGCACGGTAACTCTGTGCCCTGTTTCTGCAGTCACATGTCAGGGGTACATCATGTAAGCCCTGATCAGGAGACTGCTCATAATGTTGGTGCGGGAGTTCAGCTTAATGATGATTCACTCAATGACTGGAAATATTTCTGCATTTGCCAGTGAGGCACAGAAATTGGCTCCCTGTTGAACACAGTCCCAATACTGCATGCCTTCTACATAGGTGCCCCATACACCAGAAACTCTTGCAGTTGAAGTTCACACATTAAGGTGAAGGTGTGCTGATGAAGGCCTCTTGCTAAGGGCTCATACACAGGTATTTCACATCAATAAAGGGGAAGTTTCAAAATAGCTGATGGTTCAAGCACATGTTGAGTTAACATTTCTCTCTGTTTAAGACCATACTGCATCAGCAAAAATTCAGTAAGGAACATTAATTATCAAATGTGCCAGTTTTGTGACTATTAAGTACCTCATTAGATTCAGTTTTGGAAAACGCATTTATGAGCACTTTTATACAGGAGAGTACGGCATGTTTGGCATTATTTAACCCTTCAACATGATCCAAAAGTAGTTCATGTTTCAAATCTATTATTTTTTTTTTTTACCAGTTTCATTTTTATTTTAAGGGTTTTCTTAACGTGCAAAATTTTATATGGAGTTTTAGCTGTTCTTGAAGAACAGGCATACTAAAGACATTAAAAACAGTATTTTTAAAATTCAGTTTGAATGAAATTTGTCCTTAGAGCTGCTACATGATTTTTATTCTTACCTAAAGCATTAAAAGGTGGTTAAAAATAAAAATATTGTCTACATATTGTGTATAAACATATATTCATAAACACCCATTGCTGACAACACCACAATTCTTTCCTTCTGTTTTTATTAGCACACACAGAGTCAAATTTTTCAGCTACAATATATTTCCTTTAGTCTGTCAGAAAGAAAACCTCATACTTCAACAAAGGCAAAAAAAAAAAAAAAAAGAGAGAAAAATAAATTAAAACCATATTTAAAATGTATCATCTAGCCTAACCTTTACTCCATTAGGGAAAATATGCCTGCAAAAAAGATTAAATACAAATTTGCTTTGCTTTTAAACCTACTTAAGAAGTACCTATCCTATCTGTCCATATAAATTCCAATGGAAAACACGATGACATGCAATTACTAATCTCAATGTACACAGCTATGCCTCAGGGACTTAGTGGTTCATATTTTACTGTTCTGTAATCAAATACAGAACTAATGAGTAAAAATATGCTTCCCCCAATAAATTCCCAGCACCTGGACAAGTGTCTGACAGGGAAATGGAGGATGCTCACACAAAATTCATTCTGCAAAGCTATTAAAGTGTTATACTTGCCAACAAGTGTTCATTAAACAAGAATGAAGGATCTTTATGCCAGTTTCCTACCAAAGGCTTTTTAATATTTTAATGGAGAGTAAAGACTATTTATCTGAACTCTGATCAGTTAATGTTCAAATCTGTTATGAAAAAACAAGGAGTCCTTTATAATACCTTTCATAAAAATCCATTTTGCAATGCCTCAAATAAAGACTAAGAACTGTAAAAGATTATGTTGCATATAAACAAAATCAGTATCATTTTGAACTTATATGGTTATCCGTGGAGCTGCTTAGCATATTAGAATCATGTTGTATTTTTATTTAAAGAGTGGTTAGCAACATCCATGATACAAATGAAAAATAGGATTAGAGATGGCATCACTTGTACAAGAGCATCTTCAGACTGTGGGGAAAAAAAGCAAATTTAATGGGACAGATGAAAGAAGTGGGAGGCTAATAGATTGTGCAAAGCTAGGCCATATACCTGTTGGGAAAACACAAGCACTCCAAGAAATGTGCGAGGAAGACTAGCTGACATTATGTTTATCAAAAGGAATTGAAGTTTGAATCCAAATCAAATCCACGTTTAATACAACCCACAAAAATAGAAGATCAGAAGTGCACCTTAGAAATAAAAACATGAATAGACGCAAGCCTTGACCACCACTTTCTTTTGCAAGAAGACTGGTGATTTTGGATTTTGGTTTCACCCTTCAGAGTAACAGTCAGACTTGCTCTACGTCCCAGGCCCGAGAGCGAATTTAAAAAAAGCCATCCCTTTTTCAGGGGCAGGCTCCTACCCAAGGGCATTAAAAACAGGCCAGTTCCTCTTTCACAAAATCCAGTCAGATGGAAAATGGCAGACTCCCAGTTATGGGCCCTTTACTTGCAGGGCCACACCAACTTCCCAGCTCTCACAGCTGTGCACTAACCACCAGGCTGTGCAAGAATATTCTGGACATGGCTGTGCTCTAGTTCTCCTGTCAAAGCAGAATCAGCATAAAAGAGAGAAGGGTGTAAAAGGAGAAATAGAAAAAGCATATGTAATCATAGCCTGATGTTTTGGTGATTAATTTCTGTTCTTTACTCCCAGGGTGTTGATGCATTTTAATCTAGAGACCCCACCTAAAAGCAGAAGTAGCACAGGCGATAGGAACAGGAGTCTGCACCCAGGACCTGCTTTGCGCACATTTTCCTTGAGCTGGCAGCTTCTAAACCCATATGGAAGACTATGCTGCAAAACTTGACATACAGTGATTTTTTGGAATCTCTTGGAGTTTGGTGATATTTAACAGCAAGCACTTGGAACTGCTCTCAGATTTCTGCAGCATTTTGGAGATCTCTCCTTTCATCCTTGATCCCTGTCTCCTCCCCTCTCTCACTAAGCCCTATCTACCTTCTCCTGAAATTGATGGAAAGAATGACATGAGATCCAACGCAGCTTGGATCTGCTTTGCACACAGCTTCTAGTTGTCCTTTACAGTAGTATCACATATGTGGTTATTTCACATTTGACAAAAAAGATACAGCTTTCTTCACATTAAAAGGAAGTAATGTGTAGCAGTGTGGAACACAAATATAAAGAAGTTAACATTTTAGAAGCAGTGAAGGTAGCAATGTACAAACGCACATTTAAGTTGCAAAACCAAACAATTATGTGACAAGTACCTGACTTTGTGCAGTTATACAGGCACATGTGCATACATTTAAAGGATAATAATTCTTTTATTGTCTTAATTTAAGACTCTACTGCTGAATGTTTCTAAATTCATTTTAGTGGAAAATCCAGATTTCTTAGACTAAGCAGGTTTTAGACTCTGCTAACAGTGGTGTATATATCTATAGTGAGAAGTACTGCATTGTGGAAAGAAGTATTTCTAAAGTGCAAGAAAGTTAGGGTTTAATAGGGTGTGAAGTTGTCAGGGAAGGATCTGTGAGGTTGGGAGTTTAGTTTAATGCTTATTAATTAAAGCAGAATTGACAGCCACAGACCTGAGGAGCGACGTACCTCTGCCAGTGAAATACATTAACTGGCACACAAACAAAAGAAGTATGTGCTATCCTCTGATGTACAGAAGGAAGAGGTGGCTTCCCTACCAACATCAAACTGTGCTATGCGTTAAGTTTGTGATCCTTCCAACATCAAAACCAATGAGCACACCCAGTGCTACCTCTCGAAGCTCAGACTCACTCTTGACCACTTATCCAGACACACCTCCTGACATATTATTGGAAGATAAGAAACTATTTACATTAGCATGCAATGCTGCTCCCAATTAAACTTTACTGTTGATTGAACTAGGAGAAGGATAAGGACCCACAGATCAAACAGGTAACACCTTGTCTATTAATTGCTGCCCTCAACAGCAGGTTTGTTTGGTATTTAAATTATACTTATCCACATAAAAATAAAATAAAAATAAAGTAAGACGCTCTTTCTCTATCACTTTTCCTAGTTCAAAATGCTGATAAAAACATACACGGTGTTCCTTTATGGAGAAGTTCAATTACCAATAAGAACAATTTAAAGCAGATTCTTAACCCAGTAACACTTATCACCTGCTGTGAATACTACATTAATGAAGAGGTGTTTCGGTACATTCCTATGTCAACCTTGTAATACTGACGTAACACTGTGATGGCTCCACCAATGATCAGCAGCCATATGAATGCTGTAGTGCATATGCCAACCTTTTGTGGAATAAGGCTCCGTACACCTTACGTAATTGCACTCATCACCTCCAAGTATAACCTTTTAATTAAACTGCCTTGGCAAAGTACCATGCACAATGATGGAGCTTTATAAGTAATACATAATGATGATGAAATAATTTGCAAGGGAAACCCTTCGTCATACTAAACTTACATTTAAACAGGTGAGAAACAGTCCAATAAATTCTCTGCATGAATCTGAACTACACTGACATCAGTTATTCCTCAGCTGCTCTTTTACTAGTCAGAACTCACACGCCGATTTTGTTGCTGAATTCTCATTATTTCAGTCTCCCACCTTACTCTTGCTGGATTGAGCAGCTGACGGGGTGAAAGTATGTAATAGCTAACAAAAAGCTTAAGAAAATCAGTGAGACGTAGCTGAGATCCAGTGCATGAATGGCACTGGTAGGTATGACTGGCATATTTCCAATATTTGATTTACGTAGACTTTAATCAGTATGTACAATACCTCTTTCCCTAAAGCAAATCTATTGTGTAATCTTTCATATGTAACTCTATGTATTCTTGATAAGTTATAACACAGATCCCTGCCTTTTGTCATTGTCTCCAGTGAAACTGTTTCCTTATATCACATGTTTTTTATTATGCACAAAATAAGGACGTTTTGGTGCTAATTACACTCCCTTCACATATTTAATAATTTAATTGTAAAAAGTAAGGCTTTCTACTGGTCAGATGATAGTTCTGAAGCTCTACAAAATACTTCAGTCATGTCCATTCCTTGCAAATTCCAGTCCCTCAGAGAGGCAGGAATAACTCCCCTCCCTGTACAGATGGTCAACTCAGCTATACAAGTTTGTGACCACAGATAAGACACTGAGCAATTTCTTCATAGTAATACAGGTGTCCTGGTTGCATGGTCCTTCCCATAAACTTAAAAATATATGGCAAAGGAAGCCTGAAGGGTCAGATTATTTTATCGATATTTAGGTCAATATTTTGCTCTGAGACATAACAGTTACACAGAGTCTAATTTTAACTCTAGAAGATGCAGTGCCCCCCCCTCTTTTAACAAACAAACAAACAAAATTATTTTATAAAGGGAAAGGACTGTTTCAGCAACCAACATTTTTTTAAATGAAGAACAATTTTTTTTATCTATAACCGGACTGCTTTACATATGAAAATGTCATCATGTTTGTTGGCCCAGGACAGCCAGTGAATAAATACAAGATGACACATTTTGCCAGGAACAAGTAATATATGCGTAATAAAGTTACAAAGTAAAATGGCTATCATCAGCTGCCATTCTGATATTCACAGGGAAAGGGGATCACAGTCTGTTCTTTACTTGGCAGAGTTGTGCGTAAAAGTGAATAGGAATTTTTTCCTCCCCAGTTTCCAGTAAGTTCAACAGACTGCTTTCATGCTAAAACCTGGAACAAAGATGAGGCTTGTCCCCGTGCATTACAATGTCTTACCTTATAAGGAAGCTTTTGACAGCCTTAGATTAAACTTGTGAAAGATAATGAAGATTCCTCCTTAATACACATTTCTTTTTTCCAGTTCAGACTTGAAGTGACAACATTACAGAAATACCCTGCAGGTTTTTATTTAAATAGCATCCTATAAAACAATGCCTTCTTGTCAGTCAACACTAATTCAGCAGAAGTCAAGCTATAAATCTGTCCAAAGGCCAGCAAAGTGCTTAACTTGGCACATCCCTAATAAAATTAGGAATGTGAGTTTATTATATGAACCTTAAGTAGGTTTGGCCAAGATATTAAGATTTTTGCTTATGGCAACCATGGCTAATGTGGATTGGTATTTTCATTATAACGCACCCCACAGCATTTCTCAGTAATGTCTCAGGTTTCCAAATTGGACAATAATTTTCTACACTATCTGACACATCACTAGGTGTTACAGATGAAACTCTGTCACTAAAGCTGCACACACTTTAACCGTACTTGAAGATGGTAAAGGCTTTTCAATAATGCTAATTCTACTGAATAAATGAGGGCAAATTAATTAATACTTCTATTAATGTAACCCGATTTCACTTTGTTCAAGTAAAGAAGCACTTACAGGCTTTTAACCCAAGCTCAGATGCATTGTTTCAGCTCAAGGCAATTGAGAAGTGATTTATACTGCAATAAGCTGAAATGCACGTTAAGAAAAACAGTGAGAATGTAGATTATACAGTCTGTATTTCAGTTGGTTTTAGCCAAATATGCTTCTCAATTATATTGATACAGAATATCTCTTCAGAACAGTATTCTATAAAGCAGACTCATGTTGTAACTCCCTTTTGACCATCTTACACAACAGATTTTATGTTACAGAAACATCTATCCTTTGAGAGAAGAAAGATATTCTGAGGTCCAGGAATGGAGATCATATCAGTCACATTCTCACCTGGCTAGAGAAGAAAATACGATCACTGGTTTCTGCAGAAGCAAAGGCTTCTGGTTATTGGTGCCTGGAACAATATGTGGCACCAAGCTACACACTGCATTACAGCCACTACAACAGAAAAGATGCTGCTTAAGATACTGCAATATCAAACACACGAATGTGCAGAGTCACTGAAGTTCACTTCATGAAAAATACAATATAGCTTGGGAAGGAAGTATGATTGATGTGCCTTGAGCAGACTGTTTATCAGACAAACACATTTTGCAAACTTTGACATAAATTGTTAGTTTTCTTATCGTACTGACAATATAAGAACAGTACCTTTGAAGAAACTTCCTGAAAACTCTTTAATGACCTCTAAACAGTGTTATCTTATCATCATCTGACTTTCCACTACAATAAATCATTTACAAATAGGTTAAAAGAAAAACTGATATTCAAAATATGGATTTATTTTCCATAGCTATAGACTTCAAGATGTGGGGAGCCTTCTCAAGGAATAGTTATGATGCTGATAGAGCACTCAAATATCTCTGTACTTGCAGTCATTTTGCAACAAAAGAAGAAACAACTCTCACCAAAGAACCTTAGGAGAAATGAGAGAAAGATTTGCAGTGCCTAGGTCCTTGTATGTAGGGGTATGACAACATTGTCCACCTTGAAAGGCAATTCCACGTGCAAATCCCTACTTGATGTAAGTAACAGAAAGATGGAATACAGTCATGTTTTGTGTGTGCAGGCAGCTTGTGAACACATCCAGTGACCTGCACACAGAGGAGGCCATAACCAGCACACAGAGATGTATCCAGAGCACATTACCAGCACCCAGGCTATCACACAATGTGCTGTATACTCATTTAATAGCCTAACATGAGCTCAGCTAAGATTTCAAAATCTTTAAAATAAATTTATGGTAAAAAAAAATCTCTAACTTTTTGTGGCTGCATTTGCAACTGTTATTTCAGTTGTCCATAAAATCTATACAAGGAATGCATTCAGTGATAAATGTTCACCAAATTAGTAATTAGGAAAAACAGATGGAAGGAGTGCTTTCCACCTGAAATAAAATAGTCACTCTAAGAATCAACCTTGCATAGCCACGGACAGGAAAAATACCATGTGACCTAAGTGACTAACAAAATGTGTAAATGCTCCCAGACTCTGAAAAAAAAAAAAAAAAAAAAAAAAATCAGTATTTTCACAGGATCTGTCTAAAACAAAGAATATTTTCTCTCAATACAATTTCCAAACAAGAAGTATTTTCACAAATGTTGCAGAGCTGTTGGATGATCTAAAAAAATATAAAATACATTAGTTAGTTGTGTGAATAATTTAGAGCCCTGTGCATGATATTATCATCACAAAAAGGCTATTTCTATCTACTTTTTAGTAGGGGAACACTAAGCACCTGTAAACCAGCACAGCTCTACTATTTTCCCATTTTCTTCTGCTGTCTGTGGAGAGTCTGTTGGTAACGTTGTAGTCCCAGGACAGCAGTCTTCACTTGGAGTGCAAACACACTGAACGCACAAGAGTGGTTTCTGAATTTGACCAAGCACCTTGGCATCTGCAGGCCTTTTGTTAAGTTTTTCCCTGCCAAAAGCTGATGTGATGAGAAAGGTGCATTCTGAACTCTCTGGAACAATCCGAAGGAACTCTCGCGTTTGGACACCTCGAAACAGCACCCAGTGTGGACCTCAGTTCAGACCAGAGCTCCACATTTCCCTTTCAGGGCTATAATTAAAGCATCTCTATTTTTCTGTGAGATGTTTTTGCACAGCATTGCAGTGGATACTAAAAACCTCTCCCGATTCTTCTGATCCCCCTCGATATCTCATTAAATTGACAGACCACAGCCTATTACCATACTTTTGCCAATTGCACAGTGGTTGTGTGATCTAGAGAAGAACTCATCTGACATCACCAACTAAACTAATATTCCCCACTGACCTTTATTCAATTTACAAATCCCTCTCTCTCCAGAGATGAAAGGCCAGAGCGCTACCCCGTGCTTCCCTCCACAGCCAGTACCTCACATACCAAAATAAAGGTGGTAGAGAAATACAAGTCTTCCTTTAGACCCAGAAAACTCTCTCATTGAGCAATATTATTTACATTAAATTGAAGTAAGTTATCATAAGCACATCTAGAGGTTTGATGTTTTACAGCTTTCCTTAATTCCACATCTCCTTACTGCAGACAGTACCGGCATAAAACATTTCATCAGTCTTTAGTAGAAAGGTTTTGAAAAACCCACCCTTGTGCTTCAGAGCAATTCCTATCCAAATTCCCAGCCACATTACAACTATATGATCTTGGATGCTGGGGTCAGAAAACTACGCTGAAATGATTAATTGAGACTTAATTGAAAACTACATAGTATAAAGCTAGGGGAAGCAAACCAAATAGTGTTGCATTTTTGAGGTATGATTTTAGAGAGCAGGTATTATAGACAAAACAGAGGTTCAATTAAGAAGTATTTTAAAGCTGCTTTTAAAACAACAATAGTGCCCAACACTTTGCTTGAAAACAGTTCTTTTTTCTTTCCAATATTTACCATTTGAATTACACATGTAAAACGTCATCATACATTTACATACATATTGAAGAAAAAAAAAACACAGTACAGTGTGTCATTAAACCACCTTAGTTATCAAAGCTTAATGAGCTCTGAAATAGATACAATCCCAATATTGCAGATCATAAAGAAGACTTTACTTGTGACCTACATCATTCACATAGAAGAATTAAGAAATTAGGGCATCTTTCCACTTCCCATTCACTGTTTAAATGCTTATTCACAGAGTCTGGCTCCTAAGGGCAAGGCAAAGCACCAGATTTGGCAGGTTTTCCCAAAGCTCTGCTCCACTGACCACAGTCCTGCACAAGTACACTTCCCACACAAACCACTGAGACGGGCAATGGGTGGCAAACTTCACTTCAACTTAGGTAGGAATAAATACAGTCTGGTCTTTACTGCGCAACATAATAAAATATAGAAGATCAAGTGGAAATAACAGTCCTCTAAAAAGCAACGTGTAGCACACAGGCTGTAGTGTAGTTGCAATGACGTGTTTATCATTCACAGAAAAACAAAATTTCTGAGTATCTGATCAGCGTGGTAACATTGTCCAATTGAAATGAAACAGTCAGTGAGACCAAGCCATGGGGTCACCTCAGACCCAGCCACCAGCATCACCTACAACAGGCATCAGCACAAGTCCCCATCCAGGTCTGAAGGTTGGCCTGCAGCATACTGTGAAAATCAAGCCCTCCAGGCTTTGTGCCCAGGGATTATACAAATTAAACTCAAAGAGTACAGAGAGGCAAACCAAGAAAACAGAGCATCTGGGCACAGCATAGGTGCAAACAGAGCCTCAAAGAGGCCACTGTTGAGGACAGACTTCAATCACTGACAAAGCCAGTTTCTGCTAAATTTCTAATAAGTGAAGAGACAGCTAGCACCATGATTCATATGTGGTTCATCAGGTCCATGTATGTACAGTGACAAAATGGGAGTGTTTCAATTTTGTCTAGACTTTGATTCAATTAATTGTGGTAAGACTAAGAGAAGAGAAAAACAGGGAACAGAAACATGAAATCCACCTGCCAGGCTGTTGACATTCCAGCAGGAAGTACTGTTAATTCACTAACTCTCAAATACCAAATGATCAACCCTCACAGCTCTTCCACAAGTATCCAGCGTAACATCTCTTCCAATGCAACCTCTTTTAGCTGGGTAATTTAAATGAAAGCAGTACATTGCTGGCGCTCTACCTAAGTCAGAAGCCTTTATTTCGCCCTGCCTTCACCCATGTCTAGTGACAATCAATCTGTCCCTGTCCTGTCTGCTATGCAATTTAAATTAAAATCATCCCTTCCTCCTTGAAGAAATCTGCATTACATCTACTTTCCATCCTTTATCAGCAGTCCTTCAAAACTAGTACTATAAGGTACCAGAACTTACTCTGTTCTTATCTTATGGCCTAACAGAGGAGCTTGGCTCAGGAGATTCTGACTAAAAAGTGTCGTGGACATTGTCTTTTGTCTCTTCCCTTCCCCATTCTCCTGCTTGCCCCCACTAAATCAATAGACATTATAAACTTCTCCTCTTGCCTCCAGTTTCCATCCAGAAAACTGATCCCTAAAAAAATTACAGCAGCTTTAGCATAGTAAAATTGCTGCACTTCAGAACCTTCCCATGCACATCACAGTCTCTGTGGACCTGAGAAGAGAAGCACCTTAGTGGTAAGCAAAACTGACAAATGTTTTATTTTATCCTTTTTCTTTCCTTTTCAGGGGATGAGAAAGGGAGAGTTGCAATTCAGCAAGTTCCTGTTTGTAGCAAATTTTTCAAAAGGGCTTCTTGCCCATTTAGAAAGCTAGAATTGCAGTTGTGTAGGGGAAAACACTTACTAATAAAAGGAGCTGGTGAAGAACGGCTTGAAGCTCTGACTCTCCCCAGCAGTGAGGAGCCAATTCCCCCTGCCTTGCATGAGGGAAGAGCAGCAAAGTCTCAGCAATGGTGCTGTGCCTGGTTAATGGGGTAGAGAGCTGACAGGGGCCCTTTGCAAAGTGGATTACAATAGGATGAATGACCTGTGCTGGATAAATCATTGTCAGACAGTTCCTTGAAACATTATGTAAAGTTACAGCCTTGTTAAACCACATTCTTGGAATCTTGTCTTTCTTTAGTTGGGGTCTGGGACAAAGAAAATGTGAAACACAGGAGAAACTACAAGTACATTTCCTGAGTTGCTACAACAGTTGTTTTGTTTTCTAAGGTTGTTTCTCCAGCAGGAGAGAAAGCCTGACAAGCTTTTATTGGAACAGAAGTTATTGTACTCGATTTATGGAAGGAATTCATTTTAGGAACACAGAGGAGAAAGAAAAATAAACAACACGCAATTAGTCTACATAATCAAACCAGTTCTACTGTCTTAGTGCCTCTACATGGTTTAATCTGTTCTTTCATTCTTCCTTCCACCAGGAGTGCTTTCAATAGAGCAATAAATTAAAATACCAATAAAGCACCAAATTAAAAATATTACAACTTCTAGATTGCCATGTTTCAGCATTTTTCTCTTCCTTGGGTTATTTTTTTTGGTCTTTGTTTTGCTGTTTTGGGGTCGGTTTTTTTCAGTGCTTCAGAATGATGTTCTGACAAGGTCAGGTGACAATGACAGAGGTTCAGAGAATGAGTTTAACACTAGAAAAGGAAATTTAATTAATCAAAGAAACAAATTATTCCCCTGAAGTTATTTGACCTGTCCTATTCTACTTCATTCCCTACCCCTCCATCTTTTTACATCTTGACTTCAAGCACTTTTAAGGATGCATCATTACATTCTGCGCCTTCCTGCTTGTGCAAGGCAAGGGAAGGAATAAGAGGATGAACTTTCCTTATGGGGTCACTCAGCAATTACTTTTTTGAAAACACAGCACTTTCTGATACCACCAACATAAAACTGAAGGCTGAATGGGCTGGGTCAGGAAAGTTTTAGTAATCTTGGCAAATAATGACTTGTGTTGAGAAAGTCCACAGCTACTGTGACACATGACAGCTCCTTGTGCCTACCTGGCTGGAAGTCCTACAGATACAGTCTCCATTGCATCGATGGCTTTGGGAGGAATGCAGTGTAGACAACATATTTCTGCAAATCATATAACTTTATTCAGTTGTACGCTCTGTATTTGTGACTGTTGTTGGACACACAACCAATAACAAAAATGTTCAGCTTGTAACTACTAAGCCTACTCCAAACACATTTCATAATTTTAACCCTGGAATTCGCAGTTTCTTCCCTTGTTTGGGAGAACAGGCTGGCCTAACTAGGGCGGGGGGAGGAAACGAGGAAGTGCCATACCTCCCAGTAACTCTGCTGGCCCCCAGAGCGGTGTAGCAGCGGGTAGGGGCATGTAGAGCAAGCCAGAAGCAGTCCCATGAAGCTGCATATCCTGAACCCAGAGCTCTGCACCATTTGCTCAAGAGAGATCCAGAGAAGCCCTCGCTTGTTCTTTCACTGCGGTCAGTCACTTACAAGAGGAATCAGGCACCACAGCACTTCTACAAATGCAGACTTGGCCGGTTCACTGAAACCAACAAATCAAGCTAAGAAAACTTTTCACTGTGTGGTATGAAGTATTTTGAAGAAAGTGTTAAAAGATACAGGCTCTTTCCTCAAGTCTTCCCCTTTCCTAACAGACAGCACAGTTTCTTTCTGAGAATCCATGTCATCATTCAGCTGTTTCTTCTGGCAAAGCCAGAATCCAGAACAGAATCTTCATGAAAAAGAAACCAATAAATTAGAGCTCTTTGTGAGCAATTTGCCGTTAGTTCTGTTCTCCCTGCCTATTAAGATTCTTTATTTGCTTCACCAAGAGATTTCTGCTGACAAGTCTATTCATTTACTACTAGCCTAGATAAAATGCTAATAAACAAAATGTCAAAAAATGTATTCATATGACTTTCCCCTTTTCACTGGGCTTGTTATTAAAGGGACCATGGAACTAAACATTAACATCTGGTGAAATCAGGGTGCTTGTTTTCCCTCTGAAGACTAGGCTCTATTTCAGGCTTGAAAACAACTTGTGAAAGAACTATCTGAAGTCTCCATATTTCCTCTGTCAGGCATGCACAGACAACCCTCCCACCCCACTAATTTCAGCAACTGTACCACCTCCCACCAAAACCAAACAAGATGGATATCTATTATATAATGCCACACTTTCTATAAGCTTTCTATGGTACCCCACAGATGTTTTACAGTGGGATTATAATGTTTCCTTAAACTCCACAGATAGGTTGTCATTATTCTAACTTCTACAGAATCAAACAAAAAAACCTCCCTGGGACCTTCTTTCACCCCCTTATCAATTTATGCTCTGTTAATTCTCTAACTCCATCACATTAGACTAGTGTGGAAGAATTGTTTCAAGGTGTGCTTTTTTGTTGGGTACCCAGCAAGGGAGTCCTCACCTTAGCAGGTCTGTGAGAGTAAAGTTCAGGTGTATGGATGGGGTGCCATCCAGAAGTAGCCACCCCTAAATAAAAATACAGCTGAAATGCCGCTATGAATTAAAAAGTCCAAGAGTGAAGGCTGCAGGCAGCTGGCCATTGGGAACCTAAGCAAGACAAGCTGTCATTATCTGGGCATAAAACACCTAGGTAGAGTGCCAAACTGAAAGGACTCCACACAAGACTCCTTTGAGTTTTCTCACACATCATGACCCTTCAGAAGTTTTCGAGAGTGTAATTTTCTTTATGTAAGACTACCTGTTCAGCCTCTTTGAATAACCATGCCATCAAGATGCAAGACAGGAAACACTGGTGAGTCACAGGTAAGATATTCCGCGTTCCCTCACTCTCCTGTTCCTTTTAACTTGGAACATACAATCCCCCAGCAACAGCTACATGTTTTGTGGATTTGGCAGAAGCACATCTCTCCAGCAAAAGCTGTCACTTGTCCTAATCTGATTTGCTAAGCATATCTAGAACGAGATAGATAGGAAATGCAGCCTTGCATGCTTTTGCATGTGGAGGTAAAGTTCTGCAGTGAGAACAGCTGAATATTTTATTTTTGGAGCGTGTCTTGTGAACCATTCAGGTGAGGAAGAAAAGCAGACCTGAACATTTCCATCTTGCTTGGACTCTAAATGAGACACCTACAATACCAAACAAAAAGGTACCCTCAAGGCACTTTTATGCATTTATTATAAAGCAAAGATTAAAACAATTATATGGAAATTAAGGATAATATGGAACATTTGTCTTCCTCTTAGTCAAACAGTAACATGGCCTAGTTCAACAAATAGCTTCACAGCTTGAGGCACACTGCATGCAAAATGATAAAATGGCTTGGGCCGAGAGGACAGCCTGAATGGCTCAGCTCTGTTAGGTGCGTCTCTCAGATTAACAAAAGAGGTCATATTTCACTGCACTATTACTCTTTGGCAGAAAAAAAAAAATGCACAAGTTTTCTTACAAGTTTTCACAACTACACAGAGAAAAAGAATATAGACACTGCCCTTATTCACAATCTCAGAAACCAGCATGGTGAAAATAACGGAGGTTTCCCCCCCAACGTTTTCCACTCTTTTCCCCTCCTCATTCCACCCACAAAGGGAAGTTCCTAAATGATTTACAGAGCTTCAGAATCTGTTGCAATTTCTCCTCGTTACCGGTGCCACATCTATGCAAGTCACTTTACTTCTAAAGGAATGTTTATTTAAATATAAAACTAGAATGATGCAATGACTACAGTTTAGCTCCTTTGATAAAGGAAGCTCCTCTTTTTGAGAGGTAAATCCTTTTACAGCAACGGGGCGGGGGCGGGTGTTAACATCCACATTTTAAAATGTGCCCTCTCTATTCTGGCAGCACCAAGTAACACCCTTCTATTATAATCCCAAACATTTCTCACTACATAATTTCAAGAATACTTTCAAGTTTAACTTTTAAGAATGAACTTCAAAAATATATGCTATTCTTGGGAGAGGATCTCTCCAGCTGGATGAGGTTGCAGGGAAGAAGGGACAGAGCAGTATCATCAAAGTGACAAATTTAGAACAGCCTTGATGTTATAAATACAACAATAAATGGAAGGGGTGTGTGGGGGAAGATGATCAGTAAACTATAAAAAAAAAGTCACCAGAACTCATATTACCCTCAGATTTGATAAATATTCGCCTAACTCATTATTGTGCTTTTCTTTCAGGAATGGTTTTCACAGCAGCTGGAGTGAAAAAACATTGATATAATTTTCATAGTCTTAGGAATCTAAATAAAAGAAGCTTTCTGCTTTTAGTCACAAAAGCTCAGAGAACCTGTGAATTATTGAGTTGCAACACCCCTTGTGGTACGCTAAAACACAGGGTTTTCATTACTGCTGACTACTACTTATTTGAAAGAAACATTGCTTAATTACAGTTTTTCTTAATGTTGAAGCAATAATCATTGTTATGATTATGAATAAAAATTTTAAAGTTTATCCAAACAATACAGCAATTTACCTTCACAAAGGCAACATAATGTTATAACTTTTTCCTTTTACATTTAATAATATCGTCACAATGTCCCAATCGGTCTTCTTGGTGTTAATGGGTGCACTTGGAGTATAGCAATATTACCCGAGTAGAACTGTACCACAGTTTGTCCTATAGTGAGTTGAAGTATGACCTACTCTATTAAAGCAACAAGAAGTCCTTTTCCCTTCTCTTTTACAAATGTTTTGAATATAGGAATTCATCAGGATTTAGGGGATTAAGAAATCACTGTCCACGAAAAAAAATCTGCAGAAGTTTTCATTAGTTCTTTTATGAGTTGGCAGCAAATACTCTAGCTGTGAACTTTTATGAAGCTATAAATATAAAGGACCTTCTGATACTGGTATGATGATAATTCTAAATTTCCTCTTTGCAGCTGCAGTTGATCCCCTGTATTTGGTAAAAAAAAAAATCTCTCTTTTTGTGATTTAAAAGAAAAAGTTGGCTCAACTACTGTATTGCCTTTGAGCACTCTGAGTGGAAGTTCATGAATTAAACCCACATGGCAACACAACCCCCTCCCCACCTTTCCCTTAAGGTGGCTATAAAATGTCAGTAGAAAGCCAAGCTGTTTATTTTACTTAGCATTTGATTCTGTAAGTAAATGAGTTTCTAGTGGGGCTTATGTGCAAAGCACATCTTTGCAACAAGTTCCTTTACATCACTAAACTTTTATTAAACTATGCCATAAATATTAAATCAATCCTTAAATGTTTAAACTTAATACTAATGGCAAAAAATACGAATATGCAGGTAAGTAACAGGCTCGTTGGCAACCTATTCCTGGAAAGACTAGGATGTCTGATAATCAGGACAAAAAAAATAATTCTTTGCTACTGACAGCTTTTTACAAAACTTGATTTCCCAGGGGATTTATCTTTGGGGAAAAAAAAAAAATTAAGAAGGGATTTTGTCTACATTCTGCTACATATTCCAGAATCTCTATGGTGAACAGTATTTCTAAATTACTGTGATAGATTTGTGCCACTCTAGATTTGTTTGAATACTAACTGTCCATATATTTCACTTAATTGCCTAATAAACACAAGGAAGACTCATTTTTCCCTCCCATTATCTTGGAAAAAGGGTACAATCTGAGTCAGAAAGAATCTCGTTCCCCTGTCTTCTGAGTATCTGAAGAAATACTGGAGCAGCAAAGAAGCAGTCCAGAACAAAAGCCATCCAGCAAGAGAAGTGGCCTTCAATTACTACAGTAACAGCACAATACTTGATTTTCCTTGTGTGGTTAGGTTTCTCAGGAGCTTGACCAGAAAAAAGGTAAAGTAACCAGGCTGCCCAGATACATGCCAAAACTCATCGTAAGATCCATTGAGTTTGCTTTTATCTGTCCCAAGGCAAACTGAAAGTCAGCTTAACTAATGTTATCAATCATGCAAAAGAAGAAAGCCACAATTAGACACCCACTCTTCAAATCCGCAAATCTAAGAATCTGGATGTACTGTCATCATTCATTGACTCTGCTTGAGATTACAAAGTAAGGTCAGGGAGCAAACTCTGCAGAGTATATAGTTACTAGACTGGACTAATGATGGCCTCCTCTCTAAATCTGAAGAGCTTGGCTGGAATCCTGAGCTCAACATAAAACATATTTCAGAGCTGAAATAGCTGCTGTAACCGGCTGTTATCCATGTCCGCTTATGGGAAATGCGGGGATCCCTATACATCCTCTGCTTCCATATATACTTTCCTATGATATAACTAAGTAGTGCAGCCTCTTTGATGATGTGACTAAGACGACAGTAAATAGCTATCAGTCCTATTTTTCCAGCATTATTCTGTGGTGATCTGAAAATTGTCTTGCAATTAAAACATAAAATCCATTTTGCAAGAAGCTATAAGTAACTATAAGTAAGACAGAGGGTCTCTGTCCCTCTTTCTATTCTCTATTTTCCAAAGCAGACCACAAAAATGAAACATTGGAGAATTATTTGCTGCCGTTTTAATAATTGAGAAACTTCTCAGCTCGAGTACACAACTTTCCAAGTTACCTTTGGAAAAAATACAATTGTAAGGTGCCTAAGAAGCACATTATTACCTAACAGTGGTTTATTAGGTGCTCTCAACAGGTCCACTGTAATTAAAAATATGGTCACACCTATGGCAGCTAAACCAGGTACACAGGTGACTCCATTTGTTTCCTTTACAGTGTTAGCCATGTAAAGTTCAAGAAGTGCAAGGATATAACTTAGAAACCTAATTAGGCCATTAGAAGTAAACTCCATTAAAAAACACCCTTCAGCTTTAACGATAAACTGCAGCCATTTCAAATTTAATACCATGCTAGCAAGTAATACTACCATTGAATAATTCAGCATTCTGTAACATAAGGCAAGACAAGAGGAATGAGAAAATGCGATTGCTATTTTCATTATGATGTGCCTTTTTGGGAGGTATAGTATAAACCTCGTATCACTGACACTAATTATTTTGGCATCTTATTGGCAGTCACAATTAGACAAAATGTAGAAATTTGTAAGAGCAAAACAACTTCTTGGCTAGATTTCTTCAGCCCCATATACTTCAGACTTTTATTTATGGCTAAATTGAAGCTGAATGTCAAATCTGGGTCCCTTAGAACAAAATCTTAATAATTAACTGGCAAAACTGAACATGATCGTTTCTGACACACCTACACTGGTAATTATTGCTTTGAGGCCATTTACTAATGAAATTAATGTATTCATTGCCCTAACAAATTAGCATAACTCATACATAATGCCCCACATTTCAAGACCTTCCTAGAAAAACAACACTTAATACTACAGAATGAAATGGCAAGGGCATTACATGGAGACAGTATTCACTGAATTACTACATGTTAAAGCCACAATGGCTAAGTGTTAGTTATAAAGCAAAATGTAAACACAATGTGGGTATTGAAACCATTAATAGTGTAGTCAAGAGTGTACAATCGATGATTATCTTTGCACTTCAAATAAGCACATATTACAATAGCAGTAACCATGGAATGTAATTAAATGGCTACTTTTAGAGATATGAAGTGTGAAAAGGAGGCAGTGCTGAAGCAGTTTCTTCTTCCTTCTTAAAGTCATAATAAATACAGTGTGGCTACTGTGCCTTTTTCCCCATATTTCCATTCATTTTAATTCAGTGCTTGGAAGTGGCTACAGCAGCCATAGGGTCAAGCAACAGCAAAAGACAGGATTAACTGCATTACCTTTGGAAATAACAAGAACATTACCAGCAATCCACTACCATTTAAAATTGGTAAGATTCTCTCATTTTGGTTTGGGAAAGTGAACCCCAAAGTCTTCTACCTCAGCAGAACAGAGGTCAGGGGAGCAGAGCACCATGTGGCTAGATGCAGCACCAATTTAATGGAGGGCAGGGGTGGAAAGCACATCTGCTGTGCTGGCTCACCTGGCAGGCTGGGGGCTGCGTTGACACCCTCAAGCAACAGACCTAACACGCATTGCCACTTACACACCACTCACAGCCTGTGACCTGCAGATGTTGGTATGAGGTAGATTACATATGAGGAACCATTGCTTTTAAGTATGAAGAATATGTTTCTGTACTTCAAATGATAAATTTACTTCGAAGAAGAAGATGGGAGTAAAAATACAACAGGTTTGCAATAAGCCTTCCAGGACCCCACGTTGCACAGAATTCACTCCTAACTCAGCTGTGCGGGGCTGAGAGCTAACGACCAGGTCTTTATTCCACACAGCTGAGGAGCTAGGCCCTGATGCCAGTTACAGCAAGGTTTCTTTGTGTTCTCTAGAATGGTCTAAAAGATATTTCATCCTGAGAACACCAAATAGGAGCATATTCTTGTGGCACCTTTTTCCCTTCTACACAAGCATAAATGCAAGGGAACACAGAGCTCCTCAATTGCATCGCTACCTATTGCTACAAAGGAAAGCAAAAAAAAAAACCTCCAAGAGGAAAATTATGGAATAATCACCTCAAGCATAGAGTTTCCTCAGAATTCCATCCACACAGGTTTGGCTCCTGCCCACAAGCATTAAGTTTTACATCTTTATTAGCGTTTTTATTCTACTCAATGTAGATTGATTTGGATTCTCTTATTACCCATACAAATGTCAGATCTTTTTCAATCCTCTTAAGTGCTTGTGGGCAATGAGTTCTATATGCTAATCGTGAGATGTATGAAATTTCATTTGACCAGTTCTGTATTTCTTTCTTATCAAGTCATTCTCTTTCCTCTCCCAAACATTCCTCTCCTCTTTAGGAGTTCTTAATTTTGCACCTTTCCCCACTTTGAATTAAAAATCCAAGTCTCTCCTACAGTAAAGTCTTTCCCCAACTATCTCTAGGTTTCTCCTATTTCTAACTTCACATTTCTTCATTAATTTATTTTTAAAATAGAAAATGTCTTGATAGCACGAGAGGTTTTTCTAGCCCATCAAATTTGTTTTAGACGCTGCAAACATCCAAAAGCACATTTCAGAATGGTTTAAACAGTCCAGTGGTGGATTCCCAGTGTTGAATCACAGAGGTTATTGTGCTCTCTCTTCCAAAGACATGAAGCCTAATTACACTGTGGCCACTATTACTAAGTATAGAAAAATACCTTGAGGCAATTCATGTATGACTGAGACCTCACCATTTGTGCCTATCTGAGGAAGTAGCTATCTTCAGTGTAATCATCTGAATTGTCAAGAAACTGGTTCTTTGAACCTTGCCCTGTTGTCACATACAATGATTTTACAGATGGATAAATGCTACCTTTTTGATATTTCTCACAACTACAGAGGTGGAGAACAATTTTCATTTACACTAACTCTTCCTTACCCTCAAACAGTAGGTGTCTATACATTTCTGTCTACATTATATAATGCCAGAGTAACAGCAAGCAACATAAGTGAGAACAAGAATAAGGTATTCAATACCATTTCATTAAGCAAGCAACAAGTAGTATAAACATTATTTTTGTGAATTTTCTTCCAGTAAAAATACCCCTGCACCAAAGAACTTACACAAAGCTTAGGATATTCCTAAAACATTTAAACCCGCTTTACTAGAAGAACAGCAGTTCACTGTCAAGTGATGCCTTTTCATTGAGAAATATTAGCTGGTCGCTGGTAGAAAGCTACACCCCATCCTCACGGCTGGTCTGCTCTACATCATTTATAGCCATGTACTGAAATACTCCAGCATCTGATCTATTCTGTCCAGCTAATAATTATGTACTACAATATTGCATTTACATCAACTGTTTGAGTTGTACTTACTTTGTGAAGGTCAGTCCTCTTCCATCCTCAGGCACCTAGTTCACCTGCTTTTGACTTTAAGTCTCTCATTGGTATATAGATTTTGGTTTTGGCTGCATGCCTACTTCTAGTTAATTCCTTTGTCTGACATGTTGTTACTTCCCCCAGATACACCTCTGCAACCTTTCTTCCACCAGGTCAGCTGTAATTTCTGTCCTATCATTTACTGCTGGATACAGGTTTCCTTTTGTATTGCTGACATTCCTAGCAGATGTCTTTGTCTGACCCAAGTGCTCCTCACCACCTGTCACCTTGCTTCCAGGTTTAGCTATAAATAATCCTCCCCTTGCTGGTTTGACTATAAATAATCCCCTCCCCACCCTGTTGGTTTTTGGAGTCAGCTGGTTCCAATTTGGGTAAGGTGGAGCTTCCTCTTCCCTTACAGAGTTACAGTTCCATCTCCTCATTATGTTATCCACACAGAAATCCTACCATGGCACAAACCCACAAGTATAATAGAAATATATCAGTAGGTCCCTTAATCTTTTGCCTGTTCATCTACATTTTCACTCTAGCACCTCTTGTATCTACCTCCCGAAGTTGCCAGTACCAATATGCACAAGAGGCACTGGGCTATGCTTATGATCAAATTCACCTTTGCTTCCCTTGCTTCCCACAGAAGCACCAACACGGCTACCTCATGGGCAAGTCCCACAAAGCAACCTCAGCCACCCACCTTGCATGTATGAATGTGCCTGTGGACCAGGGCAGGTGACAGGACTGTGGTTCTCTCCAGCTTCAGTCTGTTCTAGTCCACATGGTAACTGTATGTGCCCTCAGTCAGGATCCGGACATGAAGGCAGATGGAGTCCTTCTTACAGAGGACCTTAATGTCACCTTCCTGAGGCTGTCTGAAGCAGGGTATGTTGAGGATGTCTAAAGACAATGTGGATAAAAGGCCATGATCTTGTGAGCTCTGCAGACTGCTGGTCTCTCCCAGCACAGGTGATTTGCAGATTTGTTCTATGAGCTGCAATTAGATCCTGACAAACACCTGTCCCAGTCTCCAAAAATTGTTCCCCTAAAGCTCAAGTATCTGGTGCTCAAGGTTAACTGTTTTCTCTTCAGCATTCACCATGTAAGACTTGACATTTTAACACACATTTTGCAGAAGCATTTCAGAAGCAAAAAAAAAATGCACTAAACTCACCACAGTAGTTTGAATATGGACTGTAGTGAGGGACATGGTGTCTTGGTGCACATCTTGGGGGTTTTTGTTTTAAAGATAAGACAGAGGAATGCCTCAGCCAGATTAGGACAGGTAGTGTAAAATTAAGAGGGAATTGTACAGTCACTCTACATATCAGCAGCCAGGATTTAAGAGGCCGTCTACTGACAGTTCCTACAGGAAGAAGGGAGGGAAGGAGGAAAACAAACAAGAAACACACTACCACCACTTCACTGCTTAGAAAAAATAAAATAAAATAAAGCCATCTAGAAGTTCAATGCAATTGAAAGAGGCATATAATCTTTCTTAATGGACCATCTTCCAAAATTTTGGCATGCCACTTCTTTGAGGAGGCTACTTCACAGTCCTCTTGCCAGAAAACATCAGGTAGCTATACAAAGTAACTACTGCTACTTCTCAAGGTTTTGGCTCAAGACGTCCTGCAGAGGATGGGGCAAAAAACAGGCAGCACCAGAACTGGACTTGAGAAAATATTTTGTGTTTATGGCATCCTCAGCAAAAGCAATGACTGCAGCAGTAGCAATAGGCCACCTGCAGCAAGATAAGTAATAAGTGAAAATTAAAGCAGAAAGAAAGTGCTGACTGACTTTCTCAAAGCTGTTAAAAACCTGACTGGAGCCAGAAAACAAGTGATGGATTTGCTGGGGTGTGTCTTTCTCACATCTTCAGTAAAAATTTACAGGAAAGGGAGAGATTAAAGAGTGACTGAGACTTTGGAAAACAGCTGGTGAGAGAAAGCATAGTAAAAATCCTGAGAAGACACAGATGTGTGTACTCATTCAGTGGCATTATGCCACTTTGTATGCAGTGAAGACCCCTATTTAGAGGCATGTATTATCTAACCCAGGCAGAGTCATTCCAGCAACAAGGGTTAACTTGGAGAGTCAAAGCGGGCACCGAGGTCCCCACACGCAACTGGAGGCTCTAAGGCTGCGTAGCTGGAGGAACTCTGGGTGACCTTAAAGGCTGCACACACAAGCCTTGCCTGCAAAACCCGTGAGAACTTTTCCTGCTATGATTATAAACTTATACTAAGTTAGACTCTCACAGAGTTATATAACCCTATGTGGTAGTTAATGAAGTGCTGGATGTAAGAAAAATAACTGTAATGTTATTTTGCCCCTGGTATGCTTCGCCTTATAAGGATTAAACTTAGAGCTAATTCACTTGTGTTTTGTGATCTCTATCATGCTGCAATAATAATACTTAGCACTTTATAGCACTTTTCACTTATAAAAAGTGCTTTACAAACATTATCTAATTATTAATCTTCACAACAGTCCTGTGATACAGGTATACAGGTCAATTCAATGTTCTGTTTTAATAAACTACTAGCACTTTAGTAAATTGAAAAGTATAAAACACATTAAATTCACTTAAGAGAAACAAAAGTTAGTGAACAAATTGCAATTCTCCCTACAACATTCTAGGTGGGCAACACACACAGCACATGGCCAGCGATCACCACCTCTGAGGTCCATGGAGGACAGTCCATATAGGAAATATTTCAATTAAATAGTTGAGAGACTTTTTTTTTTTTAGATGATAACATGAAGAATGTGATCAAGGAGGGACTCTCAACAGAGCAGCTGAGGTCCCTTGATCAAGACTACACTATGCTAAGTTCTGTACAAGCAAAACATAGTAGTCTCTACCCTACAATGTTTGCAATCTCAATACAAAACAAGGGACAAGAGATGGGGAATGGGAAGAAATCAGCACAGTTAAGCTCTAATCATCACTCTTCAAACTATATCTGCCTACACAAACATATGCAGAGCCATTTTATGCCAATATATTCACCATCTTGTTAGTACTGTATAGGTCTCTCCACTTGACACTCCTCAGTCTTTAGTTGTTTGTGATCAAAGACAGGACAAGAGTTTGGCATTTGGTAAACACATCCTACAACTTAGTTCTATAATCACCGGCTGAGGTCTCCACAAGGCCATTGTTTCATGCAGTGTGTAGCATGGACTTGTCTGTGGGATGAAACAGGGCAGGGCAGAAGGCTGCTGCCTGAGGATGAGAAGGGCAGAAATGTTGCCCTGTGCATTGCTGAGGTTCAGAGTTATGTAATAAATGAGGAATGCAGGAAGAAAGAAAAAAGAAATTTAAAAAAAAGGAAAAAAAAGAGACAGACTCCTACTTAAGGCAGTTTAAAAGTTGCCCTGAAGAGTCTGGAGTCTACATGTGCTTTTGTCACAGGACAGTCTATGAGATACAGGACAAGTTTCTTAAAACCCAGCTTTTCACTCAAGGTCATCAATCAATTGTATGTTCCTCATGTGCTCCATGGCCGACTTGAAACCTGGGGTCTACCTCACTCAAAGTGCTGATCACTTACAAATGCAGCTGAAGTTAAAGGGAGCTGTGCTTTCAGCTTACTACCCAATGTTAAATATCCTGAAAATGATTGGAGCAGGATGTCTCAGACTGGGTTCCCAAATTAGCAGGTACTTTCAACCTTGAATTACCGTGTCCCAGTCGCCGTCTGTCAAATGAGGACAATAATTCCTCCTCATTTCACCGGGGTGTTGTGAAAATAACTTCATTAATGGTTTGTGAAGCACTGTAGTGTTCAGTGCTATACAGAAACTTAGGAGGAAATTAATAATTCTGTCTCTGGAGGAAGTTTTGAAAAGCATGCAATAAAAAGGGCCTGAAGGCACACACTTAACAAGAGAAAAAAAAAACACCAAAATATTGGATGTGAAATATTTGAACAAAATATTTGAACTAGGCATTGAGTGCTGTTCATGATTTATCCAGCAGATTTCCCCATGATTTTAAACTCTCAACTTGCAATCTCAGTTTTTATTTGTACATTACCAGATTTCTAAAAATTCAGAGCCATCCAGCTCTCCACAAATGCCAGAGCATGGAATCCTACTGATAAGCCCATGGCTCAGTAGCATTACTGGAAATATTTTGGGTCACCGTACAGAACTTTACCATTTCAGGTCATGGAATACAGAAATAATAGCATTTTTCTCAAAAGGAAGTGGTACTTCAAGGACAGGAGATCACACTTTAACAGTAGATTTTGGTGGTATTTTGAAATAACAAAAGAAAGATGCAATTTGGGGGTGAGGGGGATGGAAGAGAAGGGAAGAGCTCAAAATTTTATACAGAACAATAAATATGCACTTCCTTTCCAGAAACAGCCAAATCATGTTGATCTTAGTCATTTTAAAAGTTTTGCCCCAGGAGGAAGCTCAACACAGAAAAATATCAACCCAAACAGCTGAAGTCTGTGAAGATTAAAAATACATTTAAAAAAAAATATTGTTTACAATAGTTTATAAGTGAGAATTTTCAGGCAATCTTGATAATAGTTAATATTCTCTGTCCTACCTAGAATACACATATGCACACTGTTCTACACAGTGTTTTGCTCACTGTACAACTTGTTTTAGTTCTCTCCTAGCACGTATTTGTCAGTGCTAAGGGGTTTATTTATTTATTTATTTTATACACCCCCTAGCTGTTTCTTATAGGGAGAGAATAGTATTCCTTAGCTTCCCTTAAATAATATACAGATGACTAATCACTGTGGCACCCAGGAAAGATATGTCAGGTAAAGTAAACATTCTTAAAAGAATGAACCCTTGAGCTATCCCTGCCAAATACTCTTACCTGGAACTGTCACAATGATTGTGGTGCGACCAAAGAAGGAGCCTTTGATGACTGAGGAGTTATCTGAATTAGTAAACTGCTTGGTGAGTAGAAAAAAAGCGTGCTGCCAGTTCGTTTAAAGTAGTGGCATTTAATAGAAATGATAGAACCAGTGGGCTCCATTTCTTGACTATAACATTGAAGCTATCAAGTATGTTTTTAAAAACATGAGTGAGAGAAAACTGCTATTGCTTTCTTTAGTGCCACTTGTCCAATGTGCTTAAACAGTACAAATGTAAAGGCTGCTTTTTGGCTGAACATGATACTGGTATGGTTTATAAGGGGCTGACGCTAAAACTAGAACTGCAGCTACTCTAATACCAACATAGAAAAAAGAATCTCAGGAAAAATAATAAATCCTGAATTTATGATGTTACTCTCAACATGAAAGAGGAAGCAACCTGTTTTCGGTGTTCCATGGCACGAATTACTTAGTTTTTTTAAGTTATCAAGAACTGTTCTTGTGTGCATATCAAGTCAAACTTTTAAAATCTCTTCCTTAACCTTGTTTTGGCCACTCAGTCTGGAAAGCAATTTCACCCTCATTCTAAAGTAATGCTTGCAATATCCTCTCCATGCTTTCATTTTTTGTTCTTAGCTGCCACTATTCTTATTTTATGTGCTTCATCTGTATTTTGATGCCAAGTCTAGTCAGCTGAATAACAAATCTGATGCCCTGAAACCTGCCAGGCAAAGTGATGTAAGGATCAAAAGGGGACCCTGTCTGGATTAATGGAAGTTTGAAGCCTAACAGATCAGACATAGCTAGCATGTAATTTGTGACCGTGTTTGAGACAAGCACCTCATCTCCCCCAGTATCCCCACAGATCTGCAGGCCTTGCACAGTGTATGTGGCCCAGAGGAAAAGCAGAGGTACACATGCAGTCTGAGAGACAGCAAAGGCACGCAGATCTCATCTATCTGAGAAACAATCTCCCATCCTGAACCTCATCTGTGAAAACTGAACTCTGTCCTGTCACCAACAGATCACTGTTAAAGAACAAACGATCCCTAAGCAAAATACGTCTACTCACATGGTTACAAAACTGAATCCACTGTTGAGCTCCTTCACAACCTGTCCACAATACCATAGTACAATGCTAAATATAAAATACCTCAGACAAGAAATAACTAATGCCTCAGCAATAGGCTTAAAGCTCCAAGTTTGTCAGGGCAAAGAAAAAAGTTAATTTAAAATTGAGAGTTGATTTCTCCTCTTGCCACAATTCTTTACAATAGTTCTTCATCCATAGTGGCCTTCTTGTTATCAGGGAGCTGATATTTCCCTCTTCCAGATGTACTCCCATGTACTTTGTGCTATAGACAGTAATGCTTTGCTTGGTCTTCAGGCATCTGGAATACAGCCTGTGGAATGCAGCTGGGAGCTGCCTATGCAGAAATGCCTGTGTTGGAGCTGAAAAGAGCAAACCCACTTCAAAGGAGCAAGGGACAGAGTCAGCAATTGGTCGGACAAGAAGGATGATGTGAGGAAAGGGAAAAGATAATGGGAGCTGTGGTTTGCATGTGACACTCATGACAGGATTAATATACATAATTATAAGCAGCTAGGAACAGTGTCCTCCCAGGTGGGCTGCATGTGATCGACATTAGTAAAAGTTCCTTGAAGCACAGGGTGAAGCACTAAATTTCAGTAGTTTATTCTGATGGTAAAAATATTCCTAATCTGATAATATGCTGCTGGCAAGATTAGTGAGAACTAGAGAAAAATCTCAAATCGTATTTGTATATCAACTCATTTTTGTTGTTTCATATAAACTCAAACTTCTAGTATAATCACTCTCTTATTTCTTCACAGACACACTCTGAAGTATATAAATCAGTAATTTACTTCAGAAAAATAGCATCTATTACACAATAAAGAGAAATGCAAACTCTTTGCTTAACTTTTCAAGTAATTAATCTCATTACTACCAAATTAGAGGAACATCCCCTTTAAAATAACAGAGTAAATCCACCCCTGTATTTGTTCTGAAGGCAGGGGAAGAGAACATCTTTCATGGTTCTCTATGGCAGGAGAGATTTGACTGGAGAAGGAAGGGGTGTACATGTCCACAGAAGAGAGAAGGGAATTCACACACAAAACTGTAGCTGAGAAAACAACAGGTTGAACTCTGTATGGCACGTGAAGATGACTTTCAGAATTGAAGGTTTGTGTTTCAGTGAACAGATTCAAGAAAGAGCTGATACGGAAAAATGACTTACTTCTCTAATATGGTTTTATACCTTGGAAGTGGTCTGTCAGCATTAGAATGACTTACAGCTATGTGCTGTATTATCCAACTCTGTATCTGTCATTTTGCTGGTACTTCTAGAGTACTACCTAGACCTTGCTTTCCTGATCTGCAGACTGTCAACTTCACATCAATAATTTCAATACTTTTGTCAAAAATTTTTGAATATAATCATTTGTGTGACTTACCTGTACTGTAAATACTTTGTGTGTTAGATTACGACCCACTGAGAACACTAGAAAAAAACCACACCAAACCACAAACAAAACAGTTAGCAATTAAACTTATTTAAAGACTTTCTTGTCCAGCCAACTATACATAAAACCTCCTAATGACATCCTCCTGCCAGGATTAAGGAATAGCAAAGCCAGATCTATAATGAAAAGTGAATGTCTTATCACCCTGAAATCTCTTTCGTACTTTAAAATTGTCACCTTTCTTCCATTTACAGTTTTCATATTATGCAAACACCTAAATATTCTGAGTCAAGGAGATACAGAAAGATAAACTTCAAATGGAATCTTACATTACAGACAATCAGCATAAACTAAGGCTCGGGACCCCTGGGCCTCTCTGAGCCTTTGGAAACAATCAAGGTTTATGGTGTTTTAGCCATTGCCTCAAGGGAAATACATGCAGCTATGGTGAGATAATGTACTCAAAGTGTCATGAGTTCTTGTAGCAAAAGTATGACCTGCAAAGGCATGACTGTCCTTCATAAACCAGCTTTTGAGAACATGATTATCAAATCCAATTTATGCACCTTACAGATCCCAAATGTGCCCACATTGCAGACCTAGAAATAGAAACCCTGATCCTTACACCAAAGTATAAGAATTTTGTTTTACCCTGTTAAATCAACTTTAGATGAGGTTCAACAAAATGCTAAAATTGAGGTCCAAGGCAGAATACTATTTCTTGAAAATCTGAAGCTCTGCAAGATTGAGAAGGTTCACCAAAACAAGGACAATTGCAGCTGTATATATCTCATATAGCCAGAAGTAGTCTTTGACTACTGAGGGAGAGAGCATGCCAGACTCTTCCAAAAGGTGCACAAGAGACAGGATGAGAGATAATGGACACCAAGTTTCAACAAGGAATATTGCAATTAAATATTGTTAAAGGTGGGGAAAAAAAAAAGAAGTCACCATTAGGACAGTAAAACACTACAAACTGGTAGGCCAGAGAGCTCCCTGACTCTGGAGATGTGCAAAACTTCACAGGACCAGCCCTGAGGAACCTGATTCAAGGCTCAAAGCCTTGCTTTGAGCAGAGAGTTAGTAGTCATGGAAATGCTTCAATTCTTGTTGACTCGTTTGAGGGCTCGCAGCCTTGCCTGACTGAGGTGGGTTGGAGCAAGCCACTTCTAATGGTCAAAAGAGACTGAAACCTCCCTTCCTGTGAAATAAGTGCAAATTTTAACCTGGAAGAAACTTGATCTTTTCTTTTGTGTATTAGAAGTAATGATGGTTGGAAGTACATCAATGAGCAGATCAAATAACCGAATAAGTTTTCTACAAAGAAAGTCTACGCTTCTAGCAGGTAAATACCCGCATCGTAACTGCACCTTCTACCCAAGAAAGACTGTGAAACAAGCATGTCACAGGCTATTTCATAGATACATTAAACTGCTTACTGTAGTGGCTTCCTTAAAACCCTGTAAAAGGTAAGATGAGGCACAGAATAGAGACAAAAATAAAATACCTTGCTGTGCTTATTTGGTTTCCAAACAAAAGTCCATGGAGGGTGAGGAGAAGGCTCAAATGAAGGGGACAGCGGCTTAAGTTCATAGCAAATGTGGCTCCATTGCAGAAATGCTGGAAACATCACATTATGTCATATTCATTAAATCAGTTGTCGATTCCTGAATACTCATGACAGATTGGCATACAGGTGGCTTAGATTAATTATCAATATTATGTAAGAAAGGGAAAGATTAGCTAATATTTCTTCAGAAAATCCGAGGGCAGCCTTTGTGAAACACTTGCTGTTACTCAAGAAGGAAACAAACACAACTTTTGAAGAATTGTAATGCTGAGGCACATGCTGTTCTCAGAAAGTGACTTGTTTGTGGTCTCAAAGGCTGAAATAAAAGCCAGTTAAGATTTCATCTCTGAAATCAGAGGACTAGGTCCCAGTAGCAGGAATACAATCAACATAACAACTCTGAAGAGAACGTATTGTCTTATACGGGTTTTGTATTTGCTTCCACAGGCAATTCCAAAGACTGTTAAACACAGAATTCAAACTAAAATGATCAGAATAGAGGGAACTTAATAGCAGATTGAAATTCCAAGAAAGTTCTCAATACAAAATTAAACTGAATAAAACACTAGGGTGGATGACAGGAGAGATAACATAGGAATGAAATGAAACCACTTAAGGTTTATGAAGCATCTCTCTTTCTCATTGTTCCTTTCTTCTGGTACCTGACCTTCATGTTGCGGAGTTTGAGAAACCAGCATTTCAAACTATCTGTATTTAAAAGTAACCTCTTCAGAGCATCCCCCGTTTAAATAAGGGTTTGGGGTTTTTGGTTTGTTTTCATTTTGGAGGGGGTTTTGCTTTTTGGTTTTGGAGTTGTTTTTTTGTTTGGTTGGTTGGTCGGGTGGGGTTTTTTTATTTATTTTTTATTTTTGCCTTCTGTGACATGCCCACCAGTCTACTAGATGAACCATGCCAGTCTTGTCTTCAGTACCTCTCCTTCCTTCATCTCCAAGGAGTCTTATATAAATCTTCCTGGCTGGAACTGTAGGTAGTCTGCATCATGAGGAACATTTTTCCCCTTACGTCTTAGAATCCTATAATTTATAACACGAAATTTAAACCAACATAAATTAGTAATTCAATCCCTATATTCCAATTCAATGAACTAGAGGCTTCGTTGCTTTATTGTTTTGTGCCACTGGACCAATCATTTGGTTTACAGATTGAATGTACTTCTTTGTTAATAAATAAATGCATAAAAAAATAAAGGTATCCTCAATGCAATTATGCTGATGTCCCTCAGGAACCAGAATGCAATTATTTAAAATATTATTTTCTTAGATTACTCTCAAGAAAATAAGGAAAGAAATATGAAATTTGTGTCCTTTTAGCTTAAGCTCATTTTAAGAGCAGCAACAGTGATGCAGTTAGTCCCCAGTGGCAACTGAGAAGCACTTAGCCAGAAAATTGTTATTGGATTACAGTTCTGGCTTCATAAAACGTGGCTAAGGATCATTTTAGACATCTATGGAATGACCCATTGTCAAAACTGGTATGACAAACAAGTGACAAACTTATTCTATTTGGCCATTTTGAGGATTTTTTAAGATCACAAAGGTAACTTGGGGCTGTATCAGCCTACACAGTTTTGATTCAATTATAAAAATAACTCACAATAAGAAGAATTCTAGCATAAATAATTGAATCTTTCCGGAGGAAAAGAAAAATCCTCACAAACATGTGAATATACTTTCAAGTGTTCCTGATGTATAAAGAATTGTGAAGTGATATGGTGATCAGAAGTCAATTCTGATACTGAGAACTACCTTTCAAACTAACTGGTTTTCTTTATTAAAATAAACAAGATGAAAAGGGCACCAAAGGACGCTGCATGATTTTTAACAATGTGGAAACCGAAACCACTTAGATACCACTAAAGTTCATACGATCCTTTTAATTTCACGTTACAGTCTTTTTCAAATAGATGATTTCCTGGATGAGAATCCTGCCTCCCATATTTTAATCTGCTGGTAAAAAAGAATAACTAATGTGAACATATATCAGATGCACATGTGCATACTTAAATAAATGCAAACAAGAAATAAAACCCTTCACCTTTGCACTTGAGGTCACCAGTGACCACTGGCAAAACCATTAAAATGAGGACCTTAATAAAAAACCTAACACAGGATTTAATTTCTTCATGTAAGCTCTTTGTCATTTTTCTTCTCTGCCCATTACAAAGTACATCTTTGCTCATATAATTACATAATTAACATCCTCAGCACCTATTTCATCCCTTGTTAATTTTGCTAAATATAAATACAGACATGCTCAAGGAAACAAACTTGGCAAGTGAAGAAGCATAACCAATTTAAAGGAAAAAAAATACTCTATTTACATACTGATAATCAGTATGTATCACTGAGCATTACTAGATGTTTGTAATTCACATGATGGCCCTCTGACTAGAAGTGCCCATGCCAGAACAGCTTTTGCTGGGGTAACAGAGATTGCTGAATAGTGTTGGTACATGGAGGCCTTGGTTTGGTTTGTCAGTAACCACTTACGCAGCTCATAGCACCACAGGGCAGTACTGATAGCTGGTAAATCACACTGGTCTCACAACACTGTTGATTACCAAATCTTTTTTCTGAAAATCAAAAGGATTGGGGATTTTTGCCATTTATCCTACAGGCCAAAGCCATGTTATTTAACTGAGAGCGCTGCATGAGTATGATCATAATACAATTGAAGATGTGAGCTTGAAGACTAGAAGACTAGCAGAAGGTTCCTCCCTCACTTGAAAGAAGCATCTCTACCATGAAAGAAGAGAGAAAAGCAGCAGAAAGTCTGCAGTAAACAAAGAATATTCTAGTTCCAATTGGGAAGTTCCCAAAGCTTGATCCACCCTTGGCGAGCAAATTGGCAGTTTTATTTCTTCCTCCACGGTGTCCAAAAAGCAATTCTGTTCATGCTTGTGAAAAAAGGAAAATTTCAGATGGGTTCCATTTAGTGGGGTCACAGAGACCAGATCTGTGTTCATCCTAACATATGGATCCTCACATTTAGGGTCAGATTTTAAAACTCTTACTCCCAACAAAAATTACTTAACTCCTTGAATGATACCACTACCTCACAGAGGATGGTGTCATTAGACCAAAGTAAGAGGATCACTAACTGCTGTTTGCAACACAAACATACTTTCAAACTTACTACTTCCATACGGAAGGATACTGTTTCTCTATACAGATGCATAACATCACTTGATACAGTTGCTAGGGAAGAAAACTGGTCTATTTTCAAAAATCCTTCTCAAGAGTCAATATTGAACTTATTTCATTGCATTCACTAGGAAGTATAACACCAAAGTCTGTCCCCAAGTATACTGGACTGACCTGCTTACCTCTATTTTCTGTTTAATTATCCAAAAGCGTACAAGAAAGTGGAACAGTCCAGTTTGAACACCCTGATGCTGTCTCAGCAATTTCTGCTCCCAGCACATGCTATTTCAACAGCCAGTGATCTCTGGAGTTAAAGTGCATGCAACCAGCTGAAAAGGATGCAATTCTTATTCTTATGATGAATATCAGGGTCAGAGGTGAGTGCCAGATAACACACAGCAGATGTGGAAGGAGTAGAAGGAATTCTGTTTATGTTTGGTGACCACCTACATTTCAAGGGGGGGACGGAGGAAAGCTAAAACTGCAAGATAGAGACTGTTTAAGGGCCTTCACTTCACAATATGTTGCAGGACAAAGTTAGATACTTGTATGTTTGCATGAACTATCATCAAAATGTAAGACACAGTTCAGACCAAATTAACCACTCATAGAATGTGACTCTTCAGGAAACAAATCTTTTAAAAACATACCCCATGCCCTGTGATTGCCTCAGCTGACACTGAAGAGTTGTAGTTCTTTTTGTGTTGCCTGTATTTCTCTCGATTTCAGGATTTTTTCAGGGATTAGCAGCAAAGCAGCCTTACCAAGTGGAAATGGAGAAAGTCCGATCTGAACCTGATGGAAGTTCTAGATAGCCACCAAGAAGACTCTGCAAGATGCACGTGACAGCACATTTAAAATCTCTAATTATGGGACAAGAAAGTACTGTGAGTCATTGCCAGCTGCTTGGGCTAGATCCACAGCCCTGTAGCCCAGGTTGTGCAAAAGGGACCTGAAACTGCTCCAAACAGACAGTGGATGATTATTCCAAAGATGATGCATGGAGCAGGAAATTTACAGGAACTCCTCAAGCTGGTAAAACTATTAGGAGCCATTTAGCTGCTCGGCTTTTCACAGCCCATATTAAAGGATGAGAAACCTTTCTCCTCAGTGCCATCAGCTTTTAACTCCCAAGAGGCAAGGAGGCAGCCTTCGTGATTACATTCAGCTACTGTGGGAGACAGGTGAGAAGACTGATCACTTCAGGTATACCAATGAGCTTACTGTATGAAGGATGAACTTTGTTTCCCCTGCTCCCTCTTCCTCTCTCAAAGAAATCATGAAAGTCATTTAGCATCTTGATGTTTTCCATATGGATGTTTCTACAAGTTATAAGGTCAAAGTGGACCAGTTAGGAGAACTTAAGACCATCAGAAAGGACTGAAAAGAAGGGGGGCAGGGAAAGCAGCTCACTTTTAAAACAAAAAACCCAACAACCCACCCCCAAACCAAACTATCCTGGGACAAGTTACAATCCTCAACATGCTACAGACGCTCACTTCCCAGACTACTGAAATCAAATGCCTTTGTGATGACTGCCACACCAAAGTCTCAGCAAATGGTTGAATTTTTTTTGCCAAAACATTTCCATGTATTTTAAAAAACAGGTCTAGTAGTTACATCCACATAATATGATCCAGTCAGTGCTCAAAATGGAATTAGTGGGAATATCATTGCAATTTTTAACTAGTCTTTATAGAAAAATCTAATAGAGGCTAGTAATCTGTTATCTTAGAAAATAGCTGTGAGGAAGCAAGTTCAGAGCAAGCAAGAAAAAACAAAACAAAAAAATCCCACCACATAGATGTCCAGCAGTTAGTCTGCTAACTTTCTAAATGAGTTGTTACACTTACTCCTTTATAGGCTTTTCTCCGGATGTTGAGGATTCAATCTCATTTTTATGGATGAAGTATACAGCAAGGAAGTTAAGTTTGGCAAATGATCTCTGAACTACCCTGGACTCTTTGAAGATACAGTTGTACTACATTTTTAAAGACATACACTGCCTCATTTAGATGATGGATTGAAGTGGAGGACAGAGGACAATTTAAGTAGAAAATCCAATAGTTTTCAGTTCTAAGCCTTCTACGCATTGTACATCTCTTCTTAGGTAACATTAAAGATAATTAGAAAAGATTCTGATTCTTTAAAGCTGAAATGTATTTGCAGCATAAAGCAGTCATTCTTTCTCAAAATCAAAACAATCTGCAGAAACAACTCTGATATTGCTAGAGTTTGGCTGAAACAAATGAGCAAAAGAATAAAAATGTCTCAGAAAGTAGAAGGGAATGTATCCCTCCCCCCATGTTAACTTTTGGTCTGCTGCCACGCTTCCACTTTGGCAACCAAACAAATGCTGTGGGCACCATATAAAGGCATGCGTGGCAGCCTGAGGGTTAAAGTAGACATTCCTTATCTTTGACAGATGGTTAATTCATGGTCATTATTACTAAATTCAATTGCTCAATAATTTAGATATGACAAACATGTGTGTAGGAATATATGCCAGGGCACCCTTCTAGGAATCCCAAAATGCAATATCCCCTCCATGCTTTCACCATACATTCTCATGCCGAGTGTGACAGATTGAAACAAATGTAGGCTTTCTGAGCACTTCAACTCCCTCGTGCCACTCTCCTTACATTAGAGAGGGGTTCTAGAGAGTTACTGTGTCCAGTCCTAGGGATGGATGAATGAGCTTGGCTAAAACAACCATTTTGCCAATAAGTGTAATGCAAGCCCAATTCTTTATTTTTTTTTTTTTTCCCAGGCATAACTTCTCTAGTTCTGTTGCTGCATGTATCACCACTTAAGCAATCATAGGGAACTAATTTGCAGACAAGGTCACAGTTTGAATGGCACTGAGTGCTAGTAGGTCTACTTAAAGGTTGTCTGGAATGGCTCTAAAGCAGACTGTATCTGACTAAACGTTTATATCGATGATGAGCTACACACCCACTTCTAACACACAAATAAAGAGTCACAAAGTGAGGCCACTCAGCAAACTGCCCTCCTCTCTCCATTACCGTTCCCTACCCCACACCCAGTCCATTTTCTCACGTGGTGACAGGCATTAAAGATCTTTTGGCAAATGTTTCTTAAAAATACATTAATAAAAAATAAAATTCTGTTTTCCTTCTTTCAGTTGATACAGGAAACTGAACTTCTCCCGTTCTCTGTTCCCACTGATATTTCCAAATTGTCTGGCACAAGAAAGCACATCGAAACACCCCCGCAACTCCCTCACTGAAGTTGAAAGTCTTTCATTGACTTCAAAGACATTTGAGTCAGGCCCAAAGTCAGCATCCTAACATGCTAGCACACCCTGTCAAGCCACAACACTGGCTGGAATCCACGTCATTTATATGCTATTGCTAAAGCAGTGCAGGAAGCTTACACAACTTCAGGCCTCTGACAGTGCGTGCTGTTCTTTCCTTGTTAGTTTGCAGAACATTTTGTGAAATTCCACTAATTCCTCTGCTGACACAGGTTAATTTACAGGTTTCCCATCCAACAACAAAATCCAGGTATCACAAACTGGCTTTGCCTTTGATATCTTATGTGCATAAGCCTTCTATGTTCCCTTCCTGCCCAGAAATTTCATTGCCTTTGTGCCTCTCTATACAGTCCTGAGATGTCATATTTTTAATTAGAATATGAACATTCTATAGCAGAGACCTTGCCTTTACTTGTTAGTAACTCACTTGGTACACCATTGGCACTATATAATATGGAAGAATAAATCACAACAATAGTAAGTGGGAAAAGCCTCTGTGCTGTTTTTCCACCATGGCCATTAATCCTACTCAGAGTGCTTGCAAGACAAAAAACTCCAGGCAAATGTGTGAAAGCTAAGCCTTACCCGTAAGTTGGCAAAGTATCTCAGCCACAGAGGGAACTAAATCTAACCTTCTGTATGTTCAAGGCAAGTGAATCGTTTAAACCAGTTCAGATAAAATATTCACAGTATCCATTTCAAAGACCTGCGTTAGCATCTGAACGAACATCATCTTGTTTGCATGTCTTTCACACCATCCTACACTACCACTGCTTCAGACCATAGGCACAGCCGACCCAAGACACGCTAAGCTCTCTCAGCTCCTAGAGCAAAGGAGAGTTAACACATCATCTCATAGGTCCTTCTCAACATCTCATACAATCTGCTCTTTGGCAAGCAACTGCTCTGACATCTGACGGTGTTAAACTGTCTCTTCTTTCCTAGCCCTCTAATTGAGTCTATAAACTATGGTTATAAGAAGCTTGTAGAACTAAAGTAAAACTAACAGAAGAGTAGCACAAACTCAACAGTATGGTGCCACATAAGGCATCGCACAGAGCTAAAGGTAAGCAAAACTAGTGGAGAAAACTACAAGTTTCTCTCATCTCTTCTTCACACACACTTCTTCAAATTTTTTAAGTCACAAAAGTATAGCAGAACATCACAACTCATCTCTTCTCTGCAACAGATAAAGTATTATTTTGCCTCTAATTAAAAAGATTAATAACATAAGAGAACACATCAGGTTTGCATCAATCATTGCCCATATGGTTCTTATTATTGTAATTAAAAGTTATCTCCTCAAAATTGTTGGATGAAAGTGGCATGATCTGCAATTGAAAACACATTGAAGGGAGTTATCCAACTTAGTTGACTGTTTTAAGACAGTCACATTTAAGAACACTGTAGAGGTAATGTATTCAAAAGAATCCTTAAAGGCAATCTGTCAGTAAAAGAGTCCTATGAACCCTCTAATCAAGAATGTGAATATTGCTAAGGCTTTTCTTAACAAAACAAAAAAAAAAAAAAAAAAAAAAAAAAAAAAAAAAAAAAAAAGAAAGAAAGAAGCCGGGGCGGGGGGAAGAACGTTAATAGTAAAAAAAAAAAAAGCTTTTTCAAACTCAGGTACTCAAATTCCAGGTTTTATCTTAAGAGTTCTTTACATCTTGTATATATTAGGAGTGTTCAGTTCCCCTAGGATTGAATCTTTTAATGTGTTTAGATTTTTACACTGCATGGGCCAAATTTCAAATAATCCTGAACAAATCTGCTTCTTTTGCTGACATATCACCCCATATTTCACAGAAAGTAATGTTCAATTTTGACTTCCAAGTTTTCACAATATATGGGATTTTGGAAATGGGTGATCTAAATAGAGAATTTTTGCATATGCAGGACTGTAGACTTACAAATCTGTGAAACAGAGATGTGCAGCAAATAGAATTTATACTTTATACAGTCCATTTCTTTCAGAACATTAGTGTACAATAGTTTTAACAGCAAGCTAATTACATCGAAGCTAGTAGCATGCTTAAAATCAACTCTTTTTTAAAGCTTTCCTCATGTAAAGCAACGGTTAAAAGTCTTTTTTCCCCACTCTTCCTCTTCTTTCTCTGCACTAGATGCACGTCTTGCATTTTGGCATAGGATACAGTGACTTCATGGAGTTCTGTTCAAAACTATTCAGGGTGTAAAACCACTCACTAGCTTTTGAGAAAGGTTTCCTGGATGCTATTTAAAAAAAAAAAAAAAGGAGAATTTTAATGGGCAGAAAGGTATCTCCTGTAACATAAAGGGAAACCCTTTTATTTAACACATCACAGGAAAACACCAAAGGATGTTCAAGAAGGACTTGTTTGGATTTTATTATGAAAGAGAAAAGAATATTTTCCTGCCATCTTTATTTACATTTGAACTCTGCTACCAGTTTCCTTCTGTAGCTTCTGAACATCAGTGCTCTCTTGCATCTTCTTTTTGGTTACCAACAGGCAGCTTGATCAGTGGGCAGTGGATTTACATGACAGTGTATTTACATGACAAGAGATGAACAGTCAGTCTCCAAAGGCTATTCAGAAAACTAAAAGTGACTGTGTAATTTGTCATACAATCCTCAGCTATAAAACCAAACTTTCTTAATTTTAATTTTTGCTTAGATGGAATTACCCAACTCTCAGAATAAAAAAACTAAACAAAAAAAACCCCCACAACAAAACAACAAGGAAAATGAAGTTAAAGAACCAGAATTCTTAAACAAGACTATGGAAAGAGAGTAGCGTACCATATTCACTGTGGCCCTCTAAAATTTCCTACAGAAACATTACTCTGTATCAAAGAAAATGTAAGGAAAAGAGAAACAGTAATGCTGAATATGACAAAAAAACTTGTTTATGTTTAATATATAGGAGAAATTGTTCAAGGACAGTTAAATGTGACCCATTTAATATACCAAGGTCTCCAATACCTATAGTACTCTGCTGAGTAAGTGCTGATCATGCAAATCAAGGCTGCCTGGGGATACACAGTGCTTTTCAGTTGCACTTTGAATTTTCCAAGTTCTCAAAAAACTTTTAGAGCTGTGGATACATGTTACAGGGTCACTAGAGCTACTTCAGTTTCTTCAATTGTTGGCTCATTTTGAAAATTCATCTGTCTGACATTCTTGAGTCTTCTGACACACACATCCATATTCACAAATGTAAAAATCTAATTATTGCTATTAGCTGTGTAATTTAAAGCACAAAGAAGCAAGTCAATTTGAAAAGGCATCCCAAGACTAATATTTGAGCTTCAACAGGAAAGAAGAATAAAAATTTAGTGGTCATTGTGACTCTAATTAACTCAAAAGTTCAGCAGAGTCTAGGAGTCATCAAAGGGAATGTAGATTATGCCCTCAGTATACACTATATTCAAGATCTGATACTTTTTGGACTTCCTTATATTTATTGGCTTAAATTCTTACCCAGTTTGCAATATGCTTACAAATCCCACTAGCTATAATTTGGGTTCATGATGTCTTAGCAAATGCAAGGAAATCCAAATTACACATCACCTCTGAAACTGGCATCAAACACCCAATCAAAACTTTACAAGTTAGGTGAAGATTAGTGTATGAAATGAAAGGGCTAAGAAAAATATACAAGAAGTTAGGAACAGCAACACTGGTTTAATAAGGGTACAATGTGCCCACTGTCTGAATACAAAAGGGCAGGCAATCCGTTTTTATAATTTTACTATAATTATATAGATCCTAGCCTATAGGGAAATTATGCTCTAAAAAAACTCACCCTAACCCCCATTCCCCAAACATTTCTCTAAAAGATTAAACTGTGCCTTTTCCTATGGCTATTTTTAGTAATGGCATCAGTAATTAAACATTCTATGGTCTGAGGCCCCAAAGAAAACATCACTCTGGGTTCTGGATGTGTTCCATGATGTCTTGAAACAATCTTAAAAAACTTATGCAGCCAGTGTTGCGATTCCCACTGGGTCTGCAGGGACCCATTACGATCACCAGGGGAAGCGCGTGGTTGTGACAATGCAAGCAATTTAGCATTACTCACTGGAGCTGAGGCATGACACAGTGTGAAGCTGCTATTGTTCTCCTTGGTTTCTCTCAAGACACTCGAGTTCAAATCTATGCACAGCCTCATTCGTAGCTGAAATCTGAACCAGAGCCTCCAGCGTCTCAAGGGAATGTCACAAGCACCTGATAACAACCTGCTCCCAGGAGAAAGTGCTTTGAATCCCCCTTCTTGTAGGTTGTCCACGAAAAGAGGACTAATTAATGATACAGTCCCATGTATCTGTTCTCCATATTGCAGGTCTGCAGGTCACAGGAATTATTTGCATTAGAAAGAGAAGCCACCTCACTCCAACCCCCGTAAAAGCAGTCTCCTTTAACTCAGATAATTTCAGTGCCTAGAGGCTGATGGCACTGCCATCTCTCAGTGAGCAGTACTGGCAGGGGCACACACAGAGACTGCAGCCAGCGTTTCACCACTGCAGGACATGTGCCTTCAGAGACACAGCACTTTTGCAGCAGGACACACACAGACCAGTGGCCTACACTCAGCTCCTTCACGTGTCAGCTGGGAATTCTAATCACAGGACCATTATCTGTTCATCAACCTACTATTTAACTTAGTATCTTTCCTTTACCAGCACCTGACATCAAACAGTTAATTCTGTCCAGAGCCAATGAATGGTTTCAGTACTTTCATTTAAGTGAGGTGTCTTTTTAAGTGAATCCAATCTGATTCAGATTTTCTTTTCTTTTGTCAGCTTGGCTGCCATGCTGCAAAATCAATTATCTTCAGAATCCTAGTTTACATTAAGAGTTAGTGTGGTTACAACTGTGGTCATTCTTGCTATACAGTCCACATCTTAATAAGAAGTTCTTTTGATCTTTTAATGATTTCTGTTCTTTCCCCTCATTCTTACTAAGGACAAGTTCAAAAATTTGACACTTAATGAAGAAAAATATACACTGCATACACTAGCTACACTCAGTAAGCAAACAGATGTAGATGTGTTTCACTCCCAAGCCAGAAAGCTGTTAGGTAACTTGAAGGTATTGTTGAATCTTGTATAATATTTTTAGAGACATTTTGTCTCACATCCAGAACCATTAGTGCATTTTATTTGAATATGTCAAGTAAAAGATTAACAGGGGAAAGAAGTTGAGGGTTTTTCTCTGCAAAGACGACCATGAAATATTAAAATAAAGACTGCTAGAGGACATTTGATTACAAATCTCTTTTGAACTGTTTGTGCAACTGAGAAAACAGATTCTCCTATATTATTCTTGTCTTTACCAAAATGCACGCTGCTGTATACTAATGGGAAAGCACACGAATCATAGAATCATAGAATGGTTTGCGTTGGAAGGGGCCTTAAAGATCAGCTAGTTCCAACCCCCCTGCCATGGGCAGGGACACCTCCCACTAGAGCAGGTTGCCCAAAGCCCCATCCAGCCTGGCCTTGAACACCTCCAGGGATGGGGCAGCCACGACATCCCTGGGCAACCTGTTCCACTGTCTCACCACCCTCACTGTAAAGAATTTCTTTCTAGTATCTAATCTAAATCTCCCCTCTTCCAGTTTAAAACCATTCCCCCTTGTCCTATCACTACACTTCCTGACAAAGAGTCCCTCTCCAGCTCTCCTGTAGGCTCCCTTCAGATATTGAAAGGCCACTATAAGGTCTCCCTGGGGCCTTCTCTTCTCCAGACTGAACAGCCCCAGCTCTCTCAGCCTGTCTTCATAGGAGAGGTGCTCCTTTGTGGCCCTCCGCTGGACCCATTCCAGCAGATCCATGTCCTTCCTGTGTTGAGGACTCCAAAGATGGACACAGTACTGCAGGCGGGGTCTCACAAATGCCTGCTTCTATGCCTCACTTACTATGATTTCCTTCCCCTTGCAGAAACAAATCTACATATAAGGTAATTGTTGTAAAACACTTTCAAATGACTGTCTGTCAGGAAAACAACCTCAACTCTTAATGCCAAATCACTGGCACAGTCAATAAGTGCAATGGAGTACAGTCACCGGGACTAGACTGTAGCTAACCCTATGAGACAATGCTTTCTTGCAAAAATGTCATTTCTTTAGCTACCAAGGGAAGAATGAATGTGGGTGCTTGAGGACATTTACTGTATACTAATTTTGTGTGTGCATGTATACATATCTAGCATGTATGGGCAAGTACACACATGCACTGACAGAGAAGGACACTCTACTACATATGGCACTGAGACGGTCCCTGCTAGTGATGTTCCCTTTTTGGTTCTGTACTTGTAAAAATGATCCAAGATACAAATAGTTTCGAGTGACAAACTAAAAAGTGAAAAAAAAGATCAAACACACTAAGACACAGTACACTTAAAACTCCACTTGCTAGTATTAACTATTATGGTGTGAGAACGACAGAAACTGACATTGGTTAGTTAGTGTTTTTAAGCTACAAAGTGAGTTTCCTATATACACTATAAAAAACTGCACTGCAGAAGCATTTATGGGGTATAACTTTCAAAGTGCACAGTGAAGTTTTATAGCTATCTCAGACCTAGCGGGCTAAACCCCGAGCTAGTGAAATCAACACAATTCTACTTACTCTAGTAGCACTACACCAATTTACATCACACAAGGATCTAGCCCAGGAAGCGTAATGGGTCTCCTGTGGCCTCAGTTTTCACAGAACAATCTGATACTATATAACATAATCTGACAAACCCGAGAAATTCGAAATTAAGACTTCTGCTCTCTCCATATTTCACCCAGTTGTGTTTAACTGCATTGCTGCAGAGGCCTTGATATTACGCAGTCAGTGCACTGAAACAGAGCCACAAGAATTTTCTCCTCACTCATAAAAAGATCCTACTGACTCCAATGGGACTCATATTAATTTCAATGAGATCTTATTTAAGCAAAGAGTGGGTTTGGGCTAGGCTGAGTGACCACTGCAATATTAAAATGTAAAAGGCTTTTCACAGATTCCAGGCGAAACCTTCTTGTGTGCTACAGCCCTGGTGTGAGTGACAAGCTTTGTTTAGTTGGGCTCCCAAATGGCCACATTTAGAACTGGATAACAATTTCCTCTTACATTGTAAAAGATGTCCCTGAACTTCAGAATCAGAACATTATTCTTGGCTGACCAAGATCAAATAGAGGGCTACTCCACAAACAGAAGTAATTTTGAAATTATCTAAATATTCAAGCACATTTTCTCAGCTGGCACAAAACCAAAATCACTGCATTGATTTCAGTGGGCCTACAAAACTTACCTGAGTTGAAGGACTGACCCTTAAACGTCTACAGTCTCTGCTAAATGACTTTGGTATCAGTGACATGAAGTACTAGGCTCTGGCTGAAATTTCATGAAAGACAAACTAAAGGCCATCAATGGACAGAGACTGTAGGGCAAAAACATATTTCAGATAAAAAAGAATTCATGTTTCAAGCTAGAGTTCTCTTCACAATGAAAGGTGACCTTTGATATCATTCCTGCCTTGCTCTTTGCATTTAAAATCTTTTTGCTTTCAGCACAACTCAAACACAGATGAGCACTGTCTTCATCCTTTCTTTAGCATCCCTATTTCAATATTTCGGACTCAACCACCACTTACCCCAGCAGTCCCCTACTGTGCGTCTGTCCCTCAAAGCTTAAATACCTGTCCTCCCAATCTGTTCTGAGGCCGAGTCCCAATGAGTTTTGTGCATGTAAATTCTATTATCTACATGCATAAATGACAGAATCTACTGCCTGTGCATGCAAATGTTAGCTATCTAGACCAACCAATGTGCCACTGTGTATTACAGGGCAAAGGTTTTCGTACACAAAGAGAAATCTATTAAGTGTACTTTTGAAACTGCGGCCTGAAAATTATGTGCAAGAAAAAGAAGCACACCTGTCTGTAAAGAGTAGGTATTTCCAACAAGTATAATCTTCATGTAGCCTAAATCTCTGGATGACCTTCAGAGGTTGAGTTACCCCTGCTTACAGCTCTTCAGGATTCACCTGGCCTTTGGTAATGCTAGGGCATATGTGCAATCTGTCCAGTTAAAATATTCAGAGCAAGAAACATCATCCCAGTAATATAGATTATCTGCAGCATCTGAAAGATTTCAGGTCATAAAAATATACAAGGAAGTTTAACAATTTATCCACCAGAAAGACACAGTAAGAGATAAGAGGTAACTTGAAAAGCCAGATGACATTTCTGTTTTGGGGTTGTTTTTACATTCAGCTAAGGCATGTTTTCTTTAAAATACTGCAAACATCAACACTTTCATTTTTACTCACCCCCAAACAGGTAAAATTAGATGACAGACCCCTTTTTTTTCTTCTTTTTTAAAGCCAGGAACATTCATTCCAGGACTGAGAATTTCTAACACACTTAGTTGCAGCCTGAGGCCAACTTACCAACTATTACAATCCCCTTCTGAAGAGGTCTGAAAGTGGAATAACTTATTTAGCCTTCATTAAGGAAGCATGCGGTTCATCCTCTACACTTTCTATACCTGTATGCGAAGTCAGGTTTTGGGCTATATCAACTCAGTTCTGTTGTCTAGCTGTAACTAAGCCTGGAATTCAGTTCAGCGTATGTGTATGTTATCCACACACTTATATACACCATCATATAGACCTCAGTTATCACTCAGTGTATGAATCAGTCCCTTAGCAGTTTATGATTTATGCAGCTTCCTAGAAGAGAAGTACGCCATGCCAGCCTTGAAAGCACTTTATCTTAGTTGTTTTTACTCATGAAGGACACGTTGTCCTGTAATTATTCTGTCATTTCTTAAAAGGTGAAATACTTAACAGGTTCATGCTTTATGTGCTGCTATGTGTATGTGTGAGTTTATGTCTGAGCACGTCTCACCAAGTAGGAATCTTCATTCCAAATTACTTTACAAAGAGCTACATGGAACTGGACAGCTTAAAATGTGTTAAATGTCCTCAGAGTTTACATGGATGGTTTCAGGGGGAGCAGGGGTGGAGCAGGATAAGGGGGAGTCAAGGAAATCATTAATATGTTCCAATTACTACCCTGATTCACAAAATACACAACTGCATAAAAGTGTCACTTTCTGTTTTGATCTTGTCGGTAATGTAATGTAATGTCGTGTTGTGCTTTCTTGTATCATTTAATAGGGCCAGTATCAGCAAAACGTGCAACTTTAAACAATTATGCAAATTTTAAAGTAATGTGTTCAGAGAAAAACGGAAAGGAGATTCTGACATTAATCAGAGACTGCAGGCTCTGCTGGCAAGAGTTCTGTAAAATATGGGCTAACCTTCGTGGCTGAAAGGCAAAGTTTCTTTGCTGCCTCAAATTAACTGGTTTTAGCTTATTTGAAAAAAACCCCAAGAATATTAAATTCCCTTTTCTACACAAAAATCTGCCATTCAGGAATAGAACTAAGACATACAAAACCTCCCCTTTCTTGGATATGTCAGGATATTTGGAGAATTTTAATAAACTTCTAGAATGATCTATAAATCACATGAATTATGGGAGCTCTACAATAGATTCTCCCTAACAACTCCTGCTTGCCTAACTAATGCTTATCTGATATTCTGGCAATATGAAGCTAATAAAGTGTGTAAACACAGAATGCCAAACTGGCTTCAATGAAAAAAAGGCCAGCCTGGACCCCAAATGAAAACAGGGGGGAATCTGGACCCTTCTGATATTGTGACTTACTTTTAACTGGAGATTAAGCTTAATTAATTAACTCGGAGAGAAAGCAAGCCTGGGATGAGGATGTTCCAGGCTTCATATTCAAATTTTAGATCTCTAATTTGTTGTGTGTGACACCTAGCCCCTACTGTTAATGAGAGAAAGAAGCATAAACCAGCCAAAGAAATGCCATCTTCAGCAGGACCAGTAAAAGGAAATGCCGTATCTCTCATGAGAAAGAATGATCTTGAAAGACATCTGTGTTGCTCTCCCAACTACTGGGGCTCAGGCAACATCCAAACTCTTAAGATTATTATCTGAACTGCTCTCTGAACCTCTGTTTCCCCACTGTCAGCTGTAATACATGAGGGCAGTTTACAAGAGAGTGTTAGTTATTCCCTTTGAATTTCCCAGCTTTAGTTGGTTTAAGTAATACCCTTAATGTCACTTAAACATAGTGTTTTTGTGTTATATTTTAATTTTGAAAGGATTATCAAGAAAATCTGCCCTTTCCGTTAAATTTCTTTGAAAAATGATTAAAAGTTTTAGAAAGGATCTCCAAATATCCTCACTCTGTCTGATAAGTTATCCAGAATGAAACATGTAATACAGATAAATTTTGAAAAAATGCAGAGGAAAAATATAACGTTCTCAATCTGAAACTACAAATACCAGTGTGTTACTTGGGAATGCAGTGCAACATGGTTAAACACTGTAAATTATAGTGAAATTTTCTTTGTGTTGGCATTTGGCTCTGTACAGCTTTATTGATAAAAACAGCCATTTATTTTTCTTTTTATGGGGCTAACAATTACATACCACTCAAAAGAATTTGACTGCTATTAGCTGACTACAGCACTTGCAAGGAAAAAATCCCGTTGTCTTACACAAACATTACCAGTAACTAATATTCCACCCCAGACTTTGGAGAACTGCTAATAAAATGAGTCTTCTTTAGCTACTCCTTCCTAAAATGCCACATTAGTAATCTTGGGTTGCAACTAATTTTCCTGATATTACATGTAAAAGTCACTGTGAAAACTAGACAGAGATGGGATGTAATGAATGCATCACTTATAAATATGGTTCCTCAAACATAAAAATCTGGCAAAGCTCAAAGAGCAGAGCAGGAGCTAAGATAGCTTTCATATGCTGGTGTCTTTAATACTCTTAATGTACATTGGATAGTTATGTATCTCATTTCTTCCAAACTGAGTAAGATATTTTGTTTTAAACTTATTCGTGGAGTATGCTGCTATAGATCTCTTTTAATTTAGTACAGTATTCTCTGGTCGAAAGCAAGTGGCTCTAAATGAAATAAGCTAGCATACCTACTGCACAAAGCAACTGACTGCATTCCAGTGAAGCCCCTTTGAAAGCTATGTCAAATCTCTGCTGTCTCAGGGAGGAAAGTACCTCATTCCCTTTGCATTAGTCACCCTGCTAGAGATTAATCCTAATGAGCTTTTTTCTACAGGCTTGGCTGGCACACCCAGGATTACATACCTGTGATTTCTCAATATTTAGCCCAAAATGTGTGCGTTCAAATGCAGGCAGATATCAACTTTCCAGAAACCATTAACTGCAGCATTAGTGTAATAGCTTATCGAGCCCAGAGTGAGGCCAGCCACAGGGTACTTCCTCAGCTTTGGTAAGAAGCCATCACACAACTAAATATTGTAAAATCAAAGTGGGCCAACACTCATACGAGCACTGGTGTAAATGACACATCTCAAAAAAGGTCACTGTATTAAAGAACAACAATGATCTCTTTTTCTTTATTTCATTATCCTCATTATCTCCCTCATTATCTCCCTATTTCACTGATTTTTGGCAAACAGTGGGCATCTATTTGATGTGACTAGATTGTTTGCAGACCCTACAACAGAGTTTCAAGATTCCTCCCAGCTGTATCCTGCCCTCATTAAGCAAACAACCATCCCTTGGCCTTTTCCACCCACCAACATGAAAAAAGACTAACAAAGTTTCAGTTCACATAGAAACCAGGAGTCCTACATCTTTGATCACTTTTAAGTTAGTTTACTCTACAAATACCATGCCTGAGCAATTTTTATTGAGAGAACACTACTAAACTGTAATCAATATCTACAATACCATCAAACCATCACAAAAAAGATTTGTCATTCAAAAAATGCTTGCATGCAACTTGGCTCAGCCTTTTTGAAAAGAAAACAGCTACTAGTAGATGCATGGGATAAATCAAGAAGCCTGGCCTCTTCTCGACCAAAGAGCTCGAAAATAATTTTCAGACCTGAAGCATTTTAAAAGAAGAGAGTAACAAGCTTTTTCCCAGTTAAATGAGGGTACTGCTAGCTTGGTTACTGCAGCCGATCTAAATTGCTGCATGTAGTGAAGCTGTGTCTTTAAGGTAGCCAAGGACCAAACTACTTACAGTTTCAGAGTTAAAAAAAAAACACTCGAGCTTTCTTCAGAAGCAAAATAGAAGTCAGCACAGCTCATGGTCTAATATACTCCACGAAGGACGCAGTGTGAAACCAGACAGCTTTACTGAGCACTAGTTCATAGTCCCAAGCCGTCTCCAGCTATAGTCTGGCAATGGCAGCCTAAGAACACAATATACAGCTCACTCTCTATTAACAATAAATAAGGTAGCACAGTTCTGCTTCTTCATGACAGACCACAGTCACAATGATCATTCACTGTCACTCTCTAAAGGACTGGTCTAGCAGCCTATATCCAGATTTCTACCTCCCTTAAGGGTTTCTAAGGTACATAGCACCCTAGTAGCTAAGGGCTAGGTTACATGACGTATTAAAAGTTGTACATTGGTACACCTACCTTTTGGACATGCAGCCATTGAAGAGGTGCACAACAAAAATTGTGTTAATGCCTAAGTTTCCTAACAAAAGAATGAGAACCTTAGGTAGTGTTGGCACTAACAGCTGGACACAAGTCTCAGAAGGAGCCACCAGAACTAGCCAAAAAGAGGCATGAACATAGGTCGGATCTAAATTTCCACCCCCCTGAATGCAAGATGCTCAGGTATCTGAACAGACAAAGAAAAAGTTGTCTGTAGCTATTCTGGAGTTACACCAGAGAATTGTCCACACCACAGTCTTTCATTGAAAACAGCAGGCCTACTCTTTTTTTTAAATGGAGATTTATGGTAGTGCCCTTTCTTTTTAAATCTGACATCCCAGTGGTTTGAGCACTGGCAAGAAGGTTTGAAATACTCCTGCAAGTGCCCAAATCAGTATCTCCTGAGCATGTTTCCTAACCACCAAGTCATTACGCAGTCAGCACGGGAGGCACTCACCACCTCTTCTGACAGTCCAACCTCAGCAGCAGCTCTGTGAGATTCATGAACGTTGAAAGTAGTGCTCAGGGTCTGCTGACCTCAGCCAGGGCAGAAATCTGCAGAAAAAAAGGAAGCCCAAAATCCTTAGACTTTTCTAGTCTCTGGCACGTAAGACACTATCTGGAAACTGAAATGTGCTGTTTTATTGCTGGATACCTATGATGTTCTTTTCAGGGAGAAGAGCTAAACCAATTCTGCCAGCTCCATGAAGCAGGAATCTCGTTTCTCCTGCTTCCCGCGGGCAGGCTCTGACAGAGACATTGCCAGCTGTCTCTGTTCATGCAGGCCTCACTGTGAAAAAGCCAAACAACAACACAACTTTCATGCTGCACCGTTTAGCTTTGGCTGAAACTGTAATCGTGTGTCTGTGGTTTTCCTGTTTGGGTGCCTAATTTAACTGGCTGAGCCTGCTCCTTCAAGTGTGGAAGGGACTCTGAGGGTATACGGAATTAGCATGTTTCTGCCAGAGACATTCCACCAGGATCCCATGTTTGTTTAACATGTACAAACAGCTAAAATAAAATATTTGTTGGCCTCAGTAATAAACAGAATATAAAATAGTGTGAAATTAAGCAAGAACAGCTGGGCTCCAGGAGAACTGAAAGGAACACTTAAGTTATACTACACAACGATCTGGAATGCAGACGCACTAAGATAGACTGCTATTGATGTGTGTTTTTGATGCACTTTATATACAAAGTGCTGATTAGATCTAGCTACCAAAATTATGCCCTTTCATATCCATATGTCAGTAATAAACAAAATTTAGAGGAACAAATCTTAGGATGCTTTCTACTTTCTACTGTTTTGAATCAATTGCTTTGCAAGCCAAGTTTGCAGTGTTGCATCGTATGCTGTAGAAATGTTATCACAGCAGTGATAACTGATTCCATTCTTCCAGAGGAAGAAAAAAAAAGGAAAAAAACCAACAACAAAAAAGAAAATTAAAATTTCTTCTGCTCTAAGGCAAGATTTGCCCCACCCTCAGGGACCTGTAAGAATTTCAGAATATTCACCTATATAGATTCTGTGTAGGAGAATTTGGGCCTCCACATTCCACAAAGCAAGCAACTGCTTAAACAGAGTTTTGGGGGGAACTTGAAAAAGTTGTTCTTCACTAACACAGGACAGGATGGAGGTTCTCCTTCTGCCAGGACTTTTCCTCCTCAATGTGGGAAGAAGAGTCAGGGGCTCTATGACATAGAGGGCACTATTTTATTTCATAGCATTAATGCAATTTTGAACAATGAATACAAACTGAAATGTGACTTAAGTTGTAATTTCTGTGAAGGATGCTCTGTTACGCTGCCCAGACCACCTTTGTGTCTTTCTCTGGCTACTCACTGTGCTCCAAACCTTTCCCACTTATCTCCCCCCTGGGGTTATACATGTGACATTGTGGCTAACTGCCCTTCCAGCAGGGTTCTCCTGGCAGCTGGACATTTTGGATCTTTCCCAGTTTGTTACAAAGAATGTATCATCAGATGCATTTATGCTTCTGATACCTCTTTTAAGAAAAAGAAGCTGAATGAGGAAACAAAGTTCAGCCCTTGGAAAAGCTGCATGGGAAGTAATTGTTAGTCAAGGCTAAATCACTGCCGAAATAAAAAGTCTGGAGGAACACATTTAGAAGTCTGTCAGACGAATTACTACTTTTATCTCATTTCATTGGCAGCTAGGCTGTTTTGATCTTTCACTTTCTATTAAAAAGAATATACTGAGAGCAGTAAACACTCAGGATCTACTTCTTCCCCCCACCCCATGCGAACTCATTGTTGAATTGCCAAACTGACACAATGGATTTTCTATCAATCACAGTGTAGGTACCTCCTTCTTGCCACCTGAGAGCAAATTTTCTCAAATCATCCCATAATTAAGGCTAAGTCCCAAAACACAGCTTCCTGTGGAAGATCATGTCTGTATAGTCCAACGCCACCACACCTCTGAAGAGACAGGGACATCAGGTAGGTCACAGACAACAGGACCTTAAATTTGGTGATCATTTAAAAACACCACTTCCATCCATTGCTTGTTGTCCCACAGCTCTTCTGTCATAAAACAGAAGATCACAAAGTGGCTCACTTGCCAAATAAGCCAACTTGAGAGGGAAAGCAACTGACTCAGATCAAAAGGAAAAGAGTAAAGAATTTCACAGGAGCACCTGCCACAATGGCAGAAGAACCCACCACAGCATCACCGGTCAAAAATATCTGAACTATTAGTTATAATCTGGATGAGAAATGACTTGAATGTCACTTGAATGTCTTTTCTAACCCTCTACTATTTTTCTTTACCTAGGAACAGTTTGAGTAGAAGCAAAACAAACTGCTTTTTGGTCTCATACAATTGACAAGTGTTTGCTCTCATCCCAGGGAGACAATTTTGGGACTGTATGGGCTGCCTGAAATCTTCTTCCTCTAAGGATGCAGCCCCAGACTTCAGTCTCCAGCCATGTGCTTAATGAACACGTGGAAGCATGCTCTAGCGGCCAATAATGTACGCCCTATCAGGTCTTATTGCTTAAAGAGTAGTTAATGCTCCAGAATACAAAGCTGCATGTATTGCCATTGTAAAGACTTGAATATGATCTAGTAATAGAGATTGGTCACAAAGTCATGGTAGAGTGGATAAATCACTACATAAATCATTCATTTATATGGTACAGTACAGTTACAGTAATAATATTGTACATATGGCGAGGGGCCCAACTGGGGAAAAATATTCTTCAGCACCCTGCACAATCATTCAAGAGCTCTGTTTTAACTACTTCTATCAATTATTAAAAATGCACAGTGCATAAGTACATCAGCTTTCCACCTTCAGGATCCTGCCTTCAGCACCTTCTTTTCACCCCACTGCCTGGAACTTACACTTTCAGCATTAGTCGGCACCATCTGGCAGGAGCTTTTAGGAAGTCTGCTTTTAAAGGGGCTCCAGAAGTAAGGCTGGGGATTCCAATGCTTCCAGAGGCTGGAAAGATGACTGAAGTAGCAAAGACAAGGGCTGACTGTAAAGAAATACAAAAGGATTTTATGAGACAAATTGCTGGGTGACAAAATGATCAATGAAATTTAACGTAAGTAAATATAAAGTGACACATATCGGAATCAACAGTTCCAACTTTACGTATAAAATGATGGGCTCCAAGCTCTTTACTACATCAAGAGGAAGATTTGGATAGCATAGTATACATAACATAATAGCTGGGCAAGTAATAAAGATAGCATAACAAATAATGAAAACCTCACTCAAAGAAATCAGAAAAAACTGGCAAATTAAATGTTAGAAAACACTGTGAAAGAAACAGAAAGCATGATTGTATCAGTGCATAAATCCACAGAGCCCTTGTATCTGGTTCTATTCCCACTCTAAAATGAATATAACACAAATAGAAAGAAGTTGGAGAAGAGTGGCAACAATAACAAAAGCTGCAGAATGACTGCTGGACAGGAAGCAACCAAATGCACTGGGATCCTCCAGTTCAGAAGACGTGCCCCAGGGAGGACATGACAGAGATCTATTAATTCATAAGTGGTGTGGCAAGGGCAAGTGGGGATCCATTCACTGCTTCTTCCAGTATGAGAGCATCAAACAACACAAGCAGATACCACACTCAAATCAATGCAGCATATGATCAAGCTGCAGAACACCTTGAAGAAGGATGTCACTGTGGATGCAACAGTTTGCACAAGTTCAGTAAGTGACTGGATTGTTGGAGAAAAAACTTATGAAAGTCTACAAAGTAGACCCCCCTTCTGGTTCAGCAAGGCCAGGACAGGCTGTTTGTCTTTGGAAGACTCTTCCAGAGGGGAATATCTATGTTCTTCAACTTTTGACCACACCTGGGACAAAGACTGATGAACTTTTGGGTCTAATATGGCTCATCTTACGCCCTTCCTCAGTCATTTGCCTTTTACAGTTGACTAAGTTCATTGTGTTCGCAGATCCTCCTCCACTCAGGGCTCTGCTAGTTGAAAATGCAACTAAGAAACTAAGCTGCTTGTTTATGCCCTCACCTGTGGGTGAGGGAAAATGAACCCTACTTAAAATGACAGTATTCTTTAAATCAATTAAGATAGTCCAGTTCACTTTTTGAAGAATACACGTTAAGGGTTCTCATCTGAGCAGGCTAATCACTGCAATGGAGTAGAGAAGCAACAAGCATCTGGAAAGGCAGGACAGATCACAGGCCCGTCTTTCCTTTCCATGCTCCTCCTTGCAGAAGCAAGCAGTATCAAACAGCTCTGGCTCAGGAACTCACTGTTTGTGAATAAAGATGGTTGATGATTTTTCAGACTGTTCTTATTTTGTTCCTGTTGGGTTTCATTTTTACTATTTCTTTGCCAGACTCTTTTTCTTCATGAGAGGTTCAGCTTTGCAAAAAAACCTAAACAAAATCCCCATGTTTGACATGAGATCAGTAGCTCATTTAAATACTGAAAACATTATCCAAAGGGGTATAAAAAATGGTTATGTCTTAAAAGAGTGAACTCTTTCAAAAAATATTCTTAGTATCTTGAATTTATTTCAGTGTATGCTGTTTTTCAAAATGAGAAGCTATTCTATACACTTCACAATGAACAATATAAAGTTTCATTTCATTGAAATGATACTAATTTTCAGCCAGCTTAGTGCAAGGAAGTAGACAACCTGAACTGACTTCAGAATTTTGTCTGCATTTTTTCTCTTTTTAAAATGTGAATACTACTATGAATAAAGTATTAGAAGTAGATAATGATACTTCAAATATTTATTTTGACATTATTTATTTGTAATCATTATAAACATAGACAAGATTTTTTCAGAAACCTCCCTTGGTAGTTTTTTGTTTAACTATCTGCATTAAATTGCAACAAAACTGACCCAGACTAACCAGAAAAGCATGTCTCCCACTCAAACTTCAACAAAGAAACCAGCACCTTGGAGACTCTCTCTGCCTCTATGGAAGGAAGCAGCATGGCAGTCAAAAAACATCCTTGGGGGAAAAGTTAAAAAAGAAAACCATGTGATTTCCTTTACACCCTAATTAACCAATACAACTAGCATCAATAAGAAACTAAGAATGAAGACCAGGGCTGTGTGCTAATGATCAAAACTGAAAATGTATCCCAGTTCATTATACATTTTTGTTGTTTCTGTTTTCAGAGTAGATAATATGTTTTCATAAGCAGGCAAATTATTAAAACACAAGCTTCCCAGGGAGACCTGGAATATTACCCATGAACTTGTTTTTGAAGAGAACTGTCTACAGCCAGCAGATGAAAAGGAGACTCTTTACCCCACTAACTCCTCATGATACGAGGCAAAAAGTGTTCCTCAAGAGACAGGACTTTGCAAAGACACAAAAGTGTCCATTTTAATCTTGATGAAATCGCTTCACAAAGTAAGAACAAGGCCAGTTATATGCAAAGGTAGCATATCCCACACATCTTTGTTGCAATAAAAGACAACAGAAAGAGAAGAACCACTTGAAGAAACATGAAAAAAAAAGAAAATTTTATTATTTTTCTCTGCATTTGGTACATTTATGAAGACGCTCTTTTTTCAGGGTCTATATCTGAAAAACCAAGAAAACCTTACAGTAAAAAAAAAAAGGAAGACTTTTTGACAGAAGTGCAGTTCAGAGTGATTCATTTAAACGTGCTGAACTTTTAAAGCACCTGAAACTTAGGAACCACCAGCTGGGCTGGGATTCAAAATTACATGGATGGAGTGGGTTTTTGAGTTGTGATGCATTAAACAGTGGAGGCAATTGCTTTTCTCACCTATTCCACAAGGGATGGGGGAAGGGAAACATTTAAGAATTAAGAAAAGAAGACTCAGTATTATTGGGTTACAGTATCTCGCATCACTAGAGGCTGAATCAGAGTTTGCATTAAAAAGGAGCTTAAAAAATTTAAATAAATCTTTTATAGTGAGCCATTTCAAGATGAAGTTGGAATAAAGGCAAAATAAATAAGATAAAACTGTGCATATTAAATTAGTTAAAAATAATCTGTTTATGTATTGGAAGTTCACTCATAATAAAAGGGGCAAGAAAAGGTCCCTGTTCTTGCCAAATATCAGCATTACTGCCAAGGGAAGGAGGACAGAGTCCATGTAGTGGATATATGAGAGAATAACTATAGATCATATGTAACCAGCACGGAGAAAGCCTATAACAGAAGGAACTAAATAATAGCCACAAAGTCCTGTAGACTGCTTAAGGAATTAAGAGGGTCACAGACCTCTTCTATTTTCTTTTAGGCATGATGAAAAATTCTATTCAGCTATTCACATCCAGCTAGGGACATGACTGGTGGACAGTATTTTCTCCAAGTCCCATGTAGTACCACCAGTCTATGCGTTAATTTAATCCACATTGCATAACGTGCTACTTAAATTAAGCCCAACCAGATCAAGGGGTGGCAAAACAGGTATACTGGTTCCCAGGAGTCACAGTCATCATATGTAGCTTACGGTCACCAGCTGCAGCTGCAGATAGCATGCAGGAAGGCAAGTAACATGGTGGCTACTTGTGGGTATAAGTGGCAAAAGAAATGTGTGAATGTTAGCAACCCAGGAACAGAAATGGACTTTAGTATCAGGTAGAATTATCAGCAGAACAGCTAACAGGAGGGTGTAAAATAAAGCAGGGCTGATCTGCTTTAACTCAGCCTTCACCTTTCTCAGCACACACAGGCACAAATGGGCATCCCTCCTCCTGGAGCGAATGACAGCAGTGGGCTGCACTCATTCCGGAGTAAATTACTCGCATTCTTAGTGTGATTTACACTAGTCTACCTCTTACAGTCACATACAAATTATAGGAACTTGCATCTTCTAGGTATTTACAACTGTGAAGCACTTGAGCTGGGTCAGAGAAATTTGATGAAAAGAGGAAGTGCTACAGAAAGCTCAAAAAAATAAAAGATCAAAAGGGCTCTGACAATGTAATAGGTGTATCAGTAAACACTCTAATTCCTTCACTGTATTACTAAAAGTGTCATTGCTATTGTAAACAAATTCATATTTTTAATTCAGTTTACTTAGCAATACCTATGACCTCCATTTACTTTTGCTGTTTCTCTCAGTTTGAACAACAAAAAGCAATAAAACAAGTTTCACTTTTGCTTCCAGCCAGTTTCACTTCCAGAAAAGACTATTTGTTAAAAAAAACACAGGCTGATTTCATTGGAATCAAAAGCTGCACACATTTCCACTGGCCTCTGATTCAATAAAAGCTTTTATAGAATGCTTAGGTTTAGGTTAAATTAAGTTGACAGAGTTTTGATAACGAATATTCAATTGATTTACAGGGAGATTAATTTAGTCCAGATTGTTAGCACAGCTATTGGTTTAAATTGCAAATTGTAGAATTTCACAGAATTACAGAACAGTTGAAGCTGGAAGGCACCACTGGAGACTGCCCCGTTCAAACCCCTGCTCAAAGTAGGGTCAGCAAGAACAGGTTGCTCAGCGCCATGTCCAGTCCAGTTTTGAATATCTCCAAGCACAGACTCCACAACCTTTCTGGGCAATACGTTCCAGTGTTCCATCACTCCTACAGTAAACAATGTTTTTTCTTATCTTTAAGTGGAATTTCCTGTATTTCAGTTTGTACCCATTGCCATTTGTCCTTTGACTGGATGCTTCTAAGAAGAGTCTGGCTCTGTCTTCTACACTATCCCCATCAACAGTGGAATAACAGTCTCTACAAAGGCACAGTATTGTGGCTTGTTTTTGTAGTCTCTCCCCTAGTAACCTGCTGTACATCACTAGCTCCAAAAGGAGGAGGCGGACTATACTGTTGCACTTCCCATCAAGTCATGGTTTGTAAACTCTGAACAAAGACTGATCAGTGAGGAACTGTGCTGTGTAGCCTGTACAATCTTCATAAAATAAATTAATGAACAAATAAATATTCCCTGATGGACGAGCCAGTCAGCAAAATATCCCACAAGTTCCTCCCCAGCCCTATTCCCACAGGTAGGCTGAGGAGCAAACACCTAACTGCACTCCCACAAACATGGCCGCCCAAAGACCTTGGCCTATTTCTCCTTTGCTCTCAAGCCTTTTGCAGCTTTGAAGAGCAAATGAAATGTGAAAATAAAAGCCAGTTCTCAGGCATTTTATACCCAGTGTAACACCTCTGGAGACCAGGATACCAGCACCGTTTCTGCTCCCCTCATCTCCCTCAGTAAGCCCGTTGCGAGTGCTGAAGGTCAGTAACCACCGCCATTTTGAGAGCTGTGTAATCCTGCCCCTGTCTCTTTCCCTGATATTTACAGCACAGCTTGTACAGTTTTACTTCAACAAAAATACCAGGAAGCACTTTAAATCCTTTTCCCAAAGAAAGCTATACCTTCTTTGTTACCTGTAGCTCACTTTTTCTCTCATAAGTTCCTCAGATTTTTCAGTGAAACACCTGTTTCCTCTGCTGGGGACAGAGGCCTGGAGCCACCAGCACACTGGTCTGTGGAAGGACGAGTTTGTACGCTCACAGATGGAGGGCAACTGCCCGTCTCTGCCTGTGAAATTGTGTCTAGAGGACAGCCACTGCTTAAGAAAAATGCTGCTGACACTTGGCAGAGCATTGCCTACCACTTCCACCTCAGCGGGGCAGCTCTGCCACTGCCCCACAGCCGGTGCCTGCAGCCTCCAGCCTGCAGTGGGATCGAGCTGGACTCAAGGGCAAGAGAAGAGTAGTGGAATAAAAAGAAATCTAACCAAAATCTCACCATTTTTTAAAATCAGCACTGCTAATCTCTCCTGGTTCTAACACACAAGGACTGGGCGCTACTGCAGCAGCTTGCAGCTTTTCATCATAAAATAGGACTAGGTAACAGCAGGTCAATTTAACAGAAGGTTGGTTGGTACAGAATTTTATAAGGTTGGTTGAAATGTACGCATCGTCTGCTTTGGTGGTTTTTTCCTAGTTCTGTTCTCCTCAGCTCACCAGGATCAGGCTTTGACCACTGAGGTTGCTCTGTCTCCTGTGAAAATTCTCCTTAGCACTGTAATCCCCTCACTCTCCGCATGGGAAATACTTAGGAATGAAGAGACCCAGCTTTATATTGACACCCCAGTAACTCATCTGCCTCTGCAGCACTACAGGTACTACTCATGTCCAGTAAAGAATAAACAACTGCAGTCAAACATTTAATAATACATTGTTTTCCATAGAGGTGGTTCATCTCACTTCACCGCTGTCTGGAAGCGATGCATCAGAAGGGCAAGAGGTCTTCCTGCCTTAACATTAAAAAATAAGATAAAGACAAATACCACAGAAACCTACTGCAGCATATGAGATCATGTTCCACTCAGCCTAAATCAAACCTAAACTTCCCCTGGTCTCAGCGGCAGCTTTCCCTGAGTACTGACAACAGCATTTATGGAGTGCAGGCAACACAGGAACGCGTGACCAGCCAGTGCTGCACAACTCTCGTCAAGAAGTAACTGGATCTACAGTTCTTAAAGTACTCTAAGAGTAGGGATCAACAGATTCTGGGATCTCAAAACATGGGGGAATTTGGGGAGGGAAGTTTGGGGAGAGGGGGGATGGCAGCTTTAGTATTTTATGTCCCTTTCAAAATTTGGTCCCGGTTCTCAGATATGCTGGCTGCTGTAAAGCGGGCAGCAGTTTCCTCCTTCCTCCTCATGTCCTGCCACCATCCTTAGCCAGATCAGCTCTAAATCACATGTAATTTACTTCCATAAGCCTTTTTAAAAATTCAGCTTGTTTATCACTGGCTATCAATAGCAAGGTGAAATCTTTCCTTTTACCCTCTTAATGCAAAAAAAGGCCTGGAGTTTTGCATGGTTGTTAATTGTTCTTTACAAATCTAGCTGATGAAATAAGACTCAAGGCAACTTAATGAGAAAAGACAAGAGTAACGAGTGGTGCAAGCCAACAGAGCTCACTTTCACCACTCAGACAACATTTATACCACCTAAGAATGTGGAATAGCTACATTAACAGAAACTGGCTTTAATTACAAGTCCTGCTGTGCTTAGATACTCTAGCAAAAAACAAAATATCATACAAAGATCTTTTTTTTTTCTTCATGTGATCCCTTCCCTTCCTACTTCTGGATTCTGACAAGCGGGAGGATCTAGTCCATTAGGCTCCAGTATGCTTTCTCGCTTTTACAGTTCCTAACATCATACAGTTTGACCTAATGCATCAAATTGAACTCACAGTGCCACAAAATCCCCATACCTGGCCAGTACCTAATGTAAATACTTACTTTTTTGTATTCCCATCTTTCAGGACACCAGCAGAAGCACCTGTTTCCCAGAGAGAAAGAGATCTTTTGGAAGGACCAACTCCAAAGATCCATGCAGGCCTCTAAACTCCTGAACTAACAGCAAGTCTCATTCAATGACTAATAACTCTTTCACCAAGGTGCTTGCTAAGCTGTTTCTAAGTATGTTTCTTTCAGATCCTGATTTTTTCTAGTAACAAATTCCTGAGAAAAAAACACACCACACCCATGCATATACACACAGCTTTAAAAATCAGACAAATGGCAAAGTTGGCTATTATTTCCTATTACCCTACCTGCCTTAACTCCTGATATAAATACAGGCTTAGAGTATGCACTCTTGTCAGGTGCGTCATTAGGATGAACAGTTAGCCAGGTGAATACAGTGGGTAGATTCAGGGAAGGATTTATAGCCATTGTCCTTTGTCTAGTTCTTTGACCATTTGAAAATATCTTGTATGATTAAAGCCTTCCCCCCACCCCTATATATGTCCCTGAAAATGGAACTGTTCTTTTCATTTTTATTGTGTTTTCTCTCAGATTTCACCACAATAACCTGGGCACCTGCCCAAAATTTATAAATGAAAATATCCTCCAGCAGCACAGCATCAGGATCGCATACCAGCAGCTAAAATATTTTCTGTTCCTCTCTGTCCTGAATCCAAACTTTAGCATGCCCCATGTCACACATCTGCTCCATGCGAGCCGGTGCAGCAGAGGTGGTTGTGCTCGTGTAGGAAGTTGGAGCCGCTGGCGCCAATGAGCGCTGGCGCTGCCGGCTTGGCCCCAGGAAGGGAACGCTCTCCCTTGGAAGAGGAACTGAAAGTATGCGTGGAGAAGCCTGCTTTGCCTCCGACGAAACCGGCTGTCTAAGGAAATGCCAGACCTTGCTGCACCGGGGTCAAATGTAGAATTATGTGGCAGTTTGATAAGCTACAGTACACTAATTTATTGGCTATTTTAAAAAATGTAGAGGAAATTTTATTACGGATTACTTTGCTTTCCTGAAAACTTTTTATAATTAAAAACATCTGGAAGACATTTCAATATATCATAAACAAGAGGAAATCCAAAGCACGTGACTTCTAAGAAAATGATGCAAATACCTTTCTGTGCCAAAATTTACAGTAATCTGTTTTTCTTATTTTGCTACAGGGAGGAAGGAGAATGAATGGAGAATGAGTCAATCATGAGAAAACTACTTGTACAAAGAAATATACTATATTAGGAACCACTGTTTCATGAAAAATACTATTTTTAAAAAAAAAACAACAAAACCACTGAAATAGATTGGGCTTCCCCTCCATACTCTCCCCCTCAACTAATTAGTTTCCAGGGAATATATCCTTCTGGAGTGGATAAATGATGACATCAATCCTGACAATATTAGGAGGCTATCAGTGAGAAAGAAGGAAAGGAATAAGAATAGGTTTTGGATGACCGTAGGTGAAGGAAACTACTGGTTTAATCTGCTGAGTACTATGCTTCTTAATTAATATCACTAAATACCTACAGCTTTATGACAGTTCTTTAAGAAATAAAACAAAACACCAACACAGTTCAACATATTACTAAACATCTTAGCCCGAGTAATCCGTTATCTTATAAAATACAGTAAGATTTATAGGCTCTGAAAACAAACACAGCCAAAAAGCTTTACAAGAAATCCCCAACACAGTTACTAAAAACCCAAACAATTAATTACTAAGTTCACAGTAAATGAAATAATGCGTGAGGAGAATAGTGAAAATGTTTATAAGCAAATCTAAAAGTCATGAGAAACTTAAAACCGGTGTTGGGTTCACTGGAAAGACATAGGAAAACAAAGTTGAACTGTCCCAGAGTTCAAGGTGGTTTATATTTAGAATTTCAGCTAAATGCACGGGCAACTATCATAAAGTTTATATCAGCCCCTAGCTGCAACTTCACCCCAAATTGGTATTTCAATCCAAAATTTTCATTCAGTCCTTCAGTTAGGTTTGTCCAGATCTGTTGCTCTTGAGAATGAAGTTGCTGTGATACGGATTTTTTTTTTTTTCTTTCACTTTCTTGAGCAGAATGGGAGAGAACAGGGTTTGATCCCTCCTCGTTGCAAACTAACAGGAAAGTGCCTATGACAGATCTGGGCTGAGAGCAATAACCAGTCCAAAGTCAATCATGTGAGTCACTGTGAGCTCACTAGAGCTGTGCCGTATGTGATTCAGTGGTTTTCCTGCCCAGAAGAGGCTGCTAGGGTGCTTTAGAGCAGGATGAGATCATGTGTACTGACTCCTTTCTACTGGTCTTGCCTACCTTCATCTCCTGACAGCTCCTGGCTATTCAGTCAGATCAATACCAAAATGTCCTTTGCCTGAGGAGTCTTAATGTGGGCCAGAGGGAGGGAAGTAGCATGCCCTGTGTATGTGGAGAGGGGCTCCATGGCTAAACCCTAGAACTTGGGGTAAGCCAACTACCTACTGAAATCACTGGTTTTATTATTAAAATCACCTTGTGTGAGACCACTGATATTTTACCAACCCTTTCCTTATCAGTTTTAGGGGTAATAAGATAGTTACAAAAAAAGCTGTCATTTAAATTTTTCAGATTAGTATCATGGGGTATCTGAACTAATCTTTTGCAAATTCTACCTTTCAATGTTACTGTTTCAGGCTCTTTGTAGACTCAGGTATAACTTACTGCATTGGCAACACTCATATGACATTTTAGAGGTTTCTTTCTCAATACTAATGACTTCCTTTAAAAAACAAAGTAAAAATATTTTTAAAGAACGTGATAAGAATTTTAAAAATCCAGCAACTCCTCCAGCCTAAATAAAGCCCCAATTATGAAATTATAATATGTCAAATTTTAATATTTAGAGAGAATGCAGTGCTTGCTGGTGAACTGTACTTTATAATTTAGGGAAGAACTGATGAACTATGTTCTCACAATTTCAAAGGCATTTATTTTGTTGAAATAACTTTAGGTTATGTACTTTGTGGCAATGAATGTCTTTTATTAGCACTATGCGCAAAGAAAACCCAGTTCTGATTGAGTGCTCTGATTAGGACTATAATGTTGCCAATGCATCAAAACAAAGACAAAGACTTAGTTCTTCATATTTCTTTGTATTTTGAAAAGAAAACACTTCAGAGTGAGAAAAAAAATATTTTATGCTATTAAACAATACATGCTGTTTAATCAACTGCAGTGAAGGAATTGTGATAACGTTTTGAATTTTTTTCCATTTAATGAATATTTGTGGACCAAGTCTGAATTCCAGCAATATGTTTAATAATTGCATTTGACAATCAGGCATCGATCCTTTTTCTGCAGATGAGTAATACCTAAACTAGACTTTGCATAATATCAAGTATGTTTGCATTTTTAATCAACAATTTTGATCCGAAAGGCTGCTTGCAAAGTAAAACATTTATTATTAGCAATGATGATTGTGGTTGGTCCTTTAATCACCTGATACTCTGTTCTCTGTTTTAGAATTAACTGATACATCTTAAGGAACATACCAACCTCTACCTAAACAAAAACTGTTAATGCAAATGTTGGCAAATAGTGAGTACAATGGGATATGAATTTTCTTGAACCAAGCAACAATTCTGACAAATGTTCAGAAACGCTGTTTGGGCAATATTCAACCAGCTCTGTTACACAGTGTTTTTAGTGTAATAGAAAAGACTCATTAACATTTTCCTATGAGAAATCTGAGTTTGTAAGGATATTATATTGTCATGACTTTATCACAAATTGAATCCCTTTATCCAAAATAAATTAAAGATTTTTTTCCTGGAGTACAATACTGGAATGAAAGAACAAGTCAAATGGCTTAATCAATAACTTTTTAATTTTAGGACTTGTCAGCTTTCCCTTTCTGTTTCAGATTTTTCCCTTCTAGCATCAATGATGACAGATTGAAGGGATATGTAAATGGGTGAAATGCCTCAAACTTGCAATCCAGTTGGAAAATATGATTTCATTTGGGAAATCTCACCTCTGCAGTAAAGTGTAAAAAAGTTCCAGGGTGTAATTGCAACAGGTGAAAAAATCTTCTGGCCTAATAGAACCTGTCAAGGACATACTTGCACTGGCGTTTTGTACATACTGGCACGGAAACCATCACTGGGGAAAGGAGAGAGCTGATGCTACAGTACCAGGAAGGCCTGCCAGTTCCAACCCCCACCCCAAATTCTTCTGACAAGCCAAAACAGCTACGATGGTTTTTTTTTTTACTAAAAGGACTGACTATTCACAATGACAGCCACTGCCTTTGGGCAGGACTAACACAATTCTTCCCACAGAGAGTAACGCCATTTGGCGGGCACTAGTAAGAGGGAGCTGCAACATTTTCTACTACTAATTTTGGAAGAGGTCATCCCTGTCTGTGACCTCACATGGTAATAGTGAGGTGGTGGGCATAGCTTGTTATACATGTTGCTATTTACAATGTGTACTTTTATTCTGGGGTGAGGTTGCAGTACAAGAGAGAACCTGAGCACGTGCTTACCTGAGCTGGATCTCAGGTGTCCAGACAATGCAGTGAATTTGACTGAGGTTTTGATCAGTATAAGTAAAAAACCCAAGTGCACAAATGAAGAGACTCTACATAATTACAGAAAAATAGCATGGTTGTTTCTAACAGTGGAATGACAGATGATCTATAGGAAACATACTTAGAAACTGAGTGCTAAAAATAACAGTGCAATGCTGTGCAGTAAGAAGAAAATAGTTACTCTTCTCCCTTAATCAGATAAAAGCAACATTCCTACTCAGGGAGGTGGGACTAGAATCAGACCTCCCCCCTCCTGTGTGGTTTCCTGACAGATGATCAGTTCATTTTTAACTCTTCAGGAGTGCAGTCAGGTTATGGTACTTTAACATCTTGTCTTCTGTTTATTTCTTTCACCATGCTTTCCATACTCCCACTGTGCTGTGTCTCATCTGCCCTCACCATACTGCCTCCTCATTTAATCACGCATCAGAAGTCTCCTTCTACCCTCCCATCTCACTACACTGAGTCTAATTTTCTCATTCACAGAGGAGGCTGTCCTCTCCTCCCTGCTTTAATTATGACTCTGCATTAAAAATAAAAATAAAAATAATAAAAGCTCATTTTCCTGAGACATACGTTATTGATGCTCTGGCCCTGGAGGAATATACACACTTTCATTTGAAGTAATTGTAAACATTTTGTTTCTACCAAAAATATGTATTTAAGTAAATGAGAGCTGGGAATGTACCTTCTTTTTTTGGCTGGCTGGCTGGCCCCCTTGGAGCTTTGCCTTGGGTGTGTAACTGAGAGATGGCCACTCATGCATGAAGAATAGAAGCTTAATTAATTGGATTGGAATTGTAAAATGGTGTACTTGATGTGGGTAAGGCACATTCCACACTTTTCCCCCATAAAGAATGTGACATTTTTGTGGAAGTGTTGAAGAGTGGGTCCAGGAGCCATCAGATGGATGAGACTTCATTAAATAGGTACAGCAGGGAACCCCTAGTCCTGTATCTCACACAGATTTTTTCCCCACGCATTCATTTAATTAACCCTCAATCTGTATCTAGTCTGTATCCAGACCAATTCTATTTAATTTTTATGTTACATGTTACATGTAATTTATAGTACATAATAGTTTGTGAGAGGTGGAGTCATGAACAGTTTGAAACAGGTTTTCCATGTCCAAACTAAGCTGCCACAAAAATCATTTTTCATTTCTGCCAAACTTAGGGTTCTCTTTTTTTCTTTTCAGCCTTGAAAAATGTTGTTAAAAATCCCAAATTATCCAGGAAAGTTTATCGGGTTTCAATACAATAGTGACTTCATTGTTAGCAACTGCTTATTTCAACCTTTTCATGAAATGGCTCCTTTTTACATTATAGGCATTACATACAAAATAAAAATATATGGCTTCAAAATTCTGTTTAATGATACTTATTATAAAAATAAATTAAAAGGCATTTTGGGCCCTCTCTCATTTCCTCATAAAGTGCACTTTGCCTCCCTCTAAAATATACTGGTGCTGTGGTGGAGAAATCAGTCTCAAAAGTGCCTCTTGCATTCTGCTGTATTTTAGTATAGGAAGGAGTAGGTTCTTACAGGTAACTTCATCTATCAGTAACAAGAAATCACATTATTTTGTGGTCAGCAAATATTTTAGAAAAAAATGGTATATGATTATTCTTTTAAAAAATGTGCTCTTTGGGGGTTTCCAAGACTCATACCTTTTAAAGTTTCCTGAAGCACCCTATCATATGTGGCAGCCCTTAAGTTTCTTCAACCTTGCAGTATTTTAAGACTGGAATACATGTTGTTGCACTCAGAGTGTGCTGTCCGCAGTCAGTGAGCATTTTTTAATGACCTTTCATTCAAGATCAAAGTGCAAACAGCATGCTTATTGCACCTATCTCCTTATGGACAGTGGCCCTGCCAATATTATCTTTTTTTTTTTCCTGTCATCACAAATATTTCAGTGGGGAGATACTTTAGTGTTGATATCCTTTTTCTTTGAAGCTACTGAGCTTTACAAAGCTGTTCTTCATGTTCAGAACAGCCGAATTAGAAAATAAGAGGAAGTATGATAAGCCATAGAGGTTTAGTAGTAGAGGAACTTTTGGTAGTACCCATCAAGGTCTCCTTCATCTTCTCAGTCAGTGACCCAGTTTATATACCAGTGTAACCAGAATTCTGTCATTCCTTATGAAGGTGAGGGTCAGGTTTTTATTCCTGCGTCACATCTAAAGATGTCACATTAGAGCTACTCAGACACTCTGATGTGAATATTTGAGTACTCCCTGAAGCTAACTATTGTTAGCTGTGTTGAACTCTTGAATGGCTACCACATAGAAATGCTAAATAAAGTTGTAATAATTATGATATGCAGTGACATGTATAGTCTAAAATAAAGAACTGTTTGAACCAAGTAAAAAGGTAATAAAAAGTAATTTCCCCCTACTCCAAGTTATTTTGGACCAACTGTTTTATTACCACTGTAAGGGTCTGAAGGCCCAAACACTGCACGTGCTGAGCAACTTTGAAAATTTGGCTATTTATTATAGCTAACCATCCCACATATATATAGCCCCACCTTATATAAATTATGTAAACATCTTGGTTCTACAAGTTTGAGCTGGAAATCTGCAAGCTGTCTCATGAGACTTTCAGTTGCTGGTTGAGCTGGAAAAATATTGCGATGCCTAGGCTTTCTTGTGGTAGTCTGGCATTTCATATTCAGGCCTGGGCAAAACTGGGATAAGCACACATTTGCAAAAATGAGGAAAAAAGAATGAAAAAGAATTTCTCTGTAAATCATATAAACATCAAGGAAATGTTCAGGTATGAGGCACTGCAAGTGGTTTATTCTTTCATTATCTGCCAATCCCTAAGGAGAAAACACCCAAAATTTCCTTGCCTACTTCTCAGAGATGCCTGGTATGAAAAAAGCTATTCAGGCTGTATGGGTTCTATGCATTCAGGAATGTTGAATTTAGTAAGTACAGTTACAATAATTAGTGCAGCCAATGGATCCTCATTGATAGCAGTAGACACATCTCATTTAATAATAGTCTTAAGTTAATAGTTACTGCTTTCCAACAGAAGGGACAATACAGAGAAAAATGCACAATTTATTCATTTTTATTCTAAAGCCATTTTAATTCTAAGTTCCATGGTACCCAAAGTGGCCTACCTTTTTATGAATTGGGAACAGGTCCCATTCTCATTTCTTTTAATCTATGAATGTAAGGGTAAGGAAAAAGCAACCAAAGAAACAGTGTGTATAACAAATTAGAGTAAAAGATTGATATACTTTCAAGATGGTGATATAGCAGTCCATGCTGAGTTTACAGTGCTTGTGGTTTATAGCATGTGCCATAATTGCTTCAGCTTAGAGCTGCATTGACTTTGAAAATCCAGAAACAGTTACTGAGGCTATAAAAAGTGAGACTTTGACTTTAGTGAATTTCTTCCAAGAAGGAGAAGTTAAATTTAAAAATGAAATTTCAACTTGCATGCTGTTTTCTGAGACAGGTCCAGGAAAAATGTCTCTTTGGTTCAGCCACCTATTTTGCTGCATAACTGGGACTAAGATCAAAATCTTACACCAGAAACCATGTAGAGAGAAAGTTATGTTACACAGAAAAGACAGATATGAACAGCTTCCATAGAAAAATCAGAAGGCATTTTCTGTTGAAAAAGATTATTTATGCAATTAGTAGTTGAGTTATTGAGTCTTTGTTTCAGGATAGTGTTCAAAGACTAAGGATTCTGTTAAGCTCACTTGAAGTATAAATATAAAGCATCCCAGAAGTGATGGGTCAATCTTCAGTCAAAGGAAAATTGGGAAAAGGGGAAGAGGGGAAGAGGGTACCCCAAAGATTTCCAAGCTAAACCTCTTCCAGTCAGAAAAAAACCAAATAAAACAAAGAGTAGAATCACAATACTTCCCTCCCCAAAAGTTTCATTTTCTAGAGTGAGATGAACTTACTATTTTGAACCTAGGATAGCAAAAATACAGCCACCTTCTGCCTTGGTTTCCCTAACAAACCACACAGTAGCTATTAGCACATCACAGTAATATAGCTGAATTCCTACCATTACATTTACCCATCCCAGGAAGTCTTCAGCCCCAGAGATACAAATAGCAGCCATTCAGAACTGGTGAGGCCTAACTGTTACCAGTCTATCGAGAAACAATTCAGAGCAAGCAAGTTTACTACTAAAGGTGAGGTTCCTGAGGTACACAGTACCACAAGAAAGGTACGTGAACTCTCTAATTTAAATACAACAGCATTACCCTACAATGTTTAGGTGGCAAGTGGAAAACTCTCTTGTTCTTGGTCTCCTGCTGCCTCTCTCTCCATTCCTAGAGTTCATAACCAAGCAGGAAATTTTTCATTTCTGCCATGGGAAAGTGATCCATATTTTTTCACTAGTGAAATAAAAATGTTCAGCGGCCAAGACCAGTCAGAAACAGCGCTTGCCAAAACTGCTTTATGCACAAAAAAGGTAGTATGATTGTTCCCCTTATTCTTCTTCTCACCCCTTCTGGTAATGTTTGGTGAGGCTTCAGGCCACTGCTATTGCTCACAAAGTCATATGCTAACTGCAGCCCCTAAGAAATTAGTCTTTTTCGTCTTGAGTGGGAAGGTGAAAGATAGCTAAACAATAGGCGGGGTGTGACTGAACTCTGTCTGGAAGCCAGGATGTTCAGGATGTTGCTGAAGCACCTTCAACATAGCCCTGAGTTGGCACACAGGAGCACTGCATGGGACCAGGTCAGTGGTGAACATGCTCCATAGGATGTTTCATGGCTCTTTCTGAGGTACATTGTTCACTTTGGCTTGCTACTGTCAAAACGGCCCACTTCTCTGAAAGGTTCTGCAGGATGTTACGGATTTTCTGTTTGTTTCTAGATGTGATTTATATTTAATCTATATTCCTTAATCCCATGAAATTTCTGCCTGCTGTATAGGTGAACATTTATATTAACAGTAGTGCAGCTGTGCTTGGCCTGCATGCTTGACATGTAATGGGCACCCATAATGAACATTTTATTTGAGAATGAAAATTATAAAAATGGTGCAAAGATAAGTATAGAGGAGAAGTTATGTACTAGCACAGAAAAAATTCAATGCTGGCTTGATGGGCAGAGGAGCCTTTCTTTTATGCACTGGGACAAGTTCAGGAGTGTGGCTGAGAAAGCTATTTCTGTACACTGTGTTTTGAAGTCCCCTGTCCATACAAGAGTTGGAAGGGTCCGAGTGTCATATAGAGTGCCAGCCATGAAATAGTTTTTCTAAGAGTCCCATCACTTGTGTACTTCTTTTGCTAAACACTTTTTGAGCACCTGTAGCAAAGATGTAGGATAAACTTCTGGGTTCAGACAGACCAGTCACACCAAGTGTTGGTGAAGAGACCAAGCTATCCAGCACACATATCGCTACTCAATGTCATCCTTTCTCATGTCCAGAGTCTCTTCATTCCAGACTATGCTCTTTCATCCTAATTCTTGTGCTTGACTTTAGTTTAAGCAATGGTCTTTATACTGCATTTCAGCTTTATGTAATCTCTCGAGACACATGCACCTCTTCCCTCCCTGGAGGGGCTACCCAACTCGTTCACTACCTACTCCTTGTTGTTTTCCTTCCAGGTTCTCAATTTAACAAAATGAGTGGCAAATATCTCTACTAGGCATTTTTTACTGGCTCACTCAAGATGAATAATACTGACCTAGCTCAGTTTTCCTCAGGGGCATTACAGACTTGCTAGTGTCCATTACAGGCCCTTAAGAAATCCAAGCAAAAATATCTGAGAGAACCTCACTTGTGAATAAGAGCTAATTTATAAATCTGCAACGTAGTCCAGTAATTATACATTTCACTCACTGAATAACTTTTAACAAAGTATATGTTAACAATGTTAAATTTATTTTTAAAACACTCAACTTTGTTGAGTAATACCGCTTTCCTTTCCCTCTTAAAGGCTACATATCCAATAAGGAACTACATCTGCCACCCTGAAAGCCTGTCGTGAATAATGGGATCACAGCATTGGAGATAATATGCATACAATTTAAAACCAAAAATAATTTTTCTATAAAAATAACATTTTTAGCTTGCACAAAGTTCTATACTTTATTAATCTACTTGTATCTGTATAATCGAACAAAAAAGCTTTCATAGTACAATGCATGCAGATTTGTGGAAATTCAGATTTATTTACAAGGAATCAGAAATATATTATTCTTACTAACTTAAACTGAACGAAAGCCTTCATTTAAGTGACTTAATCATACCCAGAAAGCATGTAATAAAATAATGACCTCTATTACAGATCATAAATAGCAATCAAGTCTCTACAAAATAATGATCAAACCAGATAATAAGTCTGATTACATTCAAAATCCTGTGCTTCTACTGTGTTTTATTTCGAGAGTGTGAAATAGAAACTGACTTATGAGAAGATGCCGGGCCAACAACCGAGGGGAGTCTAAGTAAATTGAAGAATGCCAATTAAGCCTGGAGGAAGTCTAAATTGGGGTAGCTTACCTCTTCTTCCAGGCCTCTTGCTGTGCACATCATACCAATTTAGACCCCCTTGAGACTCACTTAGACATATGTACTGAGACTTAGTTACTTAGGCAAACTACTTAGTAATGTGTAACTTCCATATTGGCTCTGAATATGATGCATAGATTCTAAGTCCAAATTAGTACAGCTCATATTCCAAGAGGTCAGAAGAGAGAAGTAAATAAAGAAAAGCAACTAACTGGAAAGAGAAACAAACTGTACATTAAAAAAAGTGCCACTTCTCCAGTCATTTTTTTCTGGCTTGCCAGCATGCGAGGTACGCCAGTGGAGCAAATGGTGCAAGTAGGGCTGCGGAGCTTAACAGATTCCAGTGTTTGAAGAGCTGGTTCCAACAGGGCCTCATCACCCAGTGTCTCCAAAAGCTTTGGGATATGCTAACGACTACCTTTGACCTGCAATCACATATCTGACAAATCTGCGTGCTGGGATCTTTTTTTAGTTATGGTTTTGTTCCTTCTGCTTTTCTTTATGACAGAAGCATGAAGTATTGACACGATAACTTCTCTCAGCCTTCCATAAGAGAAATACAAGATGAATTCTTTCAGATTTCTACAATTTCCAATTAATAACTGTGATTACATAATTCAATTACATTTTCAGGGCAACACTTCCTATACTGCAAGAATCTAGTCTCCCTCGAAGATACGAGATATGTACAGTCTCCCTCTAGATATGAAAGATAAAGGGCATATCCATATGACAAGCTAGAGAAATATAAGCCTCTCTCTGTGCTCCAAACTGGCTAAAATAAGCTAGCTCTGGGGCAGAAGGTGTAATTTAAAACACAATAACCACTACTTAAGCATTGTATTAGTACACACGAAGCTTCCTTTTTTCAACCAGAGTTCTTGATAAGATCCAAACACCAGACACTTGCAATTACTATAGGAAGTCATTTCTCCCTTTTTTAAATTTAGGACAACTAATAGAGCCCTACCCAGATTCTCTTCCAACTCCCCCTCAGGAGGTAGTGAGTATTACCTTGTATTCACGTTTCCTGTAACCGCCATGCCACAAGTTATGCTGAAGGGGAGGAAACTCCCTTGTTCACCTTGCTCTGGAATCCCTTCTAATGGAATCCACTCTGCAAAGCTTGATCAGCAAGAGAAGGAACAGAACAAGCACAACTACAGCTGAGTTGTCAGGACTTTCACCTGTGAGACCGGAAACTTGATTTTCAGACCCTCTGCACAAGCATTAACAGGAGCAGAGACTGAATATACACTTCTGAGAGATATACTTCTACACATAGAATTTGAGAGACCTACAATGTCACCCTAAAATACTGTGTCTGGGATTCATAATTGGAATAGTCACCCACTGACAGTATTATCAATAGCTTTTCCAAACTTTCCATTTCACTTTCTCCATTCAGTATAAAGAAACCTGGGCTTGTTTGTTCAGTAGCTATACAGATCCTACAGTAGTAACAACCATAAACATATCTTAGTATTGCACTGTGATTCATGATGATGTGAACAGGTTGTACAAAATTCCTAACCTGTTAGAGGAAAATTAAAAGCTTCTCATTTTGCTAACAAAATACTGTGTTTGCCCATTGGCTCCATCCCAGCAGAGTCTCAAAGTACAGCCTGAAGCTATTCAAATAGCCCTCAACAAGCCTGAATCTATGTTTTGATCCCCACATTTGAAAACTAGAAATCTAATTGAAAGCCAAGTGCTGATTAATAATAACATCAAAGTCAAGGCTTTAAGAATATGTTTCATCAGTAGAATGAGGTTTGTGTGGGCTAGGTACTAATTCAAATCCATTGCCTATAATACATAAAGCTACAGAAATTGCTATGGTTTGCAGGTTACAAAGAACCAAGACGGCATGTGTAGAAAAGGTGGGACAAATAAGAACAGAAGGCAGACACAGTACAGTAAGTCGTCACAGGCTACATAAATAGAAGAAACTTTAAGAACATGCTGACAGCATTGTTGAAAATTAAACAAGAGAGATTTTTCTTTATATATATTAAAGACAACTGCTTTAGCTTTATCACCATTCCACTATCTAGGCAGAGGAGAACAAAACCTGATGAAACTCAAAGTTAGAAATTAAAATGGTACAGCACCTTTTCTACCCACTTGCCATCACCTTCAATAGCCTCTTACTTGCTGGTTGTATACACATCATATATTGCAGCACATTTTAGAAATAACCAAGGAAGTCCTTTATCACTCCACATGGAGGCCAAACTAGTTCAAATTCAACAGTTTTCTCAGTAGGACCCCGGCCTAACACGCAGGGGTCTGTAGCTGCCCATGTGGAGGCTCTGGAGAGCCTCCCTGAGTGCAGGTTTGGTTGCACCTTCCTTCTACCTGAGGCAGTGGCCCCCATTTCATTCTGTCAGAAAGCAATCTGCTGTCCATAAACGTGGGCACAGCGGTAGTCATCAAAGCAAAAAATGGTGTTGTGACACACTTTCACTGCACTATGAGCACTGTGGGCACGTTCACATCAGCAAGCCACTATGCTAATGCCTCAGCCTTAAACATATCCCCTTTCTGATTACAATGCCAGAAAACATGCTGAGTGAACTTTAAAACTCGACTTTTTGGGAAGGCTCAAAATACCATAAGCAGGCCTGGAACATCATAACAATGCTTTGGGAAGGTGTTATTAGTGCCTAGAAAAGGGCTCTGGGCAAGGAGAGGTTGTGTGGTAGACACAATGAATCCACAGATATTCAGGGAATCAGTTGCTGGCAGGGAGAGCTGCAGTGAGCTAATTCTCTTAAAAGAGTTTACAGACAACTATGAGGGAACGATAATTGCACATTGCTCCTATCCAATACAACATTTCAGCACTGAAGTTCCAATAGCAAATGCTAATTAAGAGGTATTTAATAATGGAATAAATACTAAGTAATAATTTAATAGTGTACTTTGTTTACAAATATCTGCACATAAAATGCTCTTTTAATACCACAAACAGCATCCATTTTCTTGTCAATGCTGTTCTTTAGAAGAGAAATCAGTGTGGCAGCCATGCGGTACTGTACTATCTGCTACAAAGTAGTTGCAGCCTTATGAACTCACTCCAAAACATACTAGTATACATATTGATTCTGAATATAAATGGTGTCACGTAGCATAATTTTATCAATTTCATTTTTAAAAATCTGTCAAAATAACTTTGGCAATTTAAGTTTTTCAAAAATTGAGCAAGATGCCTTATTAAGCACGTTTGTTTTTATCTAAAAAAAATCATTCCTCGCATGCTACAGTAGCTGTTTCTGTATTAGACTGCCAGTACCTCAGGGCAAAGATTGCCTTACGTTACACGCACGCAACACAATATACATACTTATCCCTCATATAATATTCATAATAAAATAATAGCAGAAACAGAAACTTAACATGAGTTCAGCAAAACAGTTGAGGAGAAAAAAGGCAGATTAATCAGATGTGAAACAAATACAATTCTTTATGAGTCCAGAGCTGGGCTCAAAGTTGAGTTACATTTTCTGCCAGCACTGTAAGATGTGGTATTGAAGGTCATTATCCTTCCCTCTGTGAATGAGACACTAACATTAGGTATTACAGCAAAGACCCTGCAGAAACAGTTCACACTTTTGAATGTTTTTTTTAAATACCCTTTCACATAGGGAGTGGATCTGTTTTTCCTCATGCTTCGAGGCATGGGAAAGCATGGGGCATGCTTATCCTCAGAGAGTTGGCCCTATCCCCAACTATGCAGAGTTAACATGATGATCTTCTCTGTAGAGCTGAGGGTGAAAGGCTTCTCTCTGCTTTCTCTCTAGCCTCTACAAGTCAACATAGTAAATTGAGGATACCCTCTGAGATGGTTTTATGTGCTGCATAGAAACTGGGCGATTAGGGAATTTCTCAATGAGAGCACACACTAGACACAACAAACATGTTGGTAAAATGAAATGTTTGATACACCTCTTAGAAAAGCACTTGAGGAAAGGCCTGTAACCGGGGCAGTTATGAAAAGCTACCGCTGTGTGTCAGATAATAGAGAAGGGCTAATGATAAATGGCAAGTCTGAAAAAATGCTGAATGCAGACCCACGGGGATTGCTGATAAAATTTCTCTGTCTGCAAGTCTCTATCCAGACAGTAGAGGGCTGCAAAATTTCTCCACCACAGGGAAGGTTAAGTATGACAGGAAGCAGGACTGAGCCTGTGCTGACTGTGTGCAGAGGACAGGCTTAGCACAGGCTAGAAAACAGCCTGATTATGACACGCAGAACAGCATTAGTGTCCTGGTTTCAGCTGCAGCACAGTTAACTTTCTTTCTAGTAGCTACTGTTTTGGATTAAGTATGAGAATAATGTTGATAACACATACTGTTTCAGTTGTTGCTAAGTAATGTTTATATTTGAAGCTGAGAGGGAGCACAGACAGGATAAGCTGGCCAAAGGAATATTCCATACCATACATGTCATGCTCAGCATATAAATGGGGTTGGCCAGGAGGCAGGGAAGTGATCATTGCCCGGGACAGGCTGAGCAACTGATGATCAGGTGGTGAGGGTGACTTGTGTTGTGTCACTTTATTTTGTATATTCTTTTACCATATTATTATTATTATTGCCTTCTGCTACTCCTCTATTAAACTGTTTTTATCTCAACTAACGAGATTTTTTTTTCCCCCTTCTCCCTACCCTACTGGGTGAAGGACAGGGCAGGGAGGGAAGGAAGTGAGCAGCTGTGTGGTCCTAGTTGCTGGCTGTGGTTAAACAATGGCAATTAGTCAAGGTAGGCAGATACTTGGGAGGAACATTCCATCAAATGAGTGACGGGGACAGGCCTTGAGCACATCGAGCCAGTAACTGAACTTTGGCTGCTTGAAGGGGAGGTTTGGCTTGCTCGCATGCCCCTTGCACTGGCCAAATTTGGGGTGTGGGAGTGGAAGGGAGCCAACATCAGGCCTTCAGGCCTCAGTTAGGTTTAGGTCTTATTTGTGATTGCAAATATGCCATGTTTAAGATGGCAACAACACATTTCAGGTTCCCTGTTTTGTCCAGCATCCCCTCATGACTGTGCCTGGCAGCAGCCCTGTTTGCTTTGCTGCCTTCATGATGAGGGCTCCCAGCTTTCACCGGTGCTGGAAACATCAAACCCAACCCCAAAGCACAGGGCAGCATCTGGTCACCTTTGGGCCTCTCCCTGGTGTAAGAGTCACTACTTTTTGCCATTTTCCTTTCAGGGAAGAGAAGATAGGAGACATCAAGGTTCTCAAGCCAATTCTCCCTCCCCAGAGTCTCTCACTCCAGAGCAGCTCCAGCTTGGTTGGGGCAGCTTCATTTTGGATCTGCCCTACTCATGGGCTTTAGTCCCAGCTGCAGCAGTAATTAGTCCCTCCCTTTACCATTTGCTGCTGTCTGGGATCTACATTTGTCATTTATCTGTCTCTGTGAGTGATTCAGCTCCCTGTGCTACACCTGGAGGGACAACGACAGCACGTGCTCTGAAGGTGTAGCACAGACCTTGCTCTATCAAATGCCTGGGCACTGATATACTACGGTGCTCACGGCAATCCCTGGCAGTGGGGTCATTCACCATAAATATTCAACAGAGAGATGCTTGGAGAATAGTGATATCTAAGGGCGATAGCTCTAGAGAAATAAATTACCCCCCAAAGCCTGTATGATTTCCTGCCTCATACACTGAAGCATCAAGGCACAGAATAGCCTTACTAATCGCTTCTTGTGAGGGAGATTTGGGGCTTTGGGGTTTATTTCGCTGAGAGACACCAAGTGTCTTGAGAGAGATAATACACTTTATCAGCCCATATGAGAAAGCTGGAAAAAGCAGCTACATTTTCCATAACACGGGACCTGCATGAGGTCATTTAATGTTCTGATCCTTTGAACATCATCACTCTTGGCTCAGTTTGGGCACTGCATCTTTCCAAAGGCATTAATCGATTTGGCTCTGCACAAGATGAATAAGAATATGACAACTAAAAATTTATTATTGAATAGAATGCAGAGGAATGAGTAATACAACTCTTTTTCCACTAATTTCTATAATAGGTTCTAATTAAATATGGCAAAGAAAAAGATAGGTAGGTTGCCTCATTCAGAAACAAGTAGATCATCCAAGCAACAAATTTGTGGTACGGCAGTTTGGCATTTACCTCTAGCCTGGAAATTTGTACCAATTATCTTACCATTAGCGGAACATGGTACATCACAGATTGCATACTCCAGGCATATAATTTCAAGGGCAGGAAAGGCATATCAAAAACATCATTTTCTAATTCTGTAGATGAGGGTTTGTTTACACAATCTTATACTATTTCCGATGAATGGAAGCAAGATCAGTAGAAAAAATTAGCTTTCCTATAGATAATGTGAGCCTCAGCAGGCCTATTTCTTAAGGCTTATATTAATGTCAATACAAGTTTCAAGGGATTACCCATAGGATACTCTTGAAAATAAGATGTCACATTTCAATGAATTTAACCCAAGGCACAAATTTTTAAGTGCACACTGTAAATATTAAATAAATTTATCTACTCCCTTGTAGCTGCTGCTTATTGTTTGAGAAATATTTCAACTTAAAAACTACAAACTGTGAAAATTTTGGCATGTGCCAAAAGAATTTTAGAATTTTGACATAAACTGTGATCTAATTAAACAATAAGACCTGACAAAACAGTCACCACTGTCTGATAATGACCTCCTGGGGCAGTTAAACATACTAAAGCAAAGCAGAACAGACTGAGAAGGTCAGCAGCAGCACTAAGAAACCTTTTAGAAGAGGTCTAATCATTCTTATAGCTCTGACTTTCTTTGTTTTATTTTTCTTCTATATAAAAAATAAAACACACATATAGAAATATAGAAAAGACATTGTTTTGAATTATTTGCAAGTACAGAAACTCTAAAACATAACTATGTGGTCTGATAAATATTCCCAGTCTGGCTGGCATATTATTTTGCAAATTTCATTAAAACATAATTATTGTTCTTATCTAGGAAAATGAATACTAACATACTGAGGCTAAAAAGAACATGATAGAGACAGACTGTAGAAGGTATTTATACTACTGCTAGCATATGTATCCCTCTAAAATGGAGACCAGAACATACACAGCTCTGCATCCTCTGTCCGATATAAGCAAAAAGTTCAATGGTGTGGGTAGAGTCTCTTTATAGGAGTTGCCCTGAGCTGAGGTTTTCATGTGCAATTTAGGATATTCAGGCATCTTACTAATGTGTAATTGAGAGTACCTAATTTTAGTGAGTTAAGCTGTGCCCATATAAGCCATAATGATGGATACATTCACAGGTTAGCTCAAGGTTCTTAAGTGCTATACCTAAGTTTACGTTGCAAAACATACTTCCACGGGCAGCTTCCTTTTCATCCATGTCAAAATCGAGCAGTTTTTAAGGTACAGAATTCATCTGGGGAGATGTTTATATTACTGCTTTTTTTATAATGCAGTTAAGTAACTAGAAACATGGCACAGGCAAATCCTCACAGAGCTGACAAAAATATAGCATCTCTCTTTTCAGACCAGTAGTAAGGCCCATTTCTTTGTTATCTGCTGGTCCTTGAAAGACCACCGGTTGAGAAAAAACGCTATGTACAACAGACTTAAAGGAACCTCAACAACTTAACTCTATAAATCTGATTTCTGAAGTCAATTAAAAGTTTACACCAAAAAATAATTCCCTGCAGAATGGTAGGGACCATATCCTGGTAGAAAGTCTCTTCCTAATTTGGAGAAGTCCACATAAATACATGTAAGTGCTTATACTGAAACTGCATGTAACTTGCTGCTCTGTAACATCCCAGCAGCATGGCAATTATTATAGCTATCTTATTACATTTACTCCCTCTAAGGATAGGTTTTTGTGGGTTCCAGAAAATTAATCCCAATATGCTAATTTTTTTTCCTAATTAAGAATATCAGAGTGCATGATATGCAAAAAATGATCCTGTTTCCTTTTGTATATGTAAAAAGGATTCGTTCACCCTCCTTGTCCTCTAAAACATTTTGATTTGTTTTTTAGTTTTTAAGCAGTTAATGCTATCTCTACCTGCCAACTTCCATTGGGATTTCTGCATGGTTTAGTCTAATTACTCTTGATGCTGGACTTCTCATGCTATGAGCTACTTCAAAGGAGAGAACTAGAAAAGGGATTGCTTTTCTAAAAAGCACAATATCAAGAAGAAAAGATAGCATTTTGCTCTCATGATATGACGGACAAATCATAGAGAAAATCTATTAGAATGATAGATCGTATAAATTTTAATATAAAACACCAGCAGAGGTGCTTTTTTTTCCTGGAGTGGCTTTGAAATTGTGCAGTCTCTGTTTTGTCCAAATTTATTGCTAAAGCCTCTAGTTGAAAAGTTCGCCAATGAACAGAATCAAAGTAATCAGATTTTTACATTACAAGAACTAGTAAAATCTTGGTTCACAGCTATGATTTCCTAATGAAGCACCAGTACCTATAAATGAATATCATTTCCTGCCTCAAGGCTCCCCTGTGTTTTAAGTACAGTGCCCATTTATCCATCAGCATTGACCAGATACTGTTGGATTATGATCTGCTTTTTGGAAGCAACATAAAGCAGGCCCATTTTTTTAAGGTTTAATGTAGCATGTAGTTTATTATACGTTTTCTGGTCAAAGGAATTTTTCCATAAATATTCCAATATATCCCAATCAAAACATAGTTTTGGTTCCTAGCGCAAACTTTTTTTCCTGATCAACAATTGGTGCTTTATTATTAATCCAAACAAATATTAGTGTTAAAGCAATGTTATGATGTTTTGATTCAAAGAAGCAGACTGGCAGTCAGTCACTCTGTGGTACAGATCAGAGGGAACAAATTTAAGCTAAAATTCCAGAAGAAATTCAAACCATAATTATGTCAGCTTCTACCAATCTATGTCAAAGCCCAGTGCCCTGTTCAGTGGTGGCAGCAGGAATGAAAGGACCACAGCTGACCAAAACATGTGCTCGACAGCCAAGCAGCAAATGGCCAGAGCAAGAGGAATGCACTGATTCAGCAGCCGCTAACAGCAAGGCTCATATGAAATCCCAACCACAAATTAAATTAATCTCCTTCCATCATCAGAAAACACCAAAGGAAGGCAGAGTGCAACGAGCCATGCTGAAACAAGAAAGTGTTATTTATATCTTCCAGACCCAGCACTGGTGAATTTGGCCCTTCATCTATAAATTACCCATTTATGCCTTTAATAAGTATTTCAGGGCCAATGATTTGTAAGACAAAAAAGAGGGTTGAGACTCATGCAATAGCTCAGTGCAGTTATGTGTTAACCAATAGGTTCAGCCTTTGCCCTAAATTTTCTGGGCCAAATTATAGCATTAATCAGAATGTAGTTAATCGAGTTGTAGGGTTATATTTGAAGGCAGAAGTTAGTTCTCTGTTTTGCGGGCTTAAGTGTCTCCAGTATGTTCCCAAGCAATATTTCTATGCATTTGTCAAGACTTGCAGGCTTTTGGAAAGAACATATGTTTGGGGCCATTTTGTAGTTTATTATATCCCAGCATCCGAGGTGTTAACTTGTTTCATTGTTGGACTGAGTGGAATTTTGCCAACAACGGGATTTTTAAATGACGAAATAAAAATAATAAAAAGCTTTTTTACATTGTAAACCAATCCTAAGCTTTCATTTTTGGGCATTTTGTAAATGTAAAAATAACCAGATTTTAAAAAAGCAGTAGTTTATAATTATATGAGTAAATTCATCTTAAAGAGCAGGTTCTCTGTCCAAGTCACAACTCGTAATAAACGTGGATTTATAATAAAACTAATGACAGACATTAACCACAGAGGTGTCACCAGGCACCACTGTAATTATTATCGTGATCTCCTTATTGACAACTGTAACAAATTCTAGCAGACAGAAACTGGAATCTTAAGGGTAGCAACTGGACTACATTTAAATACTATTAGATACTAACTAGTCAGAACTGTCAGGCTGGCCTTACTTCAAAACATAAGGCAAATATCCCCAAAAGGAAGACTTTTTTTTTTTTTTTTGGCCCGTTTCTTTTCTTTTTTCTTGAAAGAGCTTAACAGGCTGCAAGTACTTTTTGAGTGGCAGTCATTAGGGCGATGCGCAGGGCTGCTGCCTGCTCTCCAGCACTGCCTTCAGAGAGAACCAGCCTACAAACAAGTCACCACAGGGTAGCGCAGGGTGTGAACCTACAGCGCATCAGCTGCTCTCCGGTAATTGCCCGTGCGCGTGCTTTTATCCTGTGGGTACTTCAAGGTTGTTTATCTTTCTCTCATAGAGAGGTAAGCTGCCTCGAATTATCTGATTAGCTGAGGGGAGAGGGGTGCAGATGGGCCGATCCTCTGCAGCAGCTGATGCGCTGTGGACCCACACCCTCGCTCACCGCGCAGTGACGGGCTCCAACTTCTTCCATCTCCAGTGACTTAGCTCCAGCTGAGTGGAGTGACTCAGGATTTACGTCGCTGGAGCTGCGAGCAAACCCGAGCCGTTACTCTTCCTCACGTAGGGCTATACTGTATCATCAATTTTTAAGTCTAAATCCCAATTGGAATCAGTTAAGAGATCAGCCTAAAAATCAATGACACAATATGGCCCAGAGATAGCAGCAATCCTTCCTGTAGATCTCACATCTTTGCTTTTAAATCTCCTCTCTTGGACAGACCTGGCTTGTTTTGTTCTGCTCCTACTATATCTGAGTAAAAATCTAAGATGGGCCTAGAGTAAAACACAGAATCACAGAATCTTCTAGGTTGGAATGGCATCTGAATTCCAGTCACCTGGATACGTCTGAAATTTTAACTCAGGCTCCGACTCAGACTTTGTACATGGCCCTAATGTCACACAGATGCCCAGACCCTACTCTTGCCGATCCCCCTGAGAGCTGAGGAATACAAATTCTCTACTAATGATGGCAAAGATTAACAGAAATAATTTTCAAGAGATTGTCACTACATTGCAAGATCAAGTACTTATCATTACAGGATAAGACCTCTTGAAATGGGAAGTCTCACTCTGACCTTCTACCTTCAGCCCTCACGGAGCTCCAGAGCAGCTCTGTTGGGACTTTCACACCCAAATGCCAAGGGTTCAGAGCTGCCTCTGTCTCCCTCGCTGGAAAGAAGAATGTTTGCTCAATAGCAGTCTCCGTGAGTGTATTTTCCTGAATGAAAGACACGCAGTTATCTTTCGGCAGGGCACAGGGTTTACGGGTTCTTCCTGTTCAGCTCCACGTGCTCATACGCTGCCACTCAAAGAAGCTGGTACATGAACATCTCATCTGAACACGACCAAGCTGGCTGACAGGGGGAACTCACAAATGCAATGAAAAGTACCAGGGCAGTACAGCTTTCTTAAACTAAGTGCGTGTGGCTGGTTTTTAAAATAGCAATACATTTCGAAGACAAAAATGCCACTGTCAAGGCCAGCTATAACTTCTGTGAGGTGAATAAGATTAGAAAGATTTTTGGCATTCCTGCCATCGGGACCCCACCCCAGGAGCATACCACAGCAACCTCCACCTGCAGGGGCGCGAGGCGGACGGCGTGTGTCTCTGCGTGTAGGTGTGCACATGCCCACATGTGGTTTCTCAGTCAAAGTGGATTTAGAATCCCGTGGCTAAATTCTGGGCTCATTTACACCCCCCCTCTAATCCCAGCAAAATTAGTGGGATAGCAGGCGGGGGAGGCAGCGCAGCGCTGGCCTCCAGGCTGTGTGATTCCATTCAATAAACACACTGAGGCACTTGTGCTGAATGAATGCTTTTACCTTCTCCCTTTAAACCCGATATTTTAGATATTAAGAGAAAATAATTACATCCTCCTCCTGGGAGGTTTATTTCAAATCCTTACTAGGGCCCCACTGTGGCCAGTGCTTACATTTTTCAAAATTGATTTTAGGCAGTATAAATAGTCTGAAGCCGCACGTGACATTTCCGCACCCTAACAATGACACACTATTGCAGAAACGTTTCCGAATGCAACACGTGGGTTTGGGTTTTGGCACTGCCTATTTATTAACCCTTTTGTCCTATACCAGCAAGTGGTACCTTTACTGTGTGAGCAAACTTACTACTGTTGACAGTTAGAAGAGGGCCTCAGATTAATATTTTTGTATATAGGCTCATGCTTAAAAGTGATTGCGCCCCTATGACTTAGCAAGTTACTACTTGTCAGCCCAACAATAGACACAGATCCTGCGTGTGCCTTCAGCCAGCCCTCAAGGCAGACTAAAACACATCAGCTTAAACCACCTTCTTGATATCGTCTGCTCCTCTCAAAATGCATGCACGAACTCTCTCCACTGAGAAGGAAATAAAAGTAATTTCATATAAAAACTGTTCTTCACAACTCTTTGTTAAGATGAGGGAAGAACATTTTCATTCTTAAGTTTAATTAATGATTTCTATTTCTGACTCTGTTTCCGGAGAGCTAATCTGGGGAAAAAACTAAAAGGAAAAGACAACCTGCCTCTCATGAAATAGGCTTTGAGTACTAGAGCTTATGTTAATTTAAAAATAAAAATCAATGTAAGTCTTTATTTCTAGGTTGGTATTCTAAGCCCATATATGCAGGGTAAAAGGCATATATATGAAGAAAAACCTATTTAGTAACTTTAATGATTGAGGTATGTGGATCAAAGGTATTCAGCACGTTGTAACTTCTGGAGGTAAATGCTCCCAGTTATAATTTTTATGCTTGATATTTACACAGACCTTTTTCTGCTGCAAGCCATGGAGGCTCTGTCCATCCTTTCAGCCTTCACCTTTCTTCCTGTTTCTATATATGTATTTTTAAATCCAGAATGTTATGAGGTGACAAAATGCTTATGATGATTGATGTAAATACTTGAAATGTGAAAGCAAACAGCTACTATCCCAGCTGAGCACCATGACCACTAATAGCTTGCCTAAAATCAACTTCTGAAGATGAGAGGCACTGATGAAACAGTACAGAGTGTTTCATCATTCCACGGCTTGAAGGCTAAGACCAATAGCAACATCTTAACTAACCTGGCAAAATCTGCAGGGCTCTGCGAGGAACTCTAATGTTAGTGGCCTTCTTACTTCCACCACATGCAGAACTGGCTCACTACTTCAATTAAAATGTAATCTTAAAGGAAAATCCCCGAAGGCCAATTTCAGTAGAAAAACACTTCCACAGATTTTTATTGGCTCTAGACGTGGCCACCGATACTCCTAGCCATGTCTTGATATGATTTCGGGCTGAAGAAGTCTGAATGCTTTAAATCCCTGAGCTTAAAACTCCTTCCTATGAGCTGAATTTAAAACACATTGGTGTGACTGCACTATACACACAAACACACATCAGTGAAAACAGCAGCGACTGCCCTTTGCTAAAACATTTGTCTATTGATTTTGTTACAGTATTAGTTACAGCCATATCTTGAGTCCACACTGTAAATCTGTTGCTGTTTAAATGTTTAAATGACAGTATAAAACTCGGATCATATTGATGTTGCGGGTAAATGATGGTTTAGCTCTGTGAGTTGCTGGAACAACGCTCAGCCGACTCTCTGAATTACTGCACTTCCTAGAAATTTTGTACTTCTGGAATGTGAGCAGAGTTTCAGCCTCTAGTTTTCTAACATTACAGTAGCTGCTTAGCAAGAGCTCCTTGCTTCCACAGTAAACCTTTTCGATGAGTATTTCAGTTTGTTTGCTATACTTCATAAGCTCTCGTGTGCGCATGCACACACATGCACACACACATTTTGTTGCTTATATATAAAGCACAGGGTGAGAATATGATAATATTGTATCAAAAAGAATCCAGAAGACAGCAGCAGTAAAGCATTTAGCCTGAAAACCTTCCATCTAACATGTTGAAGTGAAGTTGCTTTGTTTGTTACACTGACCTACACGAGCCATTATTGCCATTTGGCTCTGAATTATTAACAATCGGTAAAAAGATTTAGCACCCCTTCAACTCCAGCCTTGTCTATATCCTCCAAGATAAAAACAGTTTACTCTCTGTGCTAGTTAGAAAACATTTGTGAGCACCCCAGCTCTCAGCTTCTAGTGATAACCTTGCTAGTGCTTCATATAACTGCATGTAACCACTCAGCGTGGCAACCTTTTGCATTTCTCTTTATGAATAATTTTGTTATACCACATCCATTTTCATATGCTCTTTATTACAGCACGCGACTACATTTATTAGAGTCCCCATCAGGGAATTCTTCTTCTTGTTGTCTTTAATGGTGCCATGTATTGCCCTCCCTGGACTGTAAGTTTGGCACTTTTCAAACACCATTCACTAGGAGTTTTTTTCACTTTATTTTTTAAAATTCCTGCAAAGAATTTCACCGGTGGCAAAATACTTAAATAAATATTCAACACATATATAAAGAGTAACTTAAACACAAAAGGAAGAATTTCAGAGAACTGTGGGATGAAAACGGAGTGAAAGGTGAACTCTCTGTTACTTCAATATAACACTTTATGTGGGAACACTGTGATTTTTCAACCAAAAATTTAATTTTCTCGACTAACAAATGAGAACAAATCTGGGGCCTATCCACAACATTTTTCGGCCCAGTTAACCAATTTATTTACTATGTAAATTGGAAATTTGAGAATGTTAGGAAAAAAGACTAGACATACCGCTCTACTTTCACTAAGCTGACAAGAAGGACCAATTACAGAATTTGAGGGGAAAAGTAATGCTACTTGTGGGGAATTTTCATATCTCTAAATTTGGTTTCATTAGAAAATAGCATGACCTTCAAGGCATGCTTTAAAACCTAATGTTCCCAGGCATTTAATAGAGATTTGTAGGTGGGAACCAGGATCCAAGCTCCCTCCTCTTTGCTAATAAAGATGATATACTTTGGGAAATTGAGGTGTCAGGGGAAAAGGTTCTTGAGCAAACTGATAATTATAAAAACAATGAGTCATCAGGTACAGATGATGACATTACACCAAGAGTTCAGAAGGTCATTAGTACAAATTGGCAGGCTGCTGGCAAAAGGCAAACTCTACTTGAGAAAGGTACCCCTCCAAGGGAGTTGGGCCAAGTGAATGTTGTCTCTTCAGTGCATGAGACATCACAGAATCATCAAGGAATTAGAGTTTTGAATCATTCATCATGTCTGACCATCTGAATTTGGTAAAGGACCTGTGACAAGTGTCTTCATGAGAAACTACTACGGAAGACAAGTGGCTAGGAAGACATATACTGCTGAAGTAATAAATTGTGTAGCAGAAAGTAGAGTATAGCAATCAGGTCAATTTTCTGTAAAGCAAAAGGCTTAACTATTGAAGGCTTCATGTTCTGTGCTACACCTCTTAATATTTTATTGTCTCTTAATGCTTTGGAAGGTTCCAGGTGCAGTGAGATGGTAGCATCTGCAGGGTACGTAAGGCTTAAATACCTTTAGGACAAAGGAGGACCATGACGATACGCTGAGACATCACCAGCAGCTATGCAAATGGACAAGAAATTAACTGTTGACAATTGTAAAGTAATGTACGTAAAAATAAAAAATGTGCACCTTTAAAATCAAGAGCGGGACCTAAAAGACGCAATGAAATCCCAGTAAAATCTTCAACTGCCAGAAAAGAGGGGAAAAAAAAGTGTTAGGTGATGAACAAGATACAGTGAAAAACAATTAGACTGTTTGAATGCTCTGAAAAGACTAAGATTATTTACTCTAGAAGGGAGATGAACAAGAAGGGGACATATTGGAAGCATGCTAATGAATGGTACAGAGAAGCTAAATCATGGTTTTCTTGTCATGATCAAGAACCAAAAAACCCTCAATCAAGTTAAAAGTTGGGGTATTAAAAATATTTTGTACCATTTCTAGCCACTGGAAATAAATGAGACAAAAACACTTTTCAAGATACAAAACTGACACTTCTACAGAGAAAAAAAAACAACAAACAAACACAAACAAACAAAAAAACCCAACCAAAACCATAATACCCCAGAGAACTGAATTATCAGAACTGAGTTTTGAAAATACTGTTGAAGGAATACTAAAGTCCTTCCTTCCAAATTTAAATCAGTCTAGGAATATTATGTATTATCAAGACATTGAATACTTTAAGGGAGAAAAATCATCCCACTCCTTCCTAATATAGGACAAATGTAGGCACTTGTTATCTCAAGTGTCTGCCATGGATCACTGTCAAGAGACAAATCTAAAGTCCTTTCTAGAGTGTAGACAGCTCTATTTCTTTGTTTTGATTGTATTTATTTCAATTGGCTAAGCAGGCAGGTCAACACAGCAGAATCAGTGACCAACTAATAGCAGTTGAACGTTAAACTATCTGCTGTCACTAAATAATGATATATTCACAACGTTCACAATAGAGAAGGTGGTTATTTTGCTACGTGGACTATAATTCAGACCCTCCTTTGTACTCTTTTGGATGTGAGAAACAGTCCACTCCTCCAGATGCTGCAGATGCTGATACTTAAGCCAATCATGAAGACTCTGTTTCTCACACACATGAAGACTTGCCTGGCTGTATCATAGCTATATCATAGGGAAGAACTCAGCGCTTGTGCTGCACTACAGACTTCATCTGGTATGAAAGCTAATAGTCACCTTAGGGCCTCGACTGCAAGAATAGAAGAATGAGTGCCACAATATTTTGAAGCACACTTTTCACTGTAAATTCCTAAATGTTTTTCAATATTCATAACAGAAAAATAGTTGTTAAAGTAAAAATTTTCTCTACGAAATTACTATAAAAATCCCATATGCTCTAATGTCAAGTTTTGTAAAGGAGAATCCAAAAATCTGGTGTAGTCTGCAAGGAGAGGACATCTGGGCCTTTCATTCGCACTCCAGAGTCTCACATTTACTAAAAACAAGTAAGTCAAACACACTACAAAACAAGTGAAACAAATGCAGATAGATTTGATTGAGTTTGGAAGGAGCTTGAAAAAAAACACCTCAAAATAGAAACTGTCCTGTTCATCTCAAAATGGACAAATCCTGAAACCATGATATACTCAATGTTATATTCATCCGTAACTAATTCACCAGAATATATAGTGAAGTTGAAGAATATTATTAACTAAAATGTAGAGGGAATTTCCCAGACTACAACATGCCTCCCTGGGAGAACATGTGTGAAAGCCTGGCTACACAGGATACAGAAGATTAAGACAGGAACATCTTAATCAACACACTGGGGCTGGGTTGCAGGGACTCAATCTTTGAACAGTGAAATACAGTTATAAGAGCAAGTCAAAGTATGTTTCCACAGCAGCTTCCTCTGAGACAAGGTATGCACTGTTCAACACTATAAACAAATTTCAATAATACCAGCAAGTTTCATGACCCAAACGCAATGGCAGTTCACAAAATATTCTACAAAGTCCCCATTTTTAGGAGCAAGTAAGAGTTATAATACATTTTGGCATAATTAATGAAAAAGAGGCTTGAATCATTCTTTCCCTCACAGAGCAAAATTCAGCTTTCCAGTAAAAGTTTAAACAAAGATTAAAGCTGATTATCTATAAGGGGAAAAATGGGTCTATTTCCATTAGTAAAAAAAGGAAGAATTGGAAGGGTCCTTCAAGAACATCACACTGCCAGTAGAAGATCATCTGTGGAAGGTTTACAGATTATTTGCACAAGCCCTTATTACATAAGAGGCTACAATGAAAATCAGATGGCTCAGCTCCTACCTTAGTCTTTATTCAGACTGATGAAATTAACTTTTAAACAATTTTGCTGTTCAAACTTCTATGAGGGGTGCACAAGGACTTACGTGTCTTAGAGTGGGAATGCTTACTGATTCACTGTGCTATGTTTTTCTAAGGCACAGACAGGTCCTTGGGCAAAAGGTCCTACCTATGCATATAGTATAACTGTTAACAGCAATAAAAACCTGTTTGGGAGAAAGGATTTTTCTTGTTTGCATCTTTAAGTGTGAAAAGTGCAGGGCTAAGCAATACCGATGCCTTCACATTTCCAAGAGAGGGAATACAGTTTTCCCTTCCAACTGGTGCACAGTAATATATGAAAATACATGTATTTATAACTTTAAAATATATAAGTCAAGTATAAATGGAAGTATTTTTTTCTTTTAAATGTACAGGAATATAACCCATTCATAAATGAACTGTTCAAAGATTGCACTGGGACTCAGAAGGCACACCAGCCACCATCTTCACAAGACAATCAGCCTACTAGACATCCCCAGTGCTCTGTGAATGGCTCAGATACTTCTGGAAAAAAAAAAGAGAAGCATCTGAGAACACTGGGGAATAATGAGAGGTGACTGGCTGGTAATGAGATGTATTAATAATATGGCTTGGAGGAGAGGTAGCAGATGACTTCATTTAACAATATGCTTACAGTGACTCATTGCCAGGAATGGAAAGAGGTGACCAAGCTGATCGTCTGACTTTCCACTCCAACATTCCTTACCCTGTCACAGTGCCTTGTTGTCCCTGCCACCCTAGGGCATGTGAAACAACTGCACCCCAGACACTGGGTTTGTTCACCTATGAAGAGGCAAAAGGTAAGTCTTTCCTCTTGGCCGTAATTCTTGACCCAATCCATGATAGGACATGAGAGATGAGAAGGCGGCGGCAACTAGTCCATTTTAAAGCTTTGATTTGCTTTGTCCATGATACTTTGCATTGCTGCCACAGGCAAGAGCTGACAGATGAGAGAGGGAGAAAAACATACCTAAAGCAAACGGATCTATCCGTTGGCCTCTCAGGAGGAGTTGGCTGTATATCCTGGAATGCCTAATGTTCAGAAAATTTATCTTGGTAAAGGCTCAGGAAAATGTATGTTTTTATTTTACCCAAAGTAAAAATATTGGTCAATGTGAAATTAAAAAGTGAAAATAATACTCCCCCTTGTAAAAAATTCCAGCCTCCTACACTCACTGTATCTCACAGACTTCTAAAACAAATAACATGCATTTTATGTGGGTTTTTTCTACTAACATTTTATTGGTATTTATAATGTAGTATTGGAAGAGACTTTTAAGAGGGAAAAAGGCAAGTTACAATAACATACCAAAGCATTTAGAAAAGGTTGTGACTGCAGAGGACACAGGCCATGCTACCTTCCTTTTCTTTCAAGGTGAGGAACAGAAAACATCAAGCAAGTAATGCAAGTCCTTTCTGTTGCCGCTGGGGCACACATGGGCATAGAAGGAACATATTTCAGAGGGTCACCTTTTCACACCTATTCTGATTCTAGCAAAAGAACTAGGTCTACAGACCCACGGAAGTAGTATGTAAAGATCACCACCAATACAATGGGTAGCAAACAATCCAAAAAGCCTCCAAACATAGTAGGCTCTGCTCAGTTAGAATAGAAGCAATATGGAGGAGAAGGGGGAACAGTCTGGGTGATACCCCTATACCTAAACAGAGTTTTGAGCATATTTTTTCTTAATTGCTTGACCCAGGTGTCAGTAACTACACTGTTTGGAAAGGCGAAGTCTCTAAACATGTTTTTTATATCTCTGACCAGCTATCCAAGACACGTTTGAGACGTACAAATGCAATTGCTCGTGGCACTTGTGGAATAGGGCAGATTTTATACCCAGAGTGCATGATTGATGTTAGCCAGTTAATCCTTCATAATTCCCATAAATTAGCCCTCAAGACTTCTCTTCAGAAGAGTATTGGGTAGTCTGTTATTTGGATTTTACAGTTATTGACACCTGACAACCTTTTCAGCTGCCACTGTCATCTACTGCTGTCTTAATCGGGAAAATTTAAGCAAGATCTTCTCCTCCTCCCAGCCTTCAGGACAACGGTGTTGAAATGAGAAGCTCTGGTATCTTATTTCAAATCAAATGGTTGTCCCTACGGTCAACTCATCTTTAGAGGGATATCTGGTCATCTGGACTCAGACTAGACACGGAGCTAAGCACATAGCTGCCTTTGCAAGCCTGGATTCAGAAAGTGATAGGCCTACCCAAGCTATCTGAAAGACTCAGCTGACCCTCTAATACCCCGGGCTGCGGTGTGATGGGCTCCTGGCACTCCACCAGGGGACAAGCTGAATTCTAGGTTATTTCTGCCATGTTGCTACTAACATGTGTGAATCTGGTGCTTTTTCTCATTACTTCTACCAGAGCTTGTGAGTTTTGAAAGACAGTATTACTGAGGTCTTCTTTCCACTGCTGTCCCTTAGTCCCCAGGGACTAAAAACAGCAGCTCAGTGCTATTTTGGAGTGGCAGAGTGAAACTGCACATGTCCAGCAACCTAACACTTATCTGACACTAAAAGAGATATACAATGGACAATTGTTTTTCTTCCAGAATAAGACAATATAACCATTGCTTAGTTCATGTTGTTTCATTAAATACAGAAGTAAGTTTAGCTTCAATTAGTTATATTAATAACCACAGCTCTCAATCAAGCATGTTTCCACCATACTGCCCTTAAATATGTTTTATGTTTGTGTAGGTACCGAAGTAAGTTTAGCTTCAATTAGTTATATTAATAACCACAGCTCTCAATCAAGCATGTTTCCACCATACTGCCCTTAAATATGTTTTATGTTTGTGTATTAAGTAAGAAGTTCTTTCACAGATCTGCTTTTTTAAGAACTGTAGTCAAAATAAAGACATCAAAGTAATAAAAGCCTGGAATCCAATAATAATAATATGTTAATACCAATACCACAGAATGGTAAAATTCCTTCACATTTCAGCAAACAATCTGTCTTTCTTACAGGCTATAACTGTGCAGATGACTAAGGCAGTCTCTGAGGGGGTGGAAAGGCATGTAGAAATGTTCTGGGTTGCAGCTTGTTAACCATTCCAATGGAAGCAGAGTCCACTGCCTCTAATGAGCTCACTATTTTAAAACAAAGACATTGCAACAACTGTAGAGCTCACTGGTGCCACCAATTAGTGAAAATATAGGCTTGGTTATTTTTCCTTCTAAGGTAAAACTAACTGTCATTTGACAGCATCAAAGCCACTCTCATCACTGGTGAAAGTACAGTTCATTGTACCATCTCTGTGAAAGATCATCTAGAGAATGAAAAAATAAAAATAAATAGCATATTAAAAATGACATTATAACGGCTACTATCCAGATGCGGTTGTTAGCTCTTACTCTTCTATTTAATTTTCTTAAGCATCAAAGTTTGTAAATGCGTGACGTGTACATTGGACTGCCTGTCTGTCTGTTTTGAATTAGTGCATTAGTTTAACATGCAATACTAGGACACGGAAAGAGATGGGAATACAACGTCGGACACGTCATCAACACCTTTCTTGTGCAACAGTGAAAGTTAGTCTGAGGTTAAGAAAGGGGCCGTGACTAGAACAAGTAGGAACATGAGACCATGTTGCACCACTGCAGAATTTGGTGAGATGTACAGGAAATGGGGAAGCCCTCAGGGCACAAGCACAAGGGTTTGGGACAGAAAGCACCTTGAGAGAGGAACTTGGACAGCAGGGAAGAAACCGTGGGGAAGAGCCGCTGAAATATTATCAGGTTGAAACAAGCCCAGAAAGCAACCCCATTAAAACAACTAGTGCACAAATGAGGGGCAGGATCTGTCACAGCTGTTTTCGTCCCAAACCTAAAGAGAATGAGGAGATGAGTTAGAAATGTAGTGGGTTCTGTTCACACCACAAACTGACATTTCCACAAGAGAAATACACATGGACTATGTAGCATGTTTAATTCCTAAGGGTACAAGAGAGGCAGTGCTGATTAAGACCCTAAAATTGATCATGAAGTTGTTAGCTCTGTCCTCTAGGAAGAGGTAGAAATCTCAACAAACAGCACTTTTCCCTTTGAAGCTGCAGCTATTTACTCCTCCCCCTCTCCCCATTTACTGCCTGACCAGACAGGCAGCTCCATCTCGGAAGTGCAAAGGAGGGAAATTCCTAGAACTCTTGGCCTTGTCTACAGAATATATGTAGTATTTATTTAGTAACTAGCTTTCTGTTAGTAACCCATGCCCTCAAACAGATAACTTTTACTACATCATAGTTTTGCACTTAGTAATTGCCATTTGCATTTTATAAGAGCGGGTCTAAAAGCAACAACATCTGAACCATCTCAAACTGCTGGAAACTAGAGCTCATTGGGAATTCTCCAGTGAAACTTGTTTGTTGAAATTGCTGGTTCATCAAAATCTATATATTTTCCCCAAAGTCTCTATTTCAGCCAATATTTGATGAAATCCTGTCTGTCAGGAAGGTCTTGGCATGTCTGGCTTCCTGCCAGCCTGTCTGCTGAGCTGTTGGGAAGCCCAGTTTCCCAGACTGCTCTATGTTCTTCTACTGAAGTTCTCAGAACTGGTTTCTTATCTCTCCGGATAAGAATCCAGCCTCAGTCAAACCAGAGCTTTTGGGATCAAGGACCCTTGCCACATGCCTGAAAATGCCTTTCAGGGTCTGTAGCTTGTGGGTATCTGCAGGATGACATCTCTCATCCTACGAAGCCCAAAGCTTTCAGATTCCCAGTTCTGATATCTGTGCAGGCTGCCTGGCTCCCATACTGCTCCACAAGTTGGGAGCCAAGTGGCCTAGAAACCTTGGGTCCTTGCTCCCAGGACAGGTTGTACGATGGACTGTGGGCCCTGGAAGCCCTGGCACCAACAGGATTCCCTTCACTTTGACTCCTCCCTGCAACTCACAGCACTAAAACTGACCAAAATTATGTCAGACGCCATCAGTCAGCTCAGTGTTCTCTGCAGCACAGTTCATTTCGGATATACTTTGTTTCCTGTGGTTTTGGCTTTTGTCAAAAATGGGGGGTAATTCTCCCCTCTTCCTTCCTCCAACCTCAAAGAAAACATTAAAATCTATGGCAGAATGGAAATTCAGTTTCCCGGCCAGCTCTACCTGCACTGTTAGAACCGACATATTTGGCTATTTCATGACAATATCCAGAGACCTCTGTAATGCAGACATTGGTATTTCAAGGTCTGTTTTCTACAGCTCTTCTCTATTAGGAAGAGATTTATTTTCCTTTCACCAGGCAGAGGAGGATGCACCTTGCCCTGCAGAGGCATTTTTAAGTTTCGAAATAGGCCCTTCTATTTCCAGCATTTTCTTTGAGATTGCTTCAGTCAGCGCTTGATAAAGTAACCTGCACTGTATCAAAGTGTTGATGCAGAAGCCCCAGGAAATCATAATTTTCCAAAACCTTTATGCTAAGTCTCTCAACTCCTGCTACAGTAGCTAATACAGTACGAACAACACTCATCCTCTTAAACCTTTGGGTTCCTGTGTCTAAAAATTAATTCCTTTAGGGTTTGTTTGTTTCTAGATATCACAGGCTCAGCCCAGGACACATAACGCTTTGTCAAGAATATGAAGAAAAAAGCAAAAGCATCTTCAGGAAGTATAACTGAAAGACTGCCAGAGAGCTCACAGAACGTCAAAATGGTGTGCAACATGCCCGGGCTTGTTTTCCTTTCCAGTTAACTGAACGTTAGGCATAATTTAGAGCCTGATTCAGTACAAAATACACCCACAGTTTCCCTACAGTAAAATCTTGCACAAGGCTTCTGTAACGCTGAGCCTGAATGGGTTCTTTGCTAAATCAGGCCCTCAGGATTCCCAGTACGCACACATAAGCACGGCTGGAAACGGGGAAAGAAAAGGGGGCAGAGTTCTTAGCGCTGCAGCGCAGGCCTGATCTGTGTAGCAGACCAGAAGGTCACAGCGGAGGGTGGGAGGAAGCACTGTTCTGCTCCATTCGGGCAGAAGAATTTTATGTTTGTTCAGAAGCAGAAGAAACTTTGAAACACCATATAAGGGCTGAGACTCAGGCCCTGCTGGAAAAACCTGCTGGAGCTGAGCTCTGCGCATAACTCATATGAACATTAATGAGAGTTAAATGCATGCACTGAAAGAAGAATAGACCCCTTAGTGATTTGTCAAGATAAAATTCAAAATAACTTTGAATGCTCAGAGGTAAATATTAGGTTTAGGAATTAAAAACAGCAGAAGTAGTGGAACAATTGCCTATAATGAGATCCAGGAACAATCTACCCACTGTACCAGGTTTTCATTAGAGTTATGGCCTGCAGCCATACCACCTTGTGCTGTGATCTTAAAAGCTAAGACGGGTTGGGCTGGTTAGTATTTGGAAGGGAGACCTCCAAGCAAGCTTACCACTGCAGGAACAGCTTAGTGATCCCATAGATAATGTTCTTTCTTCTGATTCAGTATTGGATCCAGGTGTTAGGAGATCTGAAGGCCTTTTGTGCAAGATCTAAATCTAAGGATCTGATGATCTGTGGTCATTGAAGTATGCCTGTCGTTTCTCATGAGTGTTACAATGTCACTTTGAAATGGCTACTGCATTTCACTGTAGAGGTGGCTGCATGTCAGTAATAGGTAAGTGCTGCCAATATAATGTAATAATCAACTTCACAAGGAGGTTGAAAAGCTAGATTTGCCAATATGGGATAACCCATATGGTTTCAGTCCCAAAAGCTCCAGAGAGGTGCTAAGAATTGTTTGCTAGATTTTTAAGGGTTCATATCTACCCTGGAAACATGTTCAATCTCAGAGCTCTGCGAAGTGAGGGCACTTTTAACCCTGGAATTACCCCTGCCATTACTATATGCGTGCTCATGTGCTCTACCACAGATGAGCTGCCCCTGCAGCAGCACCTGAACCATCAGTCCACAAAATGGGCTCCAAGCTTTTAAGCAGTTCCTGAGGAAGCTCAGCCGTATAGCTGATGGGAGAACAGCAGACAGCTTGTCAACTGTCCCATCCCTACTCTAAATCTGCTGGGATTAAAACCTGCAGGCATTAGCCCTGTAAGGCATTAGGTGCATATTCAGTTGTAGACAGTGAATAGTTTCCTATACCTAAATCAATGGGACTACTTACAGTGCATGAAGTTAAAGATGCATCTGTCTCCAAAGAAAGAAGGCATAAATGAGCAGTGCAGCTACACAATTCCTAATTGATGTTCTTGATTTATTAAGCTCCCTGGTTGTCATCCAGGACACTGTACTAACATTGTTTTGTTTGTCCATGTAGGACATGATCCTGAATACTGCTGAGAGCCCTTGAGTCTGTAGTGCTCAGAGGGCTGACTTCATCAGGAATTCACTGAAATACATCAATTGGAGTTCATTGAATTCAATGGGATTTGAGAGCATTTGGCATCCCCTAGGAGGCAATTAGCACCTTCCAGAAAACGGGCCTTAGACAATCAGGTCTAGGAAGTTCAGACAGGTTTTCCTCTGGGTTTTGGAGCAGTTACTATTTGTATATAATAAACAGCTGTTTAAATTTTTTGCTTTAATTTTAAAATGTAATTTTGAACAGAGCTTAAGCTGTCTGTTAACATTTGATACCATTCTAGGACTGGACACAGCAACAAGTCTCTGCACTGGTGAGTAACCTACTGGTGATATGCCAGAACTGAGTAGCTACATTTATTTAATATGGAAATGCATTATAATGTGACCAAATAAAACATCTCTTCCCTTTAGCATGATGCTTTTATTTGCTGAATAAAATTATTTGTTTGAAATACCCATACCACTTCCAATAGTTGCTCATCTCTGACTTCTTGCCGTGACAAGGAGGAAGCCATGAGTCTGTTGGCTTTAAGTAGCTTCCAGTTGATGTCATGCCTTGTGTTTGTACATGGGCCATATTTGCTTAATATCCCAGTTTTACCATTGCCTTCATGGGAACAAGCAAGGTCACACAAACCAGCTGGTGATACAAACTTGTGAGGAGAAGGGAAACTATCAGCACACACTACCCGCTGTCTTACATCAAAAACTCTTCCAACTTACTGTAAATGAGGTTGGAAACTGGAGCTGTAAGAAAAGCCTTTCCTTATTTTGATATCTTTCTTTGCACTACATAAACTCAGCCCTAGGACTTCACTCCTATTGCCACAGGCATTCCTCTTGAATGAGTATGTTTGATATCTGTGTCTGTTATCATAATGCTGAGAAAATACCGTGGCTGCTCAGCACAATGAAGACTTTACTACACAAAATACTGGATAGGCTCCTGTGAACTGACAAATTGCATATGAAATCAGTTAGTCAGGACATCCTGCTGATCTGCTTGAGTCTGCTTGGATGATTTTCTACAGACAAAATGGTGGTCAGGGAGGAGAAATTACCAATTGAAAATATCTGTTATAACCACTAATAATGTTAAGGCGAGCACCTCGAGCCATTCAGAGAGACCTTTCAACAGTGCCCTGTGTTTGCAGTAGCTCCAACTTCAGATAAATGAAACTTCCTTCCTTGAGCCATGATCCAAAGAACACTGGAGTCCATGGGAGCTTTTGAATAAAATCAAATAGGTTTTGGATTAGTCCCTTGAACAAAGACAATTTTGCAGGAAAATGGAGCATTGTAGTTAGTACATTTTGACAACTGAGTATTTCATACTCATCAATAACACAACACTGTAAAGTCTGCACACTTGTTCCTTCTTTGCTTTGCTGGTTATAGGTTTATAACTACATTTCCTACTAATAGCAAATTATCACACAAAGAATCACGTAAATGTCCGGTACTCGGAATCACGGAATTGTCAGAGTTGGAAGGGACCTCTAGAGATCATCTGGTCCAACTCCCCTACTAAAGCAGGATTGCCTAGACCACATCGCTCAGGACTGCATCCAGGCAGGTCTTGAAGATCTCCAGAGAAGGGGACTCCACGACCTCCCTGGGCAACCTGTTCCAGTGCTCTGTCACCCTCACTACTCAACACAATCAGAAGAACCAAAGGAAGCATGTCCTCATTTAGTTTCCAAACGCTGCTCTAATCCCTCCTAAAATCCTAACAGCTTCTACAGCACTGCATGGAAATCCTTATGCTTCAGAAATACATCTTATTTATCCATGCAGTAGGCAGCTCAAGGCAATAGAAAAAATCCACATTAGAAAGAAGAAGAGTGTAATGCTTTTATAGCATCCTATATCAGCCTTCACACCAGAAAGATGTAAACCACCAAATGTCGAAAGAGCGTATTATCCAGGATAAAGTGAGCACTGCTGCCACTGTCAACTGCTTTAATATATACTCACTTGAAGCACTGACAGCAATAAGTGAAACTCCTGTTTACATTTTTTTTAGAAATACATATCCACTTTTTTTTTTTTTATCCAGATAATGCTGTAACGTTCTACCAAGAGGTTATACAAAAGAACTGCAAATAAAGTGCATGTACATAAATAACTTTGTCTGACTTTTTGTTTAATGTCCAAGATGATTGGAACAGATTGTATCATGAACTACTTTCCCTTTGGCTAATTAAATAGCCGTCCCCACTTACCATAAAGCATATTCTTATTAAAACAAGTATCTATATTCACTCTGTTGGATAAATTACTTCCAAGTAAGTGCCATAAAGCCCATTACATTCCTGCTTTAGAAATGGATCAGGTCCAAACAGACAATCAAAGGATTTCACTGGGATTATTTTAGATTAGAAAAACTACGGAAGACATGAGGCACTGACAAGATCGTAAAGACATAAAGGATAAAGTAGCAGTTACATACCAAACAAAGTACTCCAGCAGTTCCTACCATATTCAAAAAGGGGGAAAAAAAATTAAAAGGGAAAAAATCCTATTGTACTAATCTAAACCCAAATGGAAATCTGTTTACATAGAAATAAAATGTCATGTATAAATGTTATCTCCCACACAAATCAAATAGCTATTTCAAAGTTTAAAAACCAACAATATACAAAAATAACGAAGTTCACCAACTAGCTGAGTAGGAACTTATTTCTTTCCACAAGTTCCTTTTTAAATTGAATAGAAAAGACCATGTTATGATTTACCATATTAACGAGCCATTATTGCATAACTGTATTTTTATTGCAGATATATTACCTGCTAAATGATGCTGTTTTTCCAGAAAAAGTTCACAGTACAGATTCTATGGGAATGTTTCCTGCTGACAGTTCCTAAATCTTTCAGAAGCTGTCAGCAACCTCAGAAATCAAGTCTGCAGTACCCTAGCAAGCAGAAGCACATGCACAGGCTTTCTATTTTTAAACTGCAATCCAAACCATTAAAGAAACGCCTTAAACATAAAAGATTATTGAAAATAAGATGATCCTATCTCACTTGTCAATCTAAAGGACACTGTCAATTACATGTAATCTATGCTGCAATTTTTATAAATATAACTTGACATTTAAAATCTACTTTTTTTCCCCCACTAACTTCTGCCCAAACTGATTATCCTCAGAACCACATTAACAAATCCTTGATAATAAAATACGTAATATTAAGTAAAATAAACATTTCCACAGAGAACACTGATCTATGGGGCACATCCTCTTTTTTCTGTTTACCTGTACTCAGCCTGCCTATCACATATTCTTCACCCATGGAGCTCATGAAATGATGGCAAGTCAGCTAGAAGCCTAAAAGAAATTAAGCGAAAAGGGCTATAATTGCAATGAATTACTAAAGATGACCTGCCAGAATTTTGAAATGTCCTCATGCTTTTCTCCACTGTATTGCTCTTGTTCTGCTTTTTACATTTTTCTGAATGAAGACACAGAGAAACGGGACCCAGCTGAGTCTAACTCTTTGCTAGAATCAGGACTGCACCAATACCACAATGTCCTATTCTACACTGAACATGAGCATAAGCACTCCTTACCAAAGCTTACTTGAAAAACTGATTACCAGTACTTTCACACAATCTGATTACTCCCTTTTTATTATAGTGGCCGTTTTCAAAGTGGTGCTCAAGAGTTTATGGGTACAAACTCCATTATTGGTAAATTGTGTTTTTACGACTAATTTCCCCATTTGCTGTTTGTTATGAAGATTTGTGCACATAAACCTGGTACACAATTTCATGACTGTATATTTAGAATGTCCCTTTGTTTTGGTTTTCAGGTAGGAGATAACTTTCTCAAGAGCACAATGTACTCTAATATACAATATTCCATGCTGCTTTTCAGCTGGCTTGAGTAACAGAGAGTAGCTAGAAAACTGCCACAGTGGGAAAGGGAAATTTCCTCACCACAGCCAAGAGTTTGAAGGTTTTATTACCTCTAAACCGACCTCTCTTACATTCTTCAGGGCTGTGAATCAGGGCAAGGGTTATATTCCAGAAGTTACTGTCTGGCAGAACATTTTCTGTGAAGACCATTTTACCTGCTGATCTTAGCTGAATAAGTAATGATTCAAATAGATGTGGATCAACTTCAAGACAGGCAAGAAAAGGCAACTTAAGGCAGTCATTTCCACCTATCTTGTAGATGCTGCCTTGAGATCTAGTTTAGTAGTCCAGCCCATCATCCACACCTATCTGTGTAAAAGCTACTGGCTACTCACAAACAAGACTAAACTAACTCGTAACTCCTGGATGGAACCTCATCAGAACAAACTGAGACTGTTCTGAAGGGCAGACAAAATCTGCAGCTCTTTAATCTTACCACCACAGGCTGCAGGTTCAATAGTTCCATGCTCATCACACTTAAATACAAAAATTGGTAGTAAGAGTTATTTCTGAAAAGTAATGAGGATTTTTTTTTGCTAGTCTCAATTAAGCTTTTCAAATAAATACTTAATTGCAGTTGGTACTATAGAAAATGCAGTAAAAGCAAAACCCATGGCAACGAATGTTGTTTTAAAACTGAAGTCCAAGAAAAGAAGGGGAAAGTGTGGATTATGATTTGCTACAAAAAGAGAAAGGAAAGGATGTATCATAAAACATGAAGTACGTGCATGGAGGCATGTGTATATATTTTACACACACACTTGCATCTATATGCATACATATATACACTTCTGGTTTCTCTATATATTGGGCAACATACATATTGTTCAGCAAGTAAAGAAACTACAGTACAAGGTTTTCATTTTCCATAAGATTTACAGTAAGTCCAGAATCTAAAAACATTTATATTTTTTATTATTTTATGGCTGCCAGTTGCCTCTTCTCTGCTATGGATTGATGTAAACAACTTCACATGAAAAACAGGAGTTTGCCTTCCACCCCTAACTTCAGCTACAAAACCTCCAACTGAACTTCAACAAAATAACATCAATCCAGCTAACACTTTCCAGATCTGTTCCTATGTAGATAGGAGTTTTCTGGTGTAATAGCACACTTCTAACAAAGTTTTGGAGAGACCAGAGCACAAATGTTCAGCAGATATGGTTTGTCATATACTGTCTAAAGCTTTTCAGAAAACCACCACTCAGTGTTGAGAACTACTTTTAGGTCTTCAGCAAATCTACAAAGCCCTCCTTAGTTTCAGTTCCCCATCTGCAAAGTAGAGACAATGTTCATACTTAACGTCCTTCATAAAAACCTTTGATACCTTTTGAATAAAAACACCTTGTAAGAAACTTACACATATAGATTTGATTTCATATATATTTACAAGTGAATTACATCTATGGGTACAGATGCATGTATAGAACAGATTGGCAAGTTAATGTTCCTATAAAAACAGACTATAAAACCATCATAACATTTATGGTCAAACGTTATTTGTTTTGAAATCGTATGGAGCCTTAAGCCAAGCTTAAGCATTATGGTATACACTGTGTATTCTGAATGGACAGAATTTCTAAAGAACTACTCACTAGAAACTTAATGTATTTCTTCAACCAGAGATTTGTCTTCATTCTCAAGTGAGCACTCTAATGAAGCCTTCTTACGAAAAACTACCAGCATTGTTACAGCTAAGTTTCTCATACGTATCATACGTCACTCCCATAGCTGTACATGCTTATGACTGAAATGGGTTGAATAACTCAGAGTTTTTTAAAAACTTCAAATCTTCAAAATTGTTTTCATTTGCATACATGGAAATGTAACTACTTTTCCTTGAAAATTTTGTCACTTTTTCCAATAAATACATTAAAGGACCTCTGAAAACCATTATCCAGACACTTTCATAAACATACACTGAGTTTCAACAAAGCAGGGTAACATTTTGCTCTATGCGTGAAGTCTTTTGAAGAGGATTGATTGCATATGACACACACAAGCTGACTTACTAGAATTGTTCATTTTTGAGGTGAATGTTCAGCTATATGCCTCATGGCACAACTATTGGGCTGAATCACTTTTTGAGATAGTATATTTTGGTGAGTGTGTGGTGGTTACACATATGTAAACACAGACTAGCAGGAGCAGAAAGAGAAGCAGCAAGAGAAATACTAATATTTATGAAGTTAAAGGGTTTAGCAGGCTTACAAACAGAAGCATTTTGTTTATCCAGAATCCAGCTACAAGTCAGAGGGTGCGAATGCAAACTTCTAACAACCATACAAAAAATGACAAAAACCAGTATGAACCAGCTCAGTTTAAAGTCTGCCTGTGGTTAAAAAACTAGCCATTAAACTATGCTGTTACATAGCAGATTTTAAATATGCTTTTTAGCTTATTTTCTTCGTACCTTTTATCTCAGCAGGCATCTACTATCAGCTATGCTGACTGACTGTATCCTCTAGCCAGCCCTTGCAGGCATAAGCACGTCCTTCAGACTTTCAGCCTCCCTGAGCACCTGGTTCGTAGCTATCACAGAATCTCTCTTTTCGTCTCTCCATGGGCCTTCTCGACTGAGACCTGGTATCTGTAAAACCCTCGAGATTCTCCTCTCCAAGGAGCTCTAATTCCCATCTTCCTCTCACACTTGTTTCTTTCAACTGGCATCATGCTGTGCTTGAGGCCAACTTTTTTTTGTCAAGTTTTAACAAGACTTGTAAAATATGTCACCTCAAATCTCCTGATTTTTATCATCAGGTGAATGAACTATTGCTAAACACTTGGTAATTGCTAAAATGGGAAGAAAGGGGTTCCTTTCTGCTATGGCCTGTAAGTCATGTTTAGTGTTGTATTTTGGATATTTCAGCCTTTCCCAGCAGCAAGTCCTTCTGAATATAAGTCTGAATACAAGTCATCAATTCCAAAAGTCACATATCTAATGTGATCATCATCTAGATTTTTCAAGAACCATGTGGACAGACACAGCCCATCAGAGAGGAGAGTCTATCTTGCCATCATTCTGGTGTTGAGGACTTTAAAGAAGAAAACTATTTAACTATTTAACTATAAGGTTATTTCGCCAGGCTTCTTTCTTTTTGCAGTATTTAAGAATAGAACCATGATAGATAAAAGATCCACCCAGTCAAGTAACCCGACTCTGACTATGTCTAGCAGACACTGAAAAAGACACAAATAGAAATAAGCATGTAGTGATGTTTCTCCAGAATACTTTCCCAGCAGAGACACTGGCACTAGAGCTATACACAATGACCCCTGATGGATTCCCTCTCACCCCCAACTCTGACCTTCCCCTATTGCTTTTGATCTTGTGTAAAATGTTAGCATCATGTGATGAGGATTTCCACAGTGATTGCCTTTTCTGCTCTAATGGATCATCTTCAATCAGGAAGTGGCAGTCAGAATTCCAGGTTCTTTTTAAACCACACATCTTTTACACAGTCTTGAGAATAACTAAGAAAAATTATTCTTTTTTTTAATCAAACACTTCCCTTTAAAGCACTACACCTATGTTATTACATAAAAATCCGAAAATAAGGCTTAATAAAGCAAACAAAAAATGACAGAACAACTAAGAGACATTTGTTATACAAACCAAAAAAAAACCCAACAACCAACCCAGGAAGAGGAGTTTTGGGTTTTTTTAATATTCTCAGTTTATTTGATAGAAGATAGGCTGTTAGGTGCCATTAAACATGCCCAGCCATAGCGCATCCAGGGATGGTGATGCCCAGGCACCCTCCTTGCCAGTGCTACTGCTCAGGCTCCTTTACAACTGCAGGAAGACATTACCCAGAGCCCTTTGTGCCTGCTGGCTTCAGAGGTACACCAAACAAAAGCAATGGACAGCATATCCTATAAAACAGATCTGACTGCCTCAGATAAACTTTCCTCTGTGTTTCTGTACCAGGACCCATGTAGAGCAGAAGGAGGTTCCTACCATCACACGGTAATTTCTTTTGAAAGCTTTACTACACAGGCAGTGTGGTAAGGCAGAGTGTTGGAGATGAGAGCTTTCAAGAGATACTAGAAGACATAAAGTACAGGCAAGGACAAGTGCCTTGTAAAGGTAAGTACCCCCTCTACTGACCTTACGATGATATCTTCCCAACAGACTGAAAGTATAGCATGTACATGTGTGTGTATGGACATATATGCATGCACTTATACATTCACAGAAATGCAAACAATGAATACCAACCATTAATATGGCAATATTTTCTCTCTAGAGATGTATCAATATTGGTTTATTTCTAAGGTATATAGCTAATTTCAAGTCTGGGTCATATAAGCTCCATCTAATAGCACACCCATTTATCAAATACGTCATACTACATCACCAAGAAAAAGTGTTGAGCTGCTTTCTAAATCAGCTCCTTTTGCCAAGAGTATTTTGGACAATGCCACCTGCCCAAGGAATTATTTCTGCTAAGCCATGTCTTAAAGCCCTGTTGTCTGTGGGGCTGCTTCTACTCTTCAGTAAAATCAATGGATACCCTTGACTTTGGTGACAAGAGGGTAAGGTTTCATGCTATAAAAATATAATGCCCACAATATTTGTCAAAGCAACTTCATTTTGAGATCCTCTGTCACCGTGAGGAAAACCCAATTACTGGCTCACTTTAAAACTGAACTGTGGTTTAAGACCAAGTATTAAATCAAATTCAGTCACACACCACCCAGGATTTAAATATATATTTTAAAAGGACAGTTACAGAGCAGTTTGGCATCACATCCACCAGCTAATCTATGTTTAAAACAAGTCTGAAGCAATCTGATGTATGTAGTATGTTTGTACTTCAGAATGCAATGTTTGTTATGCTATCATCTCAGGCAGTTCAGTGTCAGAAACATATAACCTGTCCAGCACTTGGCAAGTCCAATATGCTCAGAGGAGCTTGTTTAAAGCTCAAGAAACTTTACATAGCATGAAACTGAGTGGTATAGAAATACACATCGTATTAAGGCCAGCTAGTTAAAATACATCTGTTCATATCTGGTGGGACAGAGCTGAAAGTCATGCGTCCTGATTCAGCCAAGACCTCAGAACTGATTTCTAAAGGACAGTTAGATAGTTAGCAAGTGTAACACAGTCCAGGATGGTGAAGAAAACGGAACACGCCAAAGGAGCAAAGATAATTGCTTGGAAGTTGCCTTAGTCTGGGCTCTCTTTAAATTGCCTCAAAATGCTCCTGGAATTGCCCTGTGCTAGTAAGCTGTTTCCTGAAGTACCAGCCGCTCATTTCAAATTTTAGTTGCATAACTTTATAACTCCTAGAATTATTAAATAATTAGAAAAGAAAATGTATGAAGACCAGTCAAGGCATGAAAATGAGTGTAACAACAGCACAGAGTTGGTTTTTAACAAAAACATTACTTTGTACAAATTCAGGTACCAGTAACAATAAGAATTACTACTTTCATGACTGCTAGATTGCTATATTTGAATGCCAGCTTTTAAAGATGAGGATTTTTATCAAATTCATACTTAGAAGACTTCAGTGGCAAAGAATCTGAAATACTTCTATATCAGCAGTAGCATAATGTAATGAGAAAGAGCTGATAACTTGTTAAGTCAACATCATCTTCTGTTCTGGTAAAGGCCAAATTGAAGCGATTCCTGTTATTTCTGTCACTTACCTCAGCCATTCTCTTTTATCACACCTTATATTTGTGTTGATCCCCAGGTAGGTCACTGAAAGCTTTTTTGTTGACAAGAAATCCAGGTACTGAGGTCAGCCCTTCAACATTGAAATGTATGACTAGCAGGTAGGATTAATCTAAAACTATCCTGTAGTTCTCTTAACTCCTAAAGCAATTGCTTCATTCCCACTACCAGCACCTTTGTACACAAGTACGGTAAGCGTTAAGCTTCACAAACCATGAAAACTTGAGATAACAGTGGCTGTACATCAAGGTCCATCAGGTGGTGGATATCAAACTGCTGTTCTCAGTGCTGTGGGCTCCATATATTAGCACTCAGAATAGTTGAATCAGCACACAAGTCCATTTCTTGAAAGGTATTAATCTTTTTAAAGGTGAAGAATTAATAACAGAGAGAGAGAGAAAGGGAGAGAGAAATGCAATCTGTTACAGGACTGGGAGAGAGCAAATGAAGATTAGAGCTGTAGTTAGCTGTCGCAAGAGATTGCAGCCTCTGGTGAACAAACCCTCTCAACTCACTGGCATTTGTCACTCTCCAGCATTCTAGCCTAAATTACATTTAAAATAATTCTGAGACAGTGGAATTGTTCATAACCTGTGTATAGGAGAATATGAGTATGACAGGAGGCTAGAAGAAATGAAAAGGGGGGGATAGATTCTTTATTGATTAACATGAAGAAATAGGCAGAGGGGAGCAAAGTAGTATGGATTTTCTAGCTTGTATCAAACTACAAGATGGAAATAACCGCAACTGCAGAACTATCTGCAAAATTTCAGAGACTCAGCAGGGCTTTTAAAATAATTTGTGTTTCTCTAATCTCAGTCTTCTACTTGATGTGTTTCAGAAAAGGCAAATGAAGATCAAGAATATGTCTACAGAAGGGATGTCAGCAGGTCAGACATGTCCTAATCTGGTCAGCAGCTATGCTAAACCCTCCTGGGTCTGGAGTTGCAGGGACAGTAACTGGAATTTCCAGTTTAGAAGCCATTTCCTGCTATTTCCCTCTGCTACTGGAATCAACCTATAAAGCAGGACAGAGCCACTTGGGGTTTGGAATTGTGCCAGACTGCACAGACTGGGGACTCGAGGGTTGTGCCACCACCAACATCCGCCAACAGAGCGATGGTGGTACTGGATCCAAAGGATGGGGCCTCAACACCCAGTGCCACACAGTGCAGTAACAGATTGCTTGAGGTTTCTGCTGCAGGAGAAAGATGTATAGAACTTCCTTTTCACACCAAGTACTCAGCCATAGTGAAATGACGGATGACTTAAAAGAAACAGCCTTCAGCCAAGCCAGTTCATGCCAATTCCCATAAGGATCACTTTTGGGAGTGATTTTCCCTATTCTATGAGAACTCACAGCAATTTCACAATTTTAACTTAACTAATACATACTATTGACATACGTAACATACGGATATTGACCATTTTGTTCATTTGTTGTACCTAATCTGGTTTACAATTTCAAGGATAACCAGTGGTAGGAGAGCCTACACATTCATTCTGTGATGAAAAAAAACTATTGGTACAGTTATGTCCTGTCTTTTGTTATATCATATCTATCATATCTTTTATCTTCCCTTTATTCTTGCCATAGGTAGGAAGTTTCAATAGTGCACCTAAGAGACCAGCTCTAAACCCCTCTGTTTTCATTTGCCTACATTGCCAGTTGCCAAAATGTTCCATAAATAGGCCTAAATCTTTTAAATCTCATTCAAGGTTGGTGGGAGAACTCATGTGGAAGAGTTTGCAAGACTGAAGTCTAAATATTTCATTTTAGTCTTGCAAATTATGAGCAATGACATAACATAATATAACTGAATTTTTTTGTTACTGTTTCAGAGAAAAAAACATGAGAAAATCTGGTTAGAATACAGCACAGTAACTGTGTTGTATCATAGCCTTCATACAAGCTGTGGCACAAAACACTGTACAAAGTTATATAAAATAATGATATAAATTACATAATGCAGTTACAAAGACACTGTACGATTAATAAATTAAAGTACTTGATCATAAATCCAATGAGAGAGAGAAATTAACAAGCATAAGCAAGGCTGAAAGATGCATTTTAAGATGAATGTGAGAGGAGACTGAGAATCAGTGAAGCAGACAAAAAAGAAGGGTGGTCCATGCTGGCAAAGCACTGAAGAGTCTTGTGACGAGGAGCTGTAGTTAAGGACAGAAAAGCTCTTGAGAAAGACGGTGTGAGCACTAACAACAGAGCTCGTGCTCCACCACCTTGTTGCTTATCTTGTCAATTTACTCCTAGGAAATGGGATGAAGTACAGCCAGATTAGACTGGTAGTATTTACAGCAGTTGATTTTACTCAGATAAAAAAAAAAAGAGTTGGAAGACATGGAAAAAGCAACAGAATGGGTTGATCAGATCTGAGAGGGCCACTGAGACCAAAGATGCAGGCAAAGCCAAATGAAGATGTGAGGATTTAGTGAGACAGTATAGAGGACATAGCTGTTTTGCACCTGGCACATTTATATTCAGAAGGAACAAAACCAGAGTTACTGGAGCATGTGTGCTACAGAGACGACATTGAGAGGCAACATAAAAGGCGATACAAACACCGAGGTCAATTGGCTGTGCTCGTCTCAAACTCGGACTATGCATGTCCTAATAACCACAGTATGAGTCCTATGCTAGGGACTCTGAATTGGCTTTTTCAAAGAACCGGGACAAAAATTAAAGTTAACTGCAACAATTAGCTTAAATAGACTGTGTCTGTGCACCCACGTACATTTCTCTACCACTTCCCAAGTTAGCATATTGCTGAGAGCTAAACAAAGCAAGGCTCTAGAGAAAGTCTGAAGCATAAGCAAAGGATCTCTAAACCAGGTGCTTCATGCAACCTACACACAAGCTCCAGCCTCCTCCTCAGGCAAGGATAAAGGATCAGGTAACAAATGCCTGCAATGAGCTCCAGGTACAGAAACACAGGTACCCTTCTGGAAGCCTGGCATAGTCTGGGCAGTACTACACTGACATGTAGGCTCTGTTGATGCAGAGGCCACCACGACATTGATGCCAAAAGGATTTTAAGAACTCAGATCCATTTCTCTGCAATTTTGTGACATGTAACTTTGGCCTGGGAGCAAAGCTGGCTGGGATCAGCACCATCTTCTCATGCTTTGTGCAAAGAGAAATCACCATTCTAGCAACAAGTATACCTTTTAACGGTCAAGGCCTCCTACCCTTTCAATATATTTCCACTGGAATGCAGATTTACCATGATTTAAGTTAAAATAGTATCTGAAGTTATGTTAATAGATGCAGACTAAAAGAGAGCAAACACTAGTTGTAGCTGTGCTGCACAGCTCCTTGTGACAAGACACCATCAGTTAACCCTTTGTGGTAGCTGCAGTGACCCTCCACTCCGTACAACAATGAAAGTCTGCCACTAAGGTATCAGATCAGTCCTTGTCCCACCTTTCCTCATTCAACATCATACACTGAAAACATTTTCCAGACAGAGCACCTTGTCTTTGAAGCTAGGATAAAACAAGAAAGAGAAAACGGGAGGCGGAAAGATAAGACTTTCAGCCCAGTTTGGTCTAATTTTTAAACGGAGTCAGTGTTTTTTCACTCTAGATGCCTGCTTACTTATTCAACTCAAGTTCATTCTTAGGGGGATCTTGTCAATAAAGTCAAATCAGGCTTTCTGTGAGCACTGAGGTTTTTGAGGGTCTTTTTTGAGGGCTTCATTAAAAGCAGACAGTTTCTCTAACCTTTTAGCAGAACCTGTTATCTGATGACGTGAATTAAAGTCTCTCAAATGACTAATAATCATATCAAGGCTGCCATGTCAGCTTGTAGATTTGAATAAGAGGGTCTGAAAACATTTGCATGCCTCGATGTGCCAGTGCTAAGAAGCTAATGTGATAGTGCTGTCATAAAGCACTGGAAAGACATGACTTAATGTAATCTGTCATGTCATATGCTAATCTTCAGCCATTACTTGAGTGCTGTAAGTAAGTAGAAAGCATTTGGGAGAAATCCTTTTCAATTTCTCTGAGTACCACTTCTGCTGCTGGTCAGCTCAAATGGGTTTTGTGCATTTAATGCAGAGCTCAAGTCAAGTTGGTTTAGGTCACACTTAATTAACCAACACATTGATGGGTTGGGCTGGTACAGCACTATGGAAAATGGGTATTCCTGATACTGCCTAACAAGTAAATATTTCATATGCTGAAGAAAAAAAAAAAAAAAAGAAAAAAAAGAGACTTTCTCAGTTCTTGATAAGAATATGTCCTTTCACATAAACATTGACTTTTTCACAAGACACTGTTTTCTGTGCCTCACCCCACTTCTACATGTGAAGACAACTGAAACAAAGATGATTATAAATAGTTAAAGACATTGCCATTTGTAACTGCAAAATTTTAAAGCACCTGATCTGGACTTGTCATTTAAACAACAATAGACAACAGGCAGCTTTAAATGCAATGTACTTTTTAATAACAACAGAGAAAATGACCAAAGGGAAAATTTCACTTTACTTATTTGTTTTAGGAAAATGGCACCAATATTTTTTTAATATACAGCAGGTAGAAGAGGGAGAAATTCTCACAATGCTAAGTACAGCATGTGGGACGGAAAATGAAACATATTAGTGAGAATGACAGATATTTCAGGACAATTTTAGCAAAGTGTGAAGGGATTTTGAGTCAACACTTGAAGGTTATTTTAATAATAGCTACAGCCTATTCAAATAAAAGCTTAAGAACCCTGTGCTTTTTGCAGCCACGAGGATGTTTAGCAGGGCTCAGCAGTTTGCAACCTGCCCCAGCTAAACCTGAAGGCTTTGTGCTCAAGGATTTCAGATCATTTAGATTAGGAATGCCATAAAGAAACGTGGGAACATTACACCCACACCAGGAATAAGAAAACTTTCCTCATTCTGTTTTCTTGGTGGTCACACTGGAATCAAATCCTGCAAAAGTCAGACATTTCATAGACCTACAGGAAACAGAGATAGACAATCTTTGCAGTATTAGGTCATTACATTCATTCTCTTGCCAATGCTGGATTGTTCCCCATAGTTAGTTCTGAAGTGCTTCATTCAGTCTAAATTTAAAATGACTCATTTTAATAGGGCTTCCACCATTCCCAAAGGGAAAGTGTAAACTATTCTTACTCCCCAGCATGAAGTGTGGCTGTTCTGCCTTCAGATCTAAGCCCCTGCCCTCCCTTGCTTGTATTATAATTTCAAGCCTCAGTTTCCCTTGCTACTAAAACACTTAAGAGTTTCTGATCAAGGAACAGTCTTCCCGTTCTGGAGGAATACAAAGATACAAAATACACTGTCAGCTCTGCTTGGGACCAGTAATCTTTCAGTACTTTAATAGTGGGTTGTTCCATTGTGTTCGCAAACTGAAGACCTCCTTCCTTCCCATTTAGTGGGTTTAATCCTTCAAACACTAGTCTTCTAGAGCTTCTTCTGAAGTTCCTCCTTTGTTGATGACTACTACAATGACATAAAGTCCTCTTCATTTTCTGCATCACAGAAGTATGACAGCAGATCTGCCTCCCATTCTCACTAGAATCACCAACTGGCAAGGCAAGGACTTAGAGCAGATGCAGCCACAGGACCTCAAGCCTTCACCAGTTCATTGGTGTAGTAAAATGAAGTCTCAGCTCCTGCTGATCCGTCTGGCTTTAAGTACTTTTGCTGTGGAGTAAACAAGGACCAGAGCTAGTTCAACCTTATGGGCCATAGCTTTAAAGAGACAATTTCTCTGATCCTTGCAAGTCAGGTCTATAGTCTAGCAGATGTCACTACAGTGAAGCTTCCCCAGACAGTCAGCAAGAATGTGTAGCCAGCCACCGTATTTCTATTTCTTCTACTCTTTCTTCATGTAGAACATTCAGCAATCCAACTTCTTAATATTTTTTTCTTAGTGTTCAGTCTTCCCAAATTGTTGACTAGCTTTTGATATAATGGTGTCCAGACTATTTGTCAAAAAGCAGCTCCTCAGAGTTGTAAATGGGACTGGATATCTAGAAAGCGAGGCTGATGCATTTCATTGTCCTGTGCTGTATTTACATGCGAGCTTGTTATTTTATTCACCAACAGATAGAAAAGGGCAACTTTCACAGATGAACAGACAAGCAAGCTGGACTTCAGCTGTACTGACTTGGTTGTCTCATGATCATGATCAGATGTTTTTAGAGCATTTCCCTTTTATTAGAGACAAACATCTATTCAAACTCACATTGGGCTTTCTCTTTGCTGTACTAGCTTGAGCTGTAACTCTAGTTCTGCATATAATTTGAGGCCTATCTGCACACATTAGGCAAGTTTTGGTGGAGTACCTAGTACATACTAATTCAAACTAACCTTTGCAGTGAGATGACTTAACAGACACTTTAAAGCATAGGTGATATTCTTAGACTATTTCCAATGCATCATTGTCTTCTGAAGGCCATCGATATTTGCTTCAGGTGCTGAGGATACCATGGTTAACACCATCTGTGATGGTACTTGCCAACCAGGAGATGTGCTAAAACTACCTACTGATTTCACTTGTGGCAAGACTTAGCCAGCCATCGGGAAGAAGCATTTTCAATTATTGTCATCTGAGTTGGCAGGCTATGACTCGGAATGTCTGGCTGCATGATTACACACACTCAGTTAATCCAAACAAAGCAAACAAGGTCTAAGCTAGTTCAAATTACTATTTAGTGGTCTACAGGGTGATATTTATCAAGTGTCAGAAAAGTATGGAGCATCAAAAAATAGAATGTAAAGGCATCCATTATTGTAATACCCACTTACAATTGGTTTCCAAAGTTTGTAATAAACTTTTAAAAGAAGAAGAAATGTATCCTAATTTTTTCATGGTTTATGATCAATAGACTATAGGATACCAGCTCAAAATGACAATATTAAACTATGAATGTTTGTGTGCACCACTGCAGATAACTACCTGAAAGACGTAAATCAATAATATAACAGATGGGGAAAAAGAGAGATTATTTTTGTATGCAAATGGAATGACTTGAACTAAGAAATCAAGACTGTTCAGCAAAAGGTTTTCTGAAGGTTATCAAATTTTTATTTATTAGTGATTTCTTCTTGTCATTGGGGGGAACATTAAGACTGGAAAAATACAAAGCTGAGATCCTCCATATTGCTTCCTTTCATACAATAGGATCTCATTCTTCAGAAATATGATGCAGCAGTACCAAAAGGAGACAAAATTTATACACAGGCTAAGTAAACTAAGATTCAGAAATAATAAACAATAAAAACAGATTATTAACAGACTGACTGCAAAAAGAAGCAATTAAAAGCAGAGAAAAGAATGCAACTGTTTAAAGCCTTCTCAGTCCACATTAAACTGCTTTCCTCAGCCTGACTTTTCCAAAGTCATTCATGGCTTGATCTGTCTGGAATGAGAGTGACCACAGTGGAAGGCTCCTTATGGGCTAGTTTTACAGGACTCTGACATTTGGATGAGAAAGACAGATTTGAGGATCCCTTTGTATCTATTTGCCAGTTGTAAGGTAATTTGCTGATGAGCTTTCTTACACTCTGTTAATATCAAACACTAATGAAAAAACAGTGTTACGTTTTCACTGTAATATGGCCAGATTTTTTTGATACAATACAAGGAATCCATGCTCAATAGTCTCAGAGCATAAAATTTTTCAAATTAGGAATGAAGAGGGCTGTTTCCTCATTTGGGAAACGTAACGCTTACCATATCGGATCAATCAGAAATACTTGCACACAAAGAAAGTCTTCCCACCACGACCATCATTTGCCACAGTAAACTAGACAGGTTAGATATTCTGAAGGACTTCACAGATGTAGTTCTCTGTTCAAAGAGACACATCTGCTAATGTCATTAGGCAAAGACACTCGGGTGGGTCCCCCATTTTCTTTGGCCCAAGTTTTGACCTCCTCTAAAAAGATGTATTAAAAGCCAGCGGGCACCAATTTAGTCTCTTGCTTTTCCATAAGCAACAGGGCCAATGGCAAACAGTCAAAATATTCCCTTAGAAGCTTGAAGTGGCATTAATATGAGCTTGGGACTTTACCAGATCTTTGAGTACAGAATTCAGACTTTTCTGCTCTAACATTACACATATGAATGTTCTGAAGCTTCCACTACCTGCAGGCTTTTTTAAAAACAGAAGAATGTTTGATTTGGATGGTTGCATTAAATTAGGGGATATTAATGGATTATACCCACAGCCTCAAAAGTAATTGCCAGTTGTCTACAAGTGACTATTTCTATGTGAAGGCCAAAATTATCAAAGCAGACCACAAACAATAATTCACAAGCACTGAACATGTGCTCCCTGTTTATCTTTCTAGGTCAATGCCTCCAGCGCAGGCAGAAACTTCATTACTTCTCAAATACAATAGACAGCAGTTCGAATTCAGAAACTCAGCTATATTTACAAATTAATGTCCTGTTTTGGGGCAATTGTTGCAGCATGGCCACTCTACAAGCATATACACATTCATACCCAGACCTAAAATGACTGAATTTGGAAGATAGCAAGAAAAAAGGTATACGGGAAGTTCCTTAGTAGTCCTATTGTACAGGCAAATAGAGGTCTTCAGATTTTCTTTCGTACAGACCTTTTCAAAAACATCCCCAAAACCAAACTACAGTATACATCTATAAATACATGTATATATATGTGCATGTACAAAAATAAAAATTGCATATATTGTTTTCACTGTATAATGCTACAAAATAGACTACAAATGGAAACAGAAAAAAAGTATTAAAAGTAAAAAAATTAAGACAAAAGTTCATCTGAACCTCTTACGGTCTGCAGCATCATAATGCGAATTGCCATTGAGCAGCGCCAACCTAATAGCCAACAACATGATGATTAACCAACAAGATAATAACCAACAAGAAACCTAAAAAGTTAATCCAAGTAGAAAATTACAGTTCTGAATTCTGAAGAAAATTAACTAAATAAATATCCAGAGAGAGCTCTTGTTTATGCATAGAGCTTCAAGTGAGATTAATGCACCTTCAAACTTTTACAAATAGCTAATAGGGTAGTTCTGCCCTCACAGGAGCATTTGTGTCCGAGTGCTTTAGCTAGTAATGGAGACTGCCTGGATGCTCACAACAAAATACTGTAACTCCTATTAGCCGTGACTGGACACACACGTATTTGGATCTGATGCCTAACGCTAGACACAAGTTTGTGCAAGTCTGCCAAAACACCTATACATCGCACATAGCCTACAAATGGCTCTAACGTCTTCTATACAAACAGTTATAAACCTAAAGCTGCCTCAATGGAAATAAAGTATATGCACCAGCCATCCCTGACTGGGAGTGCAGCTATCCACAATACATATACAACAAGCAATAGCTTCTCAGACTTTTTTTTTTTTTTTAAACTTCTATTCAGTCCACTTTAAAAAAGGAATTTTTTTTCTGGTTCTCCCCTCTTCCCTATTTAGTGCCTTTTTTATTTTGGCTTTTGCAGTATTTATGCATAATATAGATGAGAAAATCATTCTTGACATGAATATTCAAAAGCTAATGCATAGTATATTTATTTTCAGAGTAGTTGCAGCTTGAGTGCTCTGGGCATCTTCAAACACAAAACACGGTTACATCTCTGGGATGAAGTCTCACATAACAAGGTAAACTTCATAGTTTAGGAAATAGAACAGGACAAGAACATGAGCATTACTATTTGCACCACTATGGCTTCTATAACTTTGCAAAACTATCCAATTCTTTCTTTGGGAAGTTGACCCTTTGAAAAAAGTAGCAGAAGTGTGGGTTGTGTTATTTACTTCGATCTTTTGAAACTTCAACATCGACAATGACCTCTGACAAAGAACCAAGAGAGCCAAAGAGCAGGTGGAACAATGTAAGTATGCACTAATAGATCTGAATGTAAAAGCTCAACTAGTTGAAAAAAACTAACCCATCATATCATCAGAGTACTTCTGAGAACATTCAGAGATGCCCAAAGTAAACAACAGCAGATTCGGGTATCTGGGAAAAACTACCTGAAGGGTAAAAATTCAATAGAAGGGCATCCTTCAAGAATAGAGTAGCATAATAGTCACTCCCAGGAAATTCATGATTTCATAAGTCAGGACTCTCTCAGGATGCTGTTTTTAGATAGGATGACAGAACAGAAATCAAATTCTAAGTATGCAGTCGTACAAATTGGAAGAAATAAAAAATTAGGAGGAACAGCATAATGAGATATGGAAGCCATTTGATCTTTTAAAAATCCAAGTTAATAGATATTAAATGCAATTTGGTGGAAGTATTCACCTATGAAGGAAACAAAACCTACAAAATTATAAAATACTGTAGTCTGCTGATCAAGGAAAGATTACTTTGAAAATATATTATATTGAAATGATTGCTGGTAGAAGGAGAGAGTTGTTTGTCAGAAGGAAAGCAGACAGGCATTCCCATGTGCATTTAGCAGTCTCCAACCACATGGCTATGGTTAGGGCATAACAATCTAAATCCCATTTTATTTTAGGTATGAAACGGGATCTCTGTGTTTCTGAGATGTCTGGGTCTCTACTAACTGAGCCAAAGTCAACTTCTCAGATGGTGAAACAGTGTTTCTAAAAGATTTGAGACTTCAGAACAGCTGTTACTTAAAGGCTGTGCTTTGACTCAAACGAGCTTTGAGTCAAATCTTATCTATATGGAAGACTTGGAAAAGGGTTAGTTGGCACACAAGGACCAGACACCTGCATATATACTGGAATGATGATACAGTCAGGACTTCATCTGTCCCTAGAAATATCAATGGAATCCACAGCTATAACCATCATTAGGGCATCTTTCCACATTGTGTTCTTCTGTTTTGAGTCCTACGTGTTCACCTGCAGAGTAGGCACAGTAGGTTTATTCTAGCAAAAAATCTATAAATAGAGTCTAATTTGATTAATAGGGACCAAACCCTTTTAAAAACAAAAAACAAACAAACAAAAGAAAAAACCAAACAAAAAACCACAAAAACCCCACAACAATCAGAACACAGAACTCAAACCTTAGAAAGTTAATATAAAGGGGAGAAAAAGCAAATATTCTAGCAAAATATTAAACAGATTAGGCCAAAAATCAGTTACCAAAAATATCTTCAGATGTGTCATAACACATATAGCCCTAAGAGTGGGGTATAAATGGCTTTCTGAAGTCTTCTCATACTTTTTTTTCTCCAGCCTAGGATATCCATGGACAAAAACTGAAACTCTTCTAATACAGCAGGTCAAATATCTTCCAATGCATTCGTGTGTTGCCAATATGGAAAGCAATGTTTCAAGCAGGCAACATTCTTTTCTAAACTACCCTGAGACTTTGTGAAGGTAAACTGAAGGAAAATGAGTGCTGCAACTAAGGTCTACAGTGGTTGAGAATTGAATCCCAAGCGCCTGATGTGAGACAGCATGGCAAGGGAAAGGGGTAAGAAAGTGACAGAAATCAAATGGAATGCAAGGGGAAATCCTCAAATATTGAAAGCCTCAAATTATTCTCAGTGACTGTAATTCGGGATCCTCATTTGGCAGAATGAATAATTTTTTTTTTTTTCTGGAGCTGAGAGTCATTTTTCCTTCTTTCCCTCTCTTTCTATGTTTTTGTACTGCCTTTGGCATAACAGAGAAAACATAGTTAATAACAAAGAAAGGACTAGATTTTAAAATATTTTATTGTAAATTGTAACTCAGCTTTAAATGGACTCTTGTCAGTTAGGAAATTGGTCTCAATTATACTTTTTCTGAATGTGAGACACAAAGTGTGAACTACAAAATATGACTATTTATCAGCATAGTATTAACTGCCCTATGGGATCTCCCCTTTCTTTTACCTTCCACCCTCTTTGGAGTGCTTTTATTGGTATGGTACCATACCTCAGGATTGCTGTTTTTCTGAAGAGCCTTCTAGAGGCAAGAACTGGAAACAAAAGGGGGAAGGAAAGGGAGGAGGGAAAAATCTCAGGTTCATGGCTTAGTCTGTGTGCTTATGTCCATATGCCCCCTCCATCCCGCCCCCCACCCCTGGCTTTCTGCTGCCTTCTGCCAACCAAACTTTAAAATACTATATTCAGTGTCTGCTATTGTATTGAAATGTCTCAGGCAGTTCATCAGTCTATCATACCTAATACTAATTTTAGTCTTTAAATAAAAAGTGAATACTTTTTTTCTGACTCATTATATATACATATTGCTCCTAAACAATGCCTCAAAATTCACTTGCAAGTCCTTTGACTGACATTAGCATTGCCTAGAGGACTCAGTTCCTGTACAATATCTGTACATGTAGGTGCTACTAATCTTCTATTGAAAAAGCATAGGTTTATATTGAGTGTCATTCATTCACTTTCATCTTCACCCACACAGAAGAAAGTGCCAAGATCAGGGATCAGACCTTTGACCACTCTGACTTTCCCTACAGACCGAGGAAGGTTGAAAAGAGCAATAGAGGAAGTCTGACCTATCCTTGTTCTGAGAAACACTGTAAATGCAAACTATTAAGAAGCATGGCTTCACTACTCAACATATAAAGGACAATATTAAAGAATGAAATGAATTGTTTCCCAGACCCTCAGCTCTTAAAAAGATGATCCATCGCTTTGACAGAAATTCCAATATTACACAAGCATAAATGACCACAATAAATTTGTAAAGAGAAACTGAAATCTTAACTGAAGGTGAAGTAAGTCACTGGCTGATTAGACAAGCAGTATAGTTAGTACTATAATGCTAAAAAAGGTAAGGTACAGATCTGAAAAACCAAACCCAGCCAGAAAATAGTAAATACAATGGAGAATACCATGTCTAAGTTTAGGGACGTATTTCTAATAATACAAGTATGAAATAAAATTATTAAAAATATTAAAAACAGCCCACTAGACTTTTCAGCCCCTAAATAGCTTTGAAAATCCAATCTATCCACACTTTTGAAAATTTTATCCCAAAGCTTTCTACCAAAAATACCTCAATACAAAGAATGCAGATCATACATCTCCAGCCTGACTGCTGTCAGTTCTAGAGCTGGGTAGTTTTACTTCAGTCCTAGGGCCTGCAAGGTAGCAAACAGTCATGATCTAAAGAGTTTGGTTTTTTAATTAATGACAATATTTTAGTTTACTGTACAAATACCCCAAATAGAAAGTGTAAAATCAAACACCAGGTGGAAGAAATATTGCCTTGAACAGCAAACAGAAGAAAACTAATGCAATCAGGATAAGGCTGGAAGCATGCAGGCTGTGGACGCTGGAAGTGAGGTAGTTGAGATTGAGAGCCGATGAGAGTAGTGTAAATGGGGTGTTGAATAACTTAACCACTTATTTCCTTGCTTCTTGTTTGTGTTGGCATACAGGAAGTCTAGCAATCTTACCCAGAACCTGATAAAATCTGAGTGTGTGGCTAGGCAGACAGAGAAGTAGACAAATACAAGTGTAATACACATTATCACAGAGCATAAATAACATTGGCCAAGAAACTAGAACAGCTTTGTTCCATATATCACAAAGTAGAGACAGAAGTACTACATAGCATAATACAACACAGAGCTGAATGGAAATGAAGAAATAAATTCAAATTTCTGAGATTTCTGTGATTTTAGCTCAAGTAGTAGCATTTGCAGACTTCTTTAAAAGTAGTTCAAGATACCTTGTATATCTTTGTATATGAATCATTTTGACAGTAAGAAAAGACACACAGTGAAAATTTGAGAGGTGGGGACTGACCCACCTCAAAGAGACAAGGAAAGTTTGGAGGCATTCCCTGCAGAAGGACAAAGTAATACATTTTAGGAACAACTGATATCAGTTGTCTTGAGCTTTAGAGGAAACTAAGAAAAGGTGTCATGTTGAAAGGACTAAATGACAACATGGAAAACAGGTAAGCAGACTATGTTACATCATACTCCATCTAAACCAAAACATCAGAGCACACGGGAACTGCAACAGTAAATAGGACCCATTCAGAAAGGATCCAAAACCACCTACTATACACTTTTTTTCCCCAAGTGATAAGGTACCTAGTGTTTCCTGCACGACAAATTCTTTGCCATAACATTCTAAGCCAACACAAGGTACTTTGTGATCTTCATCTAATGTGCAAAGCATATCCCAATGAATCACACATAACATTCTGCATGGTTAAAGCACTTTTGAAAATAGCTACAATGCAATGCCTATGAAACCAGCCTCAACGGCAGACTGTGCTACATTATTCTGTTCCTGTCATTCATATGCTCAGAATACGTATTGCTCTGAACGCTCTAATCTGATACTCTTCTGTGCTGGTCTGAAGCGATCAGCATCTCAGTATTCTTCGTTCAATTGTCTGACCGAAAAAAAAAAAAAAGGAGGCTTTTTTCCCTTAAAATAAAAATGAAAGTTCATGACTGCTAGGAAAGGCAAGCATGGCAAGGAATGTCTCTTTATTGACTGGAGATGTTTGCAAAAGGGGGGAGAAAAGTAGAGTGGAGAGTAATCACACTGCTTGGAGGACAGACAAATTCCCTATATCATGAGAAAATAGATGGGCTCCTCTTGAGTTTCAGTTAAGGGAATATAATTTTCTCCTTTGAACCATTTTGAAGTGTTTTCTTTGTCTTTCTTGCCCCACCTTTTTGGTTTTTTTTGGTTTGAGTTTTTTGCTTAAGTTTCCCAAGTAGACCTTGCAATTGCAGACCTAAAGAAAAGTCACTCTTAGTTCGTTCTTTCTGTGAATTGGACAACAAAGCTGGATTTTCTATTTGTTTAAAAGGACGGGTCCAAGCCCTGGCAGATGCTAAGTGTTCTCAGCCTGATAACTTTGTAGATCAGAAAATCACTTGGCACCAATACAGATGCAATTATTTTTTGATTACTTAGTCTGACATCTCTCTGTCTCTCTTAGGCAGACTCTCCCCCTCCCAGTCTGTTCTACCCACCTCACCATCTCCACATAACCTCTTCTTGCTTTTCTCTTCTGAACTCCACATCCGTAAGTGTAACAGCTGGGAAATAATGGAGGAGTTCTGTAGGGCTGGGTTTCCTTCACACAGAGTGCACAGTCTTAATAGCTAGTAAGAGTGACTGATATCAAGACAGTAACAAAGAGTGTCCAAGAGACTCTTCTCGTCAGAGTAATGCAGGCAACTCTTCTCCCCTGCCAGGGCACGGCCAGAAGCCGGCCACTTCACTGCACTACGTTTGTCATTGTTCTGTAACGCTAGGGCAGAGCCTTCTCCCAAACAGCACACATTTTGAAAATGCCTTTTTAAAAGGCTGTACTCATATTTCTAACAAAAACCAAAACTTCCTGATTTTCCACCACATTTTGAACTGTAAAAGAATATTATAATTTTTAAAACCTGTTTTATGTTCTATCAAGATACAATTTACCATTAGACAAGTGACACATCAAGAACTTATGAAGAGTGTTAAGGCAAGACTTTAGTTGAAGACAGTATTTCAACAGGTACTTTTCAAAGTTATAATGCAATTAGTATTAAACTTACCCTTAGGCTTGTGTAGCTGAACACTTAAAGTTTAAAAAGAAAACCGTGCCAGAAAATTGTACTGCTATAGTAGCTTATTCCAGACTTCCCTATCTCTGCTATAGTGTGTATGAATTATATAACATTAACTACAATTTAAAGGTGTAATAGCAAAAAAATCCTCCAAACAAGATGAGAACTCTTTCAGACAGTATGCATGACTGTCTACATAAATTAATTCAACGAACAGAATAAAGAATACCATTAACATTTTTTCTTCATCTATCTTCATTTTCTAAGCAGCTCAGTTAAAAAAAATAGTGCTGTTTCTTATTCACTGCCGTGAGTTTCATATGTTAAACAGAGACAGACCAACCTTAAGTCTTTTGATAAATATGATGCTGTGGTAACTGCAGCATTCACTTCGTATCCCATTTCTCCAAGATCCTGTCAGCCAGATGTCACTTGCAATGCAAACACTAGAAAAATATGAAATAATAATTTCATACATCATCTATGCAAGCACGAGCCAGTCAAACATTCAATACAAATCCAAACTGCTACTACACATAAAGCAAATATCATCCAAATAATATTTAGAATGATTGAAAAGCTTTTGATTTGGAAGTGTATTCTCTTAAGCTAAGTGGTCCCCAAGACCATCTAGAAAATTCAATTGTTTCATTTTAAAATGTTTTCTGCCCAAAATTATATCAAATCCTAATGTCTCAGTAGAAACACATGGGATTGGATTGCTGACTGGGCGCCTGATGGCAAAGAGGAATCTAATTTTCCAATGGCATTTCCTCATACTGTCTCACCAAAACACAAAATTGATAAAATTTTAATGGATAATTTTCAGAGCAGGACATTAGCCATCGTACTGGGAAATAGTGCAGGAGAACACCGTGTAGCATCAGAAAGGCAATGTATCAGAAGACAGTCTGAATAAATATTAATATACAGCACATGCCTTACATTCTACATTTTTCTCTTGCAAGCAGAAACAGAATCCAGAAGGTAAGTTTCGCAGTAACAGGCACATCTCTCTTCTCCTTTTCCAGGGCATTTTTTACAAGTGATCTCTTAAAAATATAGGTGCAATTACTTAAAAGGGCACAGTGTTCATCTTTTACTGGGGTGACACAGTCACAGTCAACACAGTCCTGACTGAAATCAATTGTGAAAGTCATATTGACTTCAATGACTACGCCACTAAACACTTCATATAACAAAATGCTTCTGTTAGGTAACTCCACAGCAAAGATTGAAGAGATGAATAAATGGAATATCACCCTTCTGGATCTCCTGATGGGACTAGGTACTGCAGGCATCGAACACAACACCAAAAGCCATGACATCACACAAGATGAAAAGGACTAAATATATACATGGGAGAAAGGTACTCATTAACTGTATTATGTTATCACTCAGTAATGATGCAAAATATGTATATGGCAATGTGCTATTTGAAGTGTGTTCTTCTCTGAAGAATTTTCTTTTTGATTAAGTTAGGTCATTAATCATATAAAATTTGAGACTTATTTAACAGATAGAAGTGGACAAGTGTAAAAAAAATTGAATTAGATTTTACTAACCTTTGTAATTTACTTTGAACTTACAATGAAAGCGTAACGCAGTGGAATATAGGGTGAAAATGACTGATCCAGCTTCCCAGCAACCATTTCATGCCATTTATTACTAGCTGGATTTTGACATCTGTATATATATATGTATATATTCGGGTGATTGTTTATGCCAATACAGAGAGGAAGAGCAGCATTTATGGTTAGGAGACCTGTATCTGCTTTCATCAAAACATAAGCATTAAAATACTTTAATAAATATCTAAGTAAAACTTGCAGAACATTAAAAAGACCACAACAAAGGAAATCAGTGATGAAAGTGGAGAGGTTTAATCTTCTAGAGGGGAAAAAAAAAAAAAAAAAGGCCTGTCCACAACACATGCCAAGTCTGCCACAGGTTATTCTTTCATGGTGATCTGAAAAGCATCACTGAAGTCCTCAGACTGGTTAAAGACTAGGACTGGTCATGTAGACAAAAGGTACCTCCATAGCTACAGCTTTCTTTCCGAAATGCTCAGTTTTATTTCACTGCTCAGAGGCCAGAGCCATTCTGAAGAAGAAATTAATATTTTTCTAAGTTCTTCATGGCTCACTGCACACTACCTTCCTCGGTAGGAGATTTCTCTAGATCTAGTCAGTAAGATGCTTTTGGCACAATGCAAAAGCCACATTAGAGCTTGGTAAGACGGTGTTGCTTCCCCAAACAGCAACTATGAGGGGAACAACCGACCTACAATTGCCTATCCCACGGACCAGCCAGTTAGTTATGCCCTTTCCCAAGGCTTTCGTCTTTTCTGCAGTAACAGTCTGCCAGAGAGCCACATCTAGTCCACCCTCCATACCAGTCACCTTTGTGCCTCCTGCAACTCAAAGGAGTTCCCATTTCTAGTATTAAAAACAAAAGGGGTGAAAACAGAAGGTTGAGCTGGATGTAATTTCTTCGGTGTCTGAGAGTAGGAGAAACAAGACCCCTGAATACAGCTGCCTTTCTGCTCCTTCTTTCCTCTTTCCCGCTCCTTTCTCTACAATTGGCAGGGAGTCTCTGTTCTCTCTGTTCTTCAAAGGCAGCAGAGGAGAGATCTGCTTGCATTGCATAAAAGTTCAACTGGAAAAGATACCCAGTGTAGGAGAGGAATGAAATTCTCAGAGGGTTGGTAAGATCTGTATTGTCTTGATTTGGCTGCTCACAGTAACGAAATCTAAACAGACTTTTATTAACAAGCCTTTTCACACCTCCTCTGCTCTCAGCAGCTGAGCTCAGCACAGAGAGACAGACTATAATGCAGTAACTTTGAGAAGCTTTCTGTGCCTCTCTTAAATGGAGCATGCACTGGTTACCTAACTGTGCATGAGTACAATACAGCACAGGCGTCAGCTTCTGCCAAAACTCCATTACTGGAGGAAATTGCAAAATTGACAGATTTGCCATCCTAAAGTCATAATGGCCTAAGAATGAAGAGGAGAGTGAAACGGCCAATTCCCCCAGTGGACTTTGCTCTGCATCCTGGCTGATCTGCACTGATAGCCCTTGGTAGTTCAAGGCCTCGGAAGAACTCTTTAATTATCAAATTGACTTATGAGTCTAGTTCCAGCTTTGCAAACACCAATGCACTTTTATTTTAACCAGAAAAAAGTACACTGAAACCACACTATAGCTGCCATCACTTTTCTTCCTCATTTCTAGCAAAATGTTGAGTCTGAGACTGGTAGTTTTATCCTCACAGTCTGCCCCTTCTCCTCCTCAAAAGGATTTAACTTCTCTCAGTGCCAGCTCAAGCTCTCTTTTCTGGTTCTCTCCTGTGAAAACTTAGAACTTTCTAAGCAAGTGGATTAGATGGATATCTATCTGTCCAAGAGTACAAGACTTTGTGGGCCATACTCAGAATGCCTAACACAAGGTGGGTAGACGCTGGAGCTGATAGAGAGAAGCCAGCACAGCAGAATTGCTGCAGAGGCTGTTTGCAGTATAAATAACTGGTGCCTCTGTGCAAACTAACTACCTATTTTGACTCTACTCAAACAACACACCCCCTTGTATAACTTGCCAGTGGCTTACTATAGCAGGCATTTCATCAAATAAAACCTGAAATTATTACAGTGAGCTCTTCCCAGAGTGAAGAAGGAGCCCTGCATGCAGAAATATACTGTGTTGGTTGCCACAAGCTGGACTTACTGACCCACTATAGGGAGAAATGATACCATAACTGCCATTTTGCAATATTTAATCTTGAAAATGTGTAACTGAGCATAGGTTGGTCTTACATGTCTGCATTCTCTTTGCTTAAAAGTTGTTTAGATACACATCTGCATCTCCAAGACAAAGTACTTGTTAATTACCTCATGTTTGCACTGTACTTTCAGGAAGAAAAAAGCTATGTAAGTGCTAAGTGCTATTAACATCATCCCCTTATATTTTTCTCTTTCAGCTTTTAAGTGAATATAGCGCTTGTGAAAGTTGTTGGATTGACAGCCCTGGAGACTGAAGTCTAAAGTGCAGCACACCCGCTGAGCCAAACAGAACTAAAACGTACAAAAGCTTCTCACCAAATTTTAAATACATGCTTCATTTAGTTATTGTTATATGGCTGGTGTAATACTAATACTGAAAGTTTTGCTGCTCCTATTTATTTGTTCTAAACATAAATTCAAATTCTTTCTTTGTTTTCTTCTTTTAAAAATAATTTCTTGCTGATGTGCAACACTCAAGAGACTGCTTCCCAGCCTTCAAAATCCTACATTACAATGGAACGCTGTTGAAGCATAACTTCATGCTGCTGCAGTCAGGTACAATGCTGCGTCCTGGCATTCGCTTTGCACATCACAGAAAAGTACATTAGCTAATCTCATCCAGTTTTAGTACCGATCACACTAAGTGCTTGGCTGCAGAAATGCTACTCTATATTATAATCTAAATCCAAAGCTGGGAGACTTCTGATGGAAGATCTGCTCGTTTAGTTAGGAATACTCGTGTTTCTTAGAAGACTAAGTCAATACTTCAACAACAACTCAGTATTTCCTGAGAAAGGGGGCATTTTGTTTTGGTTTAAACATGCTAGATTTCCAAGAGTACAATTTTAACCGCTGAAGTGTTTTGGTGGGGTTTTTTATTTACTTTTTAAAAACTCTTTTTAGTATACACAAAGACAAATATTATTTTTGTAGAAATATACTCAGCTCACCCAGAAAGTTTCCCCATGATTTCAGCTAGGGCAGTCCCTCCAGGAGACGGCCATTCCTGCTCTCTTGTAAACAGGTTCTCTGAGCTACATAAACATTTACTGGCTGTAGATTTCACACTCTCCTTTTATCCACTGTCCGCTTGCCCCCAGGTGGGACTCTTTCAGATTTAAGTGAAGGGATTGAGTACAGTGAGCACTTGAGATGCAGAACATTTGCAGTGAGTAGAGCTGCTACTAACAGCTACTGTTTCAGATACTTCCAGAACATTCCTTCACTTGTCTTGACAGGTCCTGAAAAGCAAATTTGGTGCCTGGGTCATCTTCAGTCCTGAGTAACTTCAAGACCTGGCACTTAAAGAAAGTCATTCCTTAGCATTTCCAGTTACTTTTCAGTTCAAGAAATTTCTCAGGGTTTCTTGTCAGGGCAGGCTGGTCTTTTATGATTTTCAGCCTGCAATGCTGCTCCTTTCTATTTCATCTTGACTTAATGTCATTAGTCTTCTTTCACAGAAACCTGAGCATTCTTTTCCTAATTTATCTAAATGGTACCCTGACAGCAGCTCCCTTGATCAAAACTTTGCCATTTATGTCTCTTCTCCCGTTAATCATTCTCTGAAATGAGATTTGTAGTAAAAAAGAATTAAATCAAGTCTGACTGCCTTCAAATTTCTTGACTTTCTGGGATTCTGGATGCTTACTCAGGCCATGTCCTTTGGAGACACTGTGCTTTCTCTGGTTTACTAAACAGGCTCTTAGGGCTATTTTCCTACACTGGAGGCTCAAAGCAGGCTTTACCATTGGTAAAACTAAGCAGAGGTTTACAGGATACAGCTATGAGACCCAGACACCTTGCTGTTTGTTAGTTCTCCCCAAAAGTATCAATCTTTTTCTATTTCTGGTAATACATTTAAAAAATTTAATCTGGAGGAAAAGTGGTCACATGATAATTTTTCTGTCTGCTTCCTGAAAACAAGAATTCTCTGTTACGCAAAATGGCTACACTGATCTCCAGGTTCCCAGCTGTCCTCTTCAGATACTGATTTTCTATAACTTCATACATGGGGAGAAGAAGGTAAAAGACTAATGATTTACTGGAAAGGGATGTTTTAAAAAACACTTTTTATAAATGTGGTCTACACCTTATGTTTATCTGCCCCATATTTCATGAGGTCTGATTCTGAATGAAAATCTCCAACGCCGCAGGATCTCTTCTCAGCCAGATGATCCATCTCACACAAGTCAGGTTTGTTCTCTGCTGCCAGCAGATTTTTGCAAGTTAAATTCTTAGTCCCTGTGTCCACTATGTCTGTGGCCTGGTCTCTAGAAGTCAAAAAGGCCAACCATGCCCAACATCTCCATTTCTATCATCAGTGGAAGTCTCTACATCAAGAGTAAAGCTCCTTTGTGAAGGAGATGAATCTTTCATCAACCTGAGATGATAAAACAAACTGCCCTGAGGGAATAAAAAAATATACTACAATATTTAGTACCTCAATGCAAGGTACATTTCTTTCTGAATTTGCTGGCATAAACATGGACATAAGATGAGCCTAAAACTTACATAAGCAAGAAGTGTTATTCACCACCTTCTCCCAGCTTGGGGAGAAGTAGGAAGAGAAAACAACACAATAGATGTGCAGTCACATTATTTGGTTCAAGGCCAGAGGGTGCTGAGGTTTACAGTGCTCAGTATGTTATAGGAATGTGTGTGTGTGTGTAGTAGTTATAAGACCACATTCAGATCTACATATGTATAGAACAGGGTGAAAAAAAAAATCATGAAAAAAGAAAACAAAAAACCCAACCCCTATATTAGGACTTCTATGACATACGACATACGTCTCATACGACAAACGTACATTTGTGCTTAAGCCAGAAATGATCATCCAATTTTGTCAAATACCACTGATTTTTAGGAGAAATAGGTTTACAGTCTGCTAAATTCAAGGCAAATCATCATCCACTTTCTTGTAGTACAAATGGCTGCATTTAAAGCATGTTCTTGCTATTAGGTCTAAAGCATTACAAGACCAAAATGTTCTGTATCTCATCTCAAATTTTCAAACAATCCAATATCCAGGCTATATATAGATATATTCTTGCTGTTCAATCTCTTAAAAATCAATCAATATTAATGTGTCTGCCTTAAACTTTTAAGGTCATTGTCTCCCTTCTGACATCTTTAACTACATCAACATCACATTATATCATTATAGACTCATGAAGCAATGTACTTTTACATTTTTGCAAGATAATGTCTCTTTTGTGTTTCGGTTTTTATCATAATATAAATCTTGAAATGTAATTTGCATATCTTTTGTTTAGCGAAGGAGACCCCCATTTAAGACTTTGTCATTTTAATACGTAGACTTAAAAGTGGATGACTTTTTAAAGGAAATGCACCAAAATATTCCAATTTATTCTTCAACTGAAGCGGCTGCTGCATCAGTAAATTAGTAAATTCCCTTAACAATACACTTGCTAACAATTATGGTCTGCCTGCCTTGGGCTCGCTTGACAGTAGGGCTGCCATCTGTTGAGAAGTCCATTCATGGATTTTAAAGGGCTATTTATACGGTTTTATTTTAAACATTGCAGAATGCCTCTTTGCTCTTCACCCTTCCCTCCTCTTACTCTCTCTTTCCTGCCCTCTGTTCATCTTTCTTTCCACGCTGCTAAAGAGCACGGGTGTACTTCCAGCATTGAACTGTCTCTCTGCACCAGCAACCACATCACAGCAAAAGGCTTTCAGGTGCATTCAGTTCTGAGGAAAGTCTGGCCCATTTTTAATGGCCGAGGTGCTCAAACACAGAGGAGGGAGGACACTTATGGAGATGGATGGATAGACATGAACAGGATCAATCAAGAAATTCAAAACCAGCCATGAAGGAAACAAAATCAAGACAATGAATGGGAAAGGGATGCTAGGAGCCTCAGCTCTGGATAGATGGATATTTCATGAATTCCTCCAATAAATAGGGAACCTCTAGGGAAATTCAACACCTGGCAATCTTAGTGGATAGTGGTGCTGCAAAGAAAGCATAATGTTCACCCCTCTGGTAAATTCAAGCAATTAAACCCCCTTAAAAAAAGGCACTCTTAGGCTTTCTGCCCAGTAAACTCACAGTGAAAAGCAACTTTAATAAATGTTATAAATCTCACCTCTGAGCCAACAGGAAATTCAAATGTTTGCATGTGCAGGAGCCAGGGAGCTGCTGAAACAAAAGGTAAATGTGTATATTAGAATAGGTTATGCCTATACTCTGACTGGACAGCAGTAGAAGCATGAGGCCCACAGACATAACAGGTTTTTTGAAAGCATCCTTTCCAGTGCCACCTTTGACCACTTCAGTTTGTGTCACATTAGAGTTCTCCTTTCTTTGAGAGTGGACAAATTTGTTCAGTGATGAGTTTGCTGGCTCGATGAATTCAGAATTACTCCTTATCTTGCAACATTATTAGAAAGCAGTTTTGAGTTTCAATGTTTTAGAAATAAAACTAAATAAAGAAATGGCAACAAATATCTGTGGTTTGTAAAATGAAAAGATCAAAGAAAAGAGACTGTAGAGAATTTTTGATCAACACCCTGACAAGGGGTGTTAGTTTTAATAAACAGTAAGAATTTTAGGCCATTATGAAGTATGAGATGCAGTCTCAGCTGTGTTTCTAATTTCCTTTCTTGCCTTTACTGCTGTTATATAAAGCTCTGTAGTGACGAAAAACATTTATTGAAAAAATCTGAGCACACCATTTGGGATTACGTTACTTCATCTGCACAAAGTCTTCCCAGCCAATGAGAAATATTTCTTTCTCCATCCTCCATGGTGCCAAGAGCTGCAGGCACATTCTGTGTATGGGACAGGCCACTGGACAGAGGTGCACTTGTATAAGTGAGCAAGGAGTTTGTTACTGGGACTGAAGACTAAATGATCATGGAATGCTGTTCATTTTGATTGTTGTTCTTTTAAAGCCAAGGATAAACACAGCCAGAGCTTTGTGCACATTTTTAAAAAGTGAATTTAAGAATATAAAAACAATACATATTTGGCAACATATCCTGTGAGAAAGAGGTTTTCTGAAAAATTTCTGGTAGCATGTTGTTTACCAAGCTATGAATAGTACACTTTTTTGGGGACTTTCTGGGTGGGCAGAGAGGGTCAGTATGACAGAAGTCTCTCCAGAATTCTCTCCATCACCCTTCAAAAAAGCTGAGAATTCATTATTTCATTACAAGATGGGAGCAAGAAACGAGTCTCTCTTTGTTATAATGACTCCATCTGTGGCTTTCCACCTACACTATTTTTCCTTAGGGGATTATCAAGATTATTAGTAATTATTACTAATAAGCCATTACTATGAATAATGGTAATTACAGTATCATTTAAGGACCCTAGTCATAATCACTGTGGAAAACGTATGAGCATAGTGAAGACCAAGGCTGTGCAACAGCACACCCAAATCTCATAAGAGAAAATGAACAGGCACAGTGTTATACTCCAGAGAGCACGACACTCAAAGCCTTTCATCCCTAAAAGGGATGCAGCAGCATCAAATGGCAGCATCAAATCCAGTGTTTGTCCATGTGACAAATGACTGACAAATTTTATCAACTATTTTTACTTTAAAAGAAAACATAAATAAAGAAGTGTTTTCTCTTTAAATTCCAGGATTCGGGAGGATTGGTAGAACCACATAATCCAATTTCCAGCCTGAAAAAAATTCTGGTTGTGTGACATCTCTCATTGCAATAAATATTGTCTATGAAAAGCAGTGCAGATCCAGATACCAAATGGATCACGGATGCAGAGAGAACATTCAGCCCTTACGGATATTCCACAGAAGGGCAACAAGTTCTTTACCAATCCAGTTGCCTTTGTCTGTGCCCCTTATAGTTGTAGTTTTTAATTAAACAGACAGCAAAGCCCTACCTGTTAATGTCGAAGATGTCAGAGTGGACACACCTTAATTTTCCCACTTCTTACATTTGTTTTTAAGGTTTTCTCTCAGGAACACATACCCTCCCTTCTCTCTTTGCCTCTTCACATTAGCTCTAAATCCTTGTCTATCTTGCTTTCCATATTGAGAGTCATGACAGAACTCTTCTAAAAGTACTTTGCTGACAATTTCTGATCTGGTTTTCTACTAAGATAAGCAGAACTGCATTTATAACCTTTTAACTTCACATATACAACTTCACAACTTTAGTTTAAAACTATATAAAATTTTGTAAGGTTTCATTTTTAAAGGATGGCCTTATCTTAACGTGAGATAGGAAATCACACTATTTTTTTTATATCTATATAATATACACTATGTATGCATGTATACATATTATATAAGTATATTGTTACAAACAGATAGATGCTTCTGACAAAACATGAAGAGAGGACATTTCATGCTATAAAAAATGGTATTTGCAACTGCAATCCAGAATATACTGCAAAGGGTATGAACATGTGGACAGTTCTATTTCAAAGAAAAACATTTTCCAATGTAACATGCTGCAGCTGTGTTCGTTAGAGATCCTGTCCACAGGGGTCACTGTAAGAAACTCAGCACTACCTTTGCAAAGGTGACCAGGAGCCCTCTGCACAAAAGTACCTTTCCCTCTGCATTAGAGGAGGAATTGCAGGTCAGATGCTCACAAGCATGTCCATCAACGCAAAAATATTTTTGTGACGCTACATCTAAGAATCTAAAATCACTCAAAAAAAAATTACAGATGCTTGTTATCCAACCTTTTTATTACTCTGTCACTACATCTACTTAATTTCTGGTACAATTCAGATGCAGCTGAATTTCATTACACAAACCCTGGTCCTTTCCTGTCAAGCCCCACACATCAGTTCACATGAACTCAACAACGGAACAGGGCTAGAAATGACAAGCATTCAGGGCTGGAATCAGCTGACAACCACTGTGTCAAAGCTTGTACAATGTACAGAGCAATAGGCAGTTAGGCCAGCTCTGTTATCTTAAGTACAGAATCTTTTCCAATGCTTTATTCCTAAAAATCATGTTGTTATACACTCCCGTTAATGTGTGAAATCTCAATATGTCTCTCGGGACTTTCAAGAAACAAGTATGTCCCCAAAAGTAGAAATGAAATGCAAAAAATATCATTGTTGAGATTCAAGCCACAAAATCACTTCAAAGTTGCTCATTTTCAATAACTGATGCTTTGCATCAGCCAGGAAAACAGACATAAGATATGTTCTTTGCTTTGTTGCCGTATGAGATCCTGTCTATATTAACCATTTTTGCTGGGTCCTTAACCGTTAAGACAGGCAGAGAGAGTATGACAGACAAGTTGGTATTTCAGACTTGAAACAGCACCTGGAGGGCCAAGACCTTTCGCAGTTTAATAGTGGACAGAGAATCATGGTGGTGATCAGGGTCATGTGGTGGGTGAGGCAATCACTGATACTGAAATATCGGATGTCACTGTGACAGCTGTAATAACCAGGGCTTACTTCCTTCAGCTAAAAAATACCCCCAGAATATGGTGAATACACTGCTGCAATATGTACCTCTTCTACCTTTGTTTCATGCTATAAGCATATTAACTCCTGCGGGCTCACAGTGCAAGAACAGAGCAACTAACCCTCACGATACATTTGACGTTATAGGGGAAGTATGACAGGAGAAGAAGGGTTTTTTAAATCTTGAGAATTCAGCAGAAAAGTTATTATTTGCTTGTTATTGACAATTCATTCCTCTGAGATAAAATAACTTAGTTACTAGAGGATCCCAAGGAGACAGCTGGCAGTGATGAACAGAACAACATTCAATCCACAGCAAGTGTACATCATAAAACAGGCGCCACTGGATTAAAAAGTAACCTTAAACTGTTTAGTGTACACAAAGGCAGCCTAGTCAAAGCACTTCAACAATGATTTAAAATCTCAAGTTAGAGGCCAGTTTCAACCTTCAGGGAAGCCTTCTCTATTCATAAGGAGCTTAACTAATCATAACTTTCCATGACTTATCGGAACTGGATGCAGTGTGTCGCAGCATGATAACTGAGCTCTGGAAATATAACAAAAGATGCCTTTTTAATAAAAATAATGGTGAGACTAAACCCCAAATTTTAATCTTTGAACTTGGTGGGAGAAAAACATCCTGTTACTCATTAAGTGTTTCCATTCGCAAGCAGGGAGTCTCAGCCAGGCCGCTGCTGTTGATGTTACTGAGTGATGTGCAGGGCAGCACGCGTACCAGCAAAGGAGAAGATTTCTGAAACTCAGTCCCTGAAAAAGTGCATCACAGGAAACAGAACAGCCAGTATCAGACACACTGCATTTCCTTCTGCAGGCTGTTAGCTATGGAAATAGGTAAGTCTACCCTACCTGAAACATAACATCCCTTTCGGTTGATCTAATTGCTCAGTATTAACAACCTACTGTTTAAGAAACCACGTAGCATTTATTTTTTAACACGATAAATACTCTTGCTGTAAGAAAGCTTCAGAGTGAGGGTTAAATGGAGCCCAAAAAGGACCAGATTTCTATCTGTATTTCCTTCAGTGTAGTTCTAGATGCATTAAGACCTCAGCAGAGACCTGCAAGTATTACGTACAGCTTTCTTTTATCTTCCAGAGAAAAAGGGGAAAAAAAAAAACCAGTATGAAAGAAAGAAGCAGTGCCAAACGCTACAAGAAAGGCTTAATAATAGAGCCCAGGGTCACAATGTTGCTCTTATTTGCCCTGAAATATATCGCTGAACTTCTGTATATTCATATTTGTTTACATTATAAATGTACTAAATGAGCTAATTATAGTGATCATAATTTACAATTAAAAACAAACAGTTAGAAATTTCAAAGGCTTTCAATATCTTTTCTTTAATCATTCACCCAGGCTCAAAATATGCATTTTTTAGATTAAAGCATTAAAGTTGCTAATTATATTCTCAGAACTAACAATTATTTCTTTACCCTTTTACTACCTTCTTCTGGCAACAAAAAAATGTCAGCACTGATTTAATTTTTTGTTATTACAGGATTAAAAGAAGTTTCTAAAATGCAATTAAATGTGCCCTATAGCTATAGTAACTTTCCTATCAGCATCCAAAGCCTCTTCACTAAAACAACAGCATAAAAAAATTATTCAGACTTTCTAGACATACTTTTTTTCTCCTTTTATAACACATTCCTTTGGTGATTATCTCCAATGACAACTCAACCATCTTAATGAGACTCTGTGCACATCTAGATCTTGGTGAAAGCAGATTAATAGGAGAAAATGGAAGTTAAAGAGGCTGTTAAGAGTGCAAAACCCCGCACATGTCAAGCACTGGTTCTTCACCTTTGGGAGCCTGGTTCAAGTTCACCCTGAGGCCCTAAGTGAAAAGTTCAATAGTCTCAACTATGTCCCTACTTGATATATCACAAAATCAATTATTTTATGGTGGTATATTTGGTAACCTATGCTCAGACAGAATCAAGCTTTTCCCCACTGGGAATTCACCAATTATCTACTCAGTGAATTATTCTCAGATAAAACAGAAATACCTGCTGTCAGCAGGAGTTTCTCATTATACTGCCTATCAGTATAGTAGTTGATCTGTTTTGGAACAGCGATGTTGCACTTAGACCATGCACTATTAGCCACCGTGCGATCACAGCAATGCATAGTGACAGGGCACAAAAGCATGATTCAGTGTCCAAATCTGTACTGTTTGGAAAAGAAAAATAGCTATTGCAAGCAACCAAAATTACGCCAGAGAATTGTAGCAAAGCACATCATTGAAAATTCTACAGTTGCTCAAGGAATTACCTTCTTCTAGATAACCCTGACTGGTAAGGCCCTGCATTTAATTTTCACAGTTGTGAACACCATTTTCTAATTGCCATCACCAGCATCCTTGGCCCAGGCTGCCGGAGCACGCCGATCCACCTTAGCAGTAGCACTCCCAGATCTACATCTTGTGTTACTTAATATGATATGCCTGTTGCTGGAGTTGATATATTTATGTTAATTATTTAAAATTGTTTCCAATCTAAATACATAGAGCTTTCACATAAGCGAATGCCAGTCGGAATAATAAATACAAGTCACAGTGGTTTAGATATGGAAGCTGCACTCCCCATGCTGGTGCATCATTTCATACTCTGCCACGGGTCCGTCCAAACTAAGCTCAATCTGCTTAGTCTAATTTTCAGTGCCAGAATTTTTTTTTGTAAACTCACCAGCAATAAAATGAATGTTACCCAGCATCCTCTGTCAGACCTGGCTAATAGCATAGGCATTCAATGGCCCCGAAAGGGATTACTCAGTCCTAGAACCAAGTAAGTCAGCACTGATACTGTCCATGTTGTCGTCACTTTGTGGAATGTATTTTGCTTTAAAAATACATCTTTCAGATAAAAATATTCAAGGGTTGGGTTTTTTTTATAGTAGACAAACAGAATTTTGATCTTACTCTCTCTAAAGTGGAAATGTCTAGATATGAGCAGTGAAAATGATGGGAAATCCCAATGTGCGAGGATTAAAAAGACAGAGACTGCCCAAATAAAGGACGGTGTAATAGAGAGAGGCCAAATAATGAATGACAGAAAGGCAAGAAGTCGAAATTCCTATTTAGCCTCACACATAATACAGGAACATAAGGACATGCAATGTCACTGAGAGGATATAAATTTAAAAACAGTACCAGGTCGAGTTTTAGTCATGTTGATTTCTTACTACTGCTCAGCTAATTTACACTTTTCCAGCTATAAAATGGGGATGATATTCTTGGCTCCCCCCATATAGAAGAACTCACCATGGAAGTATTCAGATAATTCTATAATGAAGAATGCCATTGAAAACAGTAAAATGAAATTAATAATTCCAAACATAGTGCAGGTTTGGATTACATTAGCTGGCATAGCAGACAATAAATAAGGCCTAAGACTATAGAGCAGGCAATGAAGTTAAAAAGAATATTCAACACTTTCCTTTTTCCCTGCACATCATCTCTCTTGTGCGCAAAATGAGGCAAAAATAATACATGATCTGTAAATAAGGATGCCATCGTTAACACAAACCTGAGGGAAGCTGGTGTAGGATTCTAGAGCCATCCTCTAGATTGGGAGTGCTTGAGCTTCCAACCTAAATGACTTGTGATGTGTTTTTTAATACACAATTAGAAAGAAGTTATCATTTCTACAAAAATAACCTGATTATTAAGTTGATTATTTGCAAAATAAATGTGAAATGCTTTCATTGCTTCTCTAGAGAGATGCAAAAAGATTTCACTTGTAGCTTTCGATTCTGTGAGCATTTAGAGAGTTTCTCATAGGAAAAATGCACTGCTAGGAGCGTTTCAATTCCTCTGTAAATGTTACATTCCTCTAGTGAACTCTATCAACAAGGCCACTCAGAGCTCATGCTTAGTTTACTGCATCTTGCCAAGCAGACTCTTTCTGCACCAGGACCAGAAATATACTCATTAAAACAGTGATGAAGAACGATGGGACAATTCAGTATTTCACAAGTGCAGAACCTAATGTACCTCCTCTAATTTAAGGAGGCCTCTGGACAGCCATCAGGCCAAAATCTTGATGGAAGGATTTCGAAGACTGAATAAATTGTCTAAAATAAAACAAAGGAGTAAGTGTATCAAAAGTTATAATACATACTTTATTTTATGTGCAGTCCTGAACAAAGGGGACTTACAACAGGCTGTAAAAGCAGCTTTTTCTTTTAGAGCATAGCTGGTATAACACAGCACATGCTTTTTTGTAACAGCCCCATGGGAATACTTATTGATTTGAAAATATAAAACCTCAAGGTAAATTTCTGGATAAGATGGCTACAGCACAAATTGTGCTTCTCGTACCTTCCTCTGGTAGGTTAGATGAGACAAACTGGGATGCATCAGAAAGGCTAAAGCATGAGATGCTTCATCTAACTGAAGGGAAGGTAAATTATCAGGAAAAACTTCCTCACCAAAAGGGTTAGCACTAAAACAGGCTGCCCAGGGAAGTAGTGAGTCACCATCCCTGGACGTATTTATAAGACTCGTAGACGTGCTTAGGGACATGGTTTAGTGGTGGACTCGACAGTGTTAGGTTTATGGTTGGACTCGATGAGCTTAAGGATCATTTCCAACCTAAATGACTTTATGATTCTCTATATGTTGTAACATGTAATTGGTAACATGTTGGTAACATGTTCGTAACAACAAGTTGGTAACATGTTGGGCTGTTACCTTGGGACAGTCAAGAATCCTATCATTGTCTCTTCTGAGTTTCACTAGTGCCTCAGGATGAACTCTAGAAAGTACTTCCAAAAGAGAAAGTACTTTCAAAAGAGATGAATGGTTCTACCAGAGCAAATCACTGTCAGATCACAAGCCTGGCTGATGATCAGCTGCCCACTGCCTGTATCAACTCAGGAAATGTTTGGTAGGAATGACTTGGAGGAAACATGCAACATGCAGATCCTTACCCACAGAGGGTAAGAGGGGTGCCATTTGTACTGTGGGCAAGCTGCCCAGCCACGTTGAAACAAAACCCTAGTGAGACCATCTATGGCTTCAGAGCAGCATTCATAACAACTATTATTCTCCATATTCACTGGTATTCCTCAATTCAGGCTGAATCTAAACACTTAAATAGCATCATACAGGTTTACTCTCTGAATAAAGGATTCATAAACCAAAAGGCTTTCAAACTATGCATGAAAACTTTCCTGCATTATTCTACTGCTACAATCTTCAGAAAATCAAATCCACCTTGCCCAACTGCTGACAAAAAACAATGAAATGGATCATGTCACTAATGTGCTAAGATATCTAGAGAAGCAACTAGTAAGGAAATTTTATGAAGGAATTTCCCAGGTCTCCTGTCTACATTGGCATATATCAGTGGCTTTATCTAGAGTCAAAAAGGCAAGAATCCATTCCAGAGAAAGTCCACAGCATAATAAGAAAACAATCAACACCCTTTCTAATCCTGATCTTTTCTTCACTTTAAACTGCTTCATTGACTTCAATTAAACACTCCCTAGATTATGAATCTAGCAAGCTGCAGAAACATTTAAAAATTAAATAAAATAAAACCACCTTTCTTGTAAGGAGGGTTCTCACCAGCTGGCTTACCTGTACCACACTTCTGATTTAGAGGATTTTTAGATTATTAGAGATTATTAGAAATACTGTATGTATGCAAGACTCCACCTCTCCACTGCTCTAGATTCACTGCAGAATTCCTTTGCTGGTTTCTGAGAAATAGTACAAAGATGTCATCACACACTTTTGTACCAGCCCTACTCCCGGTTTTGTCTAAGGCCAAAGAAAAGGAATGTTGTATGTTTAGGATACTGGCAATTTTCATGCCAATAGCTCAGGCCAAGGTTAAAAGTACATGAAACAGACTTTGCAGAAATAAAGAGATGGCCTGTGTCCTGCCTTGGCCTGGCTCATGAGAATATGATCAAAACTTGTAAGAGTAAGAGTGAATTCAATAACTTCTAAAACATAATCATCAAAAGAAAAGAAGGTAGACACAATTGTATCAAATATTTTCCACCCTGGAATCATCTAGTTTCATTAGATGGTGACCCTTACTTTATTAAAATACTAAATAAAATCAGTTCTGGTTAAAGATGGGTCTGAGTACCCCCAAAGCATTAGGAAAGCTCAGGTCTAGCTTTACGATTTGGTCTGCCATTTTTTAGAGTTGCTCACTGAGACATGATCTCTGTCTCCTCCAAGGAACTTCTTAGGGACAAATGAGAAGAGTTCAAAATCTGCACTTTTTATGTCTAGAAATGTCATTAAGGCAAAAATGTATTTTGCAAAAATTCCAGAGTTTGCTAAGAAAGTTCAGAGCACCAATTACTTGCAACTGTGTTCACTCCTTAATAAAGTGCCATGGGGTATTGTAGTTCAGGCATTGATCTAGGGCTGAAAAGACTTGAATTCAATTTTTGATCAACTGGTTTATTTCTATTTTTTTCTGCACACATCCACAAAAGACAGAGAACAGAATTCCCATGCCTCAGAGGGCTACTATGTCCTACTGCTCTTACAGTATTATCTAGACATCCTCACTAAAGTCAAAAGAAAGATTTTCATAAAGTTCAGAGACACCAGGATCAACCATATATATCTGTAAATTTAACAAATACTATGTCTCCAACAGAACACAAATATAATATGGTAATTGTAATTCGTTATATCTTGAATATACACATAATGTTGATGAAATGTGAAGAGTCTTCCAAACTGGTAAAGATATACAGTGCAAGCAATTTACAGTAAGATACAGACTCTACTTATGTCAACTCAAGCTGTTTAATACCACAACAGAATTACACCATAGTTTATGGACATTTTCCTTCACCAAAGTCTTTGAGAACTTTCCATTAACTTCAAAACTCGCCAGAACAGGCCTGAGAGCAGGAAATGAAGAAATATACTGTACCCAAATGAAATTGCAGTGGGAATTTAGGTAGGCAGAATGTAATTATTCACACTTGAATCTGGATAGAGAACTGGGTTTATATCCCCATTCTGGCAAACACATAATGAGACATATAATAATCAAGAGGAGCAGGGCTACTGGCTCTCCTCTCATTCAAAAGATAAGGCTTAAAGAAGGACAATGATCTGCTTGCTTGATATTGAATAAAAGGAAGCAGTGACGTTTATTGCATTACCTGCAAGACTTGCCAAGAAATAAAATGTATTAAGTAAATAATCACTTTTTGGGGGACTTTCACCTAGAATATAGTCATTGCTTGTGAAATAAGGAGAGGTTTTGAAAAATTAGAAACTTGGTTCTTTGCTGGTGCAGGCATTTAGGAAAATGGAAAAGTATGGGTCTCTTCCTTACGTGGAAAGTCCTAGGGGACAATGTCTGGAAACCAGTGGCTTTGCAAAATACTAATACTTATCATTTCTATATTCATTGATGCAGATTGGACACCAAGAAGCACTGAAAAAACAAATTTCTTTGGATTTTCTTGCAAATGTACTGAATTATAAAATAAAAAAATCAAAATCTTGTAATAGAACTGCATTACATTCTAGCAAAGTGGATCCATTTCTGAGGTGGAATATGACAGCTTTTTAACTTTCTACAACAATATGTGACAGAAGAATACTATATTCAGTGGATACCGTAGGGCGATTTATGGAGGCAGAATGTAATAATATAAATTGAGTTTCAGAAAAGACACCGTGACTAATCTTACAAAAAATGCTACGGGATGTTTAATAATCCTGGTGGGTCAGAAGTTTTTCTTCAAAAAATTCTCTTAAGACTGATTGTTATTAAAGTATGTACTGCATTTGGTTCATTTTTCATTTAACTATGCAGTCTAAAACTGCTGTCAAGTGCAAATATTTGAGTTGTAACTGGATACCCATACAAATGGAATAGAGCCACCAACCCTCAACCAAAATTGCAGAATCACAGAATATTTAAGGTAGTAAATGCCCTTTGAAGACCCACAAGGCAACATCTGTCCACTTCTCTTGAGCTATCCCTAGCAGTTCTCATTTATTGTTCCATTAATCATAAATAAAGCAGCAGGAATAAGGCAGCACACTAGATCTCCTTCCTTGCATTCACTCTGTAATCTTCCTCCATTGCCTCCCTTCAGCATTTAAGGCTACAGTGCTTATTCATTAAGCTATGGGTGGTAATTTTGAGGAAACTGAAGCAAGCAGAGTGGAGGGGAGAATATAAAGTTAAGGGGCTTGACTGAAATCCCTTAGAAACTAGCAGAAGTCTATGTTTTACTTACATTGCCTCTGTATTAGTCCTAGCGGAGAGGCTGAAAGGTTTCTGCAGCCCTTCTCTCACCGTCTGCAGGAAGGCTGTGACTGCTCGTGTCTGAAGTCCCAGTTTTACAAAGAGATGAGACAGAAACAGACACCATTCCGTGGTGACATATTCTGTAACACTACAACATGCAGCCCTTCTGCTTTATTGTTTAACCACAGGGCCCTGCACAGGCCCAGGCCCGGGCCCGGGCCCGGGCCTTTAGGGCCCCATAGCTGCACGGGGGGCAGCCAGGGCCCGTCCCACCCCCAGCCAGGAGAGGGGCAGGTCGGGGCTGCCCCAGACATCAAGCACTTCCCTGATGACAGCCACAGGCCAAGGCTGGGCCAGGCTGTGGGCCTGTGGGCGGGCCGGGCTCGGAGGTGCCCGTGGGCAGGCAGAGCAGCGCTGTGGGGAGCTGGTGACCGGCCCCGCTGCCGCGTCACGGGGCTGAAATGGCGTCCTGCGCGTGGGCAGGGTGAGGCAGCCCCGGGGCTGATGCGGGCCAGTGAGGCCTAGCGGTGCCCTCAGGGCCCTGATGTTTAAACATAAAAAAACCCCAAGAAAGCAAACAAATCTTATACTCATTTTGTTTCATAGGGTTTCCCTTCTTTCCATTTTCTATTTTCACTTGCATTTTCCTCTGCATTTTCTTTATAATTCAACATCGACTTAGCCATGGCTCTCAGTACTGCATTCAGCGCTTTTCAGCTCACCATTGTTAATGAGAACAAATGAAAAAGTAATGTTTGTGCTTTCTCAAAGGCTATCCAAGTGGGCTGAGATCCATTTATATGGTATCCATTCCTTGGCTTCACAAAAAAACCAATATTTTTTTAACTCTGGAAAATTTGCTCCACCTAAAGGTTTGGCTAACACTAGCATTTTCATCCCAGATTTTGGGCTTCCTGTAACGCCATAAAGTTTTTGTGAACAAACCCATGAGTTACTTTAAGAACTTTTCTCAGAAGGTAAATAGTGAGATGTTTAATGTATGCAGTTATGTCAGCTTTGGTCCCAATATCTTTCTTATGGCTCTCAGCTTTTCCACCACACGATAGAGTATGTGGCAGAGACCACCCAGCAATTATTTTTTTCACTGTATTTCACATTACCTCTTTGTTAAGTTTAGTTGTAGACTTCAACTCCATAAGGTAAAATATTCCTAGATACTTAATACCCTGTGGTTTTCAATCTATATTTAAAACCTGCCTTATCCACTGATCGTACAATATGTTCAGGGACATAAACTCCAACTCACCTCAGTTGATTTGCCATTCCGATATGCTTGCAAAATTCTCAGCTAGCTTCCACAGATTTTTTTTATGTTCTAGGAGCTGAAATAAAAAAAAAACATTTATACTGTATGATACTTATTAGAGGTGAATAAACAATCCATACCAGATAACTTAGAAACCTATTGTTTACTAGATATCCATGAGATGATTGATTTCTTTGATTTTATTCAACATTCTCCAATTGTTACAGTTTTTTCTCATTGCTTTTGAACTTATATATTTCAAATGTTCAATAGCCAATCTATGTAGTATAGCTCTGATGAATATGCCTGAGTAGTAATTTTTAAAATTTTCCCAGTAAAATTTGAGCATATAACTCTAGTGATATTAATATTTGCCTTGGCTTTGACAAACACCTGTGCAATGGTTTCTAAATTCGTTGCAACCACACATAGATATACCAATACAGCAGGACTGGAGGCAGCACAGCACCATCAGTGCAGTGCTGTCCCTGATTAATTACCACCATCAAGATGGAGGATGTATTAGCTCATGAGCAGTATCACTAGACTGTGGCTCTCTTGCCTTCAGAATCCAAGCTAGTAACCTCTTATGATGCTGCTCCACTCACTGTGAATATATTATCCTCTCTGGAATTAGCTTGGTATTAATTGTGTTGTGCTCCAATATGCAGCACTGTGGTAGAAGTACCATGTTTTCTGGCTACCAACAAAACCTTAAAAGTCAGCTTTTTGAGGGATTTTCTTTATCATAGATGTAAATATCAATATGAATGTGAACTGTCCTACTGTTCTGGGATAAAATTTAAATACATTTAACTCAAAGGACAGTCTGGGGATGGAATTATTCAAAAGTTACATATATCTAGGAAAAAGCTTTCTTTTCTTAGAATTACCCTTTCTGAATTAGAGGCATCATTAAGCAATAAGACCAGAAGTAGGTTTGGCATTCAATAAAATCCATTTAAACAAGCAATACATTGTATATCATAATTCTCTATGCACAAGACCTACCAGTGCTAATGCAGATGAAAAAGAAAACCAGAAGAAGGGTATTAGTTGATTTGTTAATGCACATAAGTGTCAACAGGTGTGATCAACTGGAAAGAGGCAGGTGTTACAAATGTATTGCTGCTGTCATAGAAGAAGGATGTATGCAGAAGCCTTAAATGTAAAGTTAAAATTGAGAAGCTGTTGAAATCCTCTATCAGCCACCACCTTCCCAGTATTCCACATCTGATTTAAGGCTGGAAATGTTCCAGAAAAAAAACTCTAGGACTTGAATATGTGGGTACTAAAATATTTGAACTTAACTCTGAAATCTGCACATTTAGAATTTTTATGTTCCATAAATATGTCGTCTTCAAGGGAGGCATCCAACCCTGTTTCCATCTCCTGTAGATATTCATTTGTAGTTTCAGGTAAACACAGCACCATCAGGTAGCTCTCCAGCTAAAATATTTTATTTGTATCTTCATGATACCATTCTTAGCAATGAGGGTTAAAATAATCTGAAAAATTAAGATTAAAATTTCATTTTGAGGTAATATACCCTAATGAGAAAAAAAAAATACAATATGAAGTCTTGAACAGAGAAAAACACATATTTAAAAGTGGAAACCTAAAGAAAAAGTCTGGAAAAGACTGCTATTTTTATACTAAAATATTTAATCCAATTAGGTTCTAGTTGATGTTGCATATAAAATCTAAAAATAACCTTCACTTTTTTTCTTTAAGTTTTTCTGAACATACTTCATTGCTTGTTAAAGTAAGGGATTAATAGCACTTGTGATGGAAAAGCACAGTGTAGATTGGCACAGAGCAAAGTTTTCTTCAGCGCCAGACTGTTTTACTATACAAGGCTGTTCTACTACACATGCTTGAATCCTCATCTACAAAAACCCTTCTTTGCCAGTCCTCACAGAAGTCAGAGATAGAAAACATTTGTGAGATTCCTTAATTCCAGAACATTGGGATCAACATCAGTTCAGTCCATGTAGTTATCATACTTCTTCTAGTGCATTATCTACTCTGCACTGGTTATAGGCCCACCTAATGATGAGGGCTTACTGTAGTTCTTCAAAAAGTCTCTTCCACTATTTAACAGATTGCACCTCAGAAAATAACTTTTCTTCATATTTTCAAAAATCCACTCACTTCATTACTCCTAACTACATATTCTTTTAACAGTCCTGGGCAGTGATGGCCAGTTATAGTGAACTGTCCTAAATAAAGAGATAGTTTCATAAAACAAATCACACAGATTTACATATCTGACCTTTTCTAAATTCCAAATAAATTCTGCAGAGAAGAGCTATATTGCATTAACTCAATTTGCCCACGTGGTAGGGAGAACAGAATGGTACTCTCCAGAGAAAGCAGTATGCGAAGGCCGAAGTACAATGTGTGAAATTCATTCTGGTGTAGAATACGGTGTAGATTTGTGATGGCCAAATCCCACATAATTCCTGGTTTAGGGCAATGTCATTTAACTGGATACAAGTTCCTTGTTCTTTACATGACATACATTTCACTCAAAATGTCTATTAAAAAAAAAAAAAAAGTCCCTTTCTGGAAGATACATAATGTGCCAGCAAAAGAATTTCCTGAGCTATTATCCAGGCTGAAGCATTTTACCATAAAGCAGGACCATCTATGTGGGGGTTTGTTTTCTTTGAACTCTGCCACTACACTGTAGTTTCTTACAACTACTATCTCCTGATCTGCTAAGTGGCCAATGCTTCTTGAAATGCCCTTGTTGGCAAAAACATTCTACAAGGGCATCAGCATTTTCTGTATTGAACTAAATGATTCAATTTTATACAATAAAATTAGTACAAATGGCTAGCATAAAAGCATACAGTTAAAATCTACTGAGCAAAATACTTCTATGAAGAAGGATATTTCACTGTTGGAAGAAAGCAATTAGAACTGTGCAAGAGTGTTTCACAGGGAATTTCAAAATTTGGTTTGTATTTGGAATAAAAACCCCCAAAATATGTTATAATTCATCATGCAGCAAATTCTGAAAAACTGCATTCTGGAAAATCAAAAAATTTCCTTTGATAATTTCCAAAGTTCTTCACAGTGGGTGAAGAACTCTCAAACTTCTAGTGTGCTGGTACAGCCAAGACTTCCAGATCCCCGACTACTTTACATTACATATTTTGGACTGAAGTGCAGCTAACTCCCTGCACATCCTGGGAATTCCAAATGAACATCAGTGCTTGCAAGCCAGCCTGACTGGCCTCTAGTGACATGACTCTCCGTTGTCCTTCGACACACGTTGCTGAAAAGCAAGGAGCCTGAAATTCTGGTGAGCCAGCAGGTTCCACACAGACTGGAGGGGAGACGGATAGGAAAGCAAAGCTTTGATGGATTTTCATTGAAATTGAATCATCTCTGCTAATTTTTTTTTTCATGCTTTGCATTTCAGAATATTTTTTTTTAATCCTCTTTTCCTGCCTGCACCAGAGGCAGCATCTAGGTGATGGTCATATAAAGAAAAAAGCACCAAAGTGCAAGTGAGATCAGACATGCTTTAAATAAACCATTTTATTCTCAGAAGTGGGAATATAATACTGAGATGGAAGCTACTTGGGAACAGAAACCTTGGTTTCTTATTTGTCTCACATTCTGGTACGAAGCAGTTAAAATAATAAAGCTTACAAAAGAATGACTTTGCAGATGTTGCATTTGCAGCAGGAAACTTGGGCCATGCCAGGAAGAATTAGGGTAACGTGAACTGCCTGCTACAGTCTAATAATGTGCCACACGTGATACAAAATCCCGTGCCTCTGATGAGGGTATTTTTTTGCCAGTGAAGTTTCTCTATCCACAGATCTATGTTAGAAGATTATTAAGCCTATACCTGATTTTTAAAGTCTAATCCTTCACAAGGCAGGTACCAAAACCAGGATTATAGTGCAGGAATTTAATGTATAAGAATGCACATTAGGAAATTACTCCCAGTCTGGCTGCCATACTGGTATCAATGCAGCAAAAAGTGTATGGTAGAACAGAAGGTTTTGTGCTAGAGAACAGATAAGTGACATGGATTGAAATTATGGTAAATTTAAATTGATGGCCTAATTAGTATTATCTCTTTTTGTATTCTCTGTAAGAAATATTATCCAGGAGGAACTCATTTTGCATTAATGTTGATATAAAGTGTAATTCTGTAGCATTTCCATTATAATCTGGCATTAATTAATGCATCATTATTCCAAAGTGTTAATTAAATTATTACAGAAAGGGACATCTGCCCCAGTTCAGAAAGAAAAGAAAAGTATGGTGCATGAGAATGAGACTTTCAAAGGCCTGAAATGGCGTGAGTTCCCACAATGCTGGTAGAAACACAAAACCAAGCAGAAATACAGGCATGATGAGTTAGTTCGTGGCTCATAAACATGACATCAACATATGCTAACTCATGATATAGTCTGATGAAAGCATCAGAGCCTCAAAGCCAGGCAGTCATCAGAAATCTGAAATGGCAAATTTCTAATATAGTAAATTAAATACTGTACACTGACTATCAGGAATTACTCACAAGGAATCCAGGGAATTATATTGTGAAAACATTCACAATTTCTGCAGGCTCTACTAAATACTTTACTTGGCTGTTAGGCAGGAATACCTCTATATAGTTACTGGGAGTGCCAGGGCAGTACTGGCATTAATTGCAAGCAATGCTGTGCTCCTCAGTGTTGGTTACCTTGACCTTCCGACTGCAGTCCTACATGGCTTCACTGAAATCTGAAATCAGCATTTCAGTTGTTCTTGTTATCATGAGCTTGGTGGTAGCTGTTTTCATACACAGAGAGGAGAAAACTCAATCTTTTATCAAAGAATATACAGTCCAATCCAATGCCCAGTGAAGTCTAAAGAAGTCTAACCACTGACTTCACAGAGAATTGGCATTTAAGCCTGCGTCTGAGAATTGCACAGGCAGACCTCTGAGTGACCACTGGCAGCAAGTGGGGCTCTCTGCAAGGGGCCACACAAGCTCTGTGGACTTGGGGTCTCTGTGAATTATTAAACTTGATTAATAATTCAAGAAAACATTAGTCTAGAGCATGAAGCAAATTCTGTGCGATGTGACCTACCTGCCAGCTATAAACCAGAGCCAGAGTAGCACAAGATGCTTCCAGGACATGGCTTCCATAAGATTCAGCGTCTACGCTATTCAGCAACTCTGCCTGTTTCAACAATTATCACTTTCTTTTGTTACACTTGGGCTTGCATTGAAAGATCTTTAAAATGTAAAAGTTAAATGAGGCTCTTATAAAGAAGTGGTTTGGGTGCAGTATATTAAAGCAAAACTTCAAAGGAGCTCAAGATACCTTTCAAGCTAAGGTACAAAAATTTAAACAAGAACAAAAGCCTCTCTTGTATTTTAAAGCATTAATTGTTCCACTTCTGTTGATGTAAAGTGAAAGGAGAAGCTTTTAGTTAAAAGCACGTAGTATCAACCAACATGGAATGTTCCAAAGTCTCTTGGAATAATTTTAGCTTTGATATAATGGCACAGGTGAATCCCAAGTTATAATGCTGTCTGTAGCATATGTAGTAATTTTGGGTAGCTGAATCCATTAGATAAACAGTAGTGCTAGAAGAGATTATTGGCATAAATCAGTTTCACCTTTTATATTTATAAGATATTTCATATTTATAAGGTATCTCATAACTTTGTAAGTGGTGTTTGCTACATAACTTTTTGAGTGTTGTTTGATATTTCATAACTTTGTAAGTAAAGTTTTATATATCGTTATAGCCCAGTTTTCAAAGGATAAAATACGTAACATCACAGTGTTTGCTCTTTCGTCCATCTGTCAGTTCCCTTCCTTTAAGGATGGGGCAAAATTGTAGAAACTGTAAGGATATAGTGTCTGACATAAGCTTCACGACAACTGGCACCTTGGTACTAAAGAAAAAGCCAAATTAGTGCTTGCAGGGAAGCAAGGATTCAACAGAGAATTTAACAGTTGTGTTGCCTGGTGGCCTCTCACCTGGCCAGTCTGTGGGTAGTTCAGCACCAACCACAATACGTTAGTTTGCCCACTTGTAATTAGTCAAGGATACTGCGGAGGGATTTATGAGATATATGAAGTAATTTAAGTTCAATGTGCAAGCACATCATGGAATATACCCAGAGAGTTACAGTGAGTTGCTTTGGTGCAGAGGCACAGGTAATTGGGATACAATGTGCAAAACCTCTACATTTATTGGTGCTGCTGTTCATGAACAACCTGTTGTGGTATTATGTGAGAACACTCGTAGACCTGCTCAGTAGAAAAAAAATACATGATATGTGTGATATGCCTAATTCTGCATTATTGATAAAATATATAAAACAATAATTTTAATATATGATGCATCTAACTCTGGTCGATGCAAGATGACTGTGACTGAAAAAAAATTAATATATTTTTCTGGTCAGTTCTGCTTTGTATCATGGCAAGAGTATTACTACTTCAGGCAGTAGTTAACCAAGCTAAGACACAGAACAATTAATTTATAGGCTTTCTTAAAGGTAGATGTGGGTTACACTGGGAAAAATAGTCCCAATTTTCAGAAACATGATTTTTTTTCAGCTTTTATAAGCTTCAATTTGATTTGTATGCACTAAGAATGTTTGAAAATAAGGTCCAGTGTCTTTCCCTCAAGAATTGTAATTAATGGTATAATATATATGTATATGTACATTAGATGTACTGAATGCTGTGTTTCAGTGCTTCTCTCTCTTCTCTACGTTGTATGGGATGTCAGTTAGTGGAAATTATGAGAAAATGTGCTTAACAAATCCAGGAGAATCAGCTGTAACTTTAAAAAGGGAAGTAACATAAATAAATATAAATAGATAAATAGAAATAAATTCCCAGTCTCTCCTCTTTCCACCTAGAAAATACAGACCTTCTAGTGCCTGGGATGGAGCTGCATGATTTTTGATTTTTAGATTGAACTGATTATGCTACAGAAATGCCTGATTAGTATGGCAACATCAAAAGTTTGTTGCTGTGCTCAAGATCATTAACTTACATAAACCCTACTGCCATGCATGTTGTTTATTTTTACAGTGAACACTGGTAAAAATGCAGACTTTGCTATATATATATGAATTATTTTACTACTCAGCTTTTCCTGCCAGATGTTTGAGTGGCCAGCCAAAGCTCCAGAGATATACAAGCTTGATCTACATGTATGCAAAAAATTAATTAAAAAAGTAACCTAATACTGTCTCTTTTGTTCATTCTTTAACAAAGTGACAGGGTATTTTCATTATTTGCTGAGTACTTATGGATAATAACAAATTAAGTGTTGATCAATCAATATAATGATCCATTTGACCCAGAAATAATAACAAGAGAAGATATGCAGAATTTCTAATAAAATTACCATCCCAACAGAGTTTGAATTCATTACTTTTGAAATATAAGGCAGACAGTTCCCTTCACTAACATGGACTTGAACTTGCAGAGGGTAAATTATCAGAGGCCCTTGTTGCTTGCATGCTGCAATACAATTTTATTAAGAATTACAGGGAAAAATTAATAAGCACTCCAGTGCTCAGAGTCCTGAGGTACAGCATGGCTTAGATCTTGGCGCAAACTTGGGAATATGCCCTGCTTGGAGTACGTATTCTTTCAATTGAAGTATTATTAATGTTGTGGGCAAGGTTAAAAGCTCGGCCCATGTTACAATGCCAACCTGCGAGAAGCCTCAGAACCTGCCAAATGGTCTGAGTTTGTCAGTGTGCAGTGGGTACGTTCCTTCTCTGGATGTTCAGCGCTAATGAATGAGTTACTGGAAGTGCACATTCCAGTGCTGTGCTCTTCGCATCCTCATACAGTGATTCCTTTTCAGGAGGAGTTGAGAATTGCCATGTTTCTCTGTATGGTGAACAACCTAATGCAAAACCGTCACACAGCAAGTCCCAGTAAGCACAAGGATAGTCATTTCAGGTCAAACTCAGAGCACTGAATTCACTTTCCAAGTACTCACAGTTGTAGCTCAGAGATGAAGCTGTCCTTTTCATTTCTTCCCAGTCTCTCCTTTTTGCAACTTGAACTCTTCTAGTTCCTACAAGGAAACTTTTAGAATGAGCTGATAATGTTACAGAAATGCCTGGTTATCAACCATGTTAATGCCAGCAGGGTGTGCTAGGTTTATCTTCTGTCATAGAACACTGTAAACTAATATATAGGTCCTGGAGCTAAATTTAAATGAGCTGTCTTACATTCTGGAGGGAATCCAGCCCTATAAGTATATATCTCCATGCTGCTGTAGCTATATTGCTTTCTACAGCACAGTGCAGTGTAGATGTGCCCATCCATTCCCTCTGTGACCATCATGATGTCATGTTCTGGGGGAGAAATGAAATTAGCTACAGGAATATCACTGCAGGGGGAAAAAAAAAAGGCTAGAAATAAAAGGAGACTAAAGACATATCTACACTGAATTTCAGGAGACTAAACAGCTCAAATTACATTTCCTTGTTTTGGTGTCTTTTCTCTCCCCCACTTTGTTCTATTGGGGAGCAGATGCTCAGCAGAGGATTATCTTCTAATTCATTTCAAATTCTAAATCTGAAAGTGTCTCCCTGCAATCCTGGCCAAACTCTCATCTCATGATCAAGAAGTTCCCTGGTTTAGATTAGAGAAAGTAAATATTCAAAACCTATGAGCCATTGCCTGTTACTGAGAGTGTCAAAACCTGTTAACTGATGCTGTTCTTCAGATCTATGGCCAGAACAGCTGACTTATCTCTGAAGTGGCCCTTTAGAAGCCATGTAACAACTGCAGAGATATACATGCAACGTTTATAAACATAACATAGGCAACATCAAGATTCCTAAGAAAACATCAAAAAGATCAGTCAACAGATCTGGCAAATTCAGGTAAATTTGCTAAAGAAGAAAATCAAAAGATTGCTCAGGAGGATCACCCTTTCAAAGGCATTTTTCTGCTTCTAAGCAAGAGAACTTGAATACTGCCACGAGGTGTAACTGGAACAGAACAGCAAACAAGCCAGTATCTCAACTATGATAGTTTATTCTGCTCAATTGAAAGCCAAGGATGAGTATGCAGGATTTAGGATTATTCTTCAAAGGTAAATCCAGTTTTATTTTCTCCCTCAGCATTCAGTATTCTTGCAAATGCTCAGGCGTATAAAACCTTTCTTTGCCTTTGCTTCTTTATTGTGTCCTAGTTCTGTTCAAAAAAATGGCAACCATTTCTTTTGGCCTCTCTGAATTATATGCCCAAGTGAGGTGATGTGAATTCAAAGACAGGTTGACGAATACGTGAGTATTACTGTTCTGGATGTGGGTGCAGGAGATGGCAAATGTACTACAGAGGAGCAGCTGCCAGAGGTAAGCATACAAAATGTGGCTCCTACACAAAAGAATGAGATTTTCGGAGAATCTGGTGGAAAGCCCGACAAGTACATTTTGTTGCTGCTAAAAGAATTTATTTCTGCTGAAACCTATAACTCCTGGGTTAATAAAGTGAACTTTGATGGGACTAGAGGGAAATATGGGCTTCCCAGGAAAGTTAGGACAAACTTAGATGCATTTCTAGAACACAGATTTATGGAAGTGATTGAAGCTGATAAGATCAAAACCCAAGTTAACACTTTCCTCTGCTTTCCTATCACATGCGATATAGACCTCTGCCACAGTTGGCCTGCTACCAATAAAACTAATGATGCCTGTAAACAATAAATTTCACAGAATCATCAAGCTCACACAATTATTGTCCATGCATGTTCTTTTTCTTTGAATTTTGAGAGGTTTTACAGAGCCTGCTATTATGTTAGAGCTAACTGACTACAGAAATAGCCAATGGCTTGTCCAGAGTGACTGCTAAATCACAAGGCTCAAGGAAAAAAGATACAGAATTTGAGTTAGTCTGATCACGTTTGTATATTAGAGTGAATACCTTGGTAAGAATCTCCAGAACCAGTAATAATGAAGGATTTTTAAAAGATCAACACTGCTAATAATTCCAAAAAAGTATGCATGTGTCCACTATACATTTATACTATTAAAATGCTAAAACTGGTGCATTCTTTATTCTATTCCTTCTTGCTTATTAGCGCACTATCAAAGATATGCAAAAAATAAGCATGTGTCCTGCTCTTGTTAGAGCGATAGTCAATATACTGCAGGAAACTTGAGCACAATGAAAACCAATAGTTTGGCAGAGCTGATAGTCATGTTAGAAAAGAACAATCATTTTCTGTTGGGAAGGGGAAGCTTTCCAGATGCATCTAATAACACATCCTTTTCTGCAGGCACTGAGAGCCAGCGAAACGGCCTTTCTCTTGACACCAGTACAGAGGAGGCTATTGAAAAAAACAAATACCTGGTAAGCAGGGATGTGGCAGACATAAATCAGGACATATGATAAGCCACATCTGCATTTTGATCATGTGATGGGGATATTTCCTTACACTCCTCAGGGAGGGCAATAACAGCTAGAAGGAAAAGAGCAGGGCATGGGCTGAATGAACTGTTCTGATGAGACAGATTCAACCCGTGGGCTTGAGTTCAAGCTAGAAAAGACAGGTCTATGGCTGACATGTTCTCTGCTTCACATAAATTCAGAGCACAGGTTAGTTTATGAAATTTAGGCAGGAATCCAGGTTTCTACTACCTGTCTGTTTCTAATTTTAATGTTGAAATGCCCACTTCTAAGTCTGTTTTCTTTGACAAGCTCCACAGCTTTCCTGATTATTTTTTTCTCCTTTATTTTACATAAAAAGTGTTCAAGTCTCAATCTAATTTATATAATTTCTTTTTCACCATAGGTTACTCCAGGCTTCTTTTTCAATGTTTTTTTAATCTTTTCTTACTTAAGTCAATGCTACCTGCAGGTAGATTATTCGAATACTTGAAGGTTAGACTATGTTACATATGGCTTTAAAACTATAAAGGTAAATAAAATTTCTTCAGTATTTTTTCATTATCTATGTATATTTATGTGTGTGTGTGTGTATGCATGTGCATGTGTGTGCATATATATATATATGAAATCCCTGGTGGCACCAAATACATTAACTTTTCCAAAATAACCATTGAAAAAGAATTTTTTTTTCTTTCTAGTTCACCTATTCAATATAATTCAAACATCAGAGACATAATTAGACAACAATCTCTTTAACGTTTTAAACTTAATTGATTAGGGTGCCTGAAAATGAACACTACTATGGAAAGAATCTCAGTAGCTTTCATGGGTAAAAATCTTTCCCTAAGCAATGTGCATTTTTAGTCTTGGAATTACTTTAGTCCATGAAAATGTCGCATTTCCAAAATAAAGCATTGGAAATTTCTAGAGTCAATTCAAAATTGCCTTTGTGTAATTCAAAAATTACTATGCACTCTTAATAAAGAATTTAGAATTATTTTTGTTTTGCAACAACCCTTTATGGATCTATTAATAGTTTTGTATTAGCTCTGAGCTAAAACAGGCCATGTAACTTTATTATACATGAGGATCAGCTTTCACAAAGACCTACCTGCTTTACAAGTTTTACTGGGACAGGCTTTAAAAGATGATAAACCAGGGAGATATAATCTCTTAAAATTAAATCACCACACCTACTTCTTTCTAAGATACTCACTATGAGCAGTATTGAAAAACATGCCATGGTTACATAGCAAATTGAAAGCACCTTCAAATACCGGAATTTGAATTATACAGGATTTGAATCAGGAATTAATATTATATAATACAGGGATTTGCTTATTAACAGGAAAACTTTAAGAATTAATACATTTAAAATTATAAGCATATAATTTTTAAAAATGCATATTTGCAAAAAACATCATTCATAAAAACATATTTATCTATTATTTGTTTTACTGGTACTACTTGTGTGCATGACTGATGACACACAAGACACACAGAGCAAACCTCTATTTTCCTCTATGATTCCTCAGTTCTTAATTTCTTAAAAATGGAAGAGGATCTAAATTCCACAAGCTGATTAGATTGCATTCACTCAAAGCATTTTTTAACAACCTTTACTGAAAATTTCATTGAATCAAGCATATTGTGGCTTAAGTCAACAATAGATATAATTCATTTTGTAAATCGGCTGTATAAGCAAATGCTAACTGTAACTATCTGAATTTCAAGTCTGAGTTAAATCCTATATATTTAGAACCACAATATGCGAGTGACACGGTAGGATCTTGTTTATTGAGATACACAGTAGAACCCAAGGAACTGATATTACAGTGGAAAGTAATCTAAATTGCTTTCACAGAATTTCTACTACTTTCAAGTAATAAAAATGTTACACTCTACACTCTAAATAAAATCTTAGTTGCTATCGACAGTTAGTATGAGATTCAGTCAGAACTACCAAGCTGTGAAAATAAGGCCCAACTTCTGTTGTTTTTGTTGATACATTTGGCATCCAATCATGAAAAACAATGTCCATGTCACTAAAATGGCCTCCAGGCATTCAGTATATCTACATCGAGGTTAAACATCTATGTGAAGATGTGACAGCACACCTTATAAAAGATATTATTGAGTAATATAGACTTTCTGTAATAACCAAACAGTAAAGAATATAGCTTTTTAAAGGTCTCCCCATGGCTGATCTCATGACTCAAAGATGAGAGACTGTGCTGCAAGCTAAGTAATAAAATCTGGTGGATACTGTGGGCTAGCTTGTGACAAATCATATCAAAGTATTATTAAAGAAGGAACTTGAGACCCAAGACTATTATTGATTCTTGACAGAATTTCTTATAAATAAATGTTGCAATCTGATCCTGGACTCCCAAGGCCCTGGTAGAATTCTGACTATTATAGGGCAGGTTGCAAAACAGTAACATTATATTAGTGAAAGTTGAAAGAAGCATATTCAGTGTCAAACAGGTAGCATGGTCTAAAAAGACCAGTAAGAAACCATTTTGCACAGGCCTCATACACCTACAGCTGCAGATTACTGTTTAAAATGGCAAAACAATTTCTGAGCTTATAACCGGGCTGCGAACGTGTTAGTGGAATGAATCTGTGACCCTTTAGAGCACTAAGGACACACCTCCATTAGTGTCCATATTCCTGCACTGAAGAGGCTGATACAGTCAACTGAAATGACAGGGTGATAAATATAAAACCACTATCATCAATAAGACTGGAATGTAAAAGCACTTAGTTTCAGCCTAAGTAACTCACAGAAAGTTTGGTTTCAAGAACCAATGTATCATCCATCACTACTCTACCTTCTGTTGACAAAGTAATTGTAAGATATCTAGAATGGAGGTTCAATATGAACTGACATTTTTGAAAGGAGGAATTGTGTGCTGCACTTACTCATTAAATGTATTTTCCTCCACTAAAGATGTTTCCTTTTTTAGTTTATGTATGAATAACTTTAGTTAAAGTTCCCTTGACACACTGACTTTGCTTTGAATAGCACCTATGTTCATTAACATAAAACCTGAAAGAAAATAATTTTAATGCAGCTTTTTTAACACTTCAAAAGCCTTTAACAAATTGATCGAGCACAATTATGTATTCTAAAGGGAATTGTAAAGAGATCACACAAGGTTGAAAAGTTCTGGTTAATAAAAAGAAAAAAATCCTAAGTAAAAACAGGCACTCTGTGTGGAACTTTGACACACAGTGGAAGAAAGTAATAAAATTATATAAAAAACCTCTAATGTCTCCCTGTTTTAATACAGACACATGATTATTGTCTGTATTATTTAGTGCACACAAAATAGCATGCTAGCTCAATAATGTAAAAAGGAAGTGTAGAGGTCAAGATAGTCAGAAATTAGAGAGAAGCTAAATTACCAGTCCACTTACCACTGAGACTAGTGAGTCAAGGCAAACCTGAACAACTACTTAACAAGGAGATCACACCAATTTATAAATATGGCTGTCTGCCTTTGAGCAGGAATGGATCTCATAATCAAGGCATTCTTCTCTTAGCTAATGGTATACTATTACTGGTATTATTTTAAAAGACTGTATGATAACAGCATTCTTTCGAAAGCCTTATAAACTAAAACAACAACCCATTGCAGCTGAATGGATCAGCTGATATTGAATGAGCCATTACCAAATGGGAAATAGATTCCAATCTGCAGAAAGCTGTGTTTTTTCCTTTATATTAATGGGCCTCAATTTATATCTGATTATTGTAAAATAGTATTTTAGATGGTGCTTTTGTCATTATAGGTTACTGAAATGCAGCCACCTTGGTTAAATTCAGCATAAAGAAGCAGAATAAAACCACCAGTAGATGGAAAGTATAGGCCCTTTGGCTTCAAGCTCTAAAGCCCCTCACTTTACTCGATACTGAACAGAGACAAGCAACCACAGGTCTCTTTTTGCACAATTTCCCCAGAATGGCAGAAGCTCTCTTTGGGAAGATGCTATAGGAAGACCTCCATCTGCATACCCTTTCTGTTCACCACCCTGTCAGCAATGCTGAGAGCAGACACAAAATTGCACAGACTCAGAACTGGCTTGACAGGGAAACAAAATTGGGAAGAAACTAGATTTTGGCAACTAGAAGTTGCACAAATCTAAAACCAGTTCCCTCCAAGTGAGCCTCTTTGTGGTCTTGAGAAGACTTTGCAGACAGAGCTAGTGCACATTGAGGGATTTGTAGTGGTATGAGACAGAGATGCTTTTTGATGGGGAATGGGCAACGTCCTTACTGATATCACAGAAGATCGCAGAAGAGCTCAGTGACCTCTGCTGAGGACATCTGTTCTTCTTAGTAGACTTGAAAGCTCTGCAGCAGGAATGGGCAGAAATCAAAGAACAGAAGTAGGTGGCACTGCAGGGAGTTAGAAGCAGAGCTGGGCCTGAGCTGTCTGCCCACCAGAACCCCTTGCAGGAGGCAAAAGAGACCAGGCAGTGAATGTACCAGTGGACACCGTCCTGCTGCTTACGGAATGACATGAAGAAGCCACTAGGAAAGTTACCGTCAGAAGAGACTTGTATTACAGAATCACAGAATCACCATGGTTGGAAGGGACCTCTGAGATCATTGAGTCCAACCTCAAAAAAAAAAAAAAAAAATGCAGCCACCTTGGTTAAATTCAGCATAAAGAAGCAGAATAAAACCACCAGTAGATGGAAAGTATAGGCCCTTTGGCTTCAAGCTCTAAAGCCCCTCACTTTACTCGATACTGAACAGAGACAAGCAACCACAGGTCTCTTTTTGCACAATTTCCCCAGAATGGCAGAAGCTCTCTTTGGGAAGATGCTATAGGAAGACCTCCATCTGCATACCCTTTCTGTTCACCACCCTGTCAGCAATGCTGAGAGCAGACACAAAATTGCACAGACTCAGAACTGGCTTGACAGGGAAACAAAATTGGGAAGAAACTAGATTTTGGCAACTAGAAGTTGCACAAATCTAAAACCAGTTCCCTCCAAGTGAGCCTCTTTGTGGTCTTGAGAAGACTTTGCAGACAGAGCTAGTGCACATTGAGGGATTTGTAGTGGTATGAGACAGAGATGCTTTTTGATGGGGAATGGGCAACGTCCTTACTGATATCACAGAAGATCGCAGAAGAGCTCAGTGACCTCTGCTGAGGACATCTGTTCTTCTTAGTAGACTTGAAAGCACTGCAGCAGGAATGGGCAGAAATCAAAGAACAGAAGTAGGTGGCACTGCAGGGAGTTAGAAGCAGAGCTGGGCCTGAGCTGTCTGCCCACCAGAACCCCTTGCAGGAGGCAAAAGAGACCAGGCAGTGAATGTACCAGTGGACACCGTCCTGCTGCTTACGGAATGACATGAAGAAGCCACTAGGAAAGTTACCGTCAGAAGAGACTTGTATTACAGAATCACAGAATCACCATGGTTGGAAGGGACCTCTGAGATCATTGAGTCCAACCTCAAAAAAAAAAACAGAACAAAAAAAAAAACCACAACACCCCACCACATCACACCCACGCACAAACCAATAATCTTGGGCACTAGAGCATGCCCTGAAGAGCCATGTCTACACGTTTCTTAAATACCACCAGGGATGGTGACTCCACCACCTCCCTGGGCAGGCTGTTCCAGTGCCTGACCACTCTCTCAGTAAAGTAATTCTTCCTAATATCTAATCTAAACCTCCCCTGACGCAACTTTAGACCATTTCCTCTGGTCCTGTCACTATTCACTTGGGAGAAGAGGGCAACGCCCACCTCTCTACAGTAATCTCCTTTCAGGTAGTTGTAGAGGGCAATGAGGTCCCTCCTCAGCCTCCTCTTCTCCAAACTAAACATGCCCAGTTCCCTCAGCCTCTCCTCATATGACTTGTCTCTAGACCCCTCACCAGCTTGGTGGCTCTCTGGACATGCTCCACCACTTCAATGTCCTTCCTGTAGTGAGGGGCCCAAAACTGAACACAAGACTCGAGGTGAGGCCTCACCAGTGCCGAGTACAGAGTCACAATGACTTCCCTGCTCCTGCTGGCCACACTATTCCTGATACAGGCCAGGATGTCATTGGCCTTCTTGGCCACCTGGGCACACTGCTGGCTCATGTTAAACTAGCTGTCCACCAACACTCCCAGGTCCTTTTCTGCTGGGCAGCTTTCCAGCCACTCTTCCCCGAGCCTGTAATTGGTGGATATTGGTGGATATATTGCTCCTAATATTGCTTTTTGAACAAATTCTCTGTTCTCCCGAATTTTCTCTGTTGCACACACAGAATGAGGTCTTCTAACTGGGGAAACGTCAACTTAACTTCAGACAATGTTTACCGAACCCAGGCTTTCAGTGTTAGGCTTGACCTAACGTCTTAATATTAAGAGAGCTGCTTTGACCTGCCTAGTCTTTGTATCTGGTGACAACACTGGGCACAAGGGATACATGACTGATGGTTTGCAACAAAATAGCTATTACTTAGTGTGAGATCACTATCATCATTTGAACAAGATTTGCATTTTGCTGCAGATAAGGGGGAGTCTGGGAGGAGGCAGGTGATGGTGTCAACAACAGGAGAGTGGGAACAAGAACAAGCAGAGGGAGGGCAATCTTTATAGCAATCTCCTAAAGGTTGAAGGAGTAGGAATGTGGGACTTGCAACCTCACAGCCTAAGTACTCATCCTCCCCCTTCCCAAAAAACATCTTTGGAAAGGACAGACAAAAGAGAAACTCCCAATCCATTTCAAATGCCCCCTCCCCAGGACTACAGACTGAATGAAGAAATGCTGCTAAATTTACTTTTTAAGTATTTCAGAGCTGCTGAGTCAACATTAAAGATGTCTTTACAATATTTTTCTTAGAAAAAAATCAAGTTTTGTTGTACAAGGTTAATAAAAAATAAGTAGGATTAGAAGTATTTCATACCTCAAAAATCTTAAAAGTCTATGAGGTTATACTGACTAAATATCCAACAAAAAGAGGAACCCTCCCCCCAGTATTGGCAGCAACAAACCAATAGCACTGACCAATAGTCAAATTCTTTTACACATGTGCACAGCACAGAAACTCATGCTAACTCATAGTTCTGTTAGGATGTATAGGACAACTGGAGGAATAAAATACCATTCAGTAAAATGAGGATGACAAAATCTGGCAAAGGACAGATTTTAGAAGTAAAGATAAATTCCAGCAAAGTATGGACTGAGTACATGTTTTGTTTATCTATCCAATGACCTTACAAGATGGAGGTTTATTCTGTTACGTTCAAATGTGTTTTTCTGGATAGGCTGGAAGGAATGTTTATTTTTTGAAACTCAATGATCTCTGTTGAAGCGTCTTTAAAACAAAAACCCAAAGCAAACCAAACCCAGATTAGTGCCAAGCAATCTTCAGAGATGATAAAATGAGTATGATTGAAGTTGAGATTTGAAAAAACAAATCTGTGTGTCGATAAATATAGTGATCAGGACGAGCAAGAGGTGTCAGACAGAAAAACCTGCTGCAATGCTTGTTGCTGCCAGCACACAGAAAAAAAAAAGCCTAGGAGAGCTTTTTGAAAATTTCTTAGGGAAATTTGCAGAGCACTACAGAATGATGTAGTTGTTGTCTTCAGGGGTGTAGCATTGGGGTGGAAAATGACCAACAACACAAGAATCCTACACAGAACATTCCTATAGCAAGATCTTGTCTCCCCCGTGATGCAAGATCACAAATATTCCATCCTTCTCTACCATGTATTATCCTTCCATAGTATCAGTTCTGTTAGTGATGAAGCCAGTTTAGGAGGTTCCAGGCCCTTCTGCCTCTTCCCACTCCTATATGTATACACCCTCATGTTTAGACTGGCAGTTGTTTAGAAGGAAAGGGAATGATCTGTGAAAGAGACATCAAAATGGTCTGGATTAAAACCTTCTCTCCCTCACTATCTTCTCCTTGCCAAGGCTTACAGCTTCCTTACAGGTGGAGCTATGGGCACAACCAAAATGGAAAAAAGAAGCAAATGGCACAGACAAGGAACTTCACATGCAAACCTCACTCCAGAGGAAAACAATCTGCAGTTACAGCCTCATCTTGTGAGTATAGACCTTGGTATTGAATTAGAAAGCAGCACCAGACTTTTAATCACTGTTTACTTTAATTAAGCACAAGGTACTAATGTATTCAGATACTAAATGCCAGTCTAAACAATGCAATGCCAAGTAATGGCATTCAGGTTACCTCTGGGAAAGTCTGCATGGGTATTAAAAACACATAGCTGTCTTTGTTATGCTTTCTTCATTCCTCTGGCAAGGGCTGCAGAAATGGTAGACACAGCCAAGCTCATACTGAATTTTTTCTCTAGTTAAGGTTACTAAAAAGTAAGAAAAGACAACACTTAAAAAGTCAAAGCACAAAAGCACGGATAAGCAGCTGACATGGTGCCAATTTAAGGTGGAAAAGTTACTGGATTATGAAGAGTGAGGAAGTAAGATTTTACGAAATTCATCAGGAGATAAAATGTAGGAATAGTCTCAAAAAAGAAAAAGAAAAAAAAAAAACAACAGAAAAGGAAGGGACTGAAAATTGGATGTGCTGCCAGGAAGTGAGGAGGAAGAGCTGGATATCAAATTTATAGGTCCTTTGAGCTCTTGAATGAAGAATTTGGAGAAGGTAAAATGTCACCTTCATCAGTCTCGGCTGACTTGCTATTCTATTGCCAGATGGGACCATTATCGTCTGATTGAATTATAATCATGTCAAAACTCTACTTGGATCCAGGAATGAGCTTTCAGAAAAACCCTGAGTCAAGGCAGAGCTTTCCTGCCTTTGAGATCTGTAGAACACATGATCTGAAACAGGATTTAAATATCTTTGACTCTCTCAAACACACTTCTATGAACATTTGTTACTCTTGGTAAATCCTGTGTGCCTTATCTCTATGTTTCTCTTCTCTTTGTTTCTTTGTTATAGATAAGATGGTTATCTAAAGTTAAAATAGGATAGTTTTTGACCCACTTGAAATTCTGGTAACAGGGGGGATGAGAGGGGATTCATTTTGGAATGATCTGAAAACAAATAAAAAGTAAAATACTCAGCAAACCAAGAAGTCAAGTGTTTGGTTTAGACCACTTGCAAATTTCAGATAGTGTTTCAGCACTAAAGGGGTACTTTGTTTTGTCTCGGTCAACTGATTTCCTTAAAATAGAAAATTATTTCAAACAATGGTATCCTTATATTTTTGAAAATGTTGAAATATTGTTTTGAAAGTATTTGAAATGCAATTAAATATTCTGACTTTTAAAAGTGAGCAGTTCTTGACAAACTATTCTACAAAAAAAAAAAAAGCCTGTAGAATTTGATTTGTTGTTATCATTAAATTGGAACTTTCCAATGATGAATATAAAGGTTGGGACTGGGTCTCAGATGCTGAAGTATGCCTTCTGGGCTCATTCATTAATTTATTTTTTTGGTGTGTTTTGTAATTTATTTTGTGTGTGTGTGTATGGTTGGAGTCTATGATCTCAAAGGTCTCTTCCAACCATGAAGATTCTGTGATTCTGTGCTTCTTTGCAGTGTTTCAGGAGCTGAGGAGGCAGTCACAAAAACTGCATTTATTAAAAAAAAAAACAACCACCCTTTGAAACAACGATTCTGGTGGTAATTTCCAGCTGGACAGAAGACATTATATTGCTGCTGGCATGTCTTCCTTTTTGAAGGAGCAGAAGCCAGACTCCGGACTTACAAAGCGATCAGATTACCCAATAAGGAATACTTCAGCTTTGATTTTTATATTTTAGCAGAATAAGGATATTCAAACAGAATAGGTCAGAAACTGGTATTGGTCTTGACAACCTTTTACATCTATTGCTACCAGAATTCAGGCAATTAGGTTTGCAGCATCAAGAAGCTGTGAGTTATCTCTTTGTCGCACATACATTCTCTAAAATTGGGTAATTGTTCCCCTTTTCCTTTTGTTAAGAATTATCAAGCATGTTTTTGCAAGACTTGCATCATTCTCATATGCTTTTCATAGAAGGGATGCCTGGAGTTGACCATGAGCTACCCAGCAAAGCATCCCACTCCTGCTTCCAGATGTATTTGGTATCAACAGCACTGTATCATATTGCTGCCAAAAGGCCTGATTTAGCTTTCTGTCTGAAAAGCACCTCCTTAGCATCTCACAGTTTGCCATTAATCTGAAATATATTATCATTTATTTTGAATACAAGTATTTCTATATTTTCAAGCTGTATGCACTTACATCTTCAGTATATAAATCACATACAGTGTAGAAAACTGAGCATATTCTCATTAATGGAAAGCTCAGCTACAAATAAGTTATCCCAGTGAAAACACTTTTATCTTCTAATGCCACATAATCACAAAGAATAAGGAAATAATTCTCTTCAGATGGGATTTCCAAGATGAGATTTACAAATGGGTGCCTAACTCCCTTAGACATCACAGTCTACAACAACAGATATGGGCTCACAAGAGTGTGTTTCATTTACAGATAAAAGCAGAAGAGGCTCGATGTAGTTTTCATTTCCAGAAGAGCTTTGTTGTGGTTATTCCGCTGACTAGAATCTGTGATTCCCTGAAACATTTAGCCCTTGAGAAAGAGAAGCAGGAGACAAATCATGTGAGGAGTGGTAGGGAATAGCAAAAGATTGAACATTTCTTCGAGCTTGAACATGTTTTACTAAATTTTCATCTCTGTTTGGCCAGGTGGCAGTTGAAACACATTAAATGAAAAGCTATGTGGGAGTGTAACACTCTGCTGCAGTTGCACTTTGTGCATACTCTTCTTATCTTTTTAGGAACTTATTCCAGATGTTTCAGTAGAGGAAAATAAAACAATTATCTTGGTCATGTTTTAAGATAAGCTCTCAGCAGGTCTGGAAAATGTTTTAATCTGGCCTTCCAGCTCCTTCAGCAAATTCCCTGTAACACGACTTTTCTAAAACTGTTTACGCCCCATTTTATTTTCACTGCTATTTGATGTGTGCAGGAAATTCAGCAAACATGATGATAAAATAGGAATAAAACTGCATCAGTATTTAGTGGCAAATACTTTTTAGTGATTTACTTCAGTAAAATGTGGCCCTAGACCCTTGGAATCCTTGTACATAAATAAGGAAAAGCTTATGATTCTAATTTACCACTGTCTCCTGAAATATAAATTAAAAATTGAACTTTTGCAGAATTTTCAAGAATTTTTACTTTAAATCCTTACGGAAACAGGTAATTCCAGCATCATCAATGCACCGTAAATATTTATTAGCCTGTAGGTAGTATTCTGCTTGATCAGTCAGGGATAAAGGAGAACACTAAATCTGGAGAGATCCTTTAAAAGTGAAGGGAAATTATGTCACCAATTTTCATTTTTTTGTAGAAACCAACAGAATCCACAGAGCATGGGGGAATCCGAACAGACCGGTAGTGACTCTCCAGGACAACACATACCATCTGCTCCTTATAGGGAGCTGCTGGAGTAAAAACATGTGCTTTAAAGTGCAAAGCAGGGTACAGCAAGGAAGGGCGGGGTAGGGTAGGAAAGGGCAGGGAAAGGGAAGCAAAGTGAAACTGTGGTGTGTAGCATTCATTGCTCATATGTTTTGCCTGTAATTCTCAGGCCTCCAGATCTCCTCGCCAATCACTTAAGGACTTCCCTCCCGTGTACTCCATGCTACACACACCCTGCCCCTTTCAGCAATGGTCGGTACACCCAGCACCAGGACTCAGTGCCCAATCTCTTCCTCTTTCAATTTTGATTTTGTTTATTCAGTTGGGCTGATAAGCACACATTTCCAGTGTTAAACAGCCACTATGAGCTCAGTATTGCCCCATGATATGTGATGCCACAAATCTTGCTCAATTGTCCTTCTTTCTCCAGTCTAGGCCCTTTTCAGACATTTTTCCTAGCCATCCTGATTTCATTACAGCAAATGTCATATCTCCTTTAGCTTACAAATTCTCAGTCAGAGAACTCAGGCAGCTACTTTAATGTAATGTTAAATTTTTAAAAATACTTTCACGTTATACATCTGCTCGCTTTTTAAGAGTAATTTCAAAATACTGTTATGTCCTGACCAATTTTATTAGTACTTCTCCCCCCTTTCCTATGATCAAAATTAACATCTGTACAAAGAATACACCCTCTCTTTTAAAGGATTACTTTTCATCTTGAATCATGCATAGAATATGCCTTCTAACTCTATCCAGTGTAAATAATGTGTAAAATAATCAAAGCATCATCATGACCTGACAGCAGAAGGCTTTTGATGAATAGGGTTTTATGTAGGATTATCACATGACATTTCCAAACTACATTATATCTGAGTCATATACTATTGCATTAAATTCTTCTATCATGCTGGATTTGTACATTTAGCAAGTTATCAGCGTTCTCCTTTGTGGTCAGATTTATACAGCAATTGCCATCGAAAGCACCAGAAGTAAAAAAGGAAAGCAGAGCATAGGAAGGATATTCTACTAATGAAGAATCAGATCTTGCTCTTGTTAGGCGATGTTATTTATTCCTCTGTTTAACCCTGATAATGTTATTGGGTTTGTTCAGAGCACCAGATACCAATATAGTCCCAAAACATGTTATAATTTAGAGTATTAGATATGCTGAAAAGGCAAGGGGTATAACAATGTGACAGCTAGGGCTGGAAGAAATGCCTTCTTTCCTGAACCCCACCACCAGTATATTCCATCCATGGTAGTCAAATTCTATTTATCCTACAGTTTCTCTGCAAGTTAGATAGTGACCTGCAAATGCATCATTTTCCCTAAAATTCATCAGGTACTGTCCATGATGCCTTCAGAGTTTGTATATTGCAGCAAACTGATACCCAACTGGGTGACAGCCATGCTTTCATTCCAAATGCAATTACATACCTTAAAAAGTATACAATTTAGCAGAAAGTGGCTTCTGTGACAGGGCAAACATGAAGACTTATCTGGCCTTTGGCACGCATAAAAATTTCAGTTGATTGGGTTCCTTTCCTCAGTTTTCATCAAGGATGAAGCTGAACTATCACTACAGAGAATAATACTATGAGATCTAGGATAGGTTTGGGAGAAACAGTTCTTGTTCTTACCCGCTAATGGATTGTCCCAGCTTTATCTATGATGTAAGACTCCATCTATCAAGCACAGTAAGCAATGTTAACTTACAGTTGCAAAAACAAAAAGGCTTATTTGTAACAGAAATCTTCACAGACTGATGTAAAACATCCTCAAACACTCACACACGAGGAGTGCTTTTACACACCTTGCATTAAAGGTGCTACTAAGGTAAGAAGAGTAGCCCAGGAGTAAGATAACAAAATGAGAAACAGAAGTACAAAAAGAAACTGAGAGAAGGAAAAGAGGCCAAAAGATGAAAGAATACTGAACTGAAAGGAAGAAAATGCAAAACCCTGTGTACCTAATAAATCTAACAAAGACGACAAGAAAGAGAGCAGAGAGAGAGTGTTAGAACAGTAGGAGAGGCTGAGAGAGTTGGGGTTGTTCAGCCTGAAGAAGAGGAGGCTCTAAGGATACCTTATAATGGCCTTCCAGTACCTAAAGGAGACCTACAGAAGAGATGGGGAGGGACTCTTTATCAGGGAGTGTAGCGATAGGACGAGGGGTAATGGTTTTAAACTGAAAGAGGAGAGATTGAAATGAGATTGCAGGAAGAAATTCTTTGCTGCGAGGGTGGTGAGACCCTGGCCCAGGTTGCCCAGGGAAGTTGTGGATGCCCCATCCCCGGAAGTGTTCAAGGCCAGTTTGGATGGGGATTTGAGCAACCTGATCTAAGCGTGAGGTGTTCCTGCCCATGGCAGCGGGGCTGGAACTCGATGATCTTTAAGGTCCCTTCCAGCTCTAACCATTCTTTGACTCTATGAGAGGGTGCAAACAAGCAAACAAACAAAAAAATCTGCCTTAACAGGTCTATTTCCCCTCCTCAATCCAGCTCTACCGCGATGTCTCAGGCTGGCTATTACTTCGCTCACAAAGAATACATTTTCTACCACTGGTTGCACCAAAAGTCAGGTTTTTAACAATCAGATTTCCCAAAGGAAGAAACCATCTCAGGACTTTATCTCCTTTGCAGAATTTACTCAGTTTAAAAGCAGAGTTGAGGAGAAGGAGGATGAATGGAGAAAGCGTGAGGAAGAGTGGAAGGGAGAGGCCAAGTCCACGTGGTGATAGAGACTAATGCAGGGCTCAGTAGTGTCCCCAAGGCTGGTGGTTGGTCCCTACCCAAAAGTCAGCAAATGCCATTGACATGACCCAATCCACATGTTTTATTATGAAGCAGAAGCACAGTGATATAGTGCTTCTCAGCCAATGAACTTCCCATACAAATGACCCTCTTAGCAACTTGAAATAGTTCAGAATCGTACCTTCTACTATGGTTCAAAATTGTTCTTCCCCCCAAAATGTCATGCAAATTCCTAATTAAAGAAATAGACTTGACCTTCTTTGCTCTGAACTAATACCATCTACCCTCTGCATAGAGAAAAAGGGCATTGAAAAAATAAAATTAAATAAATAAAAATCAATAGCTCTAAAATGGAACTATCTCCATTTACCCTTTCTTTATCATGGACCAAGTCTCTAGAGGTCCCTTCCAACCTCTCGCATTCTGTGAACAGACTCAGAGAATCACAGCCACTGATGGAGCTTAATTGCTTATCACAGTCCAATATCTAATGAAAATAGCCAAGTGTTATAAAATAATATGGTTCAATTGATATCGCAGAGAAATACATTGCTTGAGAATTTAAAACAGTTTAGCAGCTAAAAGCCCTGTATATTCTAAATTATATCCACCATATCCAGTGCTAACTGACAATTTACCAAGTGCTAAATTCCATCTGAATTAATCCAGAATACTGAAGTTCATTTTTCAACATTCTGTTCTAGCAATTATTTCCTGTAGCCAGGTTTTGGATGAGAAAAGTGGTACTTGGTTTCTTGCTTTTGGCAATAAATATAACCCATATAACATTATACATTGAAAACACAGCAAAAAGAAAGTCTCCCTTCTTAATAAAAGTGAGTTAATGTAAGTATTTCCTGTTCAAATGAGTATAATCATGCCTCAGTTTGGAATTCTTCAGTATCACAAGTGATAACAAAAATATTTGGATGAATACAGTAATGAAGAGGTTAAATCTGGTTGTAATTAGATTTCAGTATGCATGGTCATGTGGCTAATAGTAAATTTTCCTTGATTAACTGATCCTGTTTGTTAAGAGCTCCTATTAACATTAGCACACTCTATGTCGGCTGTAGAGACACACCATGGACCAGTGCAAGATTAATGAAGGCAGGTACGTATGCTGATTAGAATGTGGCAGTTTAATAAACTCTTCTAACATTAAATTATTTAATGCATTCATGCTCATGTAGGCTATTCGATGGTCAGCTTGACCACCTATGTGTTAATATTGGGAATTGAAATGCAGAGGATGGAAGAAATATAGCAGTGGATGAGGTAATTAGCTCTCATGTCTGATAAATGGGGCAATACCTATGTGTATACATGTTTTAGCACATCACAAATGGTGCTTTCATTAACTGGAATCTCTTGCTGAAAATTTTCTGAACGTTTAGTTTGATTTTGATCCCATAAACAATTCAGTTAACTACTCTAGCCAGTGTCTGTTTAATATTTGAAGGAAATTTAAAGCAAGCTATAGTGATAAAATACATTGTTAAAATATAACACAAAAATTATCCTTGAAGTTTCAAAGTCGTTTGGATGTTCTTCCAGTGTACTGCTTGGAAACAAAGATAATGTTTAAAAAACATTACCTGAAAAGTTATATGCTGTGGGCTGATACTTGTTTTATCTTGTGTATTCCTCTCTCCTGTGTCACTGGCAAGCGGCTGTTAACTTTGCAGGACATTTGTTGAAGTTTGAGGAGCGGTACCAACATCATTTAAGTGTGCACTTGAGATATATACTGAGCTGTATTCTATCTTGTTATGGGGCAACACAAATCCTCTATCATATACTGTATCAAGTCACATTAAAAGCACCATAAAACAAAGGCAATGTTTTCATAGACTCATAGAATGGTTTGGGTTGGAAGGGACCTTTAAAGGTTATCTAGTCCAACCTCCCCAGCAATAAGCAGGGACATCTTCAACCAGATCAGGTAGCTCAAAGGCCCATCCAACCTGACCTTGAATGTTTCCAGGAATGGGGCATCTACCACTTCTCTGGGCAACGCGTTCAACTGTTTTACCACCCTCATTGCAAAAAATTTCTTCCTTATATCTAGTCTAAATCTTCCTTCTTTCAGTTTATAGCCATTATGCTTTCTCCTCTTCTCCTATCACAACAGGTCCAGCTAAAAAGTGAGTTTTTCTAAAGAGTGAGTTTTGATGTAACATGGTGTGTCACATAATTTCATGCACTGCATTTTGTCTCCCATGGCATCCAAAACACAACAGTGGGACAGCTGAGGACTACCCTGGTAGTCCTTCAGCCCAACCCTTTTTGCTGGCATTTGAATCTCTTTTCAGATCATTTAGCAAATCTAAATAAATGATGGGAATGGCTGATGGGCTTCAATTCAACACTATGTCCAGCTTCAAAATCTTTAACAAAATATAACCTTGCTAAAGCACTTTGGTGAATGAGCACTTTACTTATTGACTGTGGTCTCTGTCCATTCATTTACAGTAAGCCACTCATTTCAAATAGCTTTTGTAACATTTTAAAGATTAAAATGATATAAAATGAATAGCTTTAGTACTGATCAGCCGTGTAAGTGCATATTACCAGAATTTAATTAGCCAAGCTATTACGTCATTGCCAATAGTACAATGTGACAATATTGATGAAAACAGCCCATCACTCCAGGCCTAGGAATATTACCTAAACATAGGTCTATTAGACAGGATTGGGGTGGAAACTCTGCCTTTCCTGATAAAGTTTGGGTGCTATCACTGCAAAAGATATAAAATAAAAATAATAATCTGGTGTATCAAAGGTGTATGCAGGACAGAAAGCCATCCATAAAACGCAGGCAGCATTTAAAGGCAAAAAAATTAGGACATTGTCAGGAAAAAGGGGATGCCTGGTTTTGGCCTGCTCATGTTCACTTAAGTCATCTGAAAGATTCATAGCACAGCTCAAAAAAAGAAAAAGACAAACATGAGTCCAGAAAAGAAACTAATCTAAAAAAATGGTTTTACTGGATTTTGCTTGAAAGCATGATGGAGGTGTATAAGAAATGAGAAGAAAGCGTGTCTCGGTTTGTGTAAGCTAAGAGAAGCCTAGAGAGTTCTCCTGGTGATGCTGCTGCGTGGGGTTTGGTGATGTGGACAGGGGAACTGTTTCTGGCTGGCTGAGGCCTCTTATGTGCAAGCACAACAGGATTTTATCATCAAAGATAACTTCACAGAATTACCCATCTCAAGTTCTTCCCTAATTGGAGCTATCAGAAGATCCTGAGTTTTTATCTGCCGTCTTGGATCAACTAGAGTGATATCATTTTTCATCTGCAATTGCTCCTTAAAATTATATTAATAGGAAAAATCAGAAAAAATACAGAATTGCTTAGGTTGGAAAAGGTTAGAGATGGAAAAATACGTCCCACCCGTCATTCTAAGAGAAACAGACTTCATTAATTTCCTTCCTTCACCTTCCAATACAACATTTAATTTAAAAATCTGCCTTTTCTGACTTAGATCTCAAGTGGTCATATTGGATTTCATCTGGTTTCACTGCATTTTCCATGCTGTCCCTCTGGGCAGTGTCTGCTCCTTAAGACTAGTGCTCTGCTGCATGCCAAATTCTACTCATATTATGGTTAGAAAAAACTGCTAATCATCAGGTAGAGGCAAGAAGGCTGGCAGTGAGAGAAATGCATACAGATTCATTTGAAATCAGAGACAGGAAATAAATGGTTTAGAGGGGAATCAAGAAGAAAAGCACCGATAAAAGTAAAGAAAAGGAAAGCAGAACTGGGAAGAGACAAAACGTGAAAGCAACATTAGGAAAAGATGGAGGTGAAGTCATAAAAAGAGGATGCACACGTTTGCAGCTTAATTTAATCCCTAACTGTAGCTCCTGTGCACTTACTGGAATAAATGATTATATGACATGATAAAGAGGAATTCCCAGGAAATGGAAGATGACATGTCAATTAAAGGGAACCTTCCCAAAAATGCTTTCAGAGAGGCTATCTGAACATTAAGCAAGATCTGTGGGTGCAGGTAGATCATGGACCCCTGCATCTGTGAGGCCATGTGCCATATGCCATAAGGACGAGCATCCTGAAGTTTGTTCATTTGTCCTACTTTGGCAGATCTGAAGATAAGGAGAGATGACTTAATATATGGCAGGATTAAGAGGAGGCATTGTCAGATGAACTGCCTACATCTTCCTAAGCAGCTTCCTTTAGCTTGTAAAGGCTTTGACAGTTTGCATTCTCAGATGCAGATTTCTGTAACAGAACTGAAAGGTGTGTAGTATTGTACTCTCTGACAAGCCTAGGATCCTGAATATCATAAAGACACAAGAACTGCATTGCATTAGGTAATTTTCTGAAGTTGCTGTACTTATTCCTGTGCTTGCCTAATCCTCTCTTCTCTCTTTTCTGTAATCTCTCCAAGTCCCCCTCCAATGCCCTTCCAATTACAGTTCCATGCTGCCCATCATGTCGTTGGTTGGAAGATACTAGGTTTGGATTAGCACTAAATTCCCTTAAATCTTTCAAAGTCTCCACCTGGGTATGAAGTAAGCCTGAAACTTTAATTATATCTGCCCAGCTAATACAAGTTGTTCTTTCCAGCTAGATACTTGCGTTTCAGGAGACCAGACCAGCTAGTAGTTTATATCTTCTGAGCATGGGCTAGCAACAAATTTGAAAGAAAAGCTCCCTGAACGAATTGGCTAATGCAGTATGGTGTTTTTAGTCTTGAACTGTGGCAGTTTTCTTAAGCAGATGACATATTGTTCACAAGTAGCTGCCTCACAAACAGCTCTCAACATGAATGATGTTGGAGTCCGCTTACTTTAAATGACCAGTGAAATCAAACAGATCATGTTTTCAGCGAAGTTGCCAAAAGTCTTACATCTACAAATATACAGATTAGCTAAGCCCTCCTTACTGGGAAGGACTCGGGGGCAGTTGGGTGCCTTCAGGCCTTGCCTTGCTCCAGATGCACACCTCCGGCCACTCTGCATGTACCACTGAGGAACATAAGCCGATGGGTATCATGTTCCCCTTCCCAGAGCTCAGCTCTGCTGTGCTCTACATGCATTATCTCTATGCACTGCTTGGAGTCAGCAGAGACTTTGGAGGGGTAAGACTCTCACTGTTTCAGAAATCAAATCTCCTTGATTTTCTGTCCTAGTATCTAAAATAGTAAGAGGGCTTTTTTTTTTTTATGTCAGGAAGACTTTATAGCCTTTTTTAATGTGTCAGAAAGACTTCATAGCCTAATCTAACTTCATTATCAGTCTAAAGAGAATATTTTCAATAACAATACAACAGCACAAATCGGTAAAGTCAGATACAAAATCCAAAATGTAACTGCATTGCAGCATCTTAGCACAACTAAACCTGAGAAATACAGTCCAATACATTTCTTTCCTAATTTCCTTTAAAACCCACACAGGGATACCAGGATATAAATGAAATTTTGGTTTGTTTTGTTTAATACTGCCTCTCATGTCTATTTAAGTGCAACTACCTGAATCAGATGGAGAAATAATTTGCCTCCTAACAGCTCATGCCCTTGTTTTATTAATCTGGTTATCTTTAAGAGCAGGTTTTCCAGGTCAAGACCCTGAGGGGAGCCACTTAAAAAGAATACTCTTTGTTGGCATACAAATGACTACGACGTGCCAGTCACCTTCCCCCATTTATCCTAACAGAATGCAAGGTTTGGTTAGGGAACACCAGCTGTGCCTCTACCTGAAAAGTGCTCTCACCCATTCCACCCCACAGCTGCTGTCAGCAAAGGATGGAGGCTCATGGGGATGTCTCTGCTCCAGGGACAGAGGATGACTCTTGGATTCAACTTGCTTGTCTAGAGTATGTAGCCACAAAGCGTGTGCCCGTAGCAGCATTTTTTGGTGCAAAGAAAATACGTAGGGTCCTGCTACAGGCTAAGAGCAGACAGGAAAAAAATGACAACCGTTTCACCTTGTTTCTTCCTTTCTTAGGGATGCTGAGTGCACATCTAATACAGCTCAGACTTACCATGACAAAATATTCTTAAAAGTAGTTTTTCTAACTGAAGATTTTGAGAAGTACTATAAATAGCCACAAGGAAGCACTTTGTAAGGAGCACCTAGTGCACATTATATACTTAGACTTGTACAAATATTCAGTGTAATGTGGAGGGATTAGGCCAGACAGCTACCATTAGCAGTAATGGCTGTTCCACCCCTGAATTCCTGGGTGTGACACTGAAAATTACCTCCAAGTATCTGATTTAACTTATTTTTGATAATTTTTTTTGCCTTTGGATTTCAATTTTTTCAAAGGCTGCTTCAGAATATTTTTAAGCTGTTTCAATACCCAGAAGTGCTGAAAGGACTCCTCATGGAGTTAATTTCAATTGGTAACTTGACTTTGAAGAATATATACATAAACCTATATTATTATATATATTAAAAAAACCCCTCACTAGATTAAAGGGGCGCTGCTGTTGCAAAGTCAAGCAAAGTTAAGGAGTGTAAAAAGTAAGGTGGCTCATTGTGGCAGCAATTAAGGTAGCACTAACACTCATGTAATCTTTATTCACCCTCCTTAAATTCATCATTTACAATATGGTTTTAAATTATATGATTACATTATTAATTTTTCCCACAGGAAATAATCACTTCAGTCAGTGTCCTAGGTAGATGGTACTCACCAAAGGAGCAGGGTGGGTATTCAATATTTTTGTTATCCTCACTGTTCAAAGAGTGGTCCCCCATCTTCCTCGGTGCAAACTCTCTTCAAACTGTATTTTACAGAACAAAGAATTTTCATTTACTTGTGGGATAGTCTATCACCCTCCATGGTACAGTATCTGAATATTTCTCAAACATTAATGAATATATTTTCAGAACATCCCTTTGGTTCATTTAATTGTAAACCATTTTACAAGTGGGAAGCTGAGGCACAGAGCTAATAAGGTTAAAAATATCTGCTCACCTTGGGTTCTTCTGAGATGCCTAACATTGTTTCTCCTTACTATCAAGTATTATGCAAGGCTGTATTTGTTCAAGTGTACTTCCTATTGACCTATTGTAGTTATGAAGCACTTCACTAAATCAGAGCATACCTCTGTGGGGTAATGAAAACACACTTCTTCTGGGTCAGCTGACACAAGTGTAATACTGTTGCCATTGGCAGCAGCAAGGGTTGGGTTTAAATTTATGGGAATTACAAAAAAACCTTAAGCCATCATAATGAACCTGGAGATAATTACACTAAGTTTTCTGGTGCTAAAACCAGAAACCTAATTTCCCCACTTGCAAAGCAGCAGTTTAACAACCCATATTTTCATTAAAGGTAGAACGGAAAACTATGCCCATATAGATAAGCAGGGAATGACTAATCTATAAAACTATAACTTCACACCTTGCACTCTTTTCCTCCCGGAGTCCACGTGGGGCCCACAGGCTGCTTTTCCCTCCAGCTCATGGTTTGAAACCAACCATTCTTTCTTGGTAGCCAGTCCCAGTTTGGGCTGGATCAAGCCAGGGGTGTGGGATGTTTCTGCCCCGACTGCCTGGCTCCTGCTAGCACCAAGCCCTGTGCCACCTCTCTCCCCACCTCACCTCACTCCTCACCTCGCTGAGGGCACTTTAGCTAACTCCAATGGCTTTACCCACAGCCTCTGCTACTCCATCTCCAGGAATACTGCACAGAGTACTGACAACTAAACACACTTCTCCTTGAAGTCCTTTCCATATGAGCACTCCAGGGCCGGGAGCTCTTGCTGTAGATGAGGGTGACCCTTTCCACCCCTCCCTGCCTGCATGGGCACACACAGGCAATTAGCAGGCCCAGGCTCCTCTACACTGGCTCAGAAACGGTCTTCCAGGATCTGTTGTCTTTTAAGGACACTAGTCCCTGTTAGGAGAAATGACATTCAAACATAATAAAACACCACATGCAAACCCCAGCATGTCTCAGGCTGGGAACAGCCCGTGGCAGAGCTGTCTCCCCTTTGCTCTTCCTCCCGGCTTCCCCTGCCTCAGGCGTTCTCGGGCCGAAGAGGAATGTGGGGGTTTCACTTTTAGTGTAGACCTCAGTTGCTTTGCTTTTTAAAAGATTTCTCTGGCTTAACAGACATAAGAATCCACTTCTCCAGGATTCCAGCCTTCTTAACTGATCTGCTTTTTTTCTCTCCTTTGTCTAGCAGGAGTCTTTCTTGTATTTACTGTTCCTCGCCCTAGCCTCATCATTCCACCCTTTTCCTATCATCTTCTCCCAGCTCCAAAACCCAGCTTACTTACTGACTTCCTACCCTCTTCATACTGAAATGAAGTGGGGTCCCAGGATATAATAGAAGGGCCCTGAGATAACAGGAAAGTTCATTCTCACTCTCAGTTGTGGTGTTCAAGTGCCTAAGTGCCCACCCTTTGGTGGTGGCAGCATCATTGGAGGAGAAACCTGCTCTGCTTCAGCAGCTCTGGGGAAGGAAGGAATATTGGTGCTCTCTAAGGATGCGATCTCCACAATCAGTGATGCAACCCAGGCAGGAGAGATTGTATCTTGCCACGGCAAAAAAACCCACCAAATTTGAAGAATTTAGCTGCTGAACTCTAATAACTCTCCCTGAAGCAAACGAGAAAACACTGACTGAATTTTTTATAGCAGCTGATGACTTAGCCAAACTTTCATGCCTCCTTCATGACAATGGTGAAAGCCACGCCCTGACATGCTTATCACTGGCAAGTCCCTGTTCCTTCCATGGAAGCACCAGAGCTTCTCTGTAAGATAATAACTTAAAGTAATGAAACCCAGAGAAAGCAACATGCTTCCCCTTGGTTTAGCCTCTGAAACAGCAGAACACTTTCAGCAAAATTCTGAAACAAAATGGAATTTTTCAGCCTACTTATTTCAATTAGCAACTGAAAGGGGTCTTATAATGGGTACTTGCTGTGGCTAATACAGCAAGAGCACCAGCTGAAGTGTCTTTTGCAAACAGATAGATGACCAAACAAAGATATATATTTTTACACCTTTATGAGTCATCTGACTGGAGAAGAAACATTTAAACTTGAATTTTGTCTCCTATTACAAGCATTCACTTGTCATCATTTCACTAAGGGTGATGATACTGTGGGAGAACACCTGTCTACACCAATTTCTTGTCCTCTTCAATCTATAATTACATATCCCTGGGGAAAAGGTCCTAAACTTTGTACCACAGGCACCTCCAAGTAATTATTTCACTCTAAAATGGCATTAAAAGGATTCTGCAGAGTGTTTTTGTAATACTGTTTTGAATGTATTTCAATAATCTTGTGTTGAAATTTTTTTTAATAAATTGTCTACAAATTTAAGAAAATATTTTTAAAGTTGTTTTTTTAATATTGAAAAATCACCCTCTTTAAGAAGAAAGTTCACTCTTAGCCGTTCAACACCTAACATGTCAAAATGAGAAAACAAGCATGCAATGTAAGGCTAAAAGGGAGTAGCTCTCACTGTGACAGATTGCTTTCAGCAACACCATCAATAACCACAACAGAAAAGCTTCTTGAATCTACTTGCATGAGTCTTATACTCAGCTTACCAACCTTACGGCTCGGAATTGCTGCTTCTACGGTCTATTCAAAACCAAATAGAATCAGGGGATCAAGCCCTCATGAGGTACCTGGACTGTATAATAGTAATAATTATAGAGCAGTATTATTAACAATCAGCCTACATTTTTCACTGTGACAGATTCAATGCACTATGGAACCCAACTTTTAATTGAAAAATAGTCAAACTATAGCATTCCTGCTTGCAAAGATAAACTTTTCATTTGTACATGGATGCAGTCTTGTCTCAGTCTAATGCAACAGCTTTGAGGAAGATTGCCCTCATCTGTCTCAAATGTTAGTTATTTGCTAAACCTAAAGCTTCAAATCTCCCTGATACTAGATAGCAAACTTGAGACAATCTTGGCCTATGTTTTCCTTAGGGTGGGATAAGTGCTCTCTTCAAGCGTGTTTCAAATCAGCCCAGAAGGATTCTGCTTGAAGCTCAGAAACTGAAGTGCTAAAAGTCAGTGTTGGAAAACTCGTATAAATTCATAGGAAGTCCATATTCATAATTAGCATTGCAGGTTGAAATTAATATCTAGTCCTAATACTAAGCTAAAGCTTCAGCCAGTGGCAGTAATTTAAAACTTTTTAGACTGATTCTATAAAATGGGTATGTATTCTGAAGTATGAGATTCAATTATCATTAATTTTATATTTAACAGACTGATCTGTCTTATAGAAAGGTGTTAGAAATAGTCGCTACATCACATTGTTCAGTGCTGTGATTCAAAAATCCCACACTCGGATATCCCATCCTTCGATTAGCACAGATGTCAGTATCTGACTGTAGTGTGCCCCTCTGTCTCCCACCCAGATACAGCTAGATAGATGTTGGGATAGTGAACGTTGTATTACCACATTCCTTCACCACCTTCATCTCCGCTACCTCCCAGTCAAGAGCTGGTAAACAAAGTGCAACTCATAAAGTGTGGTGCAGCTTTGAAAAAGGGAACCACATGTAAATAACACCTGCTAGGATGTATGATGTGACTTCTTGGGAACGTTCTTATCTTGTGCCTTGAGACATATTGACATAGAGAATTTATCATGGAAAGAAAAATTCAGGCATAAATAAAAGCAATTCATTGAATTATTGAAATTCTAGAGATAATCTTCTGAATTTTTGTTTAATCTCCTGCCTGTAAAATGGAGGATTGAGGCCAACAAAGATTTAATATTGGTAGACTTTTAGAAATACTGGGAACTACATCCAGGAGCTGCTGTTTCCTAGTAATAACCTTTGCAATGGCCTCACAGACTCCATAGAGTTTTCTCCCTGCAATAAATGTCAAGTACATACTCATTTGACCTTCTCAAGTAAACTAAAAGTGAGACAAAAAATGGGAGAAAATATTCTGATTAAAAGGGCAAAGTGCATCTTACCCTGCTTTCTGTGAATTTTTGGTGTAGAGTGAACACAAACACCTCAAAGAATCATTCAAACTACTGCTCAGTTAATTGCTGAAAGAATCTCCATCTATTTAAGTGGAATTAGGGCAACTGACATAGCAGTTCTTTTTGCAATAACTTTGATAGACAATAAGTGCTCCTCCAGATGTCATCCTGGAGAAAGCAGTGCACATCTATCTCGCATATTTGTCTCTGGGACAGGTGGCAATAAATTTCTACTTCTCTGCTTTAATTTTGATGGTCAGACAGGCAGACAGGCATTTATTTCACAGTGGATTCCTTTTTGTCAGCATTTCAGAATATTAGCTCTTTCACAGTCTTCCTAGAACCGAGTCTTAGTTCGAATTTCATGAACACCAGCAGCTGGTTCACAAAAAGGTCAGTTTCCTAAGTTTCATCGTACTCCCTTATATTACACATTAGGCCATACAGAGAAGATCCAAGCTCACTTCTGCTTCGCCACAAAATCTTTGGTAAGTTCTACATTGGGAAAATGTAACAAATCCGAGTTGATCAGTTTGTGAAACCACATTAAGGTAAGTTATGTGGAAAATTGGACTGATGCTGAATTTACAGCTAAAATCCACCAAAGCACAAGAAAATAAATGACATTCCAACTAGACATGCATTCCTACTAATTATTATGAATCAAGGTGGGGGAATTTCAGTTAGTACTTAATACATCATGGTTCTCTTCAACTCCTATACTCTTCCCGCATTAATGCTAATTTAACATTCAGAATAAAGTAAGACCTTTAATGTTTAAACAAAATGGTTAATATTTACATAGAAAAGTTATGTTTCTGGTAATAAGTCAACATTAATGCACAATGAAAATTGCTTTTCCAGTATTTCATACTGGGTTCTGATTCTGCTAATGTCACTAAAAATACCATTTTTAAATCACCTGAAGTAGCCTTTATAATAACAGCCTGCATAAATTTACAGTGTGCTTACAGGTTTAACTAGGATCCAGACATGAGATTTTAAATAATACAGATGTTGTCTGAGTGGAGGCTTAAAGCACAGTTGCACTGAAGCCAACTTAAAGGATCCAGCTCTTTAACGGAGAGTTAGTTAACTTATGTCATATTAAATTGCAATCTCCCATGTAGATATCTCTTATATGTTAATTACCAGAGCAGCAGCCAATGTAATCACTCATCACTGGTGGCCCAGCGCCAAACCTTTTTGCTACGGTTCTTGAATTTCTGCTCACCAGGTCTCTGAGAAGACTCCTTGCTACTACTTCACTTTACACAACGAAGACCTTTGTCTTCTGGATACCCTAACCATTATGTATCTCCTACAAAACATCTGTGTGACCACTACAGAACACTTCTGGGTGCTTATGGAATATTAAACGGGACGTGCTGGAAGAAATCAGAATCATAATCAACAAGAATAAAAAGGGTCACAAATTAAAAAATAAATGCTGTAATGTAAACTATGAAAAGAAAAATAAGGTAACAGAAGTGCAAGAGTGCAGAAGAAGTGAATGGGATGACAGCAAAAGAGCATAAAATAAACATGGAGACAGGTTAGTGAAAGTCAAGAACTGGACTTTGGCCTGCACTCCCCATAGCTGAGTTTGGCTACTACTGAAGACAGAAGAGGGGATTAGACAATGGCTCTTGCTATCAGGGGACAGTCAAGCCCCTGTCCGAGTCTAGAAAACTTTTGCAAGGACCAGAAAGTGTTGAGATTCCCTTCGACACATGAACTGAGTCTCTCTTTCTGCTAGAAAGATGCAAGGTTTCCTTGAGGGTGGGGGGACAAGAAGATGTCTGCTACCACCAGAAAGCAGAAGAAAGGCGCAGGAGTCTCCAATGCAAACAGCTCCCCCAACTCACTTGGGTATCAGTTCGTGATGAGGTGAACAGTTAAAGCTGTACTGTAACTACAACACTTCAAAAACCATGTCAATGAAAAATATTATACCAGCTCCTATCATGTGTGCCTGTGTTATAGTGAAATGGCACTATTTTCAGTTGTGTACTACCTTTAAAGAAATGGGTAACGTTTATTTGTCATAAACTAAAAGCAATCTCTTTTACAAATTAAAAACTCTCATGAAAAGTCTGATTCTTTTTCTTATTCAATACAGCACATTAGGAATCATTAAAAAAGTATAGACTTAAAGCAGTATTGCTGAACAAATATAATATATTGCATTAGAAATAAATTCCATATTAAAATAGGGACTTTTACTACAGAATTACATTTTTAACTTTTTTTTTTTCAAATAAATTACTGAAACTTTTGCACTATGAAAGCTCTCAGGCAAAATTAATGGTTTTGTTTTGCAAATTAATTTAGATATTAAAAAATTATATTTTCAACCAAGATCTCAGTTACTCAGATTAAATATTAACCAAAAGCTGTCTTCTGCTTAAATAGAATTTAGCCTTTGAAGTGTTTTTATTAATCTCTTCTGATGTAGGTGCTTGAAATTCTATGAAAGTGCTGCTGCTACCAGTTCTGTGCATCACTTACTGTAATTTATTTTCAGAACATAATTCTATTTATAAATGAAAATCCTATTAAAAGAAGACAAGAAAAATTAGTCCTAGACTTTGCATTGGTAGAGTAGAAACAAAATGAGCGGCCTAACCTGAAGTGACATTTACAAATTACCTGTTAATTTAAACTGGGTTGAAGGATGACAGAGTTTAGTCAGACTGACAGGAAGTACCGAAGGAATGACAGTTGGGCCTGTAGTGGCCATAAAGGTCCCATAGCAAGCACATTTATCTGCCTTCTCTGGGAAAAGCTTCCCTTGTAGTAAATAATATATTTGTAAAAATATTTACTTTGTGGCAGCCCAGTGAATGAACATTTTATGGAGCTGAACACCTCCCTCTACCCCCCCACCCCACCCCTTCCTTTTAATTCTTATTTTTACTTGAGATAACAGCTGCTTTAAGATGGCCACCTGCCCTTAGTCACATGGTTGATTCATCACCACCCCCCTAAAGCTAAACCACATGATTTTCTTAATGAAAATGAGACAAGAAGTGACAAGGCTTGTATCCTTTAGTTGCTTCAGGATAGCATTCATGCCCTGAGACCAGTTCCTTTGTTCACTAGACATTCTTTGAACGGACATGATTGCGTATCAAGGCCATGCAGTGCCAAATATTTATAAAGATAATAATAGCTGCTCTCACTCCACTTATAAATAGTACTGAGAAGACTCAAATCCAAGTGCTGTCTCATTATTTATTCACTTTTGAAAACCAAAATTTTGTTTGAAGAGGCTCAAGTGTCTTATACTTCAACATTAAACCCTTTCCGAGTGTCCAAACTTTTATAAAATACTTTTATAAAATATTTAAGCTATAAATGGAATACTTGGGAATCTTATAATAATCTAATGGCAATTATTTAGGAATCTGTCGCTCTTATGACAATCAGCAAAGGAGCATATCATAGAGCTCCTGTAGCTCTTTTCTGCCAGGGAGCACCACACATATGTCGAGAGAAATGCAGACTATAGTTAGCTACCTCAGCCCACATACAAGATGTTCTTGTGCATGCTTAATAAAAATTGCTTTAATATTTTTAAACAGCAAGCTGTATTTTATATATACACATATAAATTACTGAACATAAATTTAAAATGTTATACCTTGGTTTAAGGATCTCAAAAAGCACAAGCTTATTGCATTGGCCGGGCAGCCTGGTCTCCCCGGCTCCTCTCACCCGCGCTGCCCCGTGCCATCCACAGGTCACACGGCAACAAAGGAACAAGTACAAATTAGGCACACTCTGCTTTCTCGTGGGGTACATAACCTCTGCTGATATAATACAGCTGGGTATAACTATAAACGTATCTATCAATTCTCAAAAAGAAAAATATTTTGTATAAATTCCTCTGCCCCCATGAACATAAGTGTATTTATAGCTGCAAAACAAATGGTACTTGGAGATTGTGTTTATGTTCCAGAACAAAGGCATGAATTCCCTATTTCAACTAAATTCAGAAGCCCTTGTTTTAATGCCATTTCCAGAAACCTTGCTTTTGAAATTGACATTCAAAATACAAAAATGTCAACCATAATCAAGTTTAGAGCACCAAACAAAGTTAGGGTTTCTGCGGGTTGTGGTGGGAGACATGCCAGCAAGTACCATCATTTTGCAGTATACCTTTCAAATGTAACTCATTTCTGATTTTTAATCTTAGCCCAGGACTCCTGATTTTTTTCTAAGTAATAGCTTGACAGTGATGTAATTTTACACCTACTGTACAAAAGATTTTCCTTATTTAATAGCAGAGTATAAATTCTGGAAGCAGAAAAAGATCTTATTATTATGGAAGAACAGTAAAATAAGATCTACAGTACCATTATTTTTGAAATTAGACATTGTATCTTAGTCAAAAGATCCAAATATAGATATACTCTGGTCTGTAGTATGTCATAGATGAAAAGCGGTCCTCAAGTTCTACTTAAAGAGTCTGAGAGGACACAATATTTTGATTTCTCTTGGGAAAAAAGAAGCTTTTGCAATACGTAACAGTTTGTAAGCTCTACTAATAGTGGGAGGGGACTATAGTTGATGTGCTATTCACAAACTTCCTCCCTCACTAAAACTGGTAAGGGTTCATCCTAATCACAGAAAGGAGAAACAACCAGTGGGAGTATCCAACGAGCGAGAAAGAGCTTTTCTTTGGAGATGTCCAATACAATAAGGAGAAACATAACCCTGTCTCCAGCTTGACTCTATGATATAGAGTGTTCTCATATGTCTTTGTACATCTTCCATATATCTTTAGGGAGACTGTCTTCTATTTAGATTTGGAGATAGAACTAATATACAACATTTTATTAATTCTCTCCCACACATCTTTGCCCAGAAAACCGTGTATGCTTCTTTGGCCAATCACAATTATTTAGCCAAGCTTATTAAGTGTTCCTGTACTGTAAGACTGATATCCTTGCCCTTATACAGTATATCAAGGACATATGATAATGATAACGATCAATGTTATTTTAACACTGCACAAAGGCCAGGATGTCAAGGCCATTTCTTCATTAGAAAAGAGGACTATTGATTATTAACTAGAGACTGGTAAGAAATGAAGAAATTAATAGGCAGATTACCCAACTACCAATTACCTGCAAAGACTTAGTCAGGTATTTGGGATGCAAATTAATCACATGTGGAGGTGGACTTGTTCATTATTCAGCACCATTATTTTGATTGGATGCATCACAGGAAAGGGAATTTGGGGCTATACTTGCACCAAATGGAAAGAAAGACTACTTTTTAGTTTAGTAATGTCGTGTCTACGCAGGCAGACTTTCAAATCATCACATGAAAAGTTCTGTGCTCCCTCAGAACTAGTCCAATGAACTGCAGCAAACAGAGTTAATATTCATTGTGCCTCGGGAGTCATTATGTGTAAGCCAGTAACTGAATAGCATAAAATGTTCTCCGGGAAGTTTGGCCTCTTCCAAGTATCTGAATACTACTCTGACACCCCTGAAGCTCCAACTACAGGGTTCACACCATGTGTAGTTACGTCACACCATCTCTGTCCAGAAAATCTCTTTTGTGTTTCTATAATCAAAAGATCTAATTGCCTTCTACACATTCAGAAAAGATAAAATTCACTGCTATCTGTTGGGATTTATTCTTTCAACTGCAAAAATTCATGTTTTTCTTTTTTTTCCTTTTGTTTCCCCCCTCTTTTTTTTTCTCATTACCTACATTTTATTGAATTTTAGAAGAGTTAGTTCTGATGCCCTGGCAGAAAAAAATAAAATAAGAGCTATAAGACACTTCACAGCTCAGACTGCTGCTTCAGGAGGTCATGTCACTAGATATGAAGTAATTTATGTAGGACTCTAACCAGCATTCTGTATTTCGTGATTCCTGTTACCCCAGGGAAAACGGATGAGTCATGTGTCTGAACGATGGCAGAAACCTTCTCTTTCTAACTTTGTTTGCTAAATAGTCAATTATCTTTGGAAAACACTCCCAAATGTTTTTGAATTTTATTCCACATCCTAAAAAAAACCACTGTAAACCTAATGCATACAGCTATCTGTATTTTCATCCAATTCCTTTGTTTTCAGACAGAATTTACATTATCAGAATCCTTTACTATACATATACTGTTTTCTGTCCCTCTGTTAACTGAGAATCATGGTACTGATCATTCAGAGCAAAGGATGACTATGGTTTGGATGTTACCTTAAAATACTTTTTCTAGCTTTACCACAGCTATAGGACTTGAAGGAGAAATGAATTCAGAGAAATCCTTCAGCTTTTATTTCATGTCCAGCCATAGAGCTTACAAAAACTGGGTAGAAGCGGGCAAATTTTGTTCCTTAGAATTCTGCATCTCTTAGAGATGAGACTTCTTGAGGAGCATTTCAGTGTTTTCAGACTGCCAGGTAGACATTAGGTAAGTTCCACCTGATGGTAGACAGGAAGTTCATACTTTCTTATTGGCATCACACTTTGAGGGTAAAAGTGATTTACATTCTTAAATCCATTCTCTAAGTGCCATTGGAAATCTTAAAAATCACTGTTCTGTTGCAATACCTTCACAAAGGGCCCTGAATTTCTACCGGTAGCAAGGCTGGAAACTGCTTAAATGTGACCATGTGAAGCAGCTTGGTGACTGACCCACACCTAGACCTGACAGCCTTCAAAAACTAGACACCTATCCATCACCTCAACAGAGTTCATCAGATAGCTGCCTGTAGAGCACTGCCAACCCTACACAGATCGCAGCAAGCTGGAAGTTCTGTGTTGCTGCCAGTCAGCCTAATGAATCAAGCTCTGCTGCAATAGTCAGGACACACTGTCAATTCCCCTGTCTTGATTTGGAGCAATGACTCAACTTAGGTCTCCCTCCTCCCAAGCAATACAAGAGCCTCAGAGGCAAGGCAAGTCTTTCTTGGGATTGCTCATTGAGGCTGTTCTACTTTTTGTTAAAACTGCTTAAACATCCTTTGGGACAAAGAAAGAGGGAAGATGTCTATAGGCTGGTGGCCAGAACAACCCCTAAGAAATCCAGTTATTCATCCTTGCACACAAAGTTTCTCCTATATCAGTCTGACCATGCCCACACAGCAGCCACTTACTGTGGCCAAAAGGCATAAAAACAAAGCAGTATAGGCAGTAGAAGAAAATGACTTCCAGTAGAAAACACTTGAAATCCCTAACACAGTGAGGCCAGATCTTTAAAAACCACTTGCAGCCTCATGAGGGAAACACAGAGGAGCAGTAACAACAGCAAGACATACTCTGCATAACAAGAGCAAGGCTATCAGCTGTGTAACTAGACTGGCCATCCCAACCAAAGGCAGTGGCACCCCAGAGATGCACTGAAGCTTAAGGGAGGTAGATAGAAAGAACAGGGAACACTTCCCTTTACAAGCCATAAAACCTGTAAGCCAGGGTTGAAACTTCACTTGTAGCCTTTCTGACTTTATCAATCGTATATGAACTGCACAAGAAATACACAGGAAGGGAAGGGACGAGGATATCAACAATAACTTGTCCATCAATTGTTACCTTTTTTTCCTACAGAGGCAGCTTAAAAAAAAAGTGCAAAAGACCAAAGAATGCACTTCTGGGACTATGGTTTTTTAACCTACTATTCATATAAACTAAGGCTGTGATTGCCAAAACTAAAGCTTCTTTCAAAGATTCTTTTAAAGAATTGTGTTGTTTGTCCTGTGCTTAGTCAGTGCTAGTAGGAATGTAACTATTGCCCTGTAAAGGCAGTCAGCAAGAATATTTTATTTTAAGTAGTTTACTTAGAGGAAGCTCAGATTGATGGGTTTGCTTATTTCCAGCGGAATCTTTCAGTGTTTGAGCCAGATCCTTGTTGCTGCTGATAACACACGCCAGAAAGACTATAAACGTTTTATTCCCACTGGAATATGTGAAACATTTGGGGAATGTTTCCAGCTTTGGCAATAGAGGCTAATGTCATAACAGCATGGAGCTATTATCATGGACACTTTGATTTGGTTTTTTCTAGCCTGCAGGGACAGGGGCCTGGAAGTGGTAGCATCTGACAGAACCTGTGCTATATTATGTGTAACCTCATTGATTCTTTCTTTCCAGACTCTGAGTCATTCACATTTAAGCTCAGAAAACTCTTTTACCAAATCTTTAGACAGATGACCAAGGCAAGACCGAAGCACCCATACCTAGGATCTTTGGAGCAGTCTTTTAGAAGAAAATTTAGTTTTAACCCTATTGAGTTTAAATTCCACCATGCCAGAGTGAACCAAGGGTCTGTGACAAGCAAATGCTTACTGTCCATTGCTTTCCATTGCTTGTGCTCATTGATCACATTTGGATGCTACTATAATAGAAAGCAGACACACTGAAAGCAAAGAGCAGTATTAGCAGAAGTCCCCAATCCTCTTTCCTATGAGAAAGGGATGAAATAAACATCTATTAATGATACTATTTGTATTCCTTTTTTGACCAGTAAATATTTAAGATGCAAATCCTGTCATCTCCCATGAATATCAGTAAGTTTCAACTGGAAGAATTGGTTAATGTAAGAAGGTTTGGGGTACTTAATAAAAACCCCAGGGCCCTTACTGGAGAGTCTCAGGCCAAGATATACAGTCTGAGGAGCTCTTCTGGCTTTGCTTTGATTAAGATAGTATCTAAGTAAATAAATGTTCTCACCACCATGGGCCTTAGGGGATAAATAACTGGTATTATAGCCATAGTAAAGGCTCTTAGGACTACACAGTGGCTAAACACCGTAACTACAGACAGTTTCAGTGCCCTTTTCCAGGACAGCCTAAAGGACTTCCTACAGCTTGAATGAAAATGCTGAGGAAGTAGTTGTTTATATTTCCTATGGTTTTTGAAAGATAGTCATAAAAGACTTTGATCTCTAAATGAAAACAGATAGTATCCCAAACTCACCCTGGGACCACAAATACAGAATCTCAGGAAAGTTTTGTCAGTGGGCATATCCTTCCCAGTTCAAGGCTTCTGTTCTCTGATACGGTCAGTTAATTCGCTTATCTTAAATGCTGACTGGCATACAAGATATACTAGGTACACTAGATAGAAATAAATACATAAAATTTTAGCTCCCTTAATTTTACCAGACAGATTTAATAAATGCACATAACTAATGGGTATATAATGACTTCCCTAAACTCCTACTTGTAGATCATGCATTCTATTTCTCAGTACATCTTTTTCCCCATGAAAAATTAAATTGGAAAGTCAACAAGAGAGAAATCATATTGGGGACATTTTCAATCCATTCATTTACATTTTCACTCTTTGCAGAACGTGGATAGTGTATTTTTATGGCATGTTTGGTTGCTATTCAAAACATCTTTCTTTTTTTTTCATTGAATAGCAAAATTATTAGATGAGTAGAATCCTGTATGCATAATAAGAGCACAATTTAAAGCTGTCCCTAGGCTAATTTATGAAGCACTAAATCAATTGGAAAAGTTTTCCCTTTTTCTTAAAGAGGCACAAGGTTGCTTTTTCAGCTGGTTTTGTCTGTTTTCATGGTCTGCACATTGATCATAGCCTGGTATGGTTAGCCAAATGCATATGGGAAAAGAAATATCTGAGGGATTAAAGGAAAGGGATGATACGTGCAGTCTTTGTTGGTTTGTTTCACTTCCCTTTCCAAACGAATTCCCTGTTAACTAGTGCACAAGTCATTACTGAATAAGGTTCACAGGCACTGTACAATGTGTAAGAGAATACAATTAATGCATAGGAGTTTTGCAAACAGTTGTTTATGATTGCATGAAGACAGGCTTGTAAGTCAACCTAGCAAAATGTTATGTGAAATACCTTTCCTCACATCTCAGCAAGGATGTGTAAGTACATTAAGTTTCCATTAAACTATGGAAAAAATGTGCATTGCAGAGTAGGCATTGTTGCTTCTTAATGCCAGTATGCGAAAATAACCATACTTAGTGCATACATAGAGATCTCAAAGCACATTACAAAAGCAAGCAGGTATCACTCCCATTTATATTGATAGAGAGTGGAACCCACAGATGACACAAACAAAATCCAAGACTCTTGCCTAGATCAGCACATTTCAGGACCATATTGCCTACTCTCATTTCAAATTTGTGATAGTGCTTTAGCCTTGGCATTTCTAATTTACTTACAGAAACATGTTCTGAAGTGATATTTTATCCACAGATAATTGCCACTGATGGCAGTTGCTGGACTCTCCCAGTCTGAAAGTTCTCTGAGGGGAAATGCTTTGCAGTTTATACACTGCTCTACAGATAGCCCTATGAAGACCTTTTGTCCTAGTTTCTTGCATAAGAAGTTATACAGAGAAATCATTGTATTAGTAGGACCTACCTGACAGTTTTGGATTGACTAATATGTACACTCATCTCAGACAGGTAAGAAGCTATTCTTGGGAAAGAGGCAGAAAAGACAGCAGAAATCTCAACTCCTTGGGGGCTATTCTGACAGAAAGCAGGAGGACATTTATTGCTATGTTTTAGTTGTTTTCATGTTTGATTTAAAATGAATCTGTTGCATCATTATGTACTGTCATCGTGGACTTTTAATTAGATGTGTTTTGGAAATTCAAAGCTTAATCACATGCTTTGTTAAATTGATAACAGTTACATCCTAAACTGGTAAAATGGACCTAATCTTATCTAGCAGAATTGCACTATGGATTCAGAGAGTTAGTCTTTGAGTTTGTGGTCATGTTTAATGCTACTTCTTAGCTAAAAAGAACGTAAGGATTTGTATATGTGTATTTTTGTCCTTCAGAAGGACAAAGTATATTTCCTGTTCATGTAAATGGCATGAGCGCTCCATCCCCCTACATGACATAGTTTAAAGGGTATAATTAGCAAAACACAGTCCTTACTTGTCTGCCACCATCTGAAGCTGAAAGAGAGAATATTCTATTCTTATATTAGTGTTGACAATAAACAGAATCGCTTGAACTTCCTCAGATATCATGTCCTTAGGGGCTGCATTTCTAATACAAGTTGTTTTATATCTAGCCATAGTAAAGGCTCTTAGGACTACACAGTGGCTAAACACCGTAACTACAGACAGTTTCAGTGCCCTTTTCCAGGACAGCCTAAAGGACTTCCTACAGCTTGAATGAAAATGCTGAGGAAGTAGTTGTTTATATTTCCTATGGTTTTTGAAAGATAGTCATAAAAGACTTTGATCTCTAAATGAAAACAGATAGTATCCCAAACTCACCCTGGGACCACAAATACAGAATCTCAGGAAAGTTTTGTCAGTGGGCATATCCTTCCCAGTTCAAGGCTTCTGTTCTCTGATACGGTCAGTTAATTCGCTTATCTTAAATGCTGACTGGCATACAAGATATACTAGGTACACTAGATAGAAATAAATACATAAAATTTTAGCTCCCTTAATTTTACCAGACAGATTTAATAAATGCACATAACTAATGGGTATATAATGACTTCCCTAAACTCCTACTTGTAGATCATGCATTCTATTTCTCAGTACATCTTTTTCCCCATGAAAAATTAAATTGGAAAGTCAACAAGAGAGAAATCATATTGGGGACATTTTCAATCCATTCATTTACATTTTCACTCTTTGCAGAACGTGGATAGTGTATTTTTATGGCATGTTTGGTTGCTATTCAAAACATCTTTCTTTTTTTTTCATTGAATAGCAAAATTATTAGATGAGTAGAATCCTGTATGCATAATAAGAGCACAATTTAAAGCTGTCCCTAGGCTAATTTATGAAGCACTAAATCAATTGGAAAAGTTTTCCCTTTTTCTTAAAGAGGCACAAGGTTGCTTTTTCAGCTGGTTTTGTCTGTTTTCATGGTCTGCACATTGATCATAGCCTGGTATGGTTAGCCAAACGCATATGGGAAAAGAAATATCTGAGGGATTAAAGGAAAGGGATGATACGTGCAGTCTTTGTTGGTTTGTTTCACTTCCCTTTCCAAACGAATTCCCTGTTAACTAGTGCACAAGTCATTACTGAATAAGGTTCACAGGCACTGTACAATGTGTAAGAGAATACAATTAATGCATAGGAGTTTTGCAAACAGTTGTTTATGATTGCATGAAGACAGGCTTGTAAGTCAACCTAGCAAAATGTTATGTGAAATACCTTTCCTCACATCTCAGCAAGGATGTGTAAGTACATTAAGTTTCCATTAAACTATGGAAAAAATGTGCATTGCAGAGTAGGCATTGTTGCTTCTTAATGCCAGTATGCGAAAATAACCATACTTAGTGCATACATAGAGATCTCAAAGCACATTACAAAAGCAAGCAGGTATCACTCCCATTTATATTGATAGAGAGTGGAACCCACAGATGACACAAACAAAATCCAAGACTCTTGCCTAGATCAGCACATTTCAGGACCATATTGCCTACTCTCATTTCAAATTTGTGATAGTGCTTTAGCCTTGGCATTTCTAATTTACTTACAGAAACATGTTCTGAAGTGATATTTTATCCACAGATAATTGCCACTGATGGCAGTTGCTGGACTCTCCCAGTCTGAAAGTTCTCTGAGGGGAAATGCTTTGCAGTTTATACACTGCTCTACAGATAGCCCTATGAAGACCTTTTGTCCTAGTTTCTTGCATAAGAAGTTATACAGAGAAATCATTGTATTAGTAGGACCTACCTGACAGTTTTGGATTGACTAATATGTACACTCATCTCAGACAGGTAAGAAGCTATTCTTGGGAAAGAGGCAGAAAAGACAGCAGAAATCTCAACTCCTTGGGGGCTATTCTGACAGAAAGCAGGAGGACATTTATTGCTATGTTTTAGTTGTTTTCATGTTTGATTTAAAATGAATCTGTTGCATCATTATGTACTGTCATCGTGGACTTTTAATTAGATGTGTTTTGGAAATTCAAAGCTTAATCACATGCTTTGTTAAATTGATAACAGTTACATCCTAAACTGGTAAAATGGACCTAATCTTATCTAGCAGAATTGCACTATGGATTCAGAGAGTTAGTCTTTGAGTTTGTGGTCATGTTTAATGCTACTTCTTAGCTAAAAAGAACGTAAGGATTTGTATATGTGTATTTTTGTCCTTCAGAAGGACAAAGTATATTTCCTGTTCATGTAAATGGCATGAGCGCTCCATCCCCCTACATGACATAGTTTAAAGGGTATAATTAGCAAAACACAGTCCTTACTTGTCTGCCACCATCTGAAGCTGAAAGAGAGAATATTCTATTCTTATATTAGTGTTGACAATAACCAGAATAGCTTGAACTTCCTCAGATATCCTGTCCTTAGGAGCTGCCTTTCTAATACAGGATTTTTCACATCTGTTATCTATAGGGAAGAAGGCAAAATGCCTCTCAGAAATATCACTTGGACTTTTAACACACGTTGCAGCATTTTAGGTTCATGAAACTGAGATAAGGGTACAATTTATCCATTTGGCATAGAAAACATTACTCCACTATTCTTTTTCACTTGAAAGAAAGCTGTATTTATTTTGTTGGCTAGCTCACCATGATACTCTCCTCTTCACAGCTACGTCATATCCATACTAAAAGCTGTTGAACCAGCTGTTTGGTACTCACTTAGAGCAATGTTTCAGTTGCTCCAAAAAATCTTTTCCAAGATGCCTTGCCCTAAACTCTCCATAATCAGAACAGCTATAGGAAACTATGATATCAAAGTGCTTAACAGTGCAATATGCACTCAAGTATCTCAGCAGTATGGATCTGTATGTGTACACTTAGCTTTTTTAAAGTAGGTGTTGAAACCCTCAGGCAGCATATTTGGAGTGGGTGAACAGTCAGGGTCATTGGAAGACTTTGCTAAAAAGTTATGCCTGGTTTCATCACAGGAGAAAGCAAATAGGACAGACAGAACTTATCATAGGATTTAATGACTTTAGCATGCCATTCAAGTGACATTGAGGAGGTGTGACATCTATTCCACAGGCTGGAATTGCAATGGGCAGTGACAGAAATATTCCCTTAATTCAACGGACAGAGTTTATTTTACCAGTTGGAAATAACTGGGCCCTGTGAAGGTAAAAGAGGACCAACATACATGTATTATTTTGAGGTGCACTAAAACCCTCTTTGAGAGCAGAAGCATTGTATCTGCCTCACGCTGGCCTCATTTGCCCGACTGAAATTCACCCCCCGCAAAGTACTGCAGAAATTCAGTGTGTGCAAAAGGAAAAAAAAGACTGTTGCTAATGTTTTATTAAAGTCTCATAGTTCTGAACTAGTGTGGTGCCATTTTATAAGTGTTGGCAATATCTTCATGAATACCTGTGACAAGTGCCATTAACATAAAATACAAAGTGGAATTGGGCATGATGAGATATTTAAAATTTAGACATGCACTTGCCACATTTAAAAATGTACTTCACAGATATATTTTTAAACTGTGTATTTTTAAAAACAAGTCAATTCAATGTCTTATATTTTGAGTTTTAATTCCAATCAAGCTAATTTCTAGTCATCACAAACACATACCTGCCAGTAATGAAGGTTGTTTAATTAGGTCCAGATAAAATAGCTCCAATTCTGTTTCTGATCCACCTGTCAAAGCAAATCAGTCTTTTACATGACTTTTAAAAAAACAAATTAGACTAGCTGATGATTTTTTGAATATTCAAGTAGACATACTGAAGATAAATCCAAACAGAACTTGTGACTGAACAAAAGCCTGGAATGTGACCCCAAAGATGAAGGGATCTTGTTCTGCCAGAAGCAGATTTCCAAGCTTGGTATTTAAGGATTATGAAGTCAAGGACAGGGTGCTAAAAAGTGGCTACTGGAAAGGATAGCAGTGTCTTCCACAGCTTAGGGCAAGGTAACATTTCAATGCTATGTAAAATTAAACACAAATAACAATGTTAAAGGTCCTACTTAAAGCCCCAAAGCCAGGTGATTTCAGAACAGACATGTCCAACTCATGCCGTTATAGCCCTGTGGAAAAAAAATACTTTGCTGTTTGTGCTACTATTACAGAAAAAAAGTAGAAAATCTAGAACAGCTGATAGTGTTGGATGCTAAAAATATTTCCTTTTTCGTTGGCTTTTAAGATGGACTAGTAGTCTGAATATATTTACTGGTAGGCAGATAGTGACATAAATTGACCATCACAAGTGGCATTATTTGATATATGAGATGTGAATTAAAACAACTCAGTACATCTCTGAGAGACCACTAATAACTGCTTAATACCGCCAGAACTCGACCAAAAACTTCCAGAAGTGTTGGATTAGGAACAATTGCCAGGCAGCAGACTACAGAGAAAATACCAATTAAAAAGCACCACTCAGACAAACACTGTTAACATCTAGAACACAAAAAAAGTAACTCAAATTTTAATTTGGAACTCATATACTAGGCTCTGGTAAGAAAAACAGTCCACATGTCTTTGCTGTGTCTGTGCATACTGTGTACTCTATCCGTTAAGTGAGAACTCACCAAAAATGTCAGGGTTTCATGCCTACCATTTATTCCACTGGGACAATACTTCTCTCATTCTTTGATTCCCATCAAAGGGGTTCTACTGATGTTAGTTATTAAAGCACTATCTTTTCTCAAGTCATTTATACATATTGTATTGGCAACTGTTGCGCCTTCTAGAAGATGAACTTGATTCATTTTGATTGATTTACAATGCACAATTACTTGTTCTTTTCTTCTGACTGGCATTCTAAGCACCATGCTCATTTTGTCTTTCATTTGTTTAGACTGGACATCTTTTTATTTGACTTTCCAAATTCAGCAACAGTGGTCTGATTTTATCAAATGTCTACATTAACTTCTTAATGCATATAACTCCTATAAAGCACAGTTATGGTAGCAATGGGGCATGGTTGTTACAGATGTACCAGATTCCATAATGTTTGGTTTTTTAATTCTTTACTCTATGAATAAAATCCTGACCCAGTAAAGTCAATCAGAGTTCTTCCATTTCCCCCTACAACGTTCATATGAGAGAAAGTTAGGAGTATCAAAGTCTCAAAATCCATTCATGTTTGTTTCATTAGAGTTCTCTCCGCTTCATTGTAAGGAAATCTGTCTTGTTAGATGACAAGGTCTGATTGCATCTCACAACCTTATGTTGTGACAATAGCAAGGTATGAACTCGTTATGACTCCGTATGGCAAACAGTTTCATAAGCCCTCATTGAAATCAGGATATGACTTGTTTTCACCCTCATCTTATTTTGCTCAAAGTACAGCAGGAATAGATTGGGATCATGAGTCAGAGGATGAGATTTTTTTTATGTCATTAGGTCTCAGCCTCGGAAGACCTATGTATTGACTTGGTTGCCAAATTAAGGAGCAGACTTCCCCAAGTGATTCATACTCACCTGCTCTGCATAGAATACATGTTGTTCTTTCTAGTACTGGATGCTCATAACTGTTATTTCTACAGTTCCAAAACCACAGATTGATATGGCTCTTTCTGTATCTGTGAGAAGCAGGGGCAGCTTTAGGCCAGCTGGCTGTTAAAAAAGGTTATGTTTTAACCTGGGCATTTGAAACAATTCACTCATGATTCTGCATATCCCTATATGCTTGATATCAATTCACCACCATTTCCAAAATGGTGGACTTCTACATTCTTGTCTTTCACGTATTGTCACCTCCACAACACTTAAACTGGACTGTATTTAGCTATTCCATTTATGTATTTTTTTGCCTCTAGATCAGAAATAGATGATATTTACTTCAAATACAGGTGCTGCATTGTTTCAGAATACTCCATATACTACTGCTATTTGAGCCTGCAGAAACTTTTGGCAACTTTATACAGCATAATTGATATTTAACAATGTTTGGGACAAAACATCTTGCCTTGTTAGGCTCCTCCTTCTCAAGTGAATACACTCTGAAGTGAATTGAAGCTGTCCATTGTGAGCCTACAGAAAGGAACATGGACAGTTCCCGTGACCCCTGCCCATCATATTCCACATATAAATTGGTGGCACCATATGGAAAAACTGCTAAAGACTAACTGGACTAAAGACCAACTAACCTGGATTTTTGCTTCCTTTTTTGGGAAATGAACCATCTACTGCAAGATCATCACCTCTTCTTTGCAAGACCTGAAATCTAGGTTAGAAGTGTTAAGGATACTGGCAAACGTTGGCCAGTGGCAGATTTCTGCTGCTCGCACTTCACTCCACAACAGGTGCACTGAGATACCAGGTATATCACCTAGAAAGGCTTTTACCATAAGGATCAATGAAGACCTCTTGGGATTGCACTAACTCTACTAACATTTAACCAGTCTAAACTGGTAGATAAAAGTAAAGTGTTTGTTTATTTGAGCTCTGTTTAACACAAAACCTGCTGGCCTCCAACAGTATTCAGGATTTTGCTGATCTCTCCTTCCTCTAAAGTCAGCAAGCAGCTTGTAGCAGCACCTGCTTCTGTGCAGGTCGCAGACTGGTTACAGAAAGCCTGCCTTTGTTAGGTGTTTTGCATAATTTTTGGCTTTTGAGACCATACAGTTACTTGCTTACCCCATCAGTACCGGGTTCTCCACTTTGTGATGTTGTGTGCTCCAACTGATTTTTATTTCACTTAGCCTTAGTATTTCTGGCACAATGCTTCGCCAATTACATACCCTCCATCAGCACAAAACTCACTCAGCTTGTCAGTGCTTGTCTGTTGTAAAAGGGAAAAAAACCCAGAACTGTCTTACATCGCAAGCCTACCTCTCCAGCGTGCTCAAAATCATGCCCTTAAAACATGCTTTTAACAAGCCAGTAAGTATTGTACCTTTTTCCCCAACTACAGAGAGCAGGGAGGTGAGGTACTTCTCTGTAAAATGGCACACACATTTTGTAGATCGCATGTTCTAATGCTATTAGCTCAAAAGATTGAATTAAATAGAGAAAGGTTAATGAAAGGTTTCAGTCATGATTGCAGTGACCATGATGAAGCAAAGGGGCAAGAGAAATGGCAGCTTTAACAATTAAACTCCCTCAACACATTCCTTTAACACTACTGCCATAACACAGTGAAATGCCACAGTTAATCAGATCACGCTCACTGCTAACACTTTCTACTAAGAAGTTGTTGTGACTCCCCTGTTTGGATGTTCTACAAGATGATCATGTTCTTCATTAGTGCTAAATAAAAGCAGCATATTTTAGATGCCACACAAATTGGTATCCTTAATTGTTTATAAATATAGGAGCTATTTATATGGTTTTTTCATTCTGATATTTTAAAATGGCATTATAAATACATAAGGTACAACCAAATCCCTATTCTCCTGTAAATCTCAGTTCTACTGTGAAATAGGAGGCTGAAAGCACCTTGCAGCCATGTTGTACCATGCAGAAGTTTCCAATATATGCTGGAAGTACTTTGCTTACCTCACTAAATGCCAAAAGCAAGGCTGGCACTACATCAGAGTCAGTCACATCTTCTTGCTTCAAGTATTTATTTCTCTGACTCTATTAAGTTGTAAGCAAACATCTGAGTAGTTGAACCTCCTGCAGGGTCTCATCACATTTTAGGATTGGCTCTTTCTGCATATCAATAAAATTCAGTTGCAAAATATTTATAGTGCTAGCACATGTCAAGGGAATAAATTATCCTATAAAGAGCCCACTTCTTGCTGTAGTATGCTCGGATGTCCTTACTGAGGATAAAAGCAAACAAAGAAGCCCAGGCTTGCAGAGGGAGAAAGACAATATTGGCCAGCAATAACAGCATCAGATGTGGATGTACAAGACCCTAGTTGAAGTCAGTGTTTCCTCTGCGCCTTGGGCAACTGAGTGAGATTATCTCTATATAATAGGGTTAAGAGCACTTACAACTACAACTCCAGGGTATTTCAGGGTTAAACAATTAAAAGATTTTTGGCACATTTATATATTTTAGTAACAGAAACACCCCAAAGCAGAGAGATTCTTCAGGTTAAACTGAAGCCAGCAAAAAGACATATAAATTAAAAACATATTCTACAATTTGATTCCCCACTCATCTTTCAAATTTCTGCTAACAATATCATTTACATGTCTTATCAATATTCTGAAAACCAAGATAAAAGCATGATGTGTCAAGGAGGAGAAAATGTGTTCCCATTAGCAGCAGCTGGGTAAGCCATGTTTTGGGTGGAGACCAGTAAAGTACAGTACGGCTCTGGTAGGTGTAGGTGCAAAGCTTAAGATGTTATTACTACCATTCATGTGAGGTTACCACCTCACAGCAGAGATATGGTGTAATATGCTTCTGCACATAAATACAGGCCCACACTCCTTATGAGTCTGAAAACACTGCAGGCTACGGACTATTTCTGCTGGGAGGGGATATATCCCAACGCTGGAGCAGGGGCCTCCAAAAGAAGGGTAGAGTGGATATTTTTGAGGACTGTAATATCTGAAACCACTGCAAGTTAAATCTACCAGAACACATTTACCAGAACCCTACACAAATAAAAATGGGAATAGGAATAGGATACATAGGAATAGGGCTAGGAATAGGAAAAATTTACATCACTTACTGGAATAACGTCTGATAGTTTTGCTAGTCTTCAGAGAGTGCATTTTTTTGTGGCTTTTACAATTTTACAGATATTAACCTGAGGAAATAGATTATAGAAAGGTTAATGAAAGGTTTTAGTCATAATTGTGATGACCATGACCTAACAGAAGGCCAAGAAACCTTGCAATTAAAAAAAAAAAATCCAAACTTTTAGTTATCCATTGCCAGAGCACAAAGTACTGTCACCATTAACACCATATTGATTACTAAAAAAGTTGTCATGTATCCCTTTGATGATGCAAGATGGTTGTTATGGCAATAAGATGCTACTAAAAATTCTTTGTAAGACTTAATTAGGTCATTTGTTTAATCTCATAGGGTTTCTCCCCCCCATTCTTTTTTCTTTTCTTTCTACTTCTTTCCACTTTTTTTTTTGTTTAGCCCTTTGCTTTTTAAAAGGTAGGACGATATTTCTTAAAGTACTCAAGGACTCCCACTATTTATGTAAGTTATACCAGATATCTTCCTCTGCTTTGGATGTCAAACACAATAGCCACTTGAACAGTGCCAATACTATCTCTCTACAACTTTCACTGTAATTTCTGTGATACGCTGTGGTTCAAAATACTGTGGCTGATCAGATACTGTGTGTTGACATGAAGCAGAAAATTCCCATTGAAATCTGTGACTTGGATCTTTCTTTACCATCCTATAGCGCAGAGCAGAATCTTCCTCTTTGTTCATAAAAACATGCACCTATAAAATAATGTATGTAATGTCTGCTGAGTATTCTCTACTATTCATGAAGTTAAAATTAACTTCTTGTTTTAATTGCTTATCAGTTCCATAAGCATAATTCCCATGATTTAACGTGCTTTCTTAGTGATCTGCTACCTTTCCATATAGAACTTCACATTTTTATGAATTTTTTCTGTTTAAAATGTATATGTATGTAAATTATTATTCATCTGAGCCTTTCACATCAGAGATACAGTATAAATACTAAATCAATGTGGAAAACATCATGTCTGCTTTAACTTGACTTGATTATATCTAAATATAAAAAAATAAATTAGCATTTTACTCTATTTTTAGTTCTCTTCATTGTATTATACCGTATATTTGTTTAGAGGGTGTAGATTAATACGCCTCCCAACTATTTCCTATAGTTTTATGCTAATAAAGTGAAACTTAAAACAGCTCATGAGGGACTAGGAAGAGAAAGGCAGATGTCTAATATAGAAACTCCTCAACTGCAGAACAAATATGCTGGAAACCTTGGAATACTGTGTTTTATCTTTTCTGAGAACAGACCTTACTATTGCAGATGGTCAATTTAGCACAAGTTTTGCTCAAAAAGGCTGAGGCAGTATAAAGCTTCCTTTTAATTTAGATCATATTTTTGCTCATGTTTTCCATAATTTATTATTGATTACTCTTGGATTTATTACCTATATTTTAGCTAACAATTTAGTATTCAAGAGGTTTTAAAAATAAAGCAGCTACAAAAAGCTGCAATTCGGCAATCGTGCCAAAGACCATTTTTCTTGTCCATGGACGTGATTGACATATGAATGTGACCCAGCAAGAAAACATTATTAATATGAAGAAAAGTTATGACTTTTGAATGATGTCGGCTTGCCTTGTAAGTAATTCCCTGGGTTATATCTGCATTGCATATTCTGATAAGTATACATAGTCAGATTCTCTTTACACATTTTAGCTTCTTTAATAATTTTGTTAAATGCAGAAGAGGGGAAAATAAAGACATATTATTAATAAACAAGCAATTAAACAGGTTAGGGCAACAATGCAATGCTGGTCATTCAGGAACCCTGTGCTAATTTTAATTAGCTGCTTTCCCTTGCTTTCAAATGTAATTAAAGCAGCTTAGTTGTGCTCAGTGATGCAAACCACCTTATTTAATCACTAACATTATTTCCCTGAACTATTAATGATTTTCAAAACGCTTGTTTATGCAGAATTAGAACAGTAATTATCTTACCAGTTAATTTTGTACCTTCACATTTCACACCTCGCTCAAACGTCATTCATTTACCACAACCTTTCTGTCAAAACAAAGAAATGCTTGTTCTAAATGTGCTTCTGACTGCCAAATTGAAAGCCAAGTTTTGTAACACTAATAAAGTAGCTCCCAAGTGAAACAGGTGTAGTAATTTAGACCCTTCCTGTCTCGAGCCTGCACGTACATGCTATGTCTTTTCTTTATTAGCTTTAAAATGCGAGCTTGGTGTGCAAAATAAGCTATTTAATTCAGACTTGTGGAGCAGAATATAATCTTTAATTTAAACTAGAGCAGTAAAAAAAGGCCTTTAATTTTAACTGGCATGTGTGTGTGAATTTGAATTAATAATCCAGAAAATTGAAACTGTTTTGCTGCTGTTGCTGGATAGTGACTGTTCTTCACATGCCCTTAGTTTCACTCACTCTATTTCTCTCTCTCCCAAGCTTTGCCTAGTGCCTATTTTATGATGTTGCTGTCTTCCAGAAAAGGAATTCTTCTAAAAAAGAAATTCTCAGTTGATTGAGTTCTTGCAAAAACTTATTGTGTTGAAATAAATTCTTATGTCCGTATTAATTCAGTTTACAAAAGGAATATAATTGGTGTGTTCATTACATCTGCTTTAGACAGGATTTAAACGCACTATGAATTTATACTTCACAAATCATCATATTTTTTGCCTTGTCATTTCTTTTACTGTAAGTTAGCAACTAGTTGTGTACTTATAATCACAAAATACAACAGCCTTACAATTAGCAAATAATACTTCTTCCTGATTCTTGCAAGAAAGGGAAGTCTTCCATACTGGCAAGGAAATTAAGCAACTGCCAAATGTCATACAAAAGAAAATCTGTGGCAGAACTAAAAATCAAAAAAAAAAGAAAGCTCCACCTTTCTGCTGTTCTGAACAGCCTCTGAGGTCTCCGACACTTATCCCAAGTTGTGCAGCAAGTGCTAGTGATGAGTGCCTGTTGCTTCTTTTGGTGAGCTAGAGGAGCAGCCTACAAGGAGTCATTCTGACTCTTTCCTCTCTGGGCACCATGCATCAGACAAATAAACGTCTATCTATTTAATTAAATTCAATGAAGTTCAACATTTCATCCACAAAATAAGAAGACAGCCTTAAAATGCTACTGTAAATCAGGCCTATCACTTACACACTGCATCTATAGATGGCAAAGATACACACACATCTAGAAAATTCCTTCTGAAAAAAGGGGGCAAAAAAGGCTGGATTTGATGTAATGCCTCTACCACTTTTTTTTTTCCAGGAAAGGTAATTGCAACCAGAGTATTAGATCTTAGCTCTTTAAGGCTCGTTAATGTGATTTAATTTAAACATGAAAGCAGTGCATTTGACCTCCGCTGGACTACTTTAATGCATAAAGTTACCCATGTAAGCAAAGAGATGGCAGGATGGACACCTAAAGAGTACAATGGAATTTCTGCATGTGTTCATTAGAGGCACTGAATTACTGCAGTCAAGATTTTAAATACCACATCACATTTTGTGAATATTCTTTCTAAATACATTATAAATCATACAGAAGAAAGCAGATCGATGTGCAAAAGAAACTGTTTTAGTTAAAAAGCCATATTTTGTCTAAAAGCTTTACATGCACTCCGACAAAGTAGCTGTATTTTAATAAATTTAAATGTATTAGTTTTTTCCACAGATTCTATAAATTTGAGGCAGCTAAAACTATTTCAATATTTCCAGAATGCCCAAGATCCATGGTCTCCTGGCAACTAGCAATCACATGGCTGTAGAGGTTTTGGCCTACTGTTACAATGCCGTTATATGTTTGGTTGATGATTTATTCAAACCCAGTTTCAAACCTGCTGTTAGCTCCCTCATTGCTTTAATGCAGCAAGTCTACCATTCATAACTGTCAAGAACCAATTCATTGGGACTTGGGCTTATTAAGCACCCAAACTGTGTAGTGAATATACTCAGTTTTGTGCCTGGGAATGTGAATAAACACTATACTTTCCATCCGTTTAAATTGATCTCTGATGTTTTTAACACCATGCAATATTTTTATCTTGTTATCAAGATACTCAACCACGAACTCCAAAGAATACATTGTGTACAGCTCAGTGTTAGTAGGTGGCAGGAAGCCTGCCTGCCTCCTTTCTAATGGGGGCACGGACACAGAGGGAGAGGCTGGATTAATGCACTGTTCTTGCTGTACGTACAGAGTGTAAAGTCTATGATTTTACAGAGAAACAGGAAGGATGGGCTTATCTTCTGGATACAACGCTGTGCTTGGAGAAACAGCAATGGATTTCTTTCCTAAAATAGTGGCTTACCGCTTTCTTTGAAGGGAGAAAGATTGCTTTGGCAATTAGAGAAGCAATCACAGTGGATATTTACCCTATTGAAGACAATATCAATTCTCTTGGTCAAACACACCAACTGTACAAATAATATAAAGAGAAAATGGGCTTTGAAAATAAAATATTACTTAACAAGTGCATTTATATTTTAATCTAACTCTGTTAATTCAATAGTTTCAAAAAGGCATATTTGAATTGGAAGCTTTAATAGTTTCTCATGTTGAATAACGTGGCAATATGATTTTTCTCCATTCTGTACACATAAGGAACATTCTAAAACGTGTTGCCACAATTACACAGCAGCAGTGTGCATGCTATTTAATGCGAGCCTGGGAATAAAGCTGGTTCAAACCATTTGGTTTAAAACAATCATAAATAGCCATTTTAACATAATGATTCTAGTATAGTATGCTTTGCTTGAATTTCAAGGTTTCAAGTGGGAAAAACATAACATTCTGTGCACTAATTTAATTTAAATTAGGACTACTGTAAAATTCAGGTTCTGACCAAATGGCAATTAAATAAAGCTTGAAGTTCTTTGGGGGTTGGTGGGGCTTTTTTGTTTTTGTTCTAATACAAAGGGCTTAATATTTTTCAAAAAGGAAATTATTATTAAAAATATCTAAAGATGCCAGCAAGAATGATTAGAGGGTCAGGAGGTTTTTTCCTGAGTGTTTGCTGATGTTTTGCCCATCCCATCAAGAATTTCAACAGAGGAATAAAACGGCACTCTGTCTTCTGGACAGCTTGATGTTTGTCTTTGCTGTCAAGAAAAAGTGATGCAATTCCATTCATACAGAGAAGATTAGAATGGCACAGAAAATATTCTAAAATAGAACAATTCACACCAATAACCAGTCACACCACACATTAACGGGTCTACACTCCTTTGGTACAGACCAACACACAGGGCCCTAATGAAGCAAGGTTGTTCATTAAGAACAAATGTACTTTCTTACCAGCTCTTTACATTTTCATGAAGAAGATGTTAACACAAATAACTTCTTTAAATTATTCAAAATTATTGCAGCATCAGTTAACTACACTACATTTTAAGCCCGATGCTGTAAACATAACAGGCTTCATTGCTTCCACTCAGGAGTGGCTGCAACAGGACTAATCTGCATCATACCTGGGAACAAGTTGTGAGAAAAATCCTACAAGAAGTATTGGGAGAGTCATGAGACAGAAGTATGAATGTATATGTAGGTTTTTCAAAAGGTTAGTTGCCCTAGAAAATTATTTATCAATAATACTTTCAATTCAAACTCATGGCTTCCTTTAAAATAAGCGCAGTAGACACAGTTCTCCAGGCTGTTACATTTGTTTTGTGGCAGTGTAACGTCATTAAATTTAACTAGCCTTAAATTGGCAATAGATACAAAGTTCAGGCTTTATCTTTAAATTAAGCTTACTGTTGCTCCAAGTTAATCAAAATCTTTCAAACTTGGAAAAAAGGTTAGAGCGCTTTCCTCTCAATCTTTTTTCATAGTGACCTCTAGAAATGTCTGTTCTTTGGAAAAGCGACGCAATATGCAGCATTCTATGGTCTCTTTCAATGTATTACACTGAATGCTGTTCATTTTTCAGATGCATGAAGTAATTCAGTATTGTCTTACTCTTCCTGAGTATTTACTGATTATGTTGGCATGACATAACATGGAAATTTCTGTAGTGTCAATACTGGTTAGCTTTTTCTATAGTGATCACATCTACAGGAGATAAAGATTTCATGGAATAATGGCTGGGAGTTTGGATCCAACTTTTCATGCTCTTAGCCTTATCGAAAAACCCATAGAAGCACCTGAGCCTAACTCTGTCTGTACCAAACTGTCCTTATATCTTATCTTACCTTATGAAATACCTCTATCCATCCATTAATGCCATGTACAACTGGCCCCAAATATAGGAATGAAATAAGAAACGACTAGTAGTAGCAATTTATAGTCTCCAAATTATTTAACCATTTCTTATTCAGAGACTTCATCTGGGAGAAGTAATCAGCAGTTAAACTTCTCAGAGGATGCTATCAGGGAAGGGCAGAAAAGAAGCTCAGTAGGTCAACCAGTGCAGCTCTGTACATCATGCAACCTGGAATTACACATTGTTTTTCTTTCCCTCCAATCTTTATCAAAATCTTCTCAATTCGAAAGGTAATCACTGAGGTGCTTGCAAGCTCTTCTCAACTGGTATCAGCCAATTTTTTTTTAAATTGTATCTGCTCTTATATGATCAGGGAGTAGAACAGGATCTACATGAGACCTTAGGGAGACCTGTTGTGTGCATCGCTGAGTTGCAAAACAAAATATTACTACCTGTCTTTGTGTATTTTTATACATTCACGTAAATGTTGTACTTAGCTTCATCATGTTTTAGTTTCTTACACTGAAATTTGTATTATTTAAGGATAAAAAGATTATGTTTTAGAACACGGTATTTATTTTTTTTCTATTTCAATCAGAGAGCAGCTTCAAGTTCCTTTGTGAAACCGAGGAAAAGGAAATGGAAGACACGGCATACCTCATCTGCCTTAAAAACTGATGAAAGAAGACACGGATTAAGAGGAAACTGAGACGGTCATCAACAAGCAGAATTTCAGGAAATATAATGGATAAAGCCAACTTTAATATAAAAGCTCTCCATAAGACTGATCATAAATATGACCACTCAAAGTTTCCTACAGAATTTTAAAAGACAGAAGGAAACTGGACAAGTCAGGTAACATTAGTTTTGCTAATTAGTACTCTTAACTCCTATATAATCTAAGTTTACTGGAGAAAATAGCAAAAGAAACAAACCCATTAGTTCTTCCTTTACTCTTCCATACTTAAAAGATTAACAACACAACTAGTCTGAATAGGATTTTCCCTTGATTATTAAACACTGCTAAGCATACCTCAGGGCCTTGGTTTTCCACAGAGGCTGAAAGCAATGGAAGGACTGTATCTCCTGCTTTTGTAAGCTATCCTCCACTAAAGATGCTCTCTTCCCTCCTAGATCTCACACCACAAAGCCCTGGCCTTTTGCTCTGCCTATTCAGTTCTTGCTCAAGCATTCTCACTTTTCAGCTGTTCACAGGATGGTGAGTTTTATTTATAAACTCAAGGTCCACAAAAGCAATGTGATAGATTGCATGTAGTTTCCACATCCTTCCCCACGAAAGAACAGATAGAGGTATACATGTTAAGTTTCTTGCTTATATTATTGTGCCTGTCCCAAAAAGGTATCCAGAATCACGACTTTAAATCCTTAAAACATCTCCCCCATGCTTTACACATATAGCTCTATATTTCTTGAAGAATAACATTGACATGAAATTCGGTATGGGAAAACATCAGGTGAGCAAAGCATGGTCAATATCAACTTTAAATATGAAGAGATTCACACACCTCTGCTTTACTAAAAAGGAGAACTACATTCAGCCACACTCACAATGGCAGAGAGAGAAAATTCATAACCCCTGGCAAATGCAGAGGTTGAAGTAACAGGAATTTTTTCCAACTTGTGTGTTAAAATCCCAAAGAGAGTAAACTAGCCACTGGGGATGCAGAAGTATTTATCTATTGCCTGTATCAACACAGTGTTCTTTATTGGTGTCATGAACAATGAAACTAGAAGTATTGCACATGTTCAGATAAAGAAAGAGATCAGATGGTCAGCCTGCTCCCTTGCAGAAGATGATGTTCAGCAACTCTGTTCACAGCCTAGGCCTCATGTCAAGAGAACAGATAAATGTTCCATAGCTCTCGTGTAGGTCTCTCTCACTGCTTTGTACATTCAGCCTCCACCCTCAGAATCTCTGCCAGCTCAGATGAAACCCATATTTTTGTAACTATTGTGTTTTGACAGCGTCAGAGTTGACTGATGTAATAGGTAGGAAGCAGAGAGCCTAATAAATCCTATTAAAAGTTAAAGTTTCAGTCCAATAGCCAAAGGTGCATGAGGTAATGTATCTACAGTTTTCAATCACAGTCTCCTTTACTACAGCCTATTTCTACCAGCCTAATCTGAAATGAATGCATTAGGTTTTGTGTTCTTTGCAAACTTGCTGCTAGTGTCTCTCTGCCCTTCCTCCTGATTTGCTTGGTAGTTTGGAAGCCTAAGGGAGGGGTGGATTAAATTGGAAAATATAAATAACAAATCAAAAATTAAAATTGATTGGATAAACAATTTCCCTTAGACTGTTTCTTAATAAGTGATCGATTTTTTAATCAATATTCATTATTTCTCAGAACATACCAAACTGTTTATTGAATAAATGAATGGCTGGAACCACAATGACATGAAATCAAATAGGTGAACCAATTTCTTTAATAACATGGGCTGAACAGGCCACCTCATCTTACCTGCTTGGAACTAAAAGTCAGAAATTCAAGACCACTGAGTAAGTGATCCAAATACAGGATGCAATGTGTTTTCATGTTTGATATGCATAGGTGTATAGCCTATGTTCTGTTCAACAATTGTTGTTGAAAGTTTCTCTTTTTTTGATACGATTTGTGTTCTTTCCCAGAATTCTTCATTAGTCAGCATACTGCAAAGCTTCTGAAATAAAATTCTGATCTGAAAAATGAGATCTGTACAACTGTTCACTGTAAAGTCTTCAGGCATGGCAAATGGATTTCTCTAATAAGTTTTTATTCACCAGTATCAGATTCAGTGGTATATATAACCTATATGCTACATCCGAATATATACTTCAAACAATTTCATATTATTTGGCATAATGTGAAAAATATCTCTTTTTTATGTACAGATCTTCTGAAGTTGTTTTTTTTTTCAGTTGAAGAAGCACTAGGGTACAAGATCTCCAAGAAAATGTTTGCACATTTGTTTAAAACACAATCAAGCATATTATTTTGGTTCTACATCATACAGATCATATCATTTACATGATCTTCAACTCACAAAACTTCTTCCAGTACAAGTAAATTCTTAACCTGCATTTGTGCTCATAATATACACGATTCTACTACTTATGAAAAAATATAAACTGTACTAATCAACCATTAATTAATTTGTAGGAACTCTCACTTCAACATCTATTTTAACTTGTCGCAATTAATCTAACATACGACCAAACGATGATACAATTCTATAGCTCTGCAGAGATAAAAGTATGAAATAACCTGAGCAATGAAAGGAATCAGAAGGATAGCAGGTTCAGTCTGTACACATTTTGTAAATTAATTCCATGTGTTCATTGTTGTCACAATTAATTATAGAGGAATCAAGTATCAATCTATTGTGCTATGCTGTCATCTACAATAACACTAATTAATAAAATAAGAAGAATTTTTGTTAAACTCACTTCTGCAGATTACAGATTTCTGCAAATGGTAAAGGCCCATGGTAAAACCAGGAATCTAATCTAAAGTCTGAATCTTCAAATCTAATTTCACTTTCAGTGTCAATCCACCTTACAACACTGCTTCCCAATAATAAAGCTGTAAGTTCTGTAAACAGTCTCCAAACACTTAATAACGGCAACAAATAATTAAATGGAAGGACATCAGAAAAAGCAAGAAAAAAATTAGAAATGGGTCAGTCAGACCTAATTCCTTAAGCTGCCTCTCTGCACCTTTGTAGAGTTTCAGCAAAAGCAACACACAAGGGTTTATATTCAGGGAACAGCTGTTACACTAACCTTAAAGTTAAAAAAGTGTTAACTATTGACTTGAAGCTGTTTCCTGCCACAATATATAAATATTCAGCAGGAATTCGAGTCCTGTCACCATTATGTGTAACACATTTCCAGAGCATTCAGAACTACCTGACCACGTAAGAGTCATCATCACTGACCAAAACAATCTCCCCTAATTCCAAGCATAAATCGCAGGCACTAATGCCCTGCATTCATTCACAGAGCTTTCATCTCCCTCAGTCTGGCATTTTGCACTGTCCACTTTAATCTACATCCGCATGAGTTTGTTAAGATCCACTTGCCCTTTGGAAATTTTAAAAAAATATGTTAGTTTTCCAGTATGAGCTTGCTTAAAATGGCTGTGATGATCTTTCTGTCAGTTGAGGCAAGAGGAGACCTGGTAAAGCACGCAGGTGATGAAGCAAAGGTGGTTTGTGTCCCATGGACTGGCCAGAAGATGGTGGCAGAGAGCAGCTCTCCCTCCCTCCCTCCCTCCTCACTTGGGTTTATCGCGGGAATTTTAATCCTCACAGACCCCATGGTCCTCCGGACATCTAATTACTCTGCTGTACACAGCGGTCTCCTGACACGTGCCACCGACTTATTTTTTATGTTTGAAGATAAGATAACAAGCTCAAAGCACTGGTTTACATCCAGTTCATTCAATTTGACCTGGGCTCTTGCATAAACATGCTACTGGTTGGACCCGCTGTGCTCTCCCACATCTGCTAAAGAACCAAGGATCATGACATCAGTTTTGGTAGTGATAAAAATCAAACATTTTCTGGAGCCATTATTGCCTAAAATGTTAATGCAGTTTACTTTTTTCAAATTTGATCAATAGCTGGGGGAAAAGTGTCCATAAATTACTAAAGGCAAATACCATTCTATTAGCACTCAGGAGATTTTGCAACATTTGCCAGTCTCTGTTTTACTGGAAAAAAAAATTCATTTGCTGAAAGCCTATTTTTTTACCTGTCTTTGTCTTTTTTCTGTAGAAGAGGGATATTTTTATCATGAGTCATTTAGGAGATGTAATTCTAATGTACTATAGCTATAGGTTTCAATTAATGTTCTACCTCTCTGTCAGCTTTACATTCCATGTTTTATGAAATCATTAACTATTGTCACGTTTCTATTATGATACTATTAGGAAATAAAGACACATATGTAAATGGAGATGTAAAATAAATGTACGGCAGTTACCAGGAGCAACATCTGTGCACTATCATACATGTTTACACTAATTTTCTAAAGATTGTTCCATTCATTACAGAGCATTGTTACTTGCTGTGGCACAACCCTTATTTCCATGCATTTAGGAATTGAAGCAAAGAGAGGGTAAATGAGAGCCTAATCAATACCACTTTTCATTTTGCTTCTAATGTGCTGCCTTTCTCTTTCTTTTCTTCACGAACAAATCCAAAAAAGATCCTGACGTTACAGTCATAAAATGTAATTCTTCTGCAGAAACACAGACAATAATGCTTTCTGTATTCAGGCGTATTGCATATTCTAATGGCATTTGGCTAAATTGAGTATGGATTTAACATCAAAGGCTTCATGAATTTTTCAAATGAGATATTAAAGTCAATATTTCAAGTGAAAGATATTTCAATTTAGTTGCATACACAACAATAAAAAACTTCTACAAGGCAGAGGTACTAGTGGCTGTGGCACTATTAGTTCATTCAGGAAATTATTAGTTTATAAGAAAATCAAACAGAAGGTTGTGATACGGCAATGACACTGAATAAATTAGACTAACCGATATGCACTAACGTACTTTATCTCTTGGAGTCTGAAGCAGAACTTGCCACTGGCATGTTCAGTGCTTCAAGCAGAGCTTCGTTTGGGGATATTTTATTTATTTATTTTGGAAATTCAAGTGGTTAGCATCAAGATTTGCATTCAGAACCTCAGAGATCTGCTTATTTTCATCTCTGAAAGGCTAGGCCTACTGTATGCAAAAAAACCTCCCCAGCTTGTTTATTTTTTAATCTAAGTGCATTTTGCTGTGTGTTGTCAATGCTTACACAATGCTGCTTCTGCTTTCACACTGAGTTATTGAACATTCATACTCAGTGCACACGAAGAGTCCACTGAGCTCTGACAACTTTTGTGTCCTGGCAGAGATCAACAAAGACTTGCAAATAACACGAACACAGAGGCTGGTGGTTCCTTTCCTATTTTAGGTGCATGTAAATGCCCTTTAATAAGTAAAATGTTGTATTATGATATCTTGACATATCACTGACAAACATGTACACTTGTATCACCTACCCCTGCCTGGGAGTGCTGGATGCACTGCAAGCACACATAGCACTGATTCAGTGACATCGTGCTACTGGAAGACCAAATACATCATTTGGTCACACACGAGGCAACAGCAACCACAGATATATGCCACTGAAGATGCAATGATTACTGATTTTACTACCAATTTTTATATTACTAAAACCTAATGAATAATAATAAATTTTGCACTTGTAGTGATCCCTTGTACTACAAGCACAAAAAGGTTTGCCATGTACGTAAAGTACAGAAAGCCAGTGCTTGTGAGTGCTCTTGAACACAGGTGGGACAGCAAATCTCTTTGGACACCAGGGGATAGTTACACTGCTTTAAAACTGATTATCAGACAGTTTGGGGACACAACATGGATATTACTACAAAAATCTCTGATCCTAAAAGCATTTCCTTGAAAACAGTGGGTTGTTTGACTCTACAATATTCATCTGCAGTGTTTGCACTTACTGTGAGAGCACTTAAGGGCACACAAGATCCAGAAAAACAGAGCTGGCCATAACTAAATGTTCAACTGCTCAGCCTATTTCTAGAGCCCATGGTGGCTGCTGGACTGATAGTAAACAAAGCTAGGAGCCTTGTGGGGAACACTCGCAGAGACTGAGGCATGCCATCTTCTCCCCTACCCCACCTCTCATTCAAACACAAGATAATTTAGCATCATAGAATCATCTAGGTTGCAAGGGACCTTCACGATCATCTAGTCCAACCATCAACCTAACTGACAAAAAAACCACCACTAAACCATGTCCCCCAGCACCATGTCTTTTGAATACCTCCAGGGATGGTGCCTCAACCACTTCCCTGGGCAGCCCATTCCAAAGCTGAGCAGGCCACCAGGCTGAGCAGATCGTTGACCTGCTCACAGCACACACAGGAAGTGCCTTTGCCGTCCTCCTGCAGGGGTGACGGACATTCCACACAGCCCCTCACCTGGACAGCTGCGTGTCTCTGCAGCGGGTCACTTTATTCCATTTGAGCGCAGCTGCAGACCGAGTGGAGACCATCCCGGCTGTTTTCTTTCCAGTCAGAGCGGCCTGCCCGCTCCCCCCTTGCATCTCCCGTCACCCCACACCGTAGACAGACTACAGACAGACTGCAGCTACCGCTACCTCACCCACCGGCCCGGTGTCTGCTCTCACCGCCTTTAAATCCCCGCGCGGCTCCTGGACACGCCCCCTCCGCGCCTGATTGGCTGCCGCGGACTGCCCGGTTCCGGCTGGGGCTGTGGGTTCCCTGTGCCGGGAAACCCCTCTGTGCCCCCCCCGGCCCCGCCTCGGGCCCGCCTCAGCCCGTCCCCGGTGCTGCCGCCGCCGCGCACACCCACCGGGCGTGACGCTGCTGCACTGATCCGGTGTGTGCCCGCTACCTGCGGGCTCACCCCGAGGGCCCTCCGCAAGCTCAGTGTTCCACAAAAAGGGAAGTGCCACCGTCTCAAAGGCAATCAGCCAAGGCTGAGCATCACCTTCAGAAACAGCACTCTCAGAAAAGGTATCTCTTGCGGTCACAAAGATAAGGCAGAAGTTTGTACGGTTAGTAAGATCCACTAATAATCAGAATTATATTTGCAAAATTGCTTCTGGGGCTGGGGAATATGGTTCCCTTTTCTCCTGTTGTGATTTCTGGACATCCTTGAGATCATTTTGAAAACCACAGTTCGCGCTTCCTGAGTCAGCAGTGCATCCCAAAACTTCCCGTTGAAATTACTGAAATTTTGGTCTTTTTTATGACATGACAAAATTACACAGTTAAGATGAAAGATTCCCCCATGATCTCCGTTCGCTCTGATAATCAGTGTTAAAGGAATGATCCTCTGAATTCAATAATTTAATATTTTCCCTATTGATTACAGGGATGTACATAAAGTTAAGAGTACCTCTCTTGAGAGGTCTATGTCAAAATGAGAGCTCAAATGATTCTTTAGAGTACTGTTAACTAAGAAGGAATATTTGGAGCTAAGATCAGAAGAGTAGACCAAGCTGTAGGATTTGATATTGGACAAGGAATGCTATGCCAATAATAAAGTCATTTACATCTCATGCTGTACATAACTTTGGTGTTTAATGTAAGTTTCTATTGAAAACACATGTGTAGATTATCCATAGAAATAAACTGAAGAGATTGTGCTACCTAAAGCATGGGTTTGACTCTTTATTAACTGGTGATAATCTGCACTGATCCAGACTGCAATTCTATTGCAGATGTTGCTGACATTAAGATGTACGACAAGGAGACTACAGAAAGAGACGATATAAACAGGTATTTCACATCAACTCAACGATAGGTGCAATGCAAAATGTCTTTCATGGGAGTTCAAGTTTTCTACTTTATTCTTTGCAATTTTATGCATGTTACTATAAATAAAGAGTAATGAAAGTCCAGATGACGGTCATTTGATTTTCTCTAATTTCACAGCTTTCTAAAATTTGCTGGTTTGTTGTTTAAGTTTCTTTCTTACTGGAAGCTAGAGAAGGAACTGTAATTATCTGGTTAGACTGAAACTCATGGCATGGGAAAGGCTGGTTACATTTTTTTGGATCTATCAACCTTACAGGCAGAGCAATCACAGCTGCTTGCAAACTTGTTAATGCATCCTGTAGGGACTGAAAGGCCTGAAGAGGACTGTACTTCTGTGCACTTTCTCCCTCTCTGCATGGTAAGTGGGGCTGGCAGCCCACCAAAGCTCAGAACATACGCTCCTGCACTGTGTAGAACGTGTGGCATTTCATTAAAGGGAAATAATGTGTATGGATACCACACAGGACCATCTTTTTTACAGACGAAGAACCATAAAGGATGGAGAAGGCAGGCAAAATCCTGGGACAAAAAGGTGGGAAACGAGTGTATGACTAGGTGAAGAAGCGACCCCTGGATCACATTGTAATTCCTTCTTTTTGTTTCCATTTGTTATAGGCTAGGTCCACAGCATTATTTCTCCCCTGAGGTAGAAGTAAGATACACCGAGCCCCCAAAAAGATTTTTAGTCTCTATCTGGGAAATGCATTTATGACAAAGTCTTAGGTGGTTCATAGCACCTGTCATAGTCCTCCAAGCTGGGGTGAATTTTGTATGCTTTTACAGAGTGACAAAGCAGGAAATAATGTAAGAAAACACCTTAGTCAGTAGAAATAAAAATAAAAAGCTTCATGTAGGTCATCTGAAAAGCTTAAAAGGCAATCAAAAATCAAACTGTTTACTGGGCACACTACATACAAGAATAGCAACAACCTCAGTGCAAAGTATAATAAACAAATTTCTCTAGTAATGTGAACTACACAGATGTTTTCTCCATCAACTCCTTACAGTTTTGGAAGCCACGCAGTACCAATGAAGGCAATGGGAGAACTTACCCAATTGCTGTAGTTCAGCAGTGAGCTCTGTGTGCTTGTCCACCCACCTCCCTGAAGAAAAGAAACGTTACATGTCAGGAATGAGTCCAGCAATTATCTTCTAACATAGAAGCAATGCCAGCAACATTCTGGTAATGGCAGCATTAATACTGAAAGTTTACATTTCAAAAGGGAAAACATTTACAGACACAATCTGGATATTTTAACTGTCACAGGCCTCAGCGATCTGATACTGCTTAGCCTTGTGGCCAAGGCATTAAACCACTGGTATCTGTCTGCCACCAGAACAGATCTTCTCAGTATTTCTCTAATAAGCTCAATAATGAATCAAAAAAAAAAAAAAGGGAAGAAGAAAAGCAAGGGTTGTGTCATTATTAACATATGAGAAACAAAGAAAAAAAGTTACTTATTTTGCTAAAAAATAGATCATGAAAATATTTTCTACTTCATGATATGACCAGAAAACAACATAAATCTGTAAAGGTCTACAGTAATTCAAGTCCACTGTATTCATTATAAATCCCAAAATGCAGAGAATAATGTTAACACAGCTGCTTGATCAATTATTTCTCTTACCTGCCAAAACAAAGTAAAACAAAAGAAAAAAAGGGCACCAAGCTCACTTCCATAGCAGAAGGACACATAGAAAAGACAAAGTATCTACAATACAAGGGTAATCAAATGCTGGTTTGTACCATATAAGTATAAATAGTACAGATTGGAAAAATACTTTAATAAAAAGTACTCCGTGCAATTCCAAGGAAAATTAGATGAACTATTGATACAAGCGTACACAATTCATTATATAGAATATGGTAACGCTTGGCTAAAACTAGTGCCGAGTTCCTCACTTTAATAAGCACAGTCTTCACCCACAAATTAAAAATAAACAAATAAAAAAGATACGAGTATGACCTCACTTACTGGCAGTCTATCAAATTGCAATTTGTCCCAAGAGTTGTGAAGCCACTGACTTATAACACATCAAGAACTCTTGCTTATTGAACTGATCTCTATAAAGTCTGATTTTTTTTTTTTTTCTGGCTACAGCAATTGCTTTTTCCTATCAAAACATTTAGGTTTATGTAAATGACAACTTAATGGTTAACTGGAACCATAGCATGATGCTTAAAGTTAAATCATGCTCACTTAACTTTGTAGTATCAATGCACCATCACTGAATAAAAGTATGTTTAAGCTGAGGGTTGTACAAGACAGCAAGTAGTCCGATGCTAGTGCACAGTGTTGCTGACGTTAATAGCAAACTTTAATAGCTACAAAGAATAGTCTAAATTTTTAACTTCCATCTATTACCATAACTTTAAAAACAGCAGTTTTCATTAATCATACAATGGCATGCTTCTTCATTTGCAGATGGCTGATTAAAACACAGATATATTGTCCTGAACATCATAGGAATTGCAGGCACTAAGCCATTCTTTCAAAATAGTGATTTCTAAGCCTTGTTTCACCACTCAGCTACATATTTCAGATTACAAATATTGTTAGAGATTCCAGCATAGAAGCTGACAGAAAAGATCATAAATAATTATCTTAAATAATAATGAAGGGCATACATTTTCTGCCAAAACAAGAATAAAGCTTCAGGTATCCCCTGAAAAGGGATAGTTAAGATCCAAAATACAATTTTATCTCTGACCTAGGTCCTCTAAACATATTATTTACTCAGAGGCTGTAACTCAATCCAAAGCTACAATTTTTAAATATTTTTCAAGAGGGATGCACTGTGTGTATCATTAAGCTCTTAGTCATATAAATAGGCAAAAATTGGTACTCATGACAGCTTTGGAACGTGGTTGAGGTAAGCTGAGGTTTCCAGAATGAAAGGGACAGAGGTTTAGATGAGGTGGGTTTTTTTCGATCAGCTTGAAATACTCTGTTTTTCATTCTCTTTATAAAAAGTATTTATCCTATAGTAAAGTATTTCTTCTCATTAATAGAATCTCTTTTCAAGTCTTTTCCTTCAGACTTTTTTTTTAATTTGGTGTCCTTGATATTCAGTATTATTTACTCCACAGCATTATTTAGTATCATTATTTACTGAATATCTAACTACACAAACACTGAATACCTATTTTGCTAGTTATAGCTGCCTATTACATGGGTCAATTTTTCAAGCATTATTTTCCTACAAGACAATTTGGCTAACAATTAATAAATTAATGGAATAGCCAAAGTATTTCTTACATTGAGTCATTCCAATTTGGTGATGTACTTTATAACCTCTACAGAGATTTCAAAAACTTTTGAAAATATACCTTGTGACTATTGCTACACTTACCCATACAAACAACTGGGAAAAAAATAACATAGGCTGTTATATGGGACAATTTACAGATACAATTTTCAGTTAGACTGAGGGAGATTTCATTATAAAAGACGGGGTTGAAGGTATCTTGTTTTTTAAAGTTCTCTTCTCCTATAAGGTACTTGGATGGTCATAGAATGTTTTCAATAAAGAAAATTCCTCACATGTAAAGATCACATTCTGTAAATGTGTTTAGGATATTTTGTGATGGAATACCTAAAAAGATGTCTTGCAACCAAAAGCCGCTTTCAGACTTTTCTGTATGCCAAGTATTATTGCTATTCAGTCTCACCCTTTACCCTTTGGGCCTGATACATCATCCACTGAAACCTGTTCACAGCCTTATTGGCTTCTGGATCAGAGAGTCCCTTAACTTCTTATCCTGTACCGTCACACCCTTGCAAAACAAAGCAGCAAAGTCAGTGGGTAACATTATTGCCTGTGTCTGTATTTTTTAAAAAATACAACAGCATTTCATGTCACAGAAATAGAGTTGTGCTATTATCTACATAGGCAATGGTGATCCACAAAAAAATAAATTCAGAATTTATCTTTCATCCATTTTCCGCTTTTAACAAATAGAAATGTCGTTTGTTCATTATAATTTGAAAAACAGAATACAGTGTCTGCCCATTATCTGCTTGATAAACTCATTCCGATGAATCAACTGCACAACAGATAACACAAACAATACATGAAAGATCCTGTGGAAGATCGGGTACTGCATACCTAATTCTGTTCGTGGATGCAGCCTTATGTGGCAAGAGCTACACAGTATAATAATTTTTTACAGAATGGATTATTATTTATAAAGCACCATAAGGAGTCTTGCACACCATCAGACAGGATTAGTTATTATTTCCCTAATATATACCGGACACAATAAACTACATGTTTATCATTATAATTTATGTACATATTTCCACAGATTTTCTTGGAGAATGGCATTTTGCTGTGAACTGAATGCAGAACCAGGAACCAAGAGCTCTTCAGTTCTAACCTTCCCTCCAGTAACAGGTTCTGGAGTCTGGAGCCTGCAGCCTTAAGTGAACCACTTCCTGCATTTGTAAAATGGAGATATAAACACCTGCTTGCTTACCTACAGAAGGGTACTGGAAAACTATTCATCCTTCAGAACCAAAAGCCAAGTCTGGCAAATTCATAATATATTTGGCAAGGAAGTATTGCACAGCGCACTGCAATCCTAGTGCCGCTTTGGCACCCTATTGTATTTTCTCTGTATGCTTTCCAGGGTGAGTTTAAGTCTCTGTTTGACCTCCAAACCTGGAGACAGTTATAGCTGCTAAACTATAATCACAGAATTTGTCCCCTTGACTTCAGGAGGATTAATTAGATGCCTAAAGGTAAGGAAGTAAGCAAATGTTTGCAGAGTGAGGGCTACATTTGGTGAAGGGCCAATCTTTCCAGTTGAAAATGTATAAATAAAAATCATGCCTAATTTGCTTCCATTACTAATGCTTTATATACTATATAATTTGAAGAAAATGAGATGCCTTATTTTAAATTGTTTACATACAGATCTTACTTTCTTAAAGAGTAGAAATCAACAGCTATTTCTCTTCTAATTTGATGCTGTTGTCACATATTACAAAGACTGAGTGTAAGGGGCTTTTTTTGTTGTTATAAATTATCTCACTATGTACTGAAGTGAAGCATTCAATATAACACTACCCAGCTGAAATCAAATTAAAAAGTATTTTGATTTGGAGAGCACCAATAAATGGAAAAATAATCTCAATGGTTTATCTATTTAGGGTAGCTTCATGTTTGATGCACACACAAGAAAGTTTCCCCAGCTATTTTAAAGATACTGCTGGTATTCTTGATACAAATTACAAGAAGATGACACAGGCAACTGAGAATGTTATTAAGTAATGTATATAGTTACCATCACTTTTGTTCAATTGTCACTCTATTCTTCAAAATTCCTTGTTCTTTTCAAAAGGAAGTAAAAAAGTCCCACAAACACCAGTTAAAGACTCATTTTCTCAAAGACAACTCAGTAAGAAATGATGACCAGATAGCAGAGTGATAGGACCTTAAATCTGTGAAACAAGACACAAGTCATTAGCAGGAGTTCACAGAAATGGAACTACACTATTTTTGCATCAGAGCCAGATCAAGGTTGAGAGAACCTGATTATCTTAAATCTCTTATTTTTCCTCTAAGCCCCACTCCTCAACTGAAATATGTGAATATCCTTATGGGTCAATCACATCCTGGAGCATAATTCCTTGTGTGTTAAACTAGCATGGGTACTTTCTACTCCTCCTTCATACCTGACCAAAGAGTCAGTGAAGGCAGAGTTACTACTGTCCATCATATGTCCATCAAAGATGTTTTTTGTTGCAAGTACTATGACATCACAACTATTGTGGAAGGATATGGGACTCATGAATAGAAGAGACTTTTTGTGAGGTACACAGTGAAAATAAATCCCACCAAAACACAAATAATTTTTCACTGCACAGATTATCAGACCAAAAAATCACGAACAAATGGCCTCGATGGAACTTCTCCAGGCTTGTGGGCTAAGGGAAAATAAAAGCATAAACTCTACCTTCCCTGCCTTACTTGATTTTTAAATGCTGATATCACCTATGTTTCATCCCTAACTACAATATTGTATGACTCGTATCAATTCTTCTCACTTGTGCCCATGACAACTAAATATATCATAATCAGAAAAAGAAAATCTAAAAAAATTATGTCCTTTTGGGTCCAGAATGTGAGCGCTCTTTCTTCAGTTACTCCTGGAATAAGCTCCCTAGTCTTGATGAAACGGCGTTTGGAACTTGTTCTGTCTTATGATGACTGAAGCTTGTCAACGAGACACAATTCTTTATTAAATCCTTACCACTTCTTCACAGCAGACATTGGATTACATAGAAATTATTCGCAAGAATACAAATTACCTCATTCAAGGCCAAATTGGAAATTACACAAAATTTATTAACTGTGAAATAGTTGCTCCTGTCCAACCATGTCATGGCTTTCTCTCATTTGGGAGATTCATTCCAGTCATGAGATTTTTGATATTACCTGTATTTTTCAAAACTCCTTAACAATGGTGCTTATCATTTGAAAGATAATATAAGGAATTTCATCTGTTAATACGCCCCAGCCCTCAGAATGCAGCAGTATAAATACTAATGTCTAATGTACTACAAGCAGGAGATAATGCCGAGTACACTGTTTGACGGAAGAAGCGCAGAAACAGAAGTCAGGCTGCCTAAGGAACACTCTTCAAGTAGTTCAGTCTCTTTTACAAACACTTTCCATGCAGTTCTGGATCCAAGTCATTCCAACATTGTCTGTTTTCTACGAATGCCAGATCCTTAATGGAAAAACTGCTGCTAGCTATGTGTTCATTAGAATTGGAAATGGAGAGTCACTCTTCTAGCCTGGAGCCAGAAGGTGGGCTATCTTGGAGGCAGGGTTGATAGCTTTTGAATACCAGATGAAGTCTATAGATACAAGTCTGGTGTCAAATGACAAGAGCCTTAAGCAGATGGATGACAGTGTGTGTGCACTATAGGCTGTTGTTAATTTACTAGCTAGAGATAATGCTTCTTTAAAATTAAAAATGAGTCATTGGAAAACAGCCCAAGAGGCCATAGCCTGCAGATTTCAGGCCTCCTGGCAGGCTGCATTGTGGGGGATATGTTTTTTTAGAGTTATGAAAATTACAATTGCATGTTAGAGAGAAAGAAAATGTAATTGTTTCTCTTACTAGCTATTTAAGCTATTCATAGTGTGGATTTCTAATTCACAAGTACATTTTCAGTAAGATGGAATAAGCTAGTCATAGTAACTCATAGACAAGATATAGATGAGCAATGGCAAAGATGTATAATATTAATGAATTGTCAAGTGACCAGATGTGGGGTTTATGCTTGTAACTATGCTTTTATCATTTCAGCATGACCATATACAAAGCCCTTCCTTTTCACTATTGCTCTGCATAGGACTTTTCATTGCCATCAGGTTATGTTGGAAATAGCACTTTTTCCTCTGCTTTGATCTTGGGATGAAAATTTCCTGTAATATCTCTTGCAAGAGGGTCAGTACTTTTCCATATCATCACATAGACAGGGCTGTCTCATTGTTCTTTTGCTCCAAACATCAGATTCAGTGTGAAATTTCCGAGAGTCCAGTTTGATAAAGAAGTAACTTATCTCCAAAGGCAAAAAAGGGAACTGTAGAGAATGAATACACAAGAGTATCACCTCTCATGCTAGCCTCTGAGGGCTACTATGCTGTCTAAAACTTACCATCACCTAAGTTTAAGAAAACAGTGAAGAATTCAGTCTGCTGTCCAGAGAGGCTGGGCTCTGGCTGTCTACACAGCCCAAACTGTTCTTCATCTCCACGAGTATTTATCATAGGCACTGTAACAACTTAACTCATTGCCTTACAACCACATTCTGGCAGACCTGAAAAACATGCTGTAGGAAACACAACCCTAAAACCTAGATGATTCCTTTAATATTATCATCTGTCCAATGTAGAAATACAATGCCTAACAATTTTACAGCAGTTTTTGCTACTACAGATATTGGCATCCGTATCACCCATATGGTGAATACCATTCTTCCTATAATCCCAGTTTAAAGACAAAAAGTAATGATCAGTTCTGACAGAGTCAGAAGAACCCCATCCTTGTGACACCAGTCCTGGACCCTTGCAGCTGGAACACAGGGTTTACATAGTTTTTAAATCCGTAGCAATGAGCTGATACAGAAAACCTGCTACTCTATTCCAACACACTCCACACTGATTCAGCACCACTGAGCTCAGCAGTATTACTGATGGTTTACATGCATGTGAATGAGGGCAGAATTAAATATGGGATATTTAAAGAGATGTTCTTCAAAGCTTAAAAAGAAATGAGAGGAAAGAAGGGGAAGAATATGCATACAGTGAATTAGTTACCCTGCATAATATACTATAATCAAGGTCACATATAAATATTTATGTACAGTGCACAGCCCGTGCAATATTGTACCGATTCAGACAGTGACAGTGACGTCTGTGCACCAACTGGAATTTTTCAGCTTTAGAAAACTTTAAGACAAAAGTATCAACCATAGAGACTTTAGTCACAAACGTGTCAAGGTATTTCAGTGCAGTAGCAGCTATATGAAAGCACTTCTCGTTTCCACTTGAAGGTGAAAGGCTGACTTTACAAAAAAGTTTCTTTCTCTTTTTTTTTCAGTCCTATACAACACCACCTGTCTCATCAGCAGGACCACTCTAAAGGGATGGGCCTCAAGGCACCTCAGTCCCAAGATTCTCCATGCCTCATTCTTCATCCACGCTGCTAGTAATGTACCATCACTGGCACAGTTACACCTGAACACTCTGGTGCTGCCAAACACCTGGCTTGATTTTCCACTGTCCAAATGAAAAATAAGCATAATCTGCTTTTTGAGGATACAGCAAATGAGGGAGTTCATGACAAATTGTGTTGGTTTATGCAGAATAGTGATAATAAGATACAAATGAGAATTTTTTGCTTAATGAATAATACTAATCACGTTTCAACAAATGCTGTGCCCTTCTAATTAGAGAGAATGCATAAAATCAGCTTAATTTATTTGTGACTAGTTATACATAGTTTAAATATTTACTAGAGATTTACTCTAACGTTTGAAATGATTTTAAACAGTTCTTGCAGTAAAAGCAGACCTAGTAATGTAAAGGAGGTTACAATTCTGACTTCTGCCCTCCCTTTCGTTATGCAGCGTGTGATGTATACCTTCAGTTTTCAAGATGCAAGAGAAAGGATATTATTGATTTACATGCTAATTCTCCAACTGTTACTAATTTTCTTGATTCCTGCTTCCAAAGTTGCACTTCCAACATTCATCACTGTAGTACACTAGAGGGGCTGAGCATCTTTTTCAATAAATTACAGGAACTATGACTAATTATAGTGATATTAACTATGCAAAGTAATGTGTAACTTAAAATGGATACGTTTATCATTTCAAATTATGCTTTTGACTCTTGATGGCCTAATACATGGATGCTTTTCTTTTTTTTTTAATACAGATTATGAACTGTGCTACATTTTTTTTTTAAATCTGTTTCACAGATATAGGCATACCTTGTGAATTTGATGAATGGAAATAAATCATTTACATCCCATAAAATGCTTAGTCGGTAGAGGACAAGATTAGTACCAAGGGCAAGAAGGGCCAAATCCTGATTGTTTTAGCAAAGCACTCAGAATTCAGCTTGAACAGCATCATTAGCATGTACTTGGCCCACAGGATTTGTACCATATACTTTGTCTTCCTAATGCTACAAAGCTAATAGTGCAAGTTGCTTGGCAGACAATACCAGCAGTGCCTACCATTCAAAGCAAAACCATCAAGTGTAACCGGCTTTGAATAGTATGCAAAGTATGTCACAAGGGCATAGTAAGATACAGAAGCCTTAAAACAATAGCAGTGCAGTTGTGCCCAGTGTAAGAACTTTATATAGCAGCAGGGCTTTCTAGCTCATGTGTGGTACCATATTGTTATAGTTCTCTTTCCAGGCTGGAAGAAACGCAGCCTCTATCATCTCGATCATTTTCACATTACCTAGTATCTCATGGTACAGAAGCATAGCTCTTAGCAAGTCAAAAAAAATAAGGAATAACATAGATTGGTATGTTGCAGAGACATTGTCAGAGAAAATAAAGCAGTATAGATGGACAATGCTTAGATTTCTCTACAGAATTTGCAGGAACTGACCACCAGACACCAAAGAGTCCAGCCAGACCTTCCATTAGTTAGACTATTCTTTTCCACTATGCCAGAATAGTCTATGCAGTATTCTATTAAAAAAAGACATGCAAGCATCTTCAGAGGCTTACCAGAGGAACATCTGCTCTTTGGACCTCTGCCATTAGTTCCCTGCTTAGCTAATACATCCACTTGTTCTGAATATTGGGATGGACAATCTTGTGTTTGGATGATACTATCCTTAAAAACTTGCCACCATTCCTGTGCGTATTTGCCCTTTAGAGCTGCCTCCCATGGGATCTGAACCACTAGTTTTCTTAATCAGGAAAAGTTGACTCTCCTGAGGTCCAGGCACTGTACTCTGCCACTCTCCTTTCTCATTGCCTGTGGGATCTTGAACTCCACTATTTCATGGTCATTACAACAAAGGCTATCACTGATGACCATATTCTCAACCAATCCTTTCTTGTTAGTAAACAGCAGCAGATTCAGCTGCAAATCACCCCAGCTGACCGTTTCAATACTTCTATCAAGAAGTTATCCCCACCACCCTCCAGAAATCTTTTTGACTGCTTGTCTCCCAACATCTGCCCTTGCATCAGATGTGAGTTCTTCCAAAGGTAGAGGAAGTGTAAAATTGGGTTGACCTTATTAAAATGCCTTCAAAAATTAAACAAAATTACTAGTATTTTAGTTATACAATCTTTTAACACTGAAGTGGAGCTTTTGCATATATTTATAATGGCGTGTCATGGCAGCTTGAGCAATTGCAGTTTTAATCTTCTACCCAGTGGACAACAGGCAATGAGTTACCTTATGATTTGATGAAACACCAATCGAAAACTCCAGCATTGCACACTGGAGTAAATCAGGCCACTACATCATTCAAAGAACAACAGAAAACACAGTAAGTACAAACAAAGAGCTTTTGGGAAAACATGTCCTTTTCTATATCTACAGATAACCTGCAAATCTAACACATTGTTTTGGAATTAAGTTGGAGAAGGTTTGGGGAAGATTTTGCTGCGTTACCATTACAACTGGACCTCTGATTTCTTGAGGATGACTAAGTGTTGTCTAGCACCTCTAATCTATTGTTACTAATATTTCTAGGCTTCAAGGTCTCATTTCTTCTCATCTTCACTGCACTGGGAAGAGCTGGGCCAGCTGACTGTCAGTTTTGTGTCTGCACAACTAGTGCCTCTTCTGATCAGTGGAAAATTAATATTTAAGTGGTCACCTGGACATCATCAATAGCATTAAAACATAAATCAGCCCCTTTTTATTGATGCTCTCTTGTGGCTGAGCTGTTTGCCAGTTGCTTTGGCTGACTACGTGCTATGAACATTCACTAAAGATAATTTTGGCTTTCAGAAACTATAGTGGTAACGGAAGGAAATCAGCCACACTTCCTGTCGTAAGAGGAAATGAAATGCTTTTCCCAGAGGCTTTTAAGGAAGGTCTTTCCCTCTGCACAACTCTCAGAAGAGTTCCTTCCACTCAGACCTGCTTACTACATCACCATGATTACCACACCAGCCCTGCTTCCTGCCTCGCACAGTCTTGCCTCATGTCACCGGGAGGGACATAACTGCTACCAAGGCTCCTCTTGCTTCTGAGGTGACTCAGGGGCATCAGTGATGTCTGCTCTGCTTATAGAGTTTTCTCCTCTGCCCTGTCCCTCATTCTCCATTATTCTCCAGCTTATCATGTAGTCTAAAGACCTGGCCCAGATGTAGCAGTCTATCTTCTAGGTAGTTGACAGACTCAAAACTCAGCTGTCCCTAAATTCTGATACATGCCTAGAAGACTGGGAAGAGGATTTGCAAAACTGAGTTTTGGAAGAGTTCGAATGTGCTAACGTGCTCTCTTGAAACTCCAAATACAGCACAGAGTAGAACCATAGAATAATTTCTGTTGGAAAGCACCACAGAAGGTCACCTCATCCAACCCCATGCTCAAAGCAGAGTCAACATGACAAGGTTCAGTCAAGTTCTAAATATCCGCAAGTAAGTAGAGTCCACAGCCTCTCAGGGCAACTTGTTCCAGTATGTGGTCACTCTCATGGCAAAAAAAAATAATCCTTATACCTAATGAGAACATTTTGTGTTGTAACTTTTGTCTGTTGCCTTTCATCCTGTCACTGTATATCTCCAAGAAGACTGTCTCTGTCTTTTATACATTCTATTAGGTAGCTATAGACAGCAATAAGATACCCCCTTAGCCTTCTAAAGCTGAGCAAATCCAAGTCTCACCCTCTCCTTGTATGTTACGCGCTCCAGAATACTTCATATATAGTGGTTCTGATTACTAAATAAAACGTAATTCAAAGAAGCTTGGTAGACGACAATTTCTGAGACTATTCAAAATCAGAAGTGAAAATCACTTACTAGCATCATTTACAATTTTAAAGCACAGCTCACAGCTGTCCCAGTTACGTTCTTATCAATCTCTTCTGGACAAGTATTCTCAAGTCTTTTACCTCATCTAATGTTTTCTAATTCTCCTCTCAAGAAAATTTACTCTCAGGAAGTCATTGAGAGTTCACAATCTAATTAAATGGAAACACTGTATGATAAAATTTACCACAGATGTATCAACCACGCTCTTTAAGTAGAGCTCACAGATTCTCAAATTTGAAAATTCCTGATCAAAATCTAGGCCACTTTAGAAACTCTTCAAACAGTATGTCCAACCCAAGGAATAATGAAGTTCTGCTCCCATGTCTTCTGGATCTCAACACGGTTCAGTACCATTATCACTTGAACAAATGCATAGCTTTAATGAACATGAAAAAAATGAAGAGTTTGTCTACAATTCAAAACATTTCACAAGACTGCAACTATGTATGCACTTTGCTTGGGGACTTAACTCTGCTCTTTTACTTTGCAGGGAAAGGTAATAATTTAAAGTTCATAATAACTGAACTACAACCAGGAGTAGAATTCCACACCACTATAAAACTGTCCTCTTTGTAAATAGGATCTTTTTGTTGTGTTCTATGTTTCTAATATTACATTTACAAAAAAAAAAAAAAAGAATTTCAGCTTTGGGGGACCAGGATCCCATACACCATGTTCAGCTCTATTATGATTAGACGTGGTCTAGCAACATGGTTTTCATACTGTACCCCGTTTCTGTAGGTCTTCTTAATTTCAATTGTATTTGATTTAGCTGTAAAATTCAGAAATTTAGACATTTATTTTAGATCTGCCCTGATCTAGTCTAGGAGTCCTAGAGTCTTAATATTCTAAATATTCTAAATATTCTTCTAAATAATCTTTTTTCCCCCAGATATTCCCTTTTTTTGGTCACACAAAGATACAATAAGACTGTAAACATATACTTGAAAAGCAGCTGGTAATCTGTATCCTGCTTTCCTTTTCAATGTACATCAATTTAGAGACAGAAGACGAACAAATGAATTAGCCTTGCAGGGGTGGAAGAAAGCCAAAACACTGCCACAATTTTATACTGCGTGGAGAAGCAAAATTCTTGTATTTGAATAAGAATAGCCAAGGATGGGGATGCACAATATGACTATGAGACTACAGACACAATCCTTTGGGGTCCAGCTGCAAACACATCTAATGTAGAGTTATTGAGGCTACTGAGACCATGAATCTCATCCAAAGTCATACAGGTAGCCTTTGTGGAACAGCCATCTCCTCTTGCATTCACTACTACTACCCACAACTGCTAAGATCTTTCTGAATTTTTCTAAGTTTTTCCTAAGCTTTCCTGATCACTGCACTGCTGAGAAGAATCAAGCTTCAGGATTTGGGCGGCAGGGGAATGAATGCATAGGAGTCCTGGTTCTCTTTCTCCTCACTGCAAATTCCTGTAGATTGTCCATCCAAAAGAACTGATGATTCCCCAAAAAGCACTGAATGATTTCAAGAGTAGTGATACACAGCCTTTACCAATGCTTTTATTTTAAGCCTCAAAGACACACAAATTGATATTTAAAGAGTGCACTCTGGAGAATTTATAACACCCAAATCTGCTACATTGAGAACAGTGAGGTTTGTTGACGGGAATGAAGAAATATAGCCATTTAAATTGTTCAACATAATTAAAATACTCCTAACTAGCTACTTCTAGAGAAGAAAAATACTACAGTTTCAAAGACAAAATATCAGTTCCTCCTTAGACAGATTTTAAATAAGGCTTAAGTGGGATATCAGTGACTGACTGAAATATGCTCATGTATCCTTAGCTTCTCCAGAGAGGATTTCCTCTGATTCGAAATAGGAATAGTCTAATGGCTTTCACTCAACTGTGGTTCTGGACCTAAAGAAAGTAGGCTCTCTTCCCTGACATCTTCCTTTGATCTGATATTAAGACACATTCAGTTGCCTGTAAATTCTTTCATTAGGCACTATATATCAGATTTTCAGAGGTACTGTGTGCCAGAGCTCTGGCTTCAGAAGGAGGGGAGCATGCTGGAAGATTGTATCTATGTACAGTCCAACACCTTCATCAATGATATATTACACTGAAAGGCACCAAATACATCAGTATCATTTTACAAAAGTGGACGTGCTAAAGTGCAGCCGTGCCCAGCTGCCTGAGCAAGTACATTTCTTTGCTCCTAACAGTTGGACTCAAAGAGCAGGGCTGATGCCAAAAGCCAAGGGGCAAAGCTGTGCAGAGGGTGCAGAAGTACCAGGGCACACTGGAGTTCAAAGCAGGGGGAGGGATTAGTTCCATGCTGTGCCTGTGAGCAACAGCAGTTGCAGTGTGACATTATAAGGAGATAAAGACAAGGATACAACTATTTCCTAGGCACAGCACAAAAGTTTCTGGAGTGAAAATTCTTTGAAAGCCCATGTTAAGTTCCTACGCAGTGCCTTTCACAAGGAAAGGATTCAGATATTTCAGCAAATAAACTGTTCACGCCAAATATTAGCCTGACTCTGGTAGAAATTTTGCTCAAATTCAACTTTCTGTAATGCTTAAAGGTATATGTACCCTCTTCATTTTAATAAACTGGAAAAATTTCTGCCTCCTTGAACCTCTCTTTGCAGCAGAAATCACATAAAAACATCAAAGATATCAAGACTATCCTGGATGTGTAACAGCAAACTTCTAGGAAAGCACAGACTGAAGGCTCTTGATGAAAATGCTGTTTATCAGGCCCAAGTTCTGTGGAGACTAATTCACTTGGCTAATATGTAAGCGAACCCATCCACAGTTCCAGGCTGCCACAAGCAGACTGCTTCTAGTACTTCCATTGGTTTGGTTAAAGTCTCTCTATACTCTCCTGCATGCCGTGGTGTGGATGTCAAACTGAAGCCCACATACAGCAACTCTCATCTGTTTGCTGCTTGCTTTTTAAAACTTATTTTCCCTTTTTGAAGATATGATCCCTACGGCATCCTTCAAATCACATTTCTTCTTAACATTGACAATAAAGCTGGTAAATCTGAATGAATAAGAAACATGTCTTTTACTTGCCCATTGTGCAAATAACAATTTTTAAATCAAAATAACTGTTCCCAAATGGTTAGTACCAGGTCCTTCACTGCTATCTGAATCCCTCCTTGTATGGAGTGTACCTAGAAGTACCTTGTAGGTAGATGTAAAGACTGTGAGTGGCCAGAGCTGCTCGTACTCTAGCTGGTAAACTGGCCCAGCATCACTTACAACTTCAGCTTAAAATAGGGTAATACTTACCAGTAACTGGTACCTCAGAATTATGAGAGGTATCACACTGCCAATGTGCATTCACAGCATGGATTCCAGGATACTCCGATCCAGTTGCTTGTTGCTGTGATCCCATTTAGCATGCTCATTCCAACTCCTACTGAAATGGTAGGAAGACAAGACCCTAACTTGTTACAATTAATTTCTATATCGCTGAGGCCATTTCAGCTCACTGAAATGCTCATTCAGAGAAGTTTTCATTACTCTTTGGTTAATGTGGCAGTTAATGTCCTTGAGCTGTATGTTCCTGTGTCCATTTAAAAATGTGGAAAAAACCTGGGTTGCCCTTATTTAGGATACAATCGCTGAGTCGATCATTTGAAAAATCTTCATTTGCAATTGCTCGAGTGGATAGTGAAACCATTTCCTGAATAACACTGCTTGCCTTTCAGATTCCTCTCGATGTTAGAAGAGCTATGTTAATTCTGGATCAGTGTTCCTTAATAAAACAGCACAGCAGTAAACACCAAAAATAAGAGTTTCATGCTTAAGGTACTACATATTAGAAAAATGTAATGTTCTAGCAATGTTTCTTGCTGTTTTATAGTTGCATGATAAATGTTGGACTTTCAATCCCTTCTATGTCCTGAGCATTCATTACATTTACACATTTTAGAGTTCTCTACTATTTTTGCAATACATTTTCCTGAATCAGCTGATGACATTTAATGGAATGTTTAAGACACAATATAAAACCATAAATGCTTTTGCTTATTCTGGGGAAAAAAACTGTGCACGTAGATCGGTTTTCAAATTAAAAACTATGCTGGTGTACCCAGCATTTTTGCTTCTGCTATACATATTAAAATATAACTAAATGCCTCTTATGCAATACTGCAGCATAAGTACAAATAACAAGCGTCTGTACTTTACAAGCAGGCTATATGATTAAGGAGCTATTAATGAAGTGAAACAAAACCTCAGTGCTAGAATGTAATAGTCCATGAAATTCTTATGGGGACAAAGGGAATCTGCAGTGAATAAATATTAACCTAAATGCTATAGAAAACATAAAGCAAACAAAAAAATGCATTTTTAAAGCCAAAATTTTGGTAAAAACTGCTGACTACTTAAGGAAAGTCTATTTGCATACCGCAGGGCTCCATCTGCTGTGGAAAACATAGGCTGCAAGAATGATTTAATATTTAATAGAAGTAGTGGCCGTTGTTAATTATAATTTGCACATTTACAAATCAGCACTGATAGCAATACAAATTATGAAATATAAGGGTGTTATGCTGGATACTGGGGAAAATAAGATGACAGACAAAGTTAATGGAGTATCCCTAACAACAGCTCTGTCAGAACACATCAGAGAACTAATCCAGTTACAAAGAGCCTGCAATGGAAAATCTATTTAAAATATTAAAATGCTGTTTGGTAAAAGCTTTTTCATAGTGCATTTTACTTAAACAGTTGCTTATTGCTCATGGGTCATTAGCTGTACACCCAGATGCATTCTGCAAACCGCCGTTTGAAAGAACAGTAGAAATTAAATAAGAAATATATTTCTGCAGCATTTTTCCTGAAATCTAGAATCAGCTTCCTGCAGATTGCAGACAGAAAAATAATACCAGCTACTTCCAAGATAGGTGCTGTTGCTGCTACATTAACTACATATTTGCTTTCCTACAAAAAAAAAAATAACATATTGTGGAGAACTTGACTTTTTTGAAAAACGTTCCAGGCCCAGAAGGCACTCCAAGTGGATTAAGAGACCAATATGAAGAAGACATTCCAATACCATAGGTCTGGTTGTAGTTTAAGACTTAACATTACTGTGATTTCAACACTGAAGCTATAAATTGACTCTTATTTAGTAAAAGTACAGAAATTACCATTGAATGTTTTCATTAATCTTCTGTTTCACCTCATTTTTCTCATCATCATGTAATATGGATTACAGATAGAAACCATTAATGCACAAATGCTTTAATAGTAACTTTGTTCACATGCTGCTACTGATTTCTGTGTTTTAACATCAGGTAGGTGGTTTGCAATATAAACCATGAGGCAACCGTAACTCTATTTAATTCAACAGATAGCTTAGCATTTACGTCACCTACTAGATAAAAGGCAAAAGTGGATACAAGGCAAAACCCTGTAATATTCCCAGTATACAGTTCATTGTAATATATATAAGCCAATTGTGCTCCTGTAGTACAGACACATCACATGTAATTCATTACAATATATATATATATTGTAATTGTGCTCCTGTAGTACAGACACATCACATTCAGTCTGTGGAAAGAGAGACAACAGCTATCTCCTTAAAGTCCAACACCTTAAGAATGACATATTAGTCTGAAACTCTGTCCATGGGTCACTCTAGCCTGATCTAGAAATGATTTTCAAGCTCACAAGTTCAGCTGGAAAAAGTCAAGAGTACCACATTTTGGCTACAGGTTTCTTTGCCAATGTATATTGGATTTTCTTATTATTTTGTGTCCTCAAAAGGGAGAATGCAGAACTAGGCAAGCTGTCTCTTGCTAAATAGGTTGATGGAAATGGTCTGGGGAACCAAAACTGCTGTTATAGGGGCACAGTTCTCCAGTTATGACACAACCATGAGCCTATAACAATCTTTCTGTTCTATCTGTTGTTAGTGAGTATAGTCTGTTCCCTAATCAGAAGAGCTGCACTTAGTCTTCATCTTGTTACTAACCCCACTAGCTGGATATGTAAATATATGAAGTTAACGTTTATTTTACTGGAGTGCAATTTAAGACGCACTTAGTTGTATTAACTTCAGTCACACAGTGTCAGTACCCCTCCAAAAAATGTTGGTTTTAAGCATCTAATGAATAACAGTATTTCAGTGTCAAAAGCAGCACCCTCTGGTGCAGAATCAGTATCTGCCCATTTTCACCTCATCATTTCCTTTCCTTAGTCGTGGGTTTCTATAAAGAAATCATTCTTACACATCCACGCCTGCAAAAAGAGGAAAACAATATTTTGCTATTTTTGACTCTTGAGTCTCTATTTATTGTGGTGCAATCAGAAAGGTGATTATACTACTATCAAATTAATGCCCAACAATTGCATAAGGTACTCACTTTGGGTCTTTTTTACAAACCTGTTTCCTTGTGCTTTTTGGGGTCTGTAAGGATCAGCAGCTCTTTTACAAGACGTGTGATGATGGGGGAGACAAATGATCCAGAATTTTAGGCAGCCTGTTCTAGGGCAAGCTGCCAAATCCTCATTTGACCACTGATGTCCTAGTCCACAGTAGTTGAGGGCAATCTCTGCTTTTTGTTAGGCAATAATTCTACTTCACAAAGAAAAGATGTTGCAAGACACAACATTGATTGCTTCAAGTTTCTCTCTTTTGCAAAACACAAAAATCTCTGATTAGCACAAGAACTAAGAAATGAAAAATAAAAATAAAATGGTTCAAGCAGAGAATGCAATTCTGTTTTATGAAAACCAGACCAAAATAACATCAGATATTTTTATATTCCTTTTGTGTTACGCCAGCAGTGCAAAGGGGCATAAAGACTACCTTAATACATGGCTGAAAACATCCTTCTCACCAGAGGCTCCTCAGACCACTATAAAACCTAGATCACCTGATCTCAGGGCATGAGTACTGTGCAGAACAGGCCAAAGAAGAAACACAGCAAGAACATGAAATATCTCCTCAGCATGGTTAGTGGAGCAATTATTCGGCAGCTGTTACTCAATTTGGCACTATTATCTCTATTTATACTAGAGACTATTTTTTCCTTCAGCAATCTCTAGGGTCAAGGCATCAGAAAAGTGCAGAAAAATCAACGATGTACCCATTGTTTTTACTTTGTCAAGTGTAGATCTACTAAGCATATGAAATTCGATCCTAAATATACAGACAGACCATTAATGGTTTACTAAACCATCATTACTTCATAGCTTCTGAGGAACAAGCAGTGTAGAATAATCTGTGGGGGGTGGAGGAAAATAAAATTAAACTTCCTATAGGAAACAAGTACTAGCATAGTCCCTCTGTGTTCACCCTGGCCTGCCAAGCCTGTGTCATTTTAACATCCACATGCTCATTTATTATGCCATTGGTCAGATCAAACAGCCATGCAAGTTGCAATTTCCAGAGACCAAATAACATATATCTACCATTTACTCCTCAGAAGTCTCTTCTGTAGTAATCATTTTCATTCTGGGTCAAATGTACACTTTGCAAAACACATCTAACAATTTTTTGTGTGTTCCTCCAAAGTCATCAAAGCATTTTCACACAATAGTCCGTAATGAGTATAAAGAACCTGCTCTGTTTACCAGGCATTGTAATTCCTTGCTCAGAAATGTGAAAATAGAGACACGTAGCAAATTTCCTCCCCGACTTGATCTCTTGATACCAGGACAAAAGGAATAAATGATTGCAAGGATGGTGAAGATGTTTCCTTTTGCATAATTATACTGTACTTGGCTGCGATAATGAAAGGTTAGGTGATACAGACACCTCTATTGCCTAATCTGGTAGATCAGACCTTCCTGAAAGGTACCTAAAACCCTAGTACCAGCAAGTACCTTTTGTTGTAAGAGTAAGCAAAGTAGCCAGAAGGGCACTTTCTGAAAATCAACAGTGTTCTGCAGGATGACAGGCACTCAAGCTCCATGGAAATTCATAGCAATGTGGTATCCCACACAAATTGTAATTTACGTAGTCCTTGAGACTAATTATATTGGAGATCCCTCCAAAGCCTGGAATGTCTCATGGCTGGGAAAGTGCAATGATAAATAGCTAATATAGAAATTGGGCTTGAACGGTGGCAGAAACTGGACTTGAATGTTGGATTGTAATGTTTCCTGCAGGCCACAGAGCAGTTAGTTAGGCTCATGAGGTTTAGCCAGTAGCCACTTCAGATTAGATCTGAATGTTGTTCTAAAGGTAAAAAACTTCATGAGCACTTCTCAGTGCCAAGCCATCTGGAACTGTGATAACTGTATTTCAATAGTCTCTTGGAGAAGAAATACTTTCTCTGGACTTCTTGCTTTGAAGTTTATCAGTATAATGGTATTCGTCTTTGCAAAAGAAACCAACATGAAATTTCAAGCTATGATACAATATAGTTTAAGCTCTTAAGGAAAAATAAAGTTGCATTAATTATGCTTATAGGATTTGTTTTAAACTTGCAATATGTGCAGGAAAAACTGACATGGGCTTTTTATTTCATTGCAGTTTACTAAGGAGTGAGACACAAGGGACAGAAGAGAGTCTTCCATTCAGAAATCACAAAGTTAAACCCAGACCTTTTAGGGTGTCCTATATTATGCAAGGTTACAAACCAGAAACAGACCAAAAAATATGTTATCTACTGTACCCTGCATCCCAAATGTCCTTGCTCTAAGAATATTTTATACTATTCTCATTTATTTAAACATAAAGTTCTGAATAACAGGGAACTGCTCAAAAAAAGCAGCGAGCCATCATGTAAGAGCTCCGTGATGCCACATAACTCATCAAATAATCAGCTTTGATTGTCTTTCAGGAAAGTGAGATGAAAGCCATTAACGTTGTATACACTAACAGTAGTAGACGGCAACAGTACTGAATAACTGTTAATTGAAATCAAATCTGTAACTGCGATGAACTGTGAACACCTCACATCTCTGGATGTGAGTCAGCTGAAAGACATGGAATTATTAAAGCCTACCACCCAAAACGTAATCCAAAATCCTAATTCCTCCAATTTTGACTGAAATGAGGCAAACCTCATTTTCAGTTTTTAAGTAAGTATGGAGGTTCCTCTTTTGCTCACCCTGTTATTTATGGATTTCCTTAAATTCTGTTCAAATCAACACAAATGTGTTGATAAAAGCATGTTCTCAAGTGCCTTGGTTAGAAGACTGCTGTTGGCTCAAATGAAAACCCAAACCGCAACAGACCTGGCCATGCTGATCCCTGTTGGCAGAAGCACTGCTACGCCAATAAGTAATCGTTACGTCTGTCACTGGGCATGTCATCAGCAGTTTACGTAGGACTGATCCTATGTAGTCACCCCGGTGAGGTTACCATCCAGGCCAGAGCCCTGAGACAGACTCATGTAGTGACCACAGCCACTGCCAGCTGCACCAGCCACTGTAGGAGCCTGAGAGAAATACAGAACCTTTACAGAAATAACCTAGAGCTACAAGCTCAAAGAATCACCTCTAAAGTGATGCCCTGTTAGATGAAGGCTAAGAACAGACCTTGCATCACGGATCTCATCTAACACATTGACTAATTATCGTGTCTTTTCTAGAACCACCTTTTTGTTTCTGTAGTTTATTATTTTAACACAGGAATTTTTCTTGTTCCAAAGCATAAATGGAAGCGTTCTAGTGTACCCCGAGAAAAAATACCCAACTACTTTTGGACATTTAACTAAATACTTGAACAATTCTCTTTTTCTTATGCTTTCAGCTAGCACCATACGTATTTACAGAATCAGCAGGGACTAGTTTGATTCAAAATTACATTCTTTTGTCTTTTGAGAAGTTGTCTTATAACTTTCAAAAATTATATAAATAAATTAACCTGACAGAAAATGTCTTAACTAGGCACTGATGCATGCGGGTGAGGAAAATATAGCAAAAAGGAAGTTACCAGCTGAAAAAACATTCAGAATATACAACATCATAAAAATAAAAGTATGGCTGCCAAAAGTGTGCCTTTTTATTATTGTCAGTGAGTTTCTTCTATATTCTTATTGATACCTCCACCTTTCATACACTGCTGCCATATCACTCCAGCCATGACATTCATCCATGTTGTTTACTTGTGGCATCCTTCACTTCCTAATGGGTCTTTTCTCTTTATTTAGATCCAACATAAAAGCATCCTTTCAAGTTTGTTTTTAAAGAGGAAAACAATTTCCCCCAACTGAATCAATTAAACATCTAATATAGGTGCCTAGACTAGTGCTTTAGGCTTTTTATCTAGGCAGGGAATGTTCAGAGGCACAAAAGAGCTCTGAATAATCTCCTTGAAGCTCCACTAAAATGTCACTACGCCCATAAGTCAGTCACTTACACCACACACCTACAGCTAGATCCCTAAACATATTTTGAAAAGATATGGGGTGAGATTTTCAACAGCATTGACCTAACTTTACTGCAATTTAAGTCATAGGAATTTTACCATTAACTTAAATGTGACCATTTAAGGCAATGCTAAGTGCTTCTGAAAATCCCATCTGTAATCTCCTTTTAAATTGATGGTTAGGAAAACTGGACCAAAAAACAATCATTGCTTATTTTAGAATCTATACATCAGCAACGTGTGAACATGATATAGTCTGTGCACATATAAGAATAAATGCATGCATACATATAAATGAACTGAATTTCTGTGTTGACAGATTATTTGCCAAGTTAAAGCCAAATGTGATTTAAAATTACCACGATATTACACTGAATAAAGAGGATTTATAATGGAAATACTAAAAGAACCTCTGTAATAGTGATCCTGCTAGGCACTGCTATAACAACATATATTTCACTCTTTTCAGTTACTGCTGTTTTTCTCCTTTCTCTGAATGTTTGAGAACAGTAAGTGAAATGTTAATTTTTTTAAGTCAGAACCATCTAGCTAAACCATCCAAATCGTTTTTGTATACAGAGATTTTATTTCTAATCTTTCTCTGCAAGCTGCTTTGTTAAATCCTAATGACAACTTTTATGCATAATGCATAAAATAAACTTTACCAATATTTAACACACTTTTATAAACATGTAAAACCCCTTCATAAGTGAGATGACACACTGCAGGGTATGCAGTTGCAGTACACTGGGAAACCACACTTCCTAGATGACTGAAGGCATCTGCTTCGTGCCATTAATTTCTCAACATCGAACACATGTAGTTATCTTAGAATAGCGGTGCATCATATTATCCATCTTTTTTTTTTATTAATAGACAAGTACATTTTATTGCATGTATAATATGTATACTGTTCAAATCTACAATCTTTTTTCTTTTATTCTAGGAATGTTTGTATTTCCTAAAAGAATAGGGTGAGAGGAAGATAGCTTCTTACTTTATAAGAAACACTTTATATTAGCAAATAAATACCTATAAAAATATATGCTAACAAGGAATCACTCAAAAACGGATGCTATAAATCTTCCTTACACAAGCGGCAAGGAAATCAGAATAATAACAATGTATCACTAGCCTATGTCACTGAAATGATTTGTTTTACTCCTTTAATCTTTACCATATCTAAACTGACTATAATAAATGAATAATTACTCTGAATACAGTGGAGTTAATTGAAAATCTGCTTGAAGTATAAAACCAAGAAATCATAACAACAAATACAAGGTTTAGCCAGTGTTTAGGAACTTGTCTTTGTCAATAATTTTTAAGGTTCAGAGTAAATGATACTGTTTACCATCGTACATCATCTAACATTACTCCAGAAAGTCATGAATTATTTCAGACTTCCTATGAATATTAATAGTCTTTAGAGTCATGGTATTCCATCAGCATACACCCAAGTATTAAAGTCTTATGGGGTTTGACTTTTCAAAATGAAACCAATTTAATTCAAGTTTGTTTTATTCTCAAACCCTGATTTCTAAGTCCAGAGAGGGTGTACCCTTTCACACGTGTGAAGCTCAGGCTTTCCTGGAATGTGATAGGTATGTCACTCAACAGAGGGACACGCTGATCAAAGCACCCACCTGGACGCGCACTTCCTATTGTGTGTCTAAAACAATTGGATTCCTGAGAGGAGCATGCATTAGCATTGGGATAGGCGAAATTGTGTTGTTGCTTCCTGCTTAAAAAAACAATAAAACCAGTCCCTCCTTGGAGACTATGCACTTGTGTATTAATCAGGAGGCCAAAAAGAAAGAAAGAAATATTGTCTGAATGAAAGCCATCCCTAAAAGATAAACAGTTCATTCTATTGGCCAATAGAAATTTCCTGTTTCATTATCTTCTCAAAACTGTAAGTCCAGAATTTGCAATGAAGCTGGGCAGCATGGATTTCTCTTTCTTGAAAACAAACACTTAGTAATAAAGGCTTACAAGAAAGTAAGTGCACTTACCCAGTTCTGTCTCCATTGAACCTGACCTGCAGATTGCTTGTTTCACCCCTACAAGTGTTGTCATAAATTTGACTAGGGCTGAGGTTAAAAAGAAACATGATGCGTAAAGTAGCTTCCACACAGAATACACAAGAAGAAGGAAAGCTTCCACTCTTTCCCCATGCACATCCTTGTGCAGCTCTGCTATATTACTTTATTCATAATGCAAGCCAGAAGCACCAGATTTGAAATTAGGTTACCACAGTAGAGGGCAATACTGCTCTCAGGCAATCACATATGTCCTTTGTAAACTGCAGCATATATACAATTACCGTACAGGAAAGTCATTGTGTTGGCTGTAGAACTGGCTCTCTATAATCAATAACTCCACTCATGTAAAAGGAAAGATCATACGTTAAGTGTTGGTATTATACCACTGTTGTCTCTTACAGCAAACTGACTATTTACACAATATTGCAAACAATATAAATATATATTTACTGTATAGTTATAACCAGCTAGCACTAATGGCACAGGAAACATTCCATTCTTTAACTCTGGAGTTAAAATAACAAGCGATAAGACATGGCATTACCAAAAGTTCTTGCTGACAGCCCTTGCATGCAGATGCTGGTTTTCCCTTTGTGAAGGTTTTCCCTTCTACTGGTCATATTTTCATCATTTTTCTCGTGGTAGCCTCAGAATTTTCAAGAATAACAATACCTATTTCTGAGTACATTAGCACACAGAAAATATCCATTATTGTATGACAGATGCCTGGCAAATCTGCATAAAGCTTCTTTGGAAAATACAAATTCTAAGAAATTTTGAATAGTCTGTGCATCCTGGAAAAAGAACCAGTGCAGTGTGTATGAACTCAGCCTTAGCAGACAGAACCTAAGTAAGCCCTGCATGCTATAAATATTGTCAATCCTATCCTTGTACCTGAACCAGGAAGGGAATGACTGAGGCAGCAAGGTCACCTTATTCCATTAGCCAGGGAAAGCTTTTTCTCTTCATTAAGGCAAAATCCAGCAGCTGGGCACAGTCCTCTCCAAACTAACCTGCACTCATATGGCACAGTGAGTGAGATACACTCTCTGCTAAATACTTGCTGGTGGCAGAAGCAGGAAGCAATTCAAGATGCTTGGTTTCAACTCCAGGTGTCTGGAGGAAGTTCTAGCTTCTCATAGTACAATTACCTTTTGTTGGTTTGCCTCCAAACACATTCCATTCCTTTTTGCTCTCACATGTCTCTGCTACTCTTACACTCCCTTTCTTAACACCCATCCTCTTCAGTTCAAATCTCTTGTTTCCTCTACAGTAGCTTTCTTATTTTCTTCTCCCCTCTACTTCTCATGCTTCCATTTCTGAGTCCAGCAATTTTTTCTACTTTTCTCCATGTTCTGCTGGATTGTCTCAACAGAAAGTTCCCGTGCCCAGCATCACAGTTGTACCTGGAGGTGTGAGGACAATCCTGTTCAGCATTCCTACAGGCCTGGAGCACAGCATGTTCAGTGCAGATGAATTCTTCAAGGAATGTAAATAGAAAAACAAAACAAAAACAAACAAACAAAAAACCCCAAAACAAAACACACACCCCCCAACCTACTCAGCCTGTAGAAGCAACAATTTTTCTGATACATGTAATAGGAACCAATTTAGGATAAATTTTTACACCAGCATAACCCTGCCAAATTTCAACACCCATGGCAGAAAAAGAGCTTTTCAAGAAGCAAGAATATTCCTCAGGCAGACAGAGAAATTGTCTTCTCATAACCTTTTACTTGGAAACAACTAAAGTGTTAGAGCTTAATCATCAAACATACTGTGTTTGGGACAGATGCCTGTCGTGGAAAATGCCAGCTAAGATGCTAAAGTTTGGTAGAGTTATAAACTATTAATTCAGCAATAGCAATAAAAGACCGTTATCAGTGGCTTATTTCTAAACTCTGATGGTTGTGACAAGAAACATGATGAGAGTCACACATAAACATTGTACTTTCAGTTGGCAACAAGAAACTCAGTGCTTATAACCAGGAAAGAATGAAGACCTTGCAATCTAAACGGGACATAGAAGGAAGAATATGTCTTGTGTGGAACTTCATCGAGGACTCTGAATCTTAAAAGGCACAGATTGTGACAGTGTGAGCTAAAGAACCCTGCAGGGCCGGAGCTATAGTGACTAGCAAGTTTAGGGCAGAGATGAATGTGGAAAACTCATGCTTGGTCATCCATTGGAAACTGCTATTGCCATAGGAAATCTGGTCCTGTGACTATCATCTCCTGAAGTTTGAACTCTAGGTAGGTTGCCTCTTATCTGATGACCACCTTCTGCCTGGCCAACGTTTGAAAATGGGAAGATTTTTACTTCAGGGGTTGCTTTCTACTATCAGATTTTACTGAAAAAATGCTCTAAGGAAATGTCTTTAAAGAAGGGAATTGAAAAAAAAGATGTTTGTTTGACATTCAGAGAAAAGGGTAACAATATTTAAAACTAGACATTGAAAATGCTGTAAAATTTCCTAAAAAAAAGGAAAAAAGCTGAATGGAAAGTTAAAACTAGAAAACTAGAAATGTACACCTCCTCATCTCTCAGGAGAATGAAAGCAGAGCTACCATTCTGGTGTAAAAGAGGTGTAAGCAGACATAAAGTCTATTCTCCTGAGTTTAGTTTTCTTGACAAAATGTAGCATGCTATCAAGAGAGTATCTTATTCTATTACAAGAATTGGTAAGGCCTATTAGCAGACTGTGGAAATGATCCCTAATAAAGTCTTCATAAAACAAGGAATTCTCCTGATTAAATTGTTATTGCATGAGTGGACATACAGCAAATGTTCACCTCTTTGTACATGAGAAATCATATATATATGACAAGATATGCCTTTTAGAAATCGTGCCTTCAATTAGTAAAGAAGGAAAAGATCCCTTCTTCAAAATAATTTCACTTTTTACACGGAAGCAGAAACATATCTATCAGAAGAAGGATTATAATAAAGCAGCTGGAACACTGGAACCTCTGTAATATATCGCACATTTTAATCATGTTTGATACAACACTCTTTATATGGATATCAATTACACTAATGACTCTTACATAATACCCCTGGGTGCCTAAGGGATGTGTATTGTCACCTCCCTTTTGTCATAAAAATAGAGAGTAGTTCTATATACACACTAAAGTAGTTTCTTTCATTTTTATATAATGAATGAGTAACACTGTAAAAAAAGACATTTTATCCCATATTAGTTTAGCAAACAGAAGAGATTTCACATATGACAGTGCTAAATATACTCTTAAGCTGCTAATAAAGACAAAGCCTGAGGGGAAAAATTCTAATGATGAGCAATGCCAGAAGTTTTTATTTCTGGATCTAAAGTAAAAATGTTTCACTTAGGTATAGTTTTAGAAGCATCATAGAAGAAACCAGGATTTCCAATAATTTTTATCTCTAATAAAATCACTTGAATTAATTTGAGCTTCATTATAGCACTGAAAAAATGCTTTTAAAGGTACTGTTATTTGCGTAACTTGCCTGTGTGCATTTTATTGAGTAATGAAAACCGAGAGGTTTCATCTGTAAATGATCTATGCTTTCCCAAGCAATTGCCTAGAAAACAGTACAGACCCAGTGGTAGTCTATACAGCGCTGGCAGGACACAAGACACTGTTTTTCCTCACTCCCATGAAAAGAATCAGAGAATCAGATGAAAGGGGAAACTAGTTTCATTGTGGATTTGATGAATTTTAAAACAAGCACTTCAGTATTTTACCCCTCTGAGATGGTTCTATCATAAACACCTGCAAAAATAAAGTATCCCCTGCCTAAAAGTTTTCCTAATGCTTACATGGGAACACCAGTGGGCAATGACAATGGTGCTGTTAAGCTGTGGCCACTGTCTACCCTATCGAAGAAGACGATCTCATTATTTTCATGTGCTTGTGTCAGACTGCACCCATCTGGGATGCATTGGCTCGTGCATAGGATTGCAAATGCTTTGGGCCAGGGACTGTCCTTTGTAGCATATATAGAAATATATGAAACGGTATCTGTGACTAGGGCTCCTAAGCACCAGTGGAATACAAGTAGGACTAATAACCAAAAGTATACAGTGTGATTAATATTCCCATTTTCTTTGTCCTGTTAATTGCAGTTAATTGAATTACCTGCAATTCTTAAGGCAGAGTTATGCAGAAAAATAGACAGAGAAGTGTGGCCTCTCTAATACAGTGCTCTGCCCTGCCTAATTTTCCTCATCAGATCTTTGGCTTCTTTGGTAACCTAAATAGTAGCATGGCAATTAAATTTATCCCAATTTTTTCCTTAAGTTCAGCTGCTTATGGGATTTTCATACATTTTTCTCTATTCCAAAGTTCAAAGCCTTCTAATGTGTTTCTCAGTGCTAATTAAATCCTGATAATACTGTGAGTTGGCAGGAATTCCATGGCATTTGCACAAAGGGGAGCCTGGTAACAGGACAACTCTCCAGAATCCTACATCGCTGCGAGGTGCCCTGGAACTTGCTGTCCTCCTGCAGCCCTATCATTTTGAAGAGTTTTTTTAATCATCCATAAAAACGAAAGGAACCCACAGGAACCTGAATATGGCAAAGCAATTTGTATTCATGCATGTTTTCTCATTCGTAGTTTTGACCTTCTGAGATAATGTATAAAAATACGTGTTGGATACCTTCAGATGATTTTTTCATTTGTAATTATTTAACATGGATTTTGATTCAGCTATGAAAGCGGATGCGCCTGTCCCATTTTGAACAAAAAAGTAAAACTTCCAGGATATTTAAATATTAAAAAGTGGCAATTGCATATGCATAGCAAGTAACTACCTCTCCAAGATACTTCAGAAAAATTGTATTTAGTAGAGTACTTGTGATAAATTATGTATTTATTGTAACAGGGTCAGAAGCTGTTACAATTTACTGTACTTGGTCAAAAATTCACTTTTATAAAAAGTACTTCAGTGTTTCAATGTACATTTAAATGAGAACTTGGATGTGCCAACCACATTGATTTTCATGGTAGGCAAGTTAAACATCTGAGGTCAAATTTTAGTGTGACTTACAGGGGTATAAAAAACCAAAGAATAGTAACTCTACCAATTTTTGTGTATTTAGCCTTTCCTTACAGATAAAAAATATTTAAAAAGAATTTGGAAGTTGGCATATATTTTTCAAGAACAGGATAAGCACTGTGTACATTGTGCTGCTGTTGTGCTAATGACTAATGCAGGAGAATGGCTTCTAACAGAGCAAATGGATGAAAGGCAAATGGCAATAAGCGAAATACTGGGTTTGAATCTTAATACAGAGCTGAATTTTAAAAATTCCTTTCTTCAGGTACCTGTACACATATTACGTGAATATAAAATCAGTTCTCAAAGTTAATTCTTAAACTATTATATAGTTTCTACGTTTTCAGTCTATCCTGCTGTCATCAGTAATAGCTACCAGAATTCTTTACATTAAGGTCCTGGAGGTGTCCTTAATAAACTCTAATAACGTCACTGTTATACGAAACTTTAGAATTGAGACAGAGAGGAAGTTCTCAACCCACAGAACTATCTTTGGCTGGGTCTATGCCCAGCCAAAGAAACTTAACAACTGCCCATAATGTACTGGAAACCCCAGTGACAACCAGCCTTTCTGGGTGGGAGAGTGGGAGGATGGATGGAGAAGTGAGAGAAAGATGCCCCCTGCACCATTCTCCAGTACCCATCTGACCTAGGTCATAGTTTAAGCAAGCCATGCCAGGAAAGCAGGCTTTTCCAACTGTGTACTCATTTAGTCCTAAAGTTCATCACATTTCAAGAACAAAAGTTCAGGTTTCAAATTCTCGTCAGAGCCTCAGGTAGATGTGGTTGAGCTCCATGTAACTGTACAATTGTGCTTCTCTTTTTCCATTAGGAAGATATAAAAAGTTGCTGCTGTCTATGACTGCTACCTATGCAATACATTGAATGAGACTGAAGTCAGTAGAAAAAAATAACAGGTGATCATGTAATTAAAGGCTCCACTGTAGTGAATATGCATACAGAGACAACATTTAAGTATCACAAGCAACCTACGTTCCAACATTTTCTAATTTACCGTACTGCAGCGTGACCACACTGCCTTCACATTGCAGAGGTTACATAGTCTGCAAGAGTCATGACAGTAGTGCTGTGTGCTGTGTAGATACTCATGAGAGCTTAAATTAGCTAGCTCCAATCTCAGTAGCTGTCTTGCTCTAGCACTTTGAAAGCGACTGCCTGCTGCAAAATCTTCATGACAGGTAGGGTTAATTGGCCCACATTAAGCCTCATGCTGCTATGGCAAGAAAGCAACAATACCTGGTTTAAAGTTAACTTCCATCTAGTGATCTCATATCTGCTGTCATTACTCTGTTGACCAGTCCTTATCGTGCAACTGTAATCCAGAAATAGTCATTTTAATATACTTCTTTCTCATGAAAATTAATTTACAAAACATTTTAAACTCATTTAAGTGCATAACAAGTCCACATTTCCTCATCATCACATTCTCTCACAGACAACATGGAACAGTTGTGCATCAAAAAAAAAGCTTTTATGCATATATAAAATAACACATAAATATAGAAAATTATTGCAATTTCTTCCCTAAGGGAATTTATCTCATTTCTACTTCATAAGTTTTCATCACAGAAAGAGTACATCCACTTCTCAACAGTTGAAAAGAACAGTGAATAAAAATAAATGGCCTCTGTGTTCAATCCATGAGCTCAAGAAAAACCTCCTCTTCTTCTTCTTTTGTTCTAGATCATATTTTCTTCAGCTACATTACCTTGTATTTAGCCAATGTTTTCTGGTGGGGATTTTTGGCTAATAGAAAGTACCACTATACATGAAGTAAAACTGAATGTCTACTGAATGTCTGAAACACTGGGTATATAAGCAATAACACACTGGAATAGGCACAAGATGCGATAGCCCAGCCTTTTAAATACTGTTCAATATGTACATGTACACATGCATTTGCACTGAAGTGTCTTTCCCAAGAAAGAATCATAGAGGAACAAGATGGCACAAATTATTAATTTTATAATATACAGGTGGAGATAGAGATGAAGGACCTTCTCAAAGGGAAGAAAAATACAACATTCTAACACAATTATTTTCTCAGTAGACTGCTAGAAATTTTCCTTTCCTTTTACTAATTTGGGGCCATGTACTTTCCTGAAGATGTAGCTCTACCTACTCTTTCCTGAGTCAGAGAAAATTAAGCTTAATTTCTGTGAGGACATGCAATTCAGGAAAAATTTAAAGCAAGAACTGAGTATTCATTAGTTAGGATTTTCTAAAGTAAAATTGTGTAACTGATTTTGGTAGGCTTGATCTCATCCCTAGTTTTCTGTTGGTATGTGAAACTAGGAGGGAATCACCTTATGTTTCTTTATAGTATCTCTATTGAATGACTTTGGCCACGTTGTCGTGTCTACTCATGATTCACATACACCCAGGTAGCACTGATAATAGCAGAAAAGCAACACTGACTTTACAGTATTACTCTGACTTTATACTGAAAATGCGGTAGAACTTGCATGTTACATGTGTACTTTGGATTCCTTAGTTGTTTGATCACATTGATGAAGGGATATGCAATCAATCTCCCACTAAGACAGTGAGTAGTATTGGCCATAACTCATTACTCCATCAAAGGATTTGGCATTTCAATCGATGGGAAATGATGTGTGATCATTCTAATTTATTATACATCATTTCCCATCAATCGGTGTGCTGAAGCCTTGACATAATAAGTAGTTACAGACACTGTCAATCATTCTTGGTCAAATACCTCTGAATGCCACCATTTGGTGCACCTTCAGTTACTCATCCAAGTTGCAAATATTCACCCAAAACATTCAGAAATCAGGCTGCAACTAGAGGTACATATAAAAGACTCATAAAAGTGCTTAGGAAGATCTCAAAAGCTTAAGGAACACATGGAACTGAAGAAAAGCGGCTTATCGTGAAAGTGTACTTTTTAAAAAAAGCATTAAAATTATGAAAACCAATCTCCAGTGGAACAGTGAGTACAGCTAGGAAACGACTGAAAAAGTGCAAGCTTCAGTACTGGACTGGATTTTAGCAGGATCATCTACTATACTGGCCACCTTACTGTAAGAAGGTTCTAAATTCTGCTTACTTGTGTCAGCACATTCCTTTCGTCTTCATTGAGTTGTATGGGTATGTAAGGCCAGGCCACAGTTAATCTTTACCCTACTGATGAGATTAAAACTCTTGAGATCAGCCCTGAGCCTTAAATGTTCCTTTCCTCTCCAAAATTCCCTTTAAAGTTCCCTCTCCATAATTCTCTTTGAGGTCTCCTGTTTACTCCCCAGTAAAAACTGCCAAAATTACTCCCTCTATTAATCATATTTTCAAAAATAATTACGCATTACTCAACAGTTTACTTAATACAGTACTATCTTCTACGATTTTGCTCTGTCACACTATCAACAGTGTCCAAAGGGTTACAGACTCCTTCCAATCCAGAAGTGTGACAACAACAAGAAGCACTATCAAGTTTCTTATTAAAGCAAAACAAAACACACTTTCAGTGACAATTTTGCTTTTGGACTTACTTTGGGAATCCACTTGACCAGTACATCTGCTTCCTAAGGCCACTGCACCTCTTTTTTTACCAGATCACTATGACACCTACTGATTAGCAGTTATTCCTTCACAGGAAAGTATTAACCCATCTAGTTAAAAACTCCAGTCCTCAAGAAATCACTTTGCATTTTTAAACCAAGCCTGCACTTTCTCATTAGAATTTGCCTGTATTTAATGCGGTCAATGGGTACAGAACACACTGCCAACAAAGACAGATAAAGCATTTGTGTTAGCAAAGAAGCAATTAAATGTTACCAGAAAACAGTATAACAAGAACTTTCAAAGTCACAAAATTAAGCAAAAGCAGGGTGACTAGCTCCTACTGAAAGACAGCCAGCATCATCTTTAATCATGAATTTCAGATGTCAGACTAGATGATTCAGCAGGGCAGCTCTAGTTCCACTGGGTGCATTATCCCCTCTCATTCTAGCCATTCTTCTACATTTTTCTGTTTCTCTCCCTACAAGAGAACTTGTACTATTTCTCTAATACTCATCATTTTCTCCACCTCTCTTTCTTCAAGATATTGTCTTGTCTTCCTGTCTTCCTGTGTGACAAATGTAAAAGCTATTGTATTGAGTTCCATACAGCAATATCTCATTATTGGTAAACTGGTTAGAGATACTTTGTATGAAACTGCTACATAAAAACAATACATTGAATCATCTTTCTCTCTTCCCATCCATCCTTCCTATACTCTTCATTAGATTTCTCAGCCTAAAATAATGCAATACTGGACAGTTTAATGTGCCCCCTAATTTGACAGGTTTATTTATTCTGTTACTATGAAATATTCTGCTTTCCCTTTCAAGTCCTATTCCCCCAGCTTCTGTACACTGTTCCAACACTCTTACCAGCCTCCAGCATGATCTTCCCTGACAATGGCAGCTCCCTGAGAAAAGCAATCTGTACCCTATACTGGATCTTAACAATGAAAAACATTAACAAAATAAGGTCAAGCTAAGTTAATACTTTTTTAAAAAATATGCACATTTTTGCTTGCTTTTTTTTTTTTTGTGAATTTGTGGTAGTTTATTGAGAGAACTGTTTCTGAGAGAGACAATGGATTTACACTCGAGGAGCAGTCACCAGCCCATCCATTCAGAGACTATGTACTCGCTGGTAACTCTGAACTTGCAAACACCAGAATTCAGATTGGAAATCTCATTTTCAGAGTTCTAGTACCTTCTCTTCCAAATAGGGAACATAAATGTTACTACATCTAATCAACATATACAGAGTGATATCTGAAATTAGAAATTCAAATACATGCAACAATCTGCTTGCCAACAATCTCCAGTCCAAAAATTATTCAGATAAAGTATTTGGTGAATAATTTTGAATAGCAAATTCATTTGAAGAATCAAAAGCAGCTCACAGACAATTCACAAATGAAAAAAGTTATTCATGCTAAATCATTTATTATGAACTATTTTTCACCTCTGTTCTGTTATTTGTTTTCCCATTCCAGGCAAAGACAGCTTCAGAAAGAGAGGGATAAAGAGGCAAAGAAAGCCCCAACCCTTTTCTTACTTGGCATCTTTAGGTAATTCTTGAGTAATTACCTATTTATTGAGAAGGGAAGAAGTTAAATGTTGTCCCACCCAAGGAGAAAAAAGTCCACCCTAGTGAAAAGATTGCATACAAAGCTCTAGCTTCATAAGATTGGAAATGAGAGTTACAGGCCTCCCAAACAAAGGTCTCATAATTAACAGACTTTTAACTATATCTGCATTGCCAGGTGCAAATTTAATAAAAGATTATAAATGATAGATGAACTGTATTTCCAGCAGCTGTTTGTAATCCCAAGCAAAAATATTCATTATGACAGTGTTAACGTTGTAAATGGTTATCTATTAATTTAAAGTATTGCGAAACATCAAACATTATTCATTTAGAACACTGTGGTGAAACTAAGCTAAGAAACCATGCTGTAAATAAAGTTTTAAAACATGAAGTTTTAAGTCAGACAATCCAAAGTTACAATTAATTATGTCAAACTTTCTGCAGTCTTGAACAGATTGCTCCTCAGGAGCACAGCTAAGTGCTACCTAAGATCAGCTGCAAGAGCAGGCTGTTGATATGTTGGAATTCAAGCCTGACACATTTTGCTAGATCCAGTGACACACAACGAAAACGCCACCCCTGGCACTGGCTTTGCTAGAGCTCCTGATCTGGTGTCCTGGTTTGAGGGCCTAAACCATGACATCTAGGGGAACAGCTTCAGAGCATTTCCTCTGGTCCTGTCATTATTCCCTTGGGAGAAGAGGCCAACACCCACCTCTCTACAACCTCCTTTCAGGTAGTTGTAGAGGGCAATGAGGTCTCCCCTCAGCCTCCTCTTCTCCAAACTAAACATGCCCAGTTCCCTCAGCCTCTCCTCGTATGACCTATTCTCTAGACCCCTCACCAGTTTGGTGGCTCTCCTCTGGACACGCTCCACCACTTCAATGTCCTTCCTGTAGTGAGGGAATCCACTAGGTACAATTAGATAAATATAGTCTCACGGATGCTTAGTAGTGATTATTACTTATATGTGAAGAATTCCCTAGATACAGCTACTGTAAATAGGAATTTTTTCTCCAAAAGGGTCTTATTCTTCAAACCCCTCTCTTTCCCTCCCCTCCTCACTCTTTGATACTTAACAATGTACAGAACAGTTTCTAATGACACTCAAATCATGACCATTTCCAAAGACATATGCTGCTCTGAACAGCTGCACCATCTCAGTTTCCAACTAAAGCAGAGTTCCCTACTTCTAAAGAAAGTAATCTCGCTTTTAGTTAAGTTTCTTTCCCTCCCCTCCTCCTACTCAAAGGTTTAAACCTCTTTTCTTTCCCCCTTGAGCAACAGGAAGTAAAATTCCATTTGATCATTTGCATGATGAATACACAGCTAAAAAAAGAGATACAAAAACTTAGTCTGTTGAGTAAAGAAGATCAATAAGCCACTATAATAATAATTTCAATTAGACAATGGTACTGTATCCTTGGATCCTAGTCTCTCTTCACACTACTTATTTAATACACTATAGAAGAAATAGTTCACAGTTAACCTAAATATTTTCTCTTTATATACAGTATGCACACCTTTAAAACACTGCTTTTCATGTGTACAGAAAGAAAAATGTATTGTATAGAAAAATATTTTCCTGAGTGCTTTGTTACCCAAATAAAATTGTCATTTCTTATCTGAAAAATAATCCACTGCCATTTTGGAAGAAAATGCCAATACAGTCAAAGTGTGTGCAAGTCAATTTTTCCCTCTTGAGTTAAAGCACTGCCACGTACAATGTCTGCAGGGAACGAAATTTTGATGGGAATTACACCAACAAAAATCCAGTACAACTCCAATGATTTGATTAGATTATTTCCCCCTATATTTTATCTGTGTAAAGAACAGAAAAATTTGGCCCAATCGAGATAAATATATAGGGGAATATAGGAGAAAATCAGTAATAAAATACAGGAAAGCATTGAGATGCTCAGATTATACCATATAATGAAGGTAAAATCATTTTAATTCAAGCAGAATGGTATGCTTAGGTGATCTTTCAATGGGACATACTGTTTATGAGCTATGCACCCGTATCTACTAAATGAGCAACCAGTAAAGTGTTCCTGAAGTTTGCTCCCTATTGAATTCTAGAAACAAATCATACCTCCAGAAAAAATGTAGTTAAAATACAGAATTAAAATATTAATAATTTTTGACAGGCCTTGCATGGCCTGCACCATTAGACATTGAAAATGTGCTTAATGCTAATAACAAGTCTCATATGTAAAAGCAAAGAAGAAGTGTAAATCATGGCTGCACCAGTGTAATTTTTTTATGTAAAAGCAACAATAAATGATGTACCAAATTGATGTGCTTTATCTAATAATTGTCTCTGTTATGTAATTTTCAATTTTAAAATAGCAGGACTTTAACCCTTACTATCACCCCTCGGGTGGTGGTACAATATCCAACAAATGTGAACTACGTGCCTCTTTCAAACATGGCTTGTTTTCTTGACATGCTGAATTTTTTAATGTATTAGTTATTCTGCTTTTTTCCCCCAAATAACAAACCTGCAGTCTCTAAGTTAGTGCACATTTGTACCACATGAAGAGCTGGCATAAGCAAGCAGCAGTCATTTTGACATGACAGATTAGAATGGCACAGAAGGAGCAATTTTGGTGTTTCAAGTTAATAATAGGAAAGATTTGCCCTCTATGATACATTATGTTAAAAACCCACTTTATAGCCACATTCAAATAAGGTTCTTATTTAGATCAGACAGATTAACAACTCTGAAAAGTCATTCCAAACTATGAGACACCCATTTGCAAAATACAAGTATAAATTTGTAATACATTCATAAGATTGGTTAAGGCATTGGAGTATATTGCTTTGCCTTCCATACAATTTTTTACTTACAAATAAAATCCATGTATTTTAGGTCTAATAGAATCAGTTAAGGGGAGAGCCAAGCTTAAAAACAAACCCACTATATTCAAATATTCAGCCCATTCCACTTATAACTCAAGTCTTTCAAAAGCAAGGAAATTGAGTTAAGACATATGCTACCCTTAGCTGCATGTTCCTGGGCTTTTCCCCTAGATGCAACAGTTAAAAGAAAGCATTAGTCTCTACATTGATTTCTGCTTTGTTTCTACAATGCCTTTTTCTTCACTTTTATACAGCCTTTATGTTATTTCACCTTGGGAGAAGGGAAACTGCATTTTGTAAATAACTTTGAAAGTTGCTGCCTGTTGGAGAAGACATAGAAATTTCCTTTATTCTTTTACATATAGAAAGATTTATGAAATACAGTAGACAAACGGATTCAACCACAAGGCAGATAGCTGGTTCCAAACCCTAGAAAATTTCTGAGGTGTTCAAAGCAGAGGGTTTTGTTCAGTCAGTTGCAGAAATAAGAGCCAGCCATGAAAATTAGATCTCCAGTTAGATTTGGAAACACCCGCTTCGCACTAAAGTTCAGGCGTTCTGATCTGCGTTTAGATCTCTATCTGCTACAAAGCCTACATTAATTTAATGTGTTATAACAAGAAAAATTCATTCTTGCCACAGACATTAAAAAAATAAAATTCAAAGACAAATCATTCTTCAAAGGAAACAAGGGCCCCATCTGCTGATGTTTAAATGTACTACATTAACACATGCACTACAATGCTACCACTGATAAGAAAGGTATTGAAATGAATCGCAAAGACAAATCACCACATTAACTGTGCTGGGTTCTTCTGGTATTTTTTTTTGTAGGCAAAAAAAAAGTTTTTAGGCCCTTGGTTCAAACAGTTTCCGCTGATGATGAGAGCTTTGCCCATGGAAGGAAAGGAAGCAAATGCAGGCGCTAACCTGAATATGCACAACAGTAAAAGAAGGGAATATAGCCAGTCCTATATATAGCAAAACAAAATGATGTCTACACACATAAAATGAACAGTTATAGAAAATCATAAATTATTAGTATTTAAATCTCACCCAAAATGCTAAAATTATTCCAAAAACACAACAGAGACATTAAAGCAGAACTTTAAGAGTTACAAATGAAAGCAGGCATCTGGGAAATGTAAAAGTCAAACTTTTCTAAAGTTTAAAACATCTTGTTAAAGAGCCTAATGGCTGTTTATTGAGAGTTCTTAAAACTAAGCACTGTTTTGTTTACAGAAATCCCATACATAGCAGACTTTACATTATCTGATGGCAAAAAATGGCAGGAAGCTTAATGAAGACAAAACAAATGTCCTTATTATGGACAAGAATATTTCAAACATTGTAACAACAAAGAGCCGGCAGCTGAATTTATAATCTCGTATGACTGTATTCTGCCATAAAAGAGTATATAATTTTGGAAGTCGTAAAACATTTTTGTTTATATGGCTACAACATAAAAAAGGTTCCTTCTGATATACCTAGATGAAGCAAGTGCCTGACCTCTCTGCCCAAGCAAGTGAATCTCTGGTGAAAGCTGAAGAAAGCACTAGAGGAACTTGCTGGACTAGCCAGAACTGCAGCCAAAGCAGGGTAGGTGTTTATAGTAGCTGTCCTATACCCCAGAATAGTAACTACTGTGGAGATTTCCAGAGTCTGCTTTGTCCTACCTAAACGAGTTTCTGAGCCATAGATCTTGCTTTCATGTATGATGCCAAAGGTCATCACTGGGCCAGACAGCCAGTGCTACAGGACAAAAACCCATGAATCATTGACTTTCTTAGGAAATAAGAAATGCATAATGTATTTCCAGTAAATATTCCAACATAATGGCAAGAGCTATGCAAATATACTAGACAAGCATGCACCTTATAAAATTCTTAGTCTTCACTACGAAACCCTATGAAACTTGAAATTATTTCCAGCTGGGCAGTGGTCAGAAGGCAACATGCAAAACAACTCACTGCATGGATAAAAACAATAATTAGAAACTCATTGCTGGTGAATTCTTTAGAAAGCATGAATATAATCCACAAAATAAGCAACACTGGCCTGGCTTTTAGCTGAATAAATTAAAATTCAAAGTAGTCTGAGGACAGTTCCAAGATGTGCTACCAAAGTTTAAGGTGCAAAACAAAACTATAAATAAAACTACTTTGGAGCATAATTAGATCTAGGCTGGTTTTCTGGCATTTTCTTATAACTGTATCTTTAGTAGAGTTCCTCCCATCATCTTTTGTATTATAAACCTACTTAGAGATGTCCACAGTCTGATTATTGAAAAGTACTTCAGCCTGAAATATGTTAAATGAGGGATTTGTCCAGTGGAGTAGCTAGACAACCTTGCCATCTCAGAACAATAGAGCAGAAGACTAAGGTCCAATTTCCTGCATACTGCATTTTCTCAAAATGAAATTTATGATTTACTTTAAGCACTTGCATTCAGCTGTTTTTTTATAAAGCATGCCTTTTTGGGCAGGTTGTTATTTGGTTGATCATTATCACTCATAAAAGAGGAAAACAATTAAAAGCTGTCAGAAATGAGCTTGTTCAAAAAAGTGCCTGGGAAAAATATAAGCATTCTCATTCTTGATCAGATAACACAAAGTAACTTTACTATCCCCCTTCATTAGATCAGACATCAATCTCCAATGTGATAATATACGTCGGAAAAAGTAATTATATCTGCATCAGTTATGAGCGTGTTAGAAACAACTAATTGTTAGAAACAGCAACTGAATGCTGTCAAAGGTGAATCTGCTGCTGTGGGTGAAGCTACACGTTACATGGCGAGCTGATCCCACTGGCTACTGCTGCTGAAAAAGGAAAAACTGAACTCTGCCATCTGCTCCCAACTGTGCGCTCCTCACCATGCACTTCTGTCTCCTGCCTCTGGCTCTCCCTGGACTTGAGCTCTTTCAGCCAGGCAAAATGTGGAAAATGATCCAGCAAGTGGATAGGATAGGATCAGCCTACAGAATCAAGTCCAGCAAAGAGTTTGCCAAGGACCAGAGCTGTGCAAGGAGGGGGCAGGTCTTCACATCTAGGAGGAAGCCTGTGGAGGGGAAGGTAACTTCCCCTTTTGGCAGTGATAGCACAGCTGTGATTATAATTTGATCCTAAACATCTCTGCTATGCTTCTGCATTTCTAGAGCATTCAGAAATCAATGTATTTTGAATAGTGGCCTGACCCTAACACTTGGTTTTTGCTCCTTCACAAGCATGCCAGCGGTTTGCTTTTGGGTTTGTACATCTGCCTGGGAATTCAGCAGTATCTCACTGCACAGGAGATGCTGTGCTAGGAATGATAACATCTAGTAAGTGCTCACTTCAACTGCAATCTTCCAATCTAAATAACTTATTAAAAAAGCATGAATTAGGGAACTTGCCTCCATAAATGCTTCAATCAAACGCCACTAAATCCAAAACCAGGTGTATGCTCACATTAACATGCGTTTCAGACTCATTGACTTATATGGCATGAAACATCTAAGATCCATCTGAAATGAACAGTGAAAATGAACAGGACCTACTTATGTCCCAAGCACCACAGATGAACCAAGAACTCAAGTGGCTGGCTATTTCAATGCTTTTCTTGAGGAAACAGCAATATATATCACATTACACATATACAGATACAGCTGACTAGTAAATCTCAGCTATTTCCATTGGCATTACGCGTTTCCAAAGGCAAGTAGTTACAATCCTGATAAGCAAATCCCCGCTTTTTATTGCCTCAGAAGACATAATTTTAAATTAATGCAATGACTTGCTTATAATTCCTTAATGTTTTAAACTGACATCAATTTAATAATGGTTTTCCTTTTTTACACATATACACACACATTGTTTTATATAATATTTCTTACAACTGTCTCCTTCCTATTTTATTTTGCCTTTTGAAAAAAGTCAGGTAACATTCTCTGAGGAAGATGTAATATTGAATGAAAAGAAACATATACTTTGGTTAAACACAAAGTGAGAGCTGCAACTCAGCAGAACTGGGAAGACATAATTTTGAAAATTTGGTTAAATACTTCATCAACATTTTTTAACAATTCCTGATTTATATTTTGAATAGTTCAATATTTTTTTCTTGTCTTTTCTGCCTTTCTCAACCCATCATACGACATTTTAGCTTTATAAGGAAAAGCACAGCATTCCAGAAATCTGATTGGCAGACATAACGGCTGGCAGGCACAGAGGGTGCCTTTTTGATTTAATAACGATGACTTATATCGTTGTTTTGAAAGACCCATGAAACAGAATGGAACTCTCCTTTCAAACCTAGTATTTCTATACCACTGCTTATGTTTGGAAGAAGCAGCTCTATTTTGGCTGCTTTTGGTCTCTTTTGGAGGCATCTATTGATGCTTACTAACATGTTAATGAACAGCATTGCAGTGGTGAAAGTACTGGATATGAGGCTTTTTTGGAGCTTATTAATACTTCTCTTTTATCAGCCAGAGGAGATGCTGTAATGTGACACCTGAAAGTGTGCAGTCTCTGAAGTGCTCCCAGTCACTGCTGGACCACAGAGCAACACAAGGGGCTGAAATGAACATCATCACAAATAAGACTTGCACAGACTTTGCAAACACATAAAAAGGAAAAAGCTGAGACTGAAGTTACCGGATAAAAGGAGTCTTCCCATTACTTTTGTCTTTAGTTAGGATCTTACTGAGAGTCCTCATGTTTTAACTATGCTGCCGTGTGCTAGACCTCATTAAAAAGTAAAGCTACCCTTTATTTATCAATAGTTCTACAAATCCATGCCCTGGGACGTGCATACTTTCGTTCAAGATGCAGGGAACGCTGGGCACAGTGCATTGTGCAGCTGTTAAAGCCTGAACAAAACACAACAGCAATAACCAACCACTAATTATGAAAATAATTAGACATCAAACCGGCGAATAATGAAAGGTTAACCTCCTTTTGATAGGGATATTGAGTTTGAGACTCCAGGTGTGTATGGGGATGCGTGATTTTAAAGTCTCCCTTATATTCTAAAAACTTCAGGTACACAAAGAAAACACTTGAAAAAGTGTCCCTGTATCAGCAATTTGGTCCAAATGTTTCCCTTCCCAGGGAACTGCAACTATTGTTTAGTTGACGGCTGGATGGGAGCTTTCTACCACTCAAAAGATATCTCATCTCTTACTATGAAATGACCCTTAAAATTGTTACTGCATTAGATTATAATTGTAGTGTATTTAGCTGTGAAATTGCATGGACATTTTTGTGCCTCTACATTTTGAAGTACTCTCCCTACTTGTTAAGTCAAACAGCATTTGTTTTCAGCGTTCAGTGCTGCCTATCCATGGAGACAGAGGCGTGCACGCACATGCACACCGTCTCTCTGCTCCTTCACAGAGAATTTACGTCTGCTGCTTCTTGGGTTTTGTTCTCTTTCAGACCAAGGTTCTCTGCTCTTTCCATACAGACAAAACCTTGCAATAACAAATAACTATGTCCAATAACCTAACTATAATGGAAGTATGCTCAGAGGAAATTGATAGTGTTGCCAACTCTCATTATTTTCCTACGAATCTTATGATATTTGCTATTTTTCTTAAAGCCCTGACTGCTGAAATCATATGAATAAATGTGAATCTAAGCTTCCATTAAAAAAGTGTCTAGATTTCTCAAACATGAAGTAAAATATGAATTGAATGTACCCAAACGGGCTAAAATAACCGAAGGTAAATCAAATTTTAAAAAAGGAGGGGTGTTAAATTACATCATCATTTTAATGTAATTTCTTAATTTCAACTCAATCCTGAACACTTGGATTTGACAAGTAGTGCAAATTGGCTAAAATCCTCAGATAAATGCTGGGCACTACAAAGTAAGGAATAAGGGCAAGAACAGCGAGGAAGAATCAGCTCCCCAGGAGAGTGTTTCTGGCACAGAGCTGGAGTAGTAGCACCAAACAGAGCTTCACTGCCAAGTCCATCTTTGCTACCCATGCCTTGTTGCACCTCTCCCCCAAGGGCTGCTACGCTTCAAGGTCTGGAGCTTTGAACTATTCCAAAAGCATTTACTATTTCATACATCCAGGTATTTCTTTTTGTGTATGGATCCTACCAAGTACAGGATGTGGTTACTTCAGAAGGACCAAAAATTTTCTCTGTGCAAGTAAGTAAAGTTAGGTTTTATTTTTAATGGCTATAACAAAACTGCACATCATTTGTGAGCCAGTTTGTAATGGAGACTCCCACAGCAGTACAGAGAACTGTTCACAAGGGCTATCATGAACACAGGATCTGGTACTCAGGGAGGATATTGCTTTTTCCCACCCAGAATTATTTTTTTTAAAGTAATTAATAATATAGTTAACATAAATGAAGAAAAAAACCCCAAAACCGGTAACCTACCGATCTTGCAGTTTAAGCCACATAAAGGGCATAGATGCAAAAGCCCGGATGCTGGAATGACTGATATTTAGGAAAATAAAGAAGCATTTTCTTATAATTAATTTTTAATTGATTTTGTACATTGAGAAGAACAGAATTATGTGCTTAGAGCACAGTGACTCACAAGCCTATGGCCACAATCCTAGCCTCTCTGCCAGTATACCGGCATCCTTCCCTCTGCACTGGAGGTGCAGGACGGCAGCCTGGTCCTCAGCTACATTTCTCAATAATATTAACATGGCAGAATTTGCCCTGTCTCACACAACCTCAGATTTAGTGGGAGACAGGTCAAGCTCCCCCCACTCTCTTTCAGTGAATCTTATTAGCCTACAATACATAGTTCTTCATGTAAATTCAGTAACTACAGAGAGGGAGAAAAACTAACAGAAAATATCTTACCAGATGGAGAAAATTGAAACATTACCCTTGTTTCTTTGCCAGCACAGATCCATTCTGACAGGTTGGAAATGATTTATGGTTGGGGGGGCATGGAGGAAGAGAGTACGGGGAGAAGGAAACATCCTTACAGTAGCAGAGATATTATTAATTGCTGTACAATGTTCAAATCTTTGCATTGTTTTGCATGCAATTAGTCACAAGGCTTACATATGCAGCAATGTTTGCATGCTGATCTCTGCATGAGACAAATAAACCTCCAGTATATGATCATGTTAGAAATTGCTTTCAAACCACTGTAGAAGACAGTGTGGTAAAGAAATGATACAATATGGCAACTCGAAAGCTGCATTCAAGGAAACAGATTACCTTTGAATATATGAATAGGTAAATACTACAGCATGTCCAAGATTAATACTAATCATTAGTATTTTAATGTATAAAACGTTATGGATATTGCTACCCAGCAGCGATCAGGCAGATATCTAGTCTTCGTAAATTAAAACCAGATATTTTTCTGTATCTAATTGATTTTTACATTACATTAGGCAGCCAAGGCTGCAACCTTCCATGACATAGTATCTAAATAAACATTTATTAAAATATTTTAATTAGAATAAGAGGGAAAATATTGTTTCCAATTATGTTTTCAGAAGGAAAAAAATCAGACCTATTAAGAATTAATATAAACATAAGTGTAATGTAACATTTAAATGCAATAATTATGCCACATGATTTATACAATGTGAGTTATTTCTAATTCCCAAACTTTTAATAAAGGACTACTTATACTAATGCGTTTATTGTCCCTTGCATTTTACGGCTTTGATCTTAAAAAATAATAAGATGGGACACCCTAAAATGTGAATAGTGATTTTATAAACTGAGGCATATCTGTGTAGAGCAGAAACTCACAGAATTTATCTTACAGATGCACAAGACTTAATGGTCATTAATAACATTCCTCTGCCAGGGCAGGAGTGCCTTCTGTTCTAAAATGCTGAGGTGCTTTGTCTGCTCTAGCTGTAAATGTCCCAAGTGACTGGGCTTCTGTCATTTCCCTTGGAATACTAACCAGGCAAAAACTTATTCCCAGGGGATTTGGCAGGGATTGTTAGAGTCTCCAAATGACTTATAATTTTTTGCTATACACACGCATATACCTGTGTGCACAGATATTTTGGCTCCTTCTGTTCTTTTTTATGGAACAGTGAATTTCAGATCCTGACATGATTTAGCACAGGGAGATTGAGTCAGGCACAGTACGCTGGTATAATCTATAGCTTATAGTACTGATAAGTTGTCATGCCTTATTGAAGACATAGATTTCTTGATAGTATAGTTCCACACCACCAGATATATACACAGGAAGGGGAATTAGTTTATACCTCACAAACCAGGCAAAACTTGGTGTGGAAGTGAGGACAGCATCTTCTTTGCTTCAGCCAGGAGCTGGCAATCACATGACTGTCACTGCAGGGAAGCAACCAGGGAGTCTTCTACGCCTTTTAGTTTCAGACATTATCACTTACCAAGAGCTGCTGGAAGAGTTTCTGGCTGTCATATAAAAATTGGCTCACTGTTCTTGACATTGATATAATCTTGTAGAGACACTAAAGATACTACAAGAATGGCTGGTTAGGAAGGATGGGGTTCCTGCATTTTTTAAAGCAGTAGTTAAATCCTGACCCAAGGAAACAACTTTTGAAATGGGCATTTCAGTAATAAATGTCTGCCTGTGTCATGCAAACAGATGGAGGCTCGTGAGAAAAACAGGCTGACACATACGTATCACCTGTCCGTCTTTCCCTTGATGACTTTCGACCAGTTTAAATTAAATCTCAAAGTACTGGGATTGAGAGAAGGAGTAAATGAGAGCAGGCGTATGCCATTTCAGTCTTCTCTGGGACTCAAATATTCAAAGACAGTGAAAGACCTAACAAAACATCTGAAGTTCACTTACTTCAGGTCATATCCTTTAATAGTACATGTGCTTCTTTGAAGTAACTGAATACAGACACCTTTATTAGATACAGTTTAGGTAGTTTTACTCAATTGCTTACTACCTAACAATTTCTCTCATATGAGCCTTGCTGCCTGTTAACTAATGCCTTCATCTTCTTCTCCAGAAATTTCTCTTTTGATGGACTGCAGTTGTTCCTAGGTATCTCCATAAAGGATGCTATTTTTGTGCCTCCATTGTAAAAGTATTCATGGAGAGGGAAAAAAGAGAAGGAAAAAAAACAAGTCCCAATCCAGACCTTCCAGAGGCAGACAAGGATGGTAGGAAAGAACTCACTGTCAGACAAAAATCTTGGAGATGTAAATACTTTCCCTGAATAAAAAGGGAACACAAATGTGTTCTCAAACACAAATGTGTCTTATTCATCTTCCTCTTCAGCTCCAAGAGACTAGTCCCTATCATTCCTCATGTTTGTGTCATCATTGACTTTCATTCCCTTCCTCAGGCATCAAGAGTTTCTGCAAGTCTGTAACATACCAACCATAAAAACCCCAATGTTTAGTATTTCATATCCTCTCTTAGACTACATGACTGTTATCCTGCTGGCACCCTTTCATTCCAGCTCACTTCAACCATTGCAGCATCACCAGCACCATCTCCATCCTCTCTGCCATTCATTTTCAGGGCTTACTCAAAAATGTCCATGGAGTATGCACTCACCTCTAGTTTATACCTTACTACAATCTACCGGCGCTGAAAGACCTGATATCCCCTTTGCTCTCTCTTTAAAAAAACCAAACCCAAACACAAGACCCTACTTTTTCTTCAGGGTCAATATCTCCCAACACAACATGGCTAAAGTTATTAAATTCATACTTAGTTTCCTAAATTAGTAAGCACTTAGATTTTAATCACTAAGTGCTCAGCCGTTAGAATATTTAACAGCTTTAGTCACTTGTTTATTAAAATCTTAGTTTTGACTCTCTTTCACATATTTCATTTACATACACATTATCATAACTTATGAGCACAGAATGCCCCTAATATCTTCATACCCCTCTCTGGAACAGATACCTTATATTGCCTTTGCAGCCAACATTATGTATATGATCCTATAAATGTCATCACAGGAGGAGGGGTTGGGTACAGGCACGGTCATCCAGTATAAAAGAAAAAAAAATCCTTGACAATTCTGAAGTGCCTTTTAATTATAATTTATTTTAATTAACATTTGCTATTTTAAAAAAGTTTTACTGTAAGCACATATTCTAAATGTTCTTTGCTTAATCTATGACTAAATTCTGTTTGACTCTTTTTTTAATGCTCTACATCAGAGGCATCAGAGTCAGTGTCCTTGCAGATTTTAAAGATTAAAACTCTGCTGGGGCTCAGAGATACTAATATCCATTTCCCTGAGTTAGCACTGATGGACTCAAATACACTTTCTCGCAACGGAACTTAGTATGTGGCATTTTTTGCATGTTTATTTTTAAGGCAGTTACAGTATAAGAGACTCATTTTGGCAGTCACATCATCTTCATTTTTACCATTATGATAGCAAATACTCTGAATTTCCAGCAAGAAAACCCCTCCAAGTTTTCAGGATTGTTATTTTCATACTTACCACAGTACTTTTAAGTAGTACTATATTAGATGAAGATTTGTGAGCAATTGTATTTAGCAGCTCCCTTCCGAGGGAATTACACATCTCTTACCAACAGCCATGCAGAAGCAAAAGCTGAGGAATAATGAATACACTGTGCAGTGGCATTTTTGCCAGACATGAGGTTCTCAGAACCGTACAATTTCCCCAGTGATTGCACTGTCATTATAATAGGTAATCATTAGATTTATCTTTTATATAATTTGTAACATCTTATAGTATTATATGTGCATTTATGTAGCCTCATTACTGCCAGGAGTCCTCTTTAACTGAGATGATAAGTAAATAAAGTAGAAATTACACACCAACAGGAACCTGGAATATGTTGTTTTACTGTATGTCTTAGAGCTCCCTTTAGCAAAGCTAATCTGTGCAGCAGTTACCATTATTTCTACCTCAGTGAGCACTTCCTAATTGCTGTGTTATTGCTTGTGAAGAAAATATATTATTAAAGTCCACAACTTATGACTTGTTGCACATCTATACACGGAAGGGAAAAAATCTTCTCATTTCATCAGACCTTAATAGGTTTTGAACAGGATGATCAGCTGAGGCTGTTTTTCTCTTGCGGATCTGTTCATTACCGTTTTATAATGTCAGTGGCTCCTTCTAACAGTCAAGAAGCATTCATAATTTATTCAGAAACCTGAAAACATTACTAAACCAAATCTACTTAATTCTCTATGAATCAGCTCAGGCCTATTTTGGTAGCAATTTGTAATGAACAACAATTATAAACCCAAAGGAATCAGTATTCCTTTTTAGTTGTTAATGTTTTATACCCAATTATTGGTCCACTGCCAGATAATGATCCATAGAGCATTAGAACTGTGTATTAATATTATCTTTACAAATGCAATAATACTCAGTGGAGGATAAAGTTATGATGGACTCCTCTTGTGTACTAGCTAAAGCTCTACATTGTCGGGAAAAAAGTCAGCATTAGCACTTTGTTCTGATGGGACTGCTAAGAACAGAGTGACCTTCAAAATTTGGCAATACAATAAAAATGGCAAATAGCAACGACTGAAATTAACACAGAAAATAACTTCAAGATTATTTCATGTTCAGAATTACTGAGATGCCACAGATATGCAGAAAGCAGGGGTTATGAAAGGACTTTTAGGAATAACAGAATATTCTGCATTCTTCCAGTTAAAATTAACAATGATGAAACTTCTCTTTCAGTGAGCAAGTCAGAACTCAAGAATTCCTGAAAAGCTGACAAGCTTTCATTCACTTATGGCCAGATTGTACTATTTTTGTCTGCTTTGAATATTGAGTTCACTCACTTTTACAGGACATCTTGGGTAAAAGATATGAATTGTTTTAAGAACTGCATTCTATAGATTCTACCTGGGAATATCCTAAAATAAAATATTTGGCATTTTTATGTGTCTTAATACATAGCCAAGACGTGGCTGCATACAGAAAATACAAAAGCTGGACCCAACACTTGTAAACTAGAGTGGCTTCTGCACAAAACTGAGAGCTTTGGAAAGTGAGAAGAATGGAGTCTACTGAACGTTTCAAACAGACCACTGACATCTTGACTGTGTTAATAATGGCAGGGATTCAGTACATGGAGAAATAGTTTATCTTTATATTGTTGATGTTCCTTGCTAAAGATCTCACTTCCAGGATTTGACTCCTGACTAGTTCCCAAGTAGCCTGCATCACAACACTCATGCAACTCAGTGGATGTTTTCATTTGTTTTTACTATCAAGACCTCTGAAACCGTGAAAACTAAAAAGCCATTCAAGAGTTGAGCTTCCACTTAAAGCCTTGTAGGGTTTTTTCAAAAATATATGGTCTCTTTCTGTAGTCACCTGGAATGAATAAGCAATAGATAGAATGGACCAATATATTTGTCAGCACTGGAGACTAGCCACAGTATGTCCACAGTCAAACCCAGTTCAGATTAAAGGACAAGGGCACTAAATGACCTAGAGGGCCTTTAATAGGATCTTCCTAAAACACCTGGGCATCTAATTGCCATTGTCTACAGAGTCAGGATCCTGGTGTTTTTAAAAGCTCCACTAGATGCCTCTACATCTTCAGGAGCTTAAATACCTTTAAAAATTTGCCATAAGGCCCTCAGCAGGTAGCTTCAGCAGCCTCATATGTTCTTTGGAACAGGCAGAGAGAAAGATAAATAATGCTATTTTTTGATCAGAGCAGGAGCAAACATTCAGTATCTTTTGTATTCTTTTTCCTTTTACATGGAGAGGTTGATGACAGTCAGGTATTTCTTTGATGCAAAGCTGTTTATTTTCAAAAACATATATGTCCTTTTCTCTGAACACAGTGGGAAAACAGGACTTGCTCAGTGCAGTATGCTGCTTTTTTCTAGCCTGTGCTGAAGCATTCCCTTCTAGCTTTCTTTCAGGGTCATGTTAAAAGTGTCTGCATTTTCCTGCCCACCCTCCCTCTGCCTCTGCCATACTGGGTCTGTCTGCCCTTTCCTTCATCCATAGCACTCAAATGTCCTCTTCCCCCGCAAGGATGAATTTCCCAATTTCTGGCTTTGTGTCTGGTCCACAATGAAACTTCTTCCATTTAACTCCACTCCTGTCTGGTCTAGCCTTGGCTTAAACTTTCAAGGATGTCTCAGCTATCTCACTACATAGCACTTTAACGGGTTCTTCTGTTATCTTATACAAAGCAGCTTTCATCAACTCCCCACATAATAAACTGGACAGGTAACCTAGACTTCACATAAAGCTGTAAGTTGTGCTACTTTCTAAAGACCCTATCATCATCTAAACAGCTTTGAATCCAACACTCTAATGATTTCACTATAGGATTCACATTTCAAGATATGCTTTAACAAAAAGCATCTCATTAAAAACTCATGCGTTAGCATTTTAGACAATTTAGGACTTGCTGGAACAAATTCTACTCTGAAATGCAACAACCGAGTTCCTTGCTACTTTAGTTCCTAACTATGTTTAGCTCCTAACAATGACTTTGTATTCTCATCTAAAGATATTCTGCAACGGGAAAAGAAATTGCAAGAAAAAAAGTAGGTGAACAAGGAGACTCAAGTGAGAGTATGGTGGGAAGGTGCAGCTCATTGCCCAGCTCACCCTATAAACAGGACTATGTAAATGAAAAGTACAAACCCAGCCTGGAATGCATCCTGACATATCTAAACATTAATAACACATATAAAGGCATAGCTGAGTTTTTATTAGTGCTGTCAATAGTACACACAATGTAGCTAATAACAGAGACAATAGTCATTTCTCTTAAAAGTGGGTTCACAGCTCGCCCAATCGCAGATTGCCACAGTGGAAATCACTGGAACCTCCTTATTGCATTTCAAATACTGCAATAAGTAAAAGCATCAGGCACTACAAAAATAAATAAAACTCTCTTTTTTACCTGAGGCAAAAGCCAAAGCTTACTAGTATAATACCCAAATGGAATTAATTAGTCCTTGGCTTTTCAAGTGGGAAAAGCAAATAGGTTCTTTTACATACAATTAAAACTGTACCACATACTGAATTCATTGCTATTGATAGTTAGGATTTTCAGGCTGTAAGCACAAGTTCCCAACAAAATATTGGTGATTACTACTCCACTTTAATATAGTGTAAATAATGTCAGAAAAGATTGTAAGATTCCTTCATCCTTAGAAAAAACCTCAAGAGACAGAAAGCAACTTTCCAAAGTAGATTGTACTTGTTATGCTATTATGATACGATATGATATGATATAATGAAGCGCCTTAAAAATATCCAGCATCTTTTTTAACAAGCTAAGCTTACTTCATTGAAAAATATTAACTTTCATTTCCAAGGCATGTGAATATGACTCTTTTAAGCAAAGAAACACCACCAACACCACCTACCATAAGCCTTCCTGCTTTAGAGTGTCCTTATAAAAGTTACTCAGAAACGCCCCCGGCATTAATTGTTGTTATGCTTTTTAAAGAGCTGATCTGAACATGGGAGAGAAGCCTTAAGTATGAAGAAGCCTTTTTGTTGATGATGTTTGTGCTCAGCATGACATCTACTTTTTTCAATGTCCTGCTTTTATTTTGAATGCAGGATAATAACCAAACTATAGTTAGACTTGGATAATAAGTGAAAAATGCAGGGAGTTTAAACATCTTACTTCTCATTAGCGACATTCTTCCTCACAAAACAAAAGTAGTTAAATGTTACTTCAGTTTAACCCTCCACTAGTTATCAAGTAATTTCATGAGGATATTTTCAAGAGGGAAGTCAAACTGACAACTTCATATGATGAAGACACATACAACAGTAGGAGATAACAAAGTTTCTTCTTTCAAGTAGGCTTTTTTCCCCTCCCTTTTTGGAACCTGCTAGTAATTAAAACATTCATCAGCAATCTGGTGACAAGACACTTGAGCTTGATTTAACTATGGATTGCTTTGGTTTTGAACAAAGAACAACAATGACTATATGGAAGTTCACATTGCCTTTTCTGTTGTGCTTCCTGAGTACTTTCTCATGCGAGTGGTGGGAATAGAAAGGGGGAAAAAAGCTGATAGAAAAGAACTGCTTTGAACAGGAAATAAATATTTGGCTATGTCTGAAAAAAATTGATAAGAAAATGACTTAAAAATTAATAATTTCATGGACAGAACTAAAATGTGCAAAGGTCCTAGAGACCAAACACCAGGAAAAAGATTAAAATAAAGGGTGATGGAGCAGTATATCAAAACCAGTCAGGTCTGCAGCATTCTTGACACTGAATGAAAAGATCGAATTCTCTAGTGCTGGAAATAACCAAAGAACATGAGTCAATCACATCCAAAATCTTTTCCCCAGTGATCAGCTACAATAAATTCAACCGGGCACTGGGGAATTCCCTCAAATAAAAATTGAATGTTTGCTGTATTCACACACAATTTGGGGACCAAAAGGTTGCTGCCATAAAGGAAATACAACAGCATTTTTGCAAGCAATGCAATGAAATTGTCTGCTCAGAATCAGCAACATTTTTAAATAACACAAAAGCAAGCCAAAATACAATGCTATATTCAGGTTGGGAAAATAAATAAATAAATATAAAATTTGAGGACACCCTTCCCACACTTAATTCCTTGTTCTAGTGAGTAATCAGAGCTCAAAAACAGTGGAGCAAAGCAAGAGGGTGGGGAAGAGAAAAAAAAAAAGAAAAAAAAAAAAAAAACGGAAAAAGAAAAGACTATCAGAGGCCTGGAAAGAATTCTACATAAAGAAGCACTGAAGTTTTCAAAGTAAGGAAAAAGCAACTTTTCATTTCCAAAGTAACTTAGGCCTTGTCTACCTTTCAGATGCAAAGACATTGGATCTGCTGGACATAGACTTTCATCTCAAAGGAATGTAGTATGGAGACTTTTAAGAGAGCTAGACCCAGATCCAGAAGCAAATAGTGCATAGCAGCACTGACCCTGAGTTACTGCACCCTTCTAGTTGGCTGTTTAAACCCAGGCTAGTGCACCTGCACAACATCACAGTGCTCTGCAAGAACACTGCAGCCCAGGAAATTCAGCATCATGTCCACTGCAGCATCTACATGTTCCCACAGAAATGTAAGAGCTTATGTTCCATTCCTTTTGTCTCCTATGTGTCTAATGACAATGTTTACAAATGTGTCTGTTGGGATATAGATAGACTCTTAGAAAAGTCTCCTGAAATGTTCAAATAAATTGGTCACAACTTTTAGTGATTTCTATGGATAAAAACCTCACAGGGAAAGTTTCAAACAAAATTACAAGACTCTTTATACAAACTAGCGGGAAATAGCTAGAACTCACCAGAAATGCAGTATTGACAATCAGAGAAAGGGAAATTCAGGGAGAGTAAACACATTGATGCAAATGTATACCAACATAGGAGTTGCTGAGAAAAAGGAAGGGGGCAAAGGTCGTATTTCCAATCAAACCACAGGAATAGTCATGTGGGTCCAGGGGTTAAATGCAGGTACCCTGCAGCATGCACATGCAAATCAATTCCAAAAGAGATTAGTTTAAATGAGAAGTATAATCAGGAGGGGAGGAACCCTCTCATTCTACCATAAATGTCTCCCTATTTCACTGAAGCATAAACACAGAATAAAGAAGGGGGGGGTCAGTGAAAAGAACATTATTAATCAGCCCTATGGATAGTATGGTATGTGTAACCCCTGAGATTCATACAGGCACCTGCCTCCAGATTGGCTGCGTAAGGGACAATTTATCATAACTGAACATGTAGGAGTGGGGGACGACACAGTGGTCATTGCCTGCACTGGAATTTATGATGGAAAAGAAAGTTAATTAAGTTCTGTGGTCAGTGCTTAAGGGAAAAAATAGACAAGCTCCCAAATGCAATTCCGTGCTGGAACACGGATATTTTGGCAGAACTTCCTAATTACTATATTAACTGTTAATTTGGCAACAAAGAACTAATTTTCTTAGGGTAAGTTTTCAAGGAAAAATGCATAGAAACGAGTCAGTTTTGTCAACTGGCCTTTTGTTGTCAAAAAGGAAAGTACACCTGGCATACTCTGTAGTTACTAACATCATTACAGCACAGCACATAACTGAGTGGCAGAGTGTGAGTAATAGCAGGGAGAGAAAAGAAGAGGCTTCTGAAATCAGTGGGAAAGCAACTAGCTTAAGGAAAACTGAAAGGCAACTATTGTGCAACCACATTTGGCTAAATTAATACAACTGTAAATCATAATGCAGGATACTTCAATGCAAAACACCAAATGACTAACAGGGCCCTTGTTTATTTGCATGGTATGACCTGGCATTACTGGTTTTGGCAAACCCAATAAATTATTTTTATGTTGCATTCCTATATATTCTTACATATATATATAAACAAAGGGATAAATAATTCTTATTAAGGGCAGAAATCCTTAGGGCAAGACAGACACCAAGTACAATAACTTAGTCAGCATCTGCTCCAGCCACATGACCTGGACTACCCGTAAGATTCCCGGTTTAAGAGCCTTACATGCCTCCAATTCTGAAGCCAACTCTAAGATACTTCATTAGACATGAGCATGAAACACAATGTGAAGATCTGCATCCATACTGTCCAGATATAGCTACAGACCAGAGCTTTTGCTTGAGATAGAATAGCAGGAGGGCTTCTGATCATTTTTCCATGCTATTTATCACCCCATTTTTGACCTGCACTTCCCCTGTAGAGCTGCATTTCCCTGGAAAAAGAAGCTGATCATAATCCCAAACCTCCTACCATGATACCAATGCTAAAAATTGTTATTCAGCAGTGAACTAGTGCAAGGTGGGAAACAAAATTGTAAAGAAAATAAAAGCAAAAATCTGCACACAAATCACTATAAGAAAAATTTTTTAGCCAGTTCTGACTAGCTATTACATTCAAACAGAACAACCCAGTGGTCAAAAAGGTCTGAGAACAGAAAAGTCCTAGATATGCTAGCCTGTGAAACAGATACATGAAATTATGAGGGAGTTCAGCAAATTTATAGCAGGTAGGTGAGAATGGGATGCAAAACGGAGCAAAATGTTCTCTGCTTCACAAATATGCCCTCAAATGAAAAAAAAAAATCTACTCTTTGGCCAGCCAGAATATCTTTAAAAGCTACATCATGACAATTTACTTAAGATAGCTTATTTAAGTAACACAAATTGTTATGCAGCTTCCCAATACAGGCATCAGAAAAAAAGAACCATTGTTATAAAAGGAGAGCAAAAACTCTCCACTGGACAACCCTGACATGTTCTTTCAACTTCGTCAAAACACAAATTGAAACAAATAATTTTTGCTAACAGATCATAATAGGTGAATGCAAGGGATGTAAAAATACATCCATTGAGCCTGGGGTGCAAAGGGAGAGCAAGAATAGACTTCTGTTTCATTTTAACCCATAAATAAATTTTAAATTTGAAAAATACAAACTCACAAAGTACAAGACAACAAATTGAATTACAACTAAAGCAAACATTCAGTTACAGTGGGTTTAGTAAGGGAGGAATGATTTTTGTTTGTTTACTTTTTAAGCCTTTAATCCTTTTCAAATTAAGGCTTTTTCCATAAACAGCAAAATTCAGTGGGCAAGAACACTTGGTATTCTCAAGTATGCATTTTTTACAGTGAAATGTTTCATTAAAAAAAGAAGTCACTTCTACTTACTAGGATTTCAGGATGTATAATAGCATTATTAGTATAAAACTTCACTAAATTACATCATTTAATGTGAATGATGAAGTGCAAATTACGTGAAAAAGCTATATGCACATTTAGCAATAGGCTTTGGCCCTTTACTTCATTTTTCTTAGCTGAAATAGAAAAAACAGAATTTGTTTCTTAATTTTAATGCATGTCCATGCCTTAAACTATGTTTTTTACTTGACTTTCAACAACTACAGTATATGAAGCCAAAATATATTCCTCTTTATACATATTTTATAATTTGTTTCAAGTCGCATCTTAAAAGGTATTTAACTTTTTCTCCTGGATCCTGATTTTAGTTAATGGCAGTAGAAAAGTCACTGTCCTTGATCTAGAATTGTTTAGTAAGAAGGAGTCAGGGCTAGAGGCACATGAAAACATGTCAATCAGATGTAATTGCTCTCTAAAAGAAACCCTATCAAACTGAAGAACAAGAACTAACACTGAACACATGGATTCACTGCAGCATCTAATCTACTAATGAGCTCAGCTTGTTATTTTCAGGCTCACTATTCAAAAAGTTCAACGTAAGAAACATGACAGTGAAGGACAACATTGCTTAAATAATTTTAGATAATATATATTACAGGTGGAGCCAGTAACAACACCTGCAGTTAAGGTTGTCTGGCACTTCCCATTACAACTCCCTTGCCACTATGTCCTGTTTCAACTGCTTGGGCTGAAATTTTCTATGCAGTGTCTTCCTCTTACTAATATTTTTATGTTTTCTTTCATTAGCTTAATTATTTTTGTTCTTATTTTATCATCACAGGAGACTTAATGACATGAAAGAAAGAAGGAAAATAAAGGGAAATGTGGTTTTATCATAACATCACAGCAGATAGAAAAGACAACTTTTACCCTGGAGATGACTGGTCATGTTCTTGGCAGTAGGTCTGCTCCTCCTGTCAGTATAGAATCACCACGTCTGCTCTGCCTCTGGATCTGGATGACAATAAACCCGGCCCATCCAGTCCTGTGCCCAAGGACCCATGCAGGCAGGTTGTAGCTGTACACTGAGACAACCCCTTTCCTTTCCATGTCACATATGCACCGACCCATTCTTTCCCGTGATTCATGAATCTCCACATTTGTCTGCTGTCTACAGAAAAACCTTTCTTCTTTAACAAAGCATAAGCCAAACTGTGTGCTGGCAACTGACTACTCTTAACAGTTATCATTCCTGACTGCGAAAGTTTATGCAGTTGATTTAAAGAAATGTTCCTGGTGCTGAAATCTGAGACTATCAATTAGTATGCAAAAATTAACATCTACTGAGCTCAATAAGAAGCAATCTGTACACAAAAGCCCAGTAGCATGGGAGAGTATTACGTATGCTCCTGGTGTACATCTTCTGGTTTATTTTCCTTCAGCAAAATGTGATTCCTGTGATCCATAGGGAAAAAAAAAGAAAGATGGCCTCGTACTCAGGACAGATGAAGGACTGAGGACTTCGTTCTGACTCCTGCATTACCAAAGGATCTTGAAAGTTCCTTTTGTGGAACTTAGACGTAGATTCAGTGAGTAAATACATGAATTTTGGAAGTAAATATTAAAAAAGGAGATGGATTATTTAATGTAAAGATTAGCATTGAGAAGACATCAAATACACAGTTAGCCTGGAAATTAGAAGAAGTCTAGGATTTTCAGGAGCCAGCTCTTGGCTCACATGACAACGTTAAATCAATCAGATCAGAAATTCAGAAATACATTTTTCCTCAAGTCATCTTGGCAAAAACATGGGTTAAGAAAGGTGCTTATCATGAGGAACAGTCCATTTTTTAATAATTTGGCCATTTTAACCCATTTGAGTTACTAAGGGCAGTGAAAATGCCTTTCATATCTTCTGCTTTTTTCTTGGGAATTAGTTTTTGTTTAAAAGGTCCTAAGTTCAATAGAAGGTGATAGGGAGCTTTTGCGTCTTGCAGTAAATAGCCTTGGGTGCCACCAGAATGTCCTCTTAACATTCTAGCTATTCCCGAGGTACGTGTGTAGAGGACACCAGCTTGGGCAGGAGTGTTGATCTGCTTGAGGGAAGAAAGGCTCTACAGAGGGATCTCAACAGGTTGGATCGATGGGCTGAGGCCAATGGTACGAGGTTCAACAAGGCCAAGATCCAGGTCCTGCACTTAGGTCACAGCAACCCCATGCAACCCTACAGGCTGGGAAAGATTGGCTGAAAAGCTGCCTGGCAGAAAAGGACATGGGGGTGTTGGCCAATAGCCAGCTGAATATGAGCCAGCAGTGTGCCCACGTGGCCAAGAAGGTCAATAGCATCCTGGCTTGTATCAGAAATAGTATGGCCAGCAGGAGGAGGGAAGTGATTTCCCCCTGTACTCAGCACTGGTGAGGCTGCACCTTGAGTACTGTGTTCATTTTTGGGCCTCTCACTACAAAAAAGACATTGAGGTGCTGGAGCATGTCCAAAGAAGAGCAATGAAGCTGGTGAGGACTCTAGAGCACAAGTTTTATGAGAAGTGGCTGAGGGAACTGGGGAACTCCTGAAGAAAAGGAGGTTCCAGGGAGACCTTATTGCTCTCTACAACTAACTGAAAAGAGGTTGTAGAGAGGTGGAAATCTCTTCTCCCAATTAACAGGCAATAGGACAAGAGGAAGTGGCCTCGAGTTTTGCCAGGGGAGGCTTAGATTGGATATTAGGAAAAATTTCCTCACTGAAAGGGTTGTTGAGCACTGGAACAGGCTGCCCAGGAAAGTGGTTGAGTCACCATCCCTAGAGGTATTTAAAAGATGAGTAGATGTGGTGTTGAGGGACATGGTTTAGTAGTGGACTTGGCAGTGCTAGGTTAATGGCTGAACTTGATGATCTTAAAGGTTTTTTCCAACATAAATGATTCTATGATTTCCCAAATAATATGAGTTAGGGCCACACATGAAAAAATGAAGCTAAAAATCTGGACTCAGAGATCATAATCCATCTGTGCAGTGAATGAGGCAGTGGTCCTGCAGGAAAAAAAAACAGCATGCAATCCAGTAATTAAAGACTGCTCATGAAACATAGCCACAGAGCAGGCAAAGGCTTTTAAAGGAGCAACCTTAATGCTGGCATTTTGTGACTTGAAAGTTTCATTTTGCAACTTTAACATTTTCAAGATTTTTTATGACACATAATATAGGCCCATTTAGAATAAGTGCATGCATACATTACATTAATATTTTCTAAAAATTCTTTAGCATTTAGTGGGAAAGACTGCTCTTTCTCCTTCCATCCAATAAATGAGGTTTTAACAATTATACAGCTATAAGGACTGCTTTAAGGAATTATGCAGTTCAAACTTCTTGGTTTAAATTTTATGGTGCAAAGAACAGGCTCTTTTATGGTAGCAGAAAACAAAGGAAATCAGGAGAAAAAATGAGAAGGCTTTTCCCCTTTCCTGACAACACACTTCTATTATGACCCGAAGACTCTTTAATATCCATCTCTAATCCCCTGTCATCCTCCTGTAAATGCTAAAAAGTGCTGCAATTTGCATCGGCTTGTGTACTAGACATTTTTATATGAATGCTAACTCACTGAGAACGGTAGAGACTCAGTTTGTAATCCCAGGCGAATGTGTAAAGGACAACTCAACTAAATACTGTATAATGGCACGGAGCATAAGCTAGGGTGTCTCCTTGTAAAATCTAACTAGTATATGCAGTTGTTAAACAACCCGGTATAAATGGGCTTGTCTGGTGAATCTACTCAGATGCACAGACTTCAGTTTCTCGAAAGCTGACCATGCCATGAAGCACAGATACACCCTGCACAGGAGAGGTTCCTTCTCTCAACTCCAGTTCACATGAGGCTTCTTTTCTAGATCCAAAAGGTGCATTTGTAATAGTGGTCATGTCACAAGTTAAGCCTACGCAAAACACAGTTTGCTTCTCCTCATTTTCCTCAGCAACCAAACCCTCTGAACCTTCCATGTCTTCTGAGATCTGGAGGTCTTTAACACTTTTAGTCTTCTCATCCTGTTCATAGAGAAGTTCTGTAGTTTCTCTGTACCTGCTACACATCTGTCAGCAGTTTGTTTTGAGGAACACCAGTCAGATGCAGACCTCCATCAGCAGAGGGGAAGCACGTCTGAGACCTAAACTAGCACTCATGACAGCCAGTTGTCATGGAATTTGATTTCCACATGAACCTTCCCACAGACCACGGGCTACTACAAAACCATCAATCAGAATACTCTATGTTATTTACAAAAGTTAGAAAATTAAACTCCTTCCAGGCAGGTTATATCACACAGTGGACAACTGTGTGTTCTTGCACTTTCCTCTTAGGAATATGCCTCTAGCTGGATTCATGGACAGAGTACTGGAAATCATACAGAGCAATATTTTTAACTGCCCCTAAATACCTTTGGAAATGGGAATCTAGGGAACTTGTTCCATAATTTAAACCTAGACATCTGCTTCAGTGGTTAAGCAATTGTCCTGAACAGGGCCAATCAGAAATCTTCATAAAATGTTAATAAAATTAGTCTTTTGAGTGTACTCTAGAATAAACTGATAATCAAGCTAGGAAGTATATGGTTCAGCATCCCAGCAGAGACTAGAGATTTCTTTGCTGTACCAGCGTTGTTCCATCCCATTTGAGTCCAGGACCAGTGTAAGAAAGCTCAAAGATTAACATCACCCTGGTTCAGTGCAGAGTTATACAAAACACCCACTTATACCAGAAGAGAAACATAGTAAGATAACTTGAAGGCTGATGCAATGTAGGTTTTAGTTTTCAGGTACACAGAAAGCTGGGGTGTGGAAATAGGCATTTACTTAATGTCTAACATACACCAAAGATTCAGATCTGTCAAGCCTCTGGAAGTATAATCTTTCATCTCCAACTTCATGAACCTGCACACCAAGTACAGTCGGTCAGCAGATCTAAAAGTCCCAAACCCAGTACCTCTGGTGTTTAGGGTCAAAGGGTGGGAGAAATGCTGAAGCACAATGTGTCCTGGAAATCATCTGCCCTCTACAGGCAACTTCATGGTAAAAGATGCTAATTTTCCAGACTTACACAAGCAGCAGCCTAGTATCTACCAGGTTTCAACAAAAACATCACAGAATCAACTTACAGAATATAAGAACATAATCAGTTTTAGAGACCATCAGATCTTTGGACCCCACTGCAGAATTTATACATACACTCATTTATATCATACACTCATTTATTACCAGTTTGTTCCTAAACAAGCAAATCTATAGATTTGCTATTTCTATAGTCACAAAAAAATGTACTAGCTTATTACACAGTTCTGACACATAGTAACCTTATACAAGCAACAGATGTGATTTAATGGAAGTCAACTGCCTGCTTTTCCACACAGGAATTGGAGGGTTTGAAAATACCTGCATAGAAAGAGGAGGCGGAGGGGAGAAGGCAACAGATCTGTTGTCTGATTGTTGTAAAATATACTATCATTGAAATATATTTAACTACTCATCTTCCGTTCGGGGAATTCACAGTGACTGGGTTCCAGTTCATTACTTTGAGGGCTATGGTGCTACTGTCAAGGCCTCAAAACCAGTAAGATGGCCTAATCCCCAGGTTAGAGAGGCTACAATAGCAGAAAAGCAATTATACTGTAGGAAAAATGTTGTCCACTAATCAGCTAGCAATCAATTACTAAGAAGAGAAGATAACCCTATCCCCACTCAAGCTCTTCAGTATTAATAGTGCCATCATGTAATTACTTTAGGCATGGGCAGGTGCATGAAAGGACAGACTCTATAGTACACTGCATCTAAGATTAATGAGTTCTGTCAATTTGCCCAGCAGACATCTGATTCTTCAGCTTTATGTACCCACTAGTTTTACACACGCCTCAGGGCTTTTGTGTTGAAAAAAATCAACTACTAATTTAAATACATCCAAAACCCTTACATCTTAAAAAAAAAATCCCTAATTTTACAAGTAAGACTGCACCAGAAAGATTTCTAATATGAATACAGCATGTTTTCCTATTTCAGTTATACTTTATTTTAGTCAGAGTAATGAGTAAAACACAAGGTCCTACAAGCATATAACACCGCCTAGAAAAACTGACAGCAGAGTCCTGCAGTCACAACATCCTGAATTTCACTCACACAATCAATTCCAATAAGTAAGAAAAGAGAGAAAAAGAAATGTTTCAGTAAGTAAGTCATTGCTCACAAACCAAGACAAAGCAAATACAGAAGCACTTTGCTGCTAAGTTAGCAAACACGCTGAATGAGCACAGCTGCCAAAAGCAGAATCATTCTCTGTGACAAGCTACAGCCTACAAAGTTAAGTCAGGGATACGTAGGCCTATGGGTCAAGAAAGAAATGGCTTAAAATAGAATTTCTATCTGGAAAGTGGTTTCTTTTTCTTTAAAGTTATATTGTAGTCAGCAGCAAAAGACAGTTTTTAAAAAGAAAGAGTTCTCAAATGAAATACGACCATTTTTTTAGAAATATCTTCCCCATTTGGGAGGTGCATGAACAACTCCCATCCCCCCAAAAATACAACCTTTCAGGATTTTAAGAGAACTTCACTCTTACTAAAACCCTGTTTCAAGAAGGTGCTTAAACACTTGCTTAAATCTTTCAAAAATAATCTGAGATATTTAAAGTCATTTAGCTGCTTAAACATGCAGACAGTCTCTCAAAGATCCTCTTAGGCATCTCTCTGAAAGTTCAGGCTCTTAAATACCTCTCAAAATCTGGCTCAAAGTGCTTGGCTGTGCATACACGCAGCCCCCATGAGATAGCACACTGATCTCCATTTGTATTTCTAAGTGCAATCCTTCAATAATAACAATAAAATAATAAAAGGGGTTGGACTCAAAATCAAAAATTAAAGTACTGCAGCTAAGGAGGTTACCGCTCATCAGCCAAATTTCATTAACCGGTCATATGCAAAGTCCAATTTTCTCAACTGCAAAAAGCTTAAAACTACTAAAAGCCATAGGAACCATGATGAAGATAGTAAGCGTTAATTTTTTTTCCTCGCACCGACTAGGGCTCAATTTGATCCTAAAACACCAGTGCAGCTTCTGCAGTATCAGAGTATCAAACTCACAGGCCTGGAAACAATGATTTTTTGATTTGTCAAAGAATTTCTTCCAAAAATTTAAGCCCCTAAATATGGGCCTAAGCCAAAACCATGAAAAAAATTGTTCTCAAAGCTTTTCTGTGACAGGACAAGAACTGACCTATTTATTTCTCTGCAAAGTCAATGTCATCCTATTTGTTCCTTTTCTGTCACTTCTGTTTGATTATGGAAAACAGCTAGCGGTATCTATTTTTTTACCTTCCATTTAATGTCACAATTGACCACCCATGAAATCTTTCTCAAGACTACATTTATTGGATATTAGATTCTGCTAATTAATTCTCTGGATTAATTTCTTCTGAAGTAATGTTATCAATTGTTTCCAGTAAAGAAAAAACAGGCCAGCAGTAACTTGATTTTCACATAAATGGATTAAACCTACACAAATGCAGTGGCTGAAGATATCATTGATCCATGTTCATTGGCTGCTGCTGCTGTTTCAATTGTTATTTGATACGGTAAAGGACAATAGAGTGGGAAACGGTTTTGATCTGAAGCAACTGTTTCTAAGAAGATACCAGCAACTCTCTCACAATACATAACTTACAAAATGCATTCTATGCACTGAAAAGCACTAATCCCTAAAATTATAACTATTTCTGAAACTCATGGTTTATGGTTTGATCCTGAAAGATGCTCAAGTTCACAGAAGACATTTGAATTGAAGCCGCTCAGTATGCAATAAAAATGTGTGGGAATTACCAGGGGGAGGAACTATTCTACAAATTGAAAAGAGGCAAAAAATATGAAGTGTCCTTGAAACTACAAACTGGGTATCATCAGTTAATGATTTAACATAGAAAGGCAAAGACTGCTGTACTAGTCAGCATTAAATATGTTAAAGGAGAAACCTTCAAAGACATAAAGAAAACTTAGGGATACCTCTCCTTCTGAAAGCTACTGGGAAATTGTCACCAAACTTTTTTTCCCCTGCATCTGAAAATATCCTCTTTTCAATTTCTTTTAATGATACTCTTGGAAATACTGGTTTGGCACATTGTATTCATTATGCAGTGAGTGTTGTATGGTGGCATAAGACTCAGAAGTCCACTTTTGAACATTACTCTTTCTTGACTCTGTTCAGTTTTGACCACAAAACAAAGTTGAGTAGCTTAAGGGTTGCTTCAAGCTGACAAGAGGTTCAAAGGATATGAGAGAGGCTATTCTTTTCAACTCTTCCAACGTGGGAAATGGACTGGGCAGGAAGAAGAACTGACCTTTCTGTTTAGATTCTGCTCTTGTGCTCTTTCTTTACCAGCATGACACATCACTGACAGAGTAGGCAGCTTCTAGCACAAAGGTGCAGGAAATTAAAGTTCAAGAAAAGAATGAATGAAAAGTGAATGGAAAACAAATCTCCAAAGGTTACTGAAGGTACTACTGAATCCAGACAAACAGGATTTCATATCATTGAATTTTATGTTTGATAGCAGGGATTTCTAAATTTACTTCAGTCAGCTACTGTCACAAGCAGCCCTAACTAAGGGGCAGATAAACTGCTATCGCCTCCTCTCCTATCGTACCTCAACCCTTTCTGCTGCATCCCCTCCAACACAGGATGCCAACACATCCCATTAGTGAACTGCACAGATTGAGGTCTCAGGCTCTACCCTTACCTACCCTTTCCCTACCAGTCTTGGCCATACAACTTCATTCCAGATATATAGATCTCATTCCTTGCCAGGTTACTGCCGGTGTTGTCAATGCCCCAGAACATGCATAGCAGACAGAAAACTGTAGCCCAGCTGCTTACGTCAACAAACTGTGGTACAGCTGTGCAACTGGGCAGCAGTTGCCACATTGCCTGTACTATGCACTCTACAACATGGCAAAGTGTTTCTACAGATTTGCCTTGGACACTCGGAGAAAAATTCTCATTTATTTTGCATGTCTCATTCCCACTGGCTTCTAGAGACAAACTGGATTCACACAGCATTTCTGTCACATCAGAAAGCAACCCTTAATTCTGCTTTAAAGGATTTAGGTGGCCTTATGTGGCCTGCCTCTGCAAAACTCTTGCATCTATCCTGAAACATTTTGCTCCATCTTTGCTGATGGTTTTACCCACAAATCTAACATTGAAATACATTGCCTCTGCATCTCATGCAGATGCTAGGCAATATAAAACAACCTTTCCTTGTGGTTTTTCTTATTTACCATAATTTCAGTAGAAACACATTTTTCCACTGCAGATTCTTCTGGAGCTGCACAGAATGGCAACTTTAATATTTTTTAAAACTTGCTATAAATTCAGATAAATCCCTACTGTTCATATTAATAATCATGTACTAAACATTTAAAATATTTTCATACCCATAATATTTACAGCCAGAGGGGTCTTCACATACTATATCTTTCATTCTCAGTAATTCATTTAAAAAATGTTATGATACATAGAGGAATCTGCCTGGACATTGTGAGCATTCACATTTCTTGTTTACTGAAACTGCTTAGGCTGTGGGTGTTTATGAAAGGGTTATCACTGTAGGAAACTTGCAATAAAAGTTAAAGTATGTCACGGTAATAAGAAAAGAAGTCTGAAGAAGTTTCTAACTGTTTCAGTTCCTGCTCAGCAGAGTATCACCAACTGGTTAATATACTCAGTTCATTTGATTAATTAGCTTCATAAATTAGTGCAAATTATCCTTTTATCTCTGTGGTATTAGCAGCTTTCTGTTTTGAACATGTACTCCACCTGTAAAAATAGTGATTGTCTATTCAGTAAGTCTGCTCCTTACATAAAAATTCAGAATCATATCTATTAACTTCAGTGACCAAAATAAAAAAATAACCATTAAAGTACTATTTTTACTCATGTTAGCATTGCAGAGACAGTAGCTAAAGGAAAACAAGACAGATTCAACACATGTGTTGTGAAGAATTCATTTTATAATGCAAATGCAAAACCAAAGATGAATCATTCCAAGAGGAAAAGAATTTCCTGAATTCTACTTACAAAAGATGATTACTTGGCTATAACTGAAAGCAGAGGCAGAAATACTGAAACTTTTATTAGTTATAATTATGCTTAAGCTAGAAAGAATCTGAGTCTTAAATTCAGAGTCCAGTTGAGTTTGCTTTTTCAGAAATTCATCTTTGACATCTTTGCAAATATAATGCGGAATCACCAAGATAAATAAACCAGGAATCTGATCCTATTTTAGCACTACATTTTTCACAGTACTGTTGAAGTATACAGAAGAAGCTGAAACACGATGAAAAAATAAACAATCTAAGCTTGCTGTATGTGTTTATTCACTTATCATGTCATCAGCCAACTTCCTTCCTGCAAGCAGAAGTGAGCTGAATTGTTGAACAAGCACGGCGATGTTTTAGTTCATGTGTCTCCTCCTGTTTGTGCCACAATGACCAAAATTTTCACAGACCTATTTTACTATGCTTCACAGTTTTCTTTAAAGCTTTCTAGCACTGCAACCTCCACAGAGCACAGCTTGCCCTTAATGGTCATGCAGGACAAGAACGGAAAATTTCTGATCAGCTTTTTCTATCCTTTCATAGCCACCAAAATGCCCAAAACAACTTGTCTAACTTGTCAGGTTATTGTCAGGAATTACCCACTCCTTCCTTTCATCATCCTTTTTTACTACATATAGCTATATGTAAAATATGAAAGAAAATAAACATCACATTTTGTGGTGAGGTAGGGACCTATCCTCTATTTAAAATTATCTTCACTTCCACAATAGGTTAAAAGCAGTTAAGAGTTTCTGAATCCTTTCAGATCAGAAACAAAGGATGTGAAAGATATTTCTTAAGGCCATATGTTACAATTTGTGCTTAAAATGTCCTTTTTTATGAAGTTAGCTATAGAGTGACCAGACTTATTTTCCATTAGCATCCAATTCCTACTTGATCTATCTAATTTCTAAGAAACTGCATGTTTACTGTAGGGGTGCTTTGACAGTTAGGATGAGCTGTTAACATTACATGAATACTTTCCGGGTGTTAAATGCAAGAGATTTCAACCAGAATATTTTCAGTAACACCCTTTCTCTTTGGTGTACAGGTTTGCTGAATCCCAAATTCAGTGTGCTACTTTCTTGTCTCATCAAATTTGAAGGAAGCAGACGTGAACCTGAGAAGTACAGAACTACACTGCCTGGGTTAACCATATATTTATAAGCTTTAATATGCCTGCTTTTGTCAGACAGGTATATTTTATAAACAAAGTTACACAAGAATCTGGAACTCCACCATAAATTTACCTTTTCATTAACATTATTCTTTTATTCCTGTACCCTACAAATTGAACGACCTTTATCTGTTAACCATATTGGACAAGTTTTTCTGACTGCATTTGCTAATTTGTTGTGTTTTGCGGTTGTTTTTTTTAATAACTAATCACTTCTTCCAGAAGTGTTCTTGAAAGGAACTATGCAACATGGGAAGATCCATTGATGTAAGCCAATAATGTGAGAGAAATGGGTAGGATAAAGGAAAGAAAGGAGTGGGGAAGATTTTCAATAGAAACCCAGCACTTCCTCTACCAATCCAATTGTATCACAGGAAAATTCAGGTTGGAAGATACCTCAAGAGGTCTCTTGTCCAAACTCCTGCTCAAAGCAAGGCTGCCTCTGAAGCCAGATCAGGTTAAACAAGGCTTCATCCAACTTGGTGTTAAAAACTTCCATGGATGAAGACTGTACAGCCTTTCTGCATACTCTATTCCAGTGCCTCACTGACCTCAAAAGGAAACAGCTTTACCTTACATGCAGTCAGAACCTTTTTTTTTTTTTTTTCAATTTATGCCTGTTGTCTCTCCTCCTCTCACCATGCACCACTGTCAACAGCCTGGGTCCATCTCGCTAGCCCTCTGCTGAACTTGTCCCTGTTTATCAATGTCCTTCCTGTATCCGGGGGCACAAAAACTAGACCTGGTATATTCTTGATGCGGTCCTCATGGCCTGTAGTGCTAAACACAGACCAATTCTAGTGATCCTCTGGATTGACCCCCTTACCTTCACTGCCATGCCTCTTCTAGTCTTTATTTAAAATAGCTGAAAAGCTCCTAACAACGGATCTTATTCACAGCTCTGCAGCAGAAGAGGTGTTACAGGCAGGTGCTCTGCCTGTAAAAACAGGTTTTCAAAGGAGGGCAGAGGGTTCTGTCACCATAAACACATTTCAAAGACACTTTTTATTTTTTGGTCTGAATTCCTCATTAGGAAAAGGAGACGGTTCCACAAATACCCACCGCTGCTTTAGAAAGTTATGCTCCTCCATACTGTCTTTTTTTGCCCACAACTGGTAACATGGCCCAAGCTTAATGTGTGAGGCAGCTGCTTCAAAAAGAAAAGGGCCTGTTCCAGGTCATCTCTATCAGTATCTAACCTCTTGCTTATAGAATTTCTGCAACTTTTTAATATATTTTATAGTATTACAGAACTGATTTTTTCTTTCTTCCTTTTCCTTCTTCCCCAACACCTCTTTACTCCCTTCAGTTTCTCTAGATCATGATACTATATTCAAAGAAAACCCTTAATTCTAATCACTCAGAGCTCTGATTTCCAAGTCCCATTGAATTTCTGAGGGAATTTGGCACCAAACTCCTTCACGTTTTTTTTAAAATGTCATTCTTAAATTAATATTGTGCAACTGGAAGTATTTGCTCTGAGTATTAAAAAAAATCCTTCCTGTTCTGCTAGTTTAATTTTCTAAACGTTTCTTCTCACAGATTGACTCAATAGCCACATCAGGGTAAATCTAAGTGGAGTAAGAATAAGCTTCTCATTCAGTCACACAGTACACTCCTGCTTGATTGGAATGGATATTGTACATAATATGTCCCTGCAGATGTTTTCTCCAGTGGGGCACATTGAATTTCATTTAAATGCCAAGGCTCAAAATCTAAAACAATGTGACTTTAACAAAAAATCTGATGAGGAATTTGATGAGAAAATGGCAAGAATTCCTGTGGCATTTGGGTAACAATTTCAAGCCTTCGTTTTAATAGAATAAACAGGATCATATTTCATTCAAATCTGGCAATGAGATGAGCTTTGGGTATTACATTGATATAAACCAATAAAGAATTTGCAAATTTGAAGCACTAATTAACAGACACAATATTAAATGAAAAAAGTTTGCTCGAGGGGCAAATATATTTTGAAGACTTTAAACTTTTATTAAAAGACAATTTTGAATAGCTTCTGCATTTGACTTTTTTGTTAGTTTCAAAGAAGAGGATTCTTGTGTTTTTAAACTACCATGTTTAATATTGTTGGAATATAAATGAATAAAATAACAGTTTCACTTCTTCCTTTCTGAAATAATAACTCAATGTCATGTCATTTCAAGAGAAAAGAAAAATACCTCATAAGTTGAACCTACACAGCTGATAGCTGTGTAAGGGGGTTTTAGTATTTTGTTATCTACATTGAACTCCAATGCTATTTCTATTAAATGATATTTTTTAAGTCTTACAGTGCTGAATCAAAAAGCACTCATATTTAGAACATGACTGCACTATTACAAGAGTCCTAGTAAAAACGTATAAATAAAAAAAACAATTTGGAAGTCTTGGTTTACTGGTCACATATGTACCACAGTAAAAGGATTTTCTCTACCTAATTGCAATGCTGCACATAGTAGCCTTCTTGATACTACAATATCTAAGACTTATGTATCTAAAGACTCATACTTCAGAAAATGGGAATGTCAGCTAGAATATTAAGGAATGAAATCTATGAGACCGACCTTCACATAGGATATTAGACACTGTTTTTTGAAACAAGTGGTTATTTCATCCTAAGCATAATACCATCAAATTCTGCTGATGATAAAGTCACCTGCTCTGACAACTCAGCAGCTGTGCTGCACTTAAAAGTTGTCACATATTTAATTAATTAGCAAGCCAGCTATCTTCTTGTTTCAAGAAATTAAGGGTTTTTTTAACTTCTAAATGTAAGGTACCATTTCCTCTTTTACACTCTATATGATTATTGTGCACCTGTATCTAATCCTACAATAGCAGGTCCATGCTCCCTTGTACCTTATCTTAAGGTGATGCTTCCATTTTTTCTAACCACTTTCATTTTTCTTGTCTTAATATGGTTGATTGTGGTACCTTTTTTTTCTTTTTTATTTAAAGGAAAATTATGAGGTAAGTGTTTAGAAAGGTAATTGATCTGTAGTTTAGAGATAAAAGGCCTGATCTTTCCTTCTGATACTGAATGCGCATCAAAGTCAAGTTGAAGCACTTCAGATGCACTGCTTAATGAAAATTTGTAGAAAATGGAATATAAAAAAAGCCATTAGACATAAAAATAAATGACAGGGGGTTCTACAACCTATTCACTGAAGATTTGTGTATCACTTGGATTCAAAATGTATATAATTTACACACAGACGTGCAATACTGCATAAGTTTTATGAACACCTGATCCACAAAATCCCACGAGTAGAGTGTGTAATCCGTACGCCCATAACTCTGAACCTGAAGAACGCCCAGAATAATTTGAAGCTAGGATCCAAAATGAGGAAGACTGTATATTTTTAAAGGGCAGACACAGAAAGCCCCCACAAAAACAAATGAAAATTTTGGAGGCAGAATGAAATCTGTTTCTTCTTCTCTACACCAAAGTGCATTTCAGGATTACAGGACATACCCATGTGTTACGCTGGGTGTGATCACGCACACTCCAAGGCACGTGGAGAGTAAGATGGTCCCCTTAACCCTCTTCCTAAAACTATGCCTATACAACAAAGTCAGTCTTATTCTGTTGTTAACACACATTATTTATTTTCTTAGAAAAATAATGTGATGCCAACAAATGCTTCAGAAGCAGAGTGAAATATAATGGCTGTTGGGCTTGCCTCCTGTGCAGCTCTTCTACAACAACAATGAGCTATTAGAGAAATTACCTAATCAGAAACTGAGGGGAAAAGTTTTAGGAATAGACAGCAATTACAAAATGGACAAGTAAACACATGGAAACAGTAAGCCAGAGTGAGATATTGCAGGGCTACAGCTTCTCTGTGCTAATTCCCCCATTGTTGCCACATTACTGAAGAGTATGTTATCTTACATTTATCATGAGTTAAGAAAAACCAAGCCTGCTGTTTTCACTCTGGTGCCGCCAGTTCATGTTTTTGCTTTATGGATGCAGTTCCTTGTTTGCCTATCCATCTCATTACAAAATTAAATAACAGATCATTTCCATATTAAAAGAAAATTCTGTATTAAAAGCTATATACTTCATATCCTTCCACAGTCCTCACTGCACGGCACTGGTGAATACAATTTTCCAAGGAAATCTACCATAGCTCAGATATTTAAGATAATTATTGATCTGTAAGTAGAAGTATATATGAATAAACACATTTGCACCTGTAGCTTGCCACATTATAAGACAATTCTGAGGAACTGATGGAAGAATCTAAGTACACTTACTGGATCTACAATGCAATGCTGCATCACTTAAAATACTACAGGAATGAGTATCATGAACCAGAAGAAACAATTCAGCCTGCGCACTGAGGGGCTCCAAATGGCACAGGAGCAGAGATGGAACACAGCTACCAGCATCATGGGCTTGCTCAGCAAGAATGTTTGTCAGTGACCACAAAAGCAAGTACAATATTCTGCTATGCTGAGACATGAAGAGGGAACAATACTGAAAATACTACCTCATTATCCAGATCATCCCTTTGTTATACAAGGAAACAGTGTGGTGAGAAAGCTCAGATAAAGCAAAGTCACAGACATCATGAAATAGAAAACCAAGTTTTAATGGGGAGGAGAAAAGCTAGCAACGTTGAAATACAGAGATCCCAAATCAAGCCAAATCAAGGAAAACCACACAACACAGAACTATGTAAATTCAGCTATAGTGTATCTAGGCCCAAGTCAGTTCAGGCAGAGCATGATTGGTTAACATGAGAACTTCAATAATACAAGCAGAAAACTTAACTGTAGTAACTTAACTTTTCTGGATTAAGGGAGAGCTGTTTCCTAAACCAAGTTCTACAAGTTCACACTTTTCACTTTGATTATGATACCTTTAGCCTGTTGTGAAAACAGCCAAACTAGATGAACCGTAAGTATGGCATAAAAGGCCCCAAAACCTCAGTCTCAGCAATTCACCAGAGATATGTCTTAGCTGAACAAAACACAGCACTTCAAATCTGGCAGAATTTACTGACAACTACTGAAACCAGCACTGCTGACATCGACCAGTCAGCCCAAGAAGCAGCTGTATTTGTTAGCTAGAGTCACCCTTCTCTGCTCTACATCCAAGCTAATAACGTATCTAAATCTTTATATTAGAATTCTTTAATATTTCTGAACATGGTATCCTAAATAGGAACAGTCCCAAGAAAGCTGCAGAGGAAAAGGACACATGCCATTGCATATTTTTAGGAAAAAATTCTTCAGGCTGTTGAAACACTTATGATTCTTTAGTAGTTACTTGAATCTGGCAAAACAAGGGCACTATGCATAATTCTCCTTTAAATACACAACTTCAGCAAAATGCTACCCTACTGCTCCAAAGTAGCTTACTTTGAATGGGAAGGTTTTGCTGTAAAATAAAAAAATATTACATAATAACTCCTACTTTCTTTAAATTCTTCATTTCTGAGATGTTGGCACAGATTTTTAAGAAAGCCAAAGATATCTAAGAAAGCAATTCAGTAGCCTAGCAGTTGACATCTTCAATAGCAGTTATGGTCTTTTCAATAGTCACTCCAATAAGAAAAGCACACTACTGGAATCATCTCATTCTAAACAGCACAAGCAGGCACAGCTTCCCACAGGCAGGCAGTAGGATTTGCACAAGGAGACAAAAGAATAGGCAAGTGTTCAACACATTTTCGAGATTAAGCAAATTGCACTTATTTTAAATTTTCAATAGCAGCAGATGAGAACCAGGTCAGGCTATTCAATCAGAGTTCAGAAAATAAATTGCTTAATTTTCAAAAGCTTTCAGTATTAATTTAACCCTGCTCTCACTGAAGTCAGTGGGAACTGCTAACAGGTTTCAGCATGAGAGTCATATGAGCCTCAAGCAATTTTAGAAATCTGATCTTCAAACTCTGCTTCCTTGGTCATTGTTCAATATATATTATATTCAAGTACACATGTACACAGTGTTTCTTGCCTTCTCTGTCATTCTCCCAAAACAGACATATGAATGCACTCACAAACACAATGATCGAAATGAAAATTTGAAGTACACATGTGATTTCTATCTGTATGAATTTCTCCCATTCAAGAAAAACAAAAACAAAACAGAACAAAAGGAAAAAAACCCCACACTAAGAACATTACACTAGTCTATTTCAACCACTTTGTGGGTAGTCCAGCAAACTTTATAATTATGGATTTCAGAAAGCACATCTTTTAAGCTCTACATACATATCTGTCTTTTCCACAACTTGGAATGTAGACTTTCAATAACCCAAAAGAATATGTCTGGTTTTAAAACAGGTATAGTGCCCATTAAGCTGCCAGGGAAGGTAAGCAGTTAATTTATGGATTCCAACACTGCTGCTGGAGTAAGACAGAATGTTTAGAATGAAGTCCCTATCACGGCTGCCCACTGGCTTGTCTTACGGAATAAAAAAGTCTTTCTCCTTCATGCTGGGATCCATGCTCAGCTCTCTGAATTTGAGAAGATATAAATACAATTCTACATAAGTGTATCACAAGGGCTTCTGAGAAAAGAAAAATGCTGTGTGTAACAAGCAGGCACTTCTGTGAAAAATCCAAAACAGCCATCTCCACAGGATGTTATTGCTAGAGAATGAAGCCATTGCCCTATTACAATCCCTTGCGGAAAAAGGAGCTTAAAAGAAACATACATCTCAGACAATCAGTATCTACTCCCCACTCAAGGCAAATCTTTCAACCTCTCAACTCTTTCAAAACTCATAGTAATTAAAGATACTTAGAGCTTCACTTACATAACACTGCCTAGACTGTTTTGCTGAGGCCCACATCTCAGAATACAAGTTTCTGAGAATAGGCCCCCTCTCTGTCTCCTTTCTGTACCGTGTCACACTTCCTGGGCAGTTCTCATCTCTCTGTGTCTTGCCCTATTGTCCTCTGAGAACAGCACCACTCAGAATTGTTGCTCACATCATCAAATCCCATGCTAGACCACTAGACTCCCCGACAGTCTGCCTTTCCATACATCCACTTCTTTCCCAGTTTTGAGGTTACTCCTTCACATGTAACAACAAAGCCAGCAAACATGAAGGTTTTGACAAGATTTCCACATACAGTTCTTGTTGGGAGAGCAGAAGAGCCTCCCATATAAACATACAAATATACAGATACACACCCATGCAAGTGCAAGCATGTGCACTCATACACACACAAAGACATTAAAAATCCACATCCATTTCCCTTTCCTGAACCTCTTTCTGGGCTCAGGTCCCATAGGTCAGTTCTCTCTCAGACACATACTTTTGAGTAACCAACAACTTTTCTCTAACAGTTCGCACTCATTTTTTGAAATGTGTTTTTCCCCTTTCCCCTCCAAATCAGTTGCTCGCCCATGGCAGGCTGCACAATGAATTTCTGTCCTCATACTTTTCCAGTTAAAGTCATTCATCCCCTCACTGAAGCGTCCTTTAAAATGGTTTCTATAATTTTTTCTGTATAACCCCCAGACATCTTTCTACTGGTGTCCTTACAAGGCCCTCAAATAGTCTCCAGCACATAAATGGAAAACGAATCAGGATTCATAGCTTTTTATATACATAGATTATGCAAATAATTTTTCAGTAATGATTTTCCAGTAATACTTTACTGTTCGCAGTTTCTTTTGGTTACCTTTACTTTACACATAAAATGGTTCAATGAAACTCAGCCCTGCAACTATGTGCGCACATCCAGGTGCTTCCAGACTCCACTTTCAGACTATAGCATTCTGAGCTAAAACTGAAGTAAACGTAAGCAGTTTCTCCAGAACTGTCATTTCTGTCGCAGAATTTTTTATGTTAACTATCAGATATTTCTAGCAAGCATTTAACATTGATAGTGCTTACACAGGCAATATCGTGTTAAAGCCAGCAAAAGGAAGAGAATCGAAAGACCCTCTCTACACAGACTAAGCTTTGATTAATCCTGGGTAGTTCTTCAGAGGTTAGAAACATGTTAGCCAAACATGTGACTTTGAAATTAGAGTTTTACAATGAGATTAAAAAAGAGGCATGCTATGCTAATAAGAGAAAAGAGAAAACATTAGAAAAGATACAGTGGGGTTTTTTAATGTCTAAAAAATCAGTTTCATTTAGGATTTCAAAGGTCAATATATCATAGTCTGGGGGTTAAGTTCAACTTATTGCTCAGATAAATTGGACCTAAAATGCTTCACAGCCAGTTTTGACGCTGGATATCATATCTGACGTGGATATATTACTCAACATACTATGGATAAGTAAACTGAAGCACAGGAGTTAATGTTCTTGGCTGAAATCATACAGTATTTCAGTGGTGCCCAGGCATAAGACAAGAGGAAATGGGCACAAACTTGAATATAAGAAGTTCCACCTAAACATGAGGAGGAAATTCTTTACTTTGAGGGGGGCAGAGCACTGGAATAGGCTGCCCAGGGAGGTGGTGGAGTCTCCTTCTCTGGAGACATTCAAAACCCACCTGGATGTGTTCCTGTCCAACCTGCTCTAGGTAGACCTGCTCTGGCAGCGGGGCTGGACTAGATGATCTCCAGAGATCCCTTCCAACCCCATATCATTCTGTGATTCTGCGATTCTGTGAGTATTAAGCAAACCCTACTTTAAAATACATGAAATACTTCACCTAGAAATTATTGTTGATGAAAATCAAGTACCTAATTATAATCAAGTAGTAACAAGTTAAGCTGTCACATGAGAGTAAAAATGAGAAACACTGAAACCTGCAGGCTTGTTTTCTGGATCAAATATATATGGGCTTGGAGTGGTTTCCAAATTATACACTGTCATTAAAGCATTATCTAAAATCAGGCAATACATCTTACAGTATATTATTTGCCCAGTGCAGTCATCCTATCCTATGAAATTAGGATACATCCTTATGTACTCCCTGTTATGCTGCCATGCTTTTCCACCACTTTAAGCAAAACTTCACAATGAAATCTAGCAATTCTTTAAAACTATTATGCAATGTTTAGTCTTCAAATATCATCCTTCACTATGGGCCTAATTCTGTAAGGTGCTGAGTTTCCTCAGTTGCCATTTGATATTCACTTTGTCTTAAAGACTCATAAAATTGATTACAATGTCACAATTGACCAATAAATGCCTCAAAACAAGCCATAAATTTATTTAGGATAACTAAGAGCAAAAGGAAAAAGCAAAACATAACTGAAACTTGGTGTAGCTTGCAACACATGGGGCACTAGCACTCTCTTTCACTTCACTGCACTGATGGAAAATGGCCTAAGAAATAAAAAGGAAGACAATATGAGTCTTTCAGTTGAAAGTTCCATACTATATAGTCATTTATTTACTTCTGAGATTGCTACACTGACAACAAAATCTCTTAAGCTGGTAAATATTAAGGGAAAGGAAGAATGTAATTTTTTTATTTGACAGTTGTATAATATCTAGGCATAAAGGGAACAGTGGACACTGATATTTTTCATGACAAACTATATGAACAGTGGAGAAGTCACGTCGAATGCAAAGTAAAAAAAAAAAAAGCTAGGTTATTTTGGAAAGCTACGTTATTTTGGAGTGGCAGAAAGGGCAATTCTCTTACTTCAAAAATGGTGTTTCCATATACTATGAACACAATTTATCCAACTACTTTACACCACATGTAAGAAAATGTAGCAGAAATACTTCATTAAACATGACACAGGCATTTTTTTTCTATTTTGGTCCTGAATGTGTTATCATCTCTACAGACTGGAATAATTAACTATTACTAACAAAGGGTGTTTACATTCTCACTGAAATGGAAAAGAAGTCTCAGAAAGCTCATCCATTTAAAAAAAACAGAGTACAGGATAATTCATTTTCAAGGCTAAAAGGCATCATTAGATGATTTTATCTGACCTCTTACATAACACAAACCTTAAAATGTCACCTGGTTCTCCTTACACCTAGTCAAATGACAAAATACCACTGCCTGATTGCACATCTGCTCCACCTTCCTCAGAATTGTACTTCCAGAGATGTACAGAAAAATGTGTGTGACCAAAATGGGAAAATGAAAGGTTTTCATCTAAAACTTCCTCTTACAGCAAAACACCATTTGTTTGGTAAAAGTAATTATTTTGCAGCCAGCACTAACTAGACCACTTATTATTGTAGCCTGTCCAATTTCTCATCCAAAACTGCAGGTGGTATCCAACATATACTGAGAGCCCAAGGATACAAGAATTAGAGCTGTAGTGTCTCTAGCTCAATGATTCTTGTTATGCAGTATTTGGGGTTTGCTCCGTTGCAGAGAATTTGTGGACAGATTTACTGCAACATGTGGACACTCCCTCAAGCTTCAAGCAGCAGATAAGTCAGGGCAACCAATGATCCGTTACGGTAATTATTATACTAACAGAATGATCTTTCAGTTATTATTCATGTGGATTTACTGACAGGAAGAAAGTAAAGAACAAAAAGTAGTGACAGGAGAACAAAACTGAGAAAAGCCCTGCGAACAAATGTTACCTTATGTTAGTCATGAGGCCATAGAAATGTGGATATTTTTGGCTGGAGCAACTTTTGTTTTATTGGTAAGCAAAAAGAGGATTTAAAGACTTTTCCTCTTTCTCCACCCTAAGTTTTGGCACTAGTCTAACTTCAGAATTTCAAGGCTGGAAAACATTAGCAGATAGGCATGCCTCCTAACTCACTTTACACAGGTGTCCAGCAAATACCCACACTGTTTAGTGACTGAGAAGTGGGAGGAACCAAATGTCAAAAAAACCCAGGTCATGTACAGTCTTCAGCACAAAAACCTCCAGCTAATGCATCTGCTAACTGAAGAGAAGGGTTTGAGACTTTTTTTCAGAAACATACAAATGGTCTACAATGGATTTTGCCATATTGCTTATATTAAAGTACCGGTTTTGTATTTAGTATTTGATGTCAATAGTGAACTGTTTGGAATGCTCCTTAATTATATGAATCGTAAATATGATTGATAAAACTGATCCAAAAATCTCTAATTAGGATGTGGGGGAGTGAACCGCTATATTATTACTTTTTTAAACTGTTAAGGATAAAATGTTGATAGAGTTCTGCTAGCAAAATAGTTTTTCAGGAATAAAGAAGCTATGAGGGCTGCCTTTAAATCAATTCAATAACAGTAGTAATGGTAGGGAGTATTAAGGTTCACACTTTAACCACATTAGAGAATTCTGAAGAAACAAAAACGAATTAAAAGTTTTTTCAAAATGCAGCATAGCTCAGCTCTTCAGCACTTCTACCATAAGCAGTGTTGAAAGCTAACTTTCCCTTTTAGGATGACAGGTAGAATTGTCACTTAGACCATCAAGCCATTAAACCAGTTTTTAAAAAGTATTTTGTAGATTCCATAACACTAGCATTCTAGATAATTTTCCCGTGCCTTTTCAATCAAGAAAATCTGGCTAAAATTGCACTATCTGACCTTTCGATTAATGGCCCTGCCTCTTGCCTGTCATACTAACACAGAGTTTGGGGAATAGTTAGGATTCATCTGGAAGCGGTATAATTTCCGCCTTTGTCTTTCTATTCTGGACGCTAATGGCTTTTAGTCAGTCCTCTTCACTCAATGTATGACACATGTAGCCATTCTATTTTAGTTGTCCATTAACTTCAAGCATTATGACAAGAACAAAGCAACTTCTTAAAGAAGTTGAGTTCAGCTAACTGTATTAAATTTCTACAAATCCTTTGCTTATAAGGTGCTGTTTTCAACTGTCACTAATGTTTATCTGAGTGCAACAGTATCTATTACTAATTAAAAGAGGCTGCTTAAACAAATATAAAAGGTCACAAGGCTTGTGGATTCAACATTAGTGCTACTCTTCAGTTTCTCTAGGCATTTCTGTCTGATGACGTTTTTTCTACAAGTCATCTACTTTTTTAAGCAAGAACTGTGGGAAAAAATCACCAACCAGAAAGCTACAGTTGCTGGTCTGAAGTCTAAGGCCTCAGCGTGGTACTTGATATTGCTTCCTCGAGATCATGCACAATACAGATTATAGATAGCACTTGTAAGCAGAAAGTAACACATACATATTAATGGATACTTACAGGATCACTGATATAAACTACTAGTGGAAATAGATTCTATTAGGAAAAGTGACACCTGTAGTCCTATAAGTTTTTTAAAAAGCATTTCTGCTCTTAAATACTTATGACTGGGCCGCAAACAAAACACCTGTGATATCTTGTGGAAATAATGTTCATTGAATGGCTTTTAGAAAGATGTTTGACTGTATTAAGATTGTACCAACCTGACATCCGGTCAACGTCTGTATTAAGACTGCATTACAAAGCATTTAAATTCCATTTGTATTCCTCATACTGTTTTAAAGAAACAAGGAATTTCCCATCCCTCATTATTAGGACACCAATGAGATAGAAAATTGCCAGGTATTGCTGATCAGTTAGGGAAGCTCAACTATTCTTGCTGGAGCTTCTCTAGCCTGGCCACACTGTAAGGTTAGGTGACATTTAGGTTTATGGGGCAAAGCTATTTTATTCTGATCCAACTGTATTTTTGTGTGATTGGGCTCTGGTTGAAGGTAAGAGCTATTTGCCTCTTCCCTAGCCAAATCTTCCCAGGACCAGCCATGCCTGTGAAACAATATGTGTAGCCATGCTTTTCTGTGTTCCCCAATGACAGGATGTTCTATCCTAAGTCATAGGCACACACACAAAGCCTAAAAACAAAGAGGGCATGTTTATCTTCTACCTGAACTTGGGTTTTGCATTGAGTTTTTAGGACACAGTGGTTTGTACTACCTGATACTTCCAGAGGTACCTGAGCCACCTTCTTTGGTTTCTCATCTTGGGCCAGACCAGAAGTAATGAGGCAGCTATGCTCTACTCTCCATGACATATTTTCCTTCCCTTCCCAAAAGCCTAAAAACATCAAAGACCTCACTTTAGCTGAGTGAATCTGCAAGACAATGAATAAAACAAACTTGGCTCAAAAATAATATGAAACTTTGACAACAAGAAAGCATTTTATTTATCTGAACTCTCCAGCCATACTGCAGTATCCCAAACAGAAGAGGCACCTTTTGTTAAGGCACTAAAATTCCATGCTTTTAAACTCATATCAGTCTCAAACTATGAACCTGTAGCAGTTGAAATGGAATAATTCTCCACTACTACTCTATCAGATGACAAGCAACATTCAAAAGATGTTTTGAATTGAAAAGATGTTTCTTTATTTCAGAAGACTAAACCCATACGTAGCAACTTTTGTGTTGTGCTGTATTTTCTCCCTATCTTTTTCATGTCAGCCTTTCATCAGGACACCTCTGCGCAGAGGGTGTTGCAGCAGTATAATGCTAGCTTTGCCCTTCAATGAACAATCATCTCCTTCTGATGTTTGTATCTTAGGACACATTCAACAAAAACTGCCTACTTACTCCCTGAGTGCTTTCCTTCTCCATCCTCTCAAATTTTAAGAAAACCCAATCATAATTGGGGTACAGAAGGAATCGTCGGGTAAGTATCAACAGGAAGAACCTGTTCCCTCTGATCCAAGACTTTTCTCTTAATCTGAATCCAACAGATCAAAGAAAATTGCTGGGTGTATTTCAGACAACGCCCTGCACTCAACCCTACAAAGCCCACTACTGTCTCTTCAGCTGCACAGCGCAAAGTTGGTGGCGGAAGTGGGCATAGGATAGTGGTGTCTGTGACAAAAGACTGCACAGAAAAAATACCTGTCACATACCCAATGCACTGCCAGGCAACTCAAAGTGCTCAACTTCATGTAGGCTGATACCTCAGGTCCCCTGAAGTCAGGGGAATGGCAGGTAGAAGATTCTCTAAAATCTTCTATGCCAGTTACTTGTCATTATGATTATGATTTTGTAGGTGAATTTGGAATTTACATGGTATGGCTATACAGTGCATGAAAGTACTTTATTATATTCACAGACAATGCAGCTGTGTAATAATGTTAGCTTTGTCCTTCAGTGCAAAATCAGTTTTTTCTGACGTGCATCTTAGGACTCATAACACTGAAGCATCTGAAAATAGTGATTAATTTTAAAAATTTAATTTAAGCATCTGCACTAAACAGAACTTACAAAGAAAACAACATTAGTCTGATCATACGACTTCACTGCTTTGTGCAACCTACACTGTTTTCTGTTTCCTACAGCTCAGAGTAGCTGACACGGGATTATACTTTGCTACTTATATAGCTAAAGGCTACTTTAGCTATATATAATAACTAAAAGCTACTTCTTTTTCTGTATGTTGCTAGACAATTTCCATTTATGATATAAACCTAAATTTCAAGGTAAGACGCATTTCATTCTTAACATTAGTTACATACTTAAATGCCTTAAAAAAACATCCAGCCATTAAATATATGAAAAGGAATTGTTAAAAACCCCCAAGCTCAAACTAAAACCCCAAGGGTATGTGATTGTGCTGGGCTGGGGGTATTAAAAAAGCAATGAGCTACGGAGCATTTTTTAAAGAGAAATGCTTTCACATAACCCTTGAGAACTATATACTTGTGTATGTATACACCCGCGCAGACATACACACTGAAATTAAGACAACTTGCCCTCATCTTCTCTGGTGCAGCTCTTTCTGATACCATAATTGAGGCCATGTAATAGAAGGAAATCACACTAGCAGAGACACATGACTCCTGTTCAGATGATTTTGGAAAGTAAGGGAGAAATAGAAAGGTGAGTTACAGTGTAATGACAGAAATCAGTTTTTATGTGGAAAATCAGATTATTTCTATGACACATGAGTATTAACCAAAATCACTCTGTAACTTAAGAAGGTGGCTACATTATAGGCTGAAGAAAGATATTTGCAGTGATAGTCATTCATACTAAACATGGAGAGGAGAAATAAGACAAGCAAATGGAAAAACAATGTAAGAGACAATCCTTAGAAAATATATACACCAAGCTGATGACAAAATTACCTCAGTTGTATTAACAGGTAGGCTTTAGCATAAAATCTTAGATGATATAAGGTAAAAACAAAATTTGTTAAGACGTTAAAACTAATGAAACCATAGATATGGATACCACTCAAAATAACCAGTATTAGCTGGATGGACAAGGAAACCTCTTGTTCTAGTAATGTACAACATCTTACCATAAATGCTCCTAATAGTGTAATTTATCATGAAATGTGGGGTTAAAGAAAAGCTGAATGGAACAACAATAAGGTTGTCTATAAACTAAGTATGAAAAAACAAATAGCTGGAACCATTTCCTTCTGATTAAGCAGTGTCTGCATAAATTAAAGAATTATAATTATGTCAGGAACTACACATTAATGAAACCGATTTTAATATACCATGAAGTATATTGGTACTATTTACTATGAATGAATGTACATAAAAACTTTGCTTACTCCTGTTTTGCTCCCAGCATGCAGTGTATATTAACCTGTCCAACTTCACATAGTAACCAATTGTGACTACTACAATCCATATAATTTATCAGATTAAAAAAAAAAAAAAAAAAAAAAAAAAAAAAAAAAAAAAAAAAAAAAAAAAAAAAAAAAAAAAAAAAAAAATTAAATCCAAGCAACACCTTTCCATATGGCCAATTAGTGAAGTCATAAAACACAGCAAATATATGATGCTGTATTGAACATCTGTGCTGGTTATCCTATGGGAATTTTTAATAAAGGACCAAACAGCATATTGATGTTAATTCTATGTTACCGGGACTTTAAATAAAAAACTAAAATAAATAGCATCCATTAAACTGATCATACTGTTGTAACTCAAATTGTGTTTATTATGCTAATGGAACATGAAATTAAGAAAAAGACCTTTATGCCAGTGGAATTAATTAATGAGCTTTATGAAGGCATTGGGATGTAATTTATTTCTAGATAAGTAAGTCTAATTTGCAGTTCCATGGGTCTCTGCAATGCTGATTGTAATAGTTATTCCTGCAGATGTGCTGCTCACAGCATGTCTTTCCATTAGAACTGAACACCTCATTATATAAACTGTACCTAATTAAACATAATACAGTGGTGACTTGTTAAACTGGCCTTTTTAAGTCAGCAGCTGCCTAAGCTAATAATACAGTACACAAGATTTATATCATCTACCATATAATACTGATATTAAAATATACTGCCCAAGGGATTGACAACTAATTTACCAGTATGTAACAGGTACATTTCAGATTCTGCAATGGAGATTAAAGACTACTAGTCTATAAAAATCAAATGAATTAAAGTCTATTTGGAGTTCTAAATAATTATGGAAGTTTTTTAATAACTTTGTTCCTTTGAATGGTTATTTTAAAAACCATAATCACTGAATAACAGTTTTACTATGTTCTTTCTCCACATCTGATGGGGTGTTTTTGTTATGTGGTCTGAATTATTACAATATTTGAACACAATTAGGTATGTGTAGACTCACATTGTTTCAGGCAAAACAAAATGAGAAACTGCCAAGACAGATACAGCTATTTCTTTAGTTTTGCAAGTTTGATTCTGTGACTATTCTGAACATGCCCTTCTTTTCACCCAAATGTAGATATATCTCATATTCAAAATACGACAATCTGTCACCACAAAGTCTGACTATTTTGGTCAGAAAATGAGAAGGTCAGAAAATACATTGAGAACAGATTGATTCTTTCATGAGATAAGATAGGAATATTTGAAAACTACACAAGAATGTTTTGGATAAACAATGTTTGTTCACAAAAACTTCAGATTCTGTGTACAGCCTGCGGTTTAAGACTCATTTTCGGTTTCTCTCTTCTTCAGAGGCTGAATCAACTGCCACATGTTCTAATGTAAAGTGGCATTACTTTCGTTCTTCCCATTTTGCCAGTCTCTGTATGAAATAGACACATTTTTCTCACACGTATATGAGGGGAATAACATAGCTATCCCTTTCCCCCACAGAAGCCTGTGATTCTTCCTTTCCTCCTTGCACAAGTATGTAAAACTGGCTCATCTTCCACTAGCTCTTGATCTGTCACACATCTGAACACCCTGAAGATGTGTGCACAGTCCTGCATACTGCTGCCACCTCTCCTCTGAATGAAGAAAATGAGGCTCAAATTCTAAACATCTTTTCACATATACCATTCCAAGCAATAAATTTAAAAACATGCATAAGTTTAGTCAAAGACTTGAGTCTTTGTGTCCAGTATCAAGACTCAAATTCAAAGTTTAAAAATGTCAACATATTTCTCAGTAAGGATTTGAAGTTCCCAACAATATTCATCCTTTTGCACAACCTTTTCTTGCACAAAGAAGTTAGAAAACTCACAAAAAGTGAAATGTGGTCATGTTATTTGAAGCCCCTCACTTTGTTTGGATTCAGAACCACATCAGATTTGCTCTGAGCCACTTTCCCTGTTTTACTGAACACAGAACAAAAAGACAGTGTTCTTAAATCAGCCATTGCTTTATCTTTGTTTTCAGTAAGCTGTGACAATCAAACCACAATCCTCTTCTAAAGACTGCTGGTCTGATAGCAACCTTTGTCACTCTCATACACCTTAATATCTGCAGCATCATACTTTACTTTTAAGGTTTCTTAGTACAGTTTGACAGTCATTCTCTTCTTGCCAGAACCCCTATATCATTCTGGACTGCAGTGTGAAATACATGAATCACTGCAAATTAAGGTAAATTACAGTTTGTGCAGAGTTACAGACTCAGAGAAAAGAGATCTGTCCTGTCTTAAAGGATGTGCATCAAGTAACAAAAATATGTGCAATTTAACTTTATTGGCAGAAAATAAAGAGCACACTTCCAGACTAAAACAGCTTGTACACAACTAGCTTATCCTACCAACAGAAAGGGGTTTCTTGGAGTAGAGCCGACAGAATGCTTAGAAGGAGCACAGCATTCCAGGAAAAAGAATAACACATGTATTTGCATGGGAACCTGCGATTAGAAGCAAAGCCTGTATAGGAAATAATTTCATATGTAGAAATTGTTCCATAATCAGTCTGTTTGAACTCTGTCTTTACCAAGACTGTACTTTAATTTCCTGGATGTCACCATTTGCTTCACTCTTTCAAAAAAGAGTTCTCCAACTATCATCTAAAGTATTTAATTCTTGCTTGGGCTCTTTGCTGTGAAATCTTTTCTTATAAAATCCCTGTACTAAAACAACTATCTTTAAAGTAAAGGATACTGTTTCAATTCAAAACCAGAGCTCCTTTTTTCACAGAACTCCCATTTAAATTGTTTCACTATCTCTCAGTAATCAAATATGAAATGTAACAGAACAGCAACATAATTTGCTGTGAGAGTAAAATTTAGCAGAGTCAATCAACAATAAGAAAACAGGAGCTCATGAGCACCATGGGTCCATTATAATTATTATTTTTAATTAAAGTATTCCAGATACACATTAATTTTCTTTGCTGACTACTTTTATTGTTTGACTTGCCTTGAAATGGGAACTATGAGCACTTTGAAAAATGGGTTGAAAGACTCTTGTTTCACAACAGATTGAATAGTTACTTCTCCATGCCCTCCCAAAATGCATTTTAGTAATGTATCACAGCTAAACTCCTCCATGACTCACCACAGACATCCTCTGCCTCTTAAAGCAACAGAAAATTAGGAAAATATTTTCTCTATACCTCCATCGATGAAAGCACAGAAATTTCACCAAAGGTTTAAAGAGATCTAAAGAACTTGCTATGTACTGGATCTTCAATTTGAAAAGCATTTTCAAAAGTAATGTTACTTTAAAATTAACAACCTTTATTAGTGTTTCAAAAAGAAGAGAAAAACCCTGTCATTGTGGTCCCCAACTACATACCGAATTAAAAACTACTAAACAAAAGTCAGATAAAATAAAATACAAAGTTATTTAATGAGATCAATAGAAGGCTTATGCATTTAATTCAAGTTTCAACTATTTTATAGAAGCATTTTACAGTTTCTTACTCTGCCTGGGTCTCATGAGAAAAAAATTCTAAATGCAAGTAGAAGGGTCGCTTCACAAACCTACTGGTGTGACCAAGTTTTCCAAGGCCAGTTACAGTTTCAGGAAAGCAATAAAATTGAAAGAAATATCTAGATAATTTTATGTTTACATAAGCTGATCTTCTAAGACATTTCTGAGAAAGTGACTCACAACTGATCTGATCTCATAGGTGCCTGATAAGACTGGCTTGAAAGTTACACTGCCTATTTAATTTCTACAATTAAGTGGTAATATACACACAAGCAGTTATCCTGGAAGCACAAAAAAGATCTTAGACCAACACTTACAGCTGATCTTCAACCCCCTTGGGAGATGAAGGAGGGAAAAGAACTGGGATCCACCAAATAAAGTCTCTCAGGAACATTCCTGCCTGGAGGAAACTAAAAATATGCAATAGCACGATGAGCAGGGAAAAAATTATTCTGTATTAAAGATCTCACAAAAAGACAGTTATTATTTCAGCCAACCGCTGCTACCATAGAGTCAAAAGGAGCTGCTGAATGAGTTATGAAATTACTCATACTTTTTGTCTCAAACCCAATGCAGAAGCTTATTGTCTGCTGCATTGCCAAAGACTTTATCCATAGATTCTCCAAAATGGTAATCCCCTTCCACGAATTCTTCAATATATATATAAAAAAACCTTTAAAAAATCTAAAAATTTGGTATCCTATGGTGAGCTGGGACAATTGCGGGAGACATACAATAGTACCTCCTTCCAAATAACTCTACAAAACCTGTGTCTGGTAACCCACACTCAAGGCAACAGAAAAAAAGGAGAAAAGTTCCATTCACTAATGCCTTGCACTATCACTCCTCCTCCAACAGGACAATAATTTCTTGGAAACCTGAAAAAAAAATGAAGCTTTTTTTTTTTCCTAATGACTTGGAAGGCAAAGGGAAAGTATGTGCATGTTATTTTGAGTTCATTTTGTTGCCAGAACTTGGATATTATAACACTGGGAGGTCACACAGACACCTTGACAGAACAAAACTGACAGTTTTGTTAATTGCTGACAAAATTACAGCACTAGTATCTTTTCAATTAAAACAGTATTTTTATGATTTGAGGGGTCAGTCTCCTTTCCCCAGGTGCATACCATAAAGAACAATAATGAAATGTGAGTGGAATTCAGACAGTTGCTTCTCCTCCCATCAAGGACAGAAATCTCCACTGACTTCAATGTAAACAGAATCAGGCCCTTCACGTGTATGTGAAATAGAACAGACACTTCTGCCTCAATCTTTTTGGAATACATGCTTTTGATGCCACAAAGGAGATAAGATGATCTGATAAAAGTAATAGATGAAAGTATATTATTATCTATACCATCTCCATTATAAGATATAAAAAACTCTCTAGTGTCTGTATGTATTACCATAAGCTACAGTGAAAGTTGACCTGGTTTCTAGAAGATAGTTTTTTAAGTATGATGCTGCAGTGGTTTTTGATGACATACTTTTCTACAACATTTCTCATGCCACTGAAGATTAGATATGTCCGCAGAACACAATATAAATACAGCACCAGAATTTTATCTTATTCCTTGACCACTAGCTATGAACTAAATGTTTCAATATTGCTTTCTATATAAATATGAATAACTAAGATTTTTCCTCAGATTTTTTTTAAAAGACAGACATTATTATTATTGTCATTGTCAGTAACAACAAGAATTACTAATTTTTAATTGCATGTTCCCTTTCCTCCCTGTCGGGAGGCTTCAACGCAGAATCCCTCTATGATATATTTTAAAAAGCACTGGCATTTTGACTTAGATTTCTCCAGCTTCAGAAGTAAAATCTCATAGCACTGGGATGAAAAATGGTAAAAAATCCACAGAGGGAAGCACAATTTCCCCAGTGAAGGAGTATTGCTGTTCAGTAGGTCACAAATCGCAGACAGGGACAGAAGGGTGCATTTTGCACACCCAGCAGGCCTTCCTGGAGAAGGGACGGAGGCTGTTCTCATTCAGATGGTGCCCCAGGAGACACAAGGGGTAAGTCGAGTACAATCAGGTGACATTGTTTTCAAGGCCCAGAACACACTCTACCGATTACAAGTTAATTCTTTAGGAACTGCATTGGATACTAGTACTAAAGGACCTCAGTTAGGTATGTGTGATTTCCTCTGGAGAGTTTAAACTCCATAGGGAAGGGCCTGCATGAGGTGAGAAAGGAATGTTATTGACTCTACAAACAGGGAATCAATTCTGAAAGGATTCTGGCAGAAAGGTACTGGATGATTACTCTGTGTGAAGGAATAGCAGGCCAACTGGATCCCAAAATAATACTTCTCCTTGCCAAACACCTCCTAGTCTCCGTCCTGCATCAATTACTGGAACACACACCATAATACCCAACAGATCTGGTATTACCAAAGCTATTTTTCCTGAAACTGAGACTATCACAAACTCAACACATAACTTAAGGCAAAGACAATTAGCGGGAAAAGGTAAGAGAAAAAGAATGCAAGGATGCCTTTGATTCCTCCTCTCTTTGCACAATGAGCCCGTTTCTCAGCCAATGCACAGCCTCATTTTTCCATTCATACCTATTGGTCTCTGCTACTCTGTACAACTGGCGTGTTTAACAGCAGGGCTAAAAGACTAAACCTGTAGATCCAGCCTTAGTACTTTCCAAACCCACACAAGCACATAATGTGAAAGGTCACAGAGCTGCCCACAAGGGCTAGCCTTTACCCAAGCATACCTCTGCTTCATCCACCCATGAGCTGAAGATTTGCTCCAGTCACCAAGTCAGTTGTCAGGCTTAATGACTGAGCCTTTGTACAAAACCTCAGTTAAATCTAGAAGTGCACACACAAATTCTGACCTCCAGTGAGAAAAAAGAATGCATATTTGTGCCCCTTTTAGCTTTTACTGGTTTCCCACCAAATCTCTTAATACTTTTTCTGACTTACTCCAGATTTTCAACTTTTGAATAACTGCATTTGTAGCTCTGCTAATTTTGCTACTCTGGGAACACAGCAAAATCTGGCTGCCACAACCGTGGTTCTTTTGTGTTCAAAACTGCATCACTTATGTATTTAAAAATACATATGATATTTATAAAGCCTACTCAAAACATTACCAAATTGTCCCATTTTCATGTTTTCATGACAATTTATATGTTTTCCATATGGGCAAGTGCTGACAATATGATACAAGCTTAATGGAACAAATTGTGGTTTCTCTTTATTGTCTTGGCATCAAAAATCTACACTTGCATAAAAATAACTCTCTCCACTATTTTCCAGGGATGATTTTTCATTAATGCAACATTAAGTACTGCTCACTCTCTCATGTTATTTAAAAATGTGCCAGAAATTTTCACTGTTCACCTCACCACTGTATTTTGGAGCCTTACAAATCTATTGAAAAAAGCGTCTGATATCCAGAGAGTGCAGAATTATCCAGATGAGTTTTCTATAACCTACCGTGAGCTCCACAAAAAACCTCAGGTTTGGGAGGGGAGGGAAAAGGTGCCTCTCTCTTTCTATCCACGGGCAGCCAGAATTCATCCTCTCTACGATGCCTTTCTACTTCCGTTTTCTCCCTCCAATTTTCCAGAACCAGAAGGAGTTAATGCCTACAAGCATTAGGAGAAGACTTTGCGCTAAAAGACTAAGGCTGAAAAAGCTGACAGTAAATTATTTCCTTATAAGTAAGTTCTCCAATGTGGCACTGAAAAGAGCTATTATTCCTATACTGCAACGGCACATGTACTTCAGTCATCTCCATCCAGTCTCTGCTGCCCCCCTCTCCCTACCTTACTGCAGAGCTGTCCTTTCCTTCTACTTTTCTCCTCCTCCAATTACTGCAGTCCTAATGTAGAGAAAGCTTTCCCTGACCTGAAGCTCCTCGGTAGGCAGTCAGATGAGCTAGCTCTCTCTTCATTTAATCTAGCTCCTACACACGCTTCACAACATGACAGACATGTCAAATGAGCCATCCGCCAGGCCACTGACAGCAGTTTCTGGGGCATAAGAGAGGCAGCTGATGGAGAGGAGATTGTTGGAGGGAGTCAGTAAGACAGGAAGCCATAGGTAATATCAGGAGTGCCCTGCTGAAAACTGACAGCTTAATGGGTATGATACTGCCGGTTATTTCACGTACCTCAAGTCTTGGTCTTGAATAATATACTTACTACTGCGAAGTTAAAGTGGAAAATAGATTTTGCCAGAGTTAATAACAAAGGATAATGCTACAGAAGTTGTGGGTAATAGGCACCACCTCAGTCACAGTCTAAAACGTTTTACTTCCTAAGAGCTGAATGTTGATGAAAGTTGCTGTGCTGATGGAACAAAAACAAGTTAATTCATCCACAGAAAAAGCAGCTGGCATCATACACAAACCTTCTCTGGACAGCTTCTCTGTAGGATAGGCATTGGGCAATCTGTTTAAGAAGCGGGCTTAAAAGATAGCTGACTCAGACATTCTCTGAACGAGCTTCCTATTAACTAACTCGAGATATTCAGCCACCAATTGGTTCTTCCTCCTACGAGGAGAAGAAAGCAGCACTTCCACCAACTGTTCACTTCTGAGGTGACTCACCTCAGTGACACTACTGTCCCTAGACATGCATACACTTCCATTTGTAACTCCCACGTCTGGTGGTAATAAATCTGCAGTGAGCACAAGAAAAGTGCACGGATTGTCACTTCCTTTTTTAGCAAGCCTTATTTTTCATCAGTTACGTGGGACATGCACTTTAGGACAGCCTTACTGCCTTCTATACACCACATCATCCCATGCTCACAGCAAACTGCCAGTTCCATGAATGCAAATAGGAATGCAGATGAGCTTCAGCAGAAGTTTCCATTGTTGGCACTCTGTAACTTATTCTCTTTATTCTGATTCATGTTTTCTTCACTTATCTTAATTTTCCTCCTTTCATTACATTTCTTTAAAAGAGCTTGTGGTTGAGGTCTAAGAAAGTTCAAATAATAATTACTTTCATCTTTTTCTTTAGCAGGTTTTTAAGGGTAGATCTCTCAACGGCATTTATAAGATGAGCAAAACAGGAAAGAAAATGAGCTTCAGAGGAACAGAACCTAATAATGACTTCTCTTGTTTTATTTCTGGATTGTTTTCATATTAGGTACAGTATACATGTATAGTTTAATTAGGACAAATTCTCTGCTTGCTTATGATCTCATCCTTTGCAAAACTACCACGCTAGTGGTGTTGAATAGGCTATAAATCAATCTGATGTTCACGTGTAGTGTTGAATCTCTCTCACCAATTAAGCAGAGTTTTGGAAAAGCTCTGGATCCAAAAGTTCACATGATGAAACTTTTGGCACAGAGCTGCATATTCTCTATTAAGATGCACTACACAGAGTAGTAAGCTATATTCTGCAGTGGTTCATTTATCACCTAAGCAGAGCCTTGATTAAACACCTGTCTGTTCCCCTTACGTGTCAATAGCTTGTATTTCAAGCAACTGATTGCTCAGTAACAGGGAAAAAGTTTGCAGACAGGAAACTGCTGAGTCCATTCTATGAAATATAATAGAATTACTGAAATTAGGTGAACTTCTGGGAAGCTGTACAATGGAATCCACTGCAATCACCACCTATAGCCTTAAGTCTTAAAACTTAACAAAATTGCTCATTTCTTCAAATAGCAACTTGTCACCAGGTTATGGATGATTCTTGTTTTTTCATGTAGCATCAACATCTACATAGTTTGATTTTGCATTTTCAATTCAGTTCTTCATGATCAAAGTGATTTAATAATCACCAAAATTATCAATCAAGTAATAATTTTAAAAGTCATGTTGCAATTAGATAAAAGGCTACAGAATATTGACCATTGCACAAACACTCTCTTAAGGAATTCTGGTGCCTGGATAGACAAACAGGATTTTTTTCTTCATAAGGAAATTAACAAGTAGAAGAAATCTGTTCACAGGGGAAATAAAAACAGATATTTTTGCTATTTCTCCAGGCTGAATTAATAGTGCTAACACTCCCAGGGTAACCTGACCTATGAATTACGGTGAATGGAATTCCTTGCTTTTCATAAACCATTTGAAAATGAGTTTTTCCACATTATTAATCATAATGTTTAATCAATTTCAGTTACGTCATAAGCTTCAAATGTTCTTTTTCTTCTGGCACTTCTCTGCATTTCACCCTTAAAACTTCCTTTGCAGTTAAAACATCCACATCAAAAAGTATTGATTTATATGGTCACCAACTTTATGTGCCATTTGCTAAACATTTCATAAAATAGAACCTCAGCACATGCATTAAAACAAAATAAAATACAAGTATTTTCAGGAATGATAATAGATTGTGGTCAGATCACTTTAATTCTTACCAGAAATTCAACAGTTTTCTCTACTGGACAGAAGGGCTTGGCCAGCCTTGGTAATAGAAAATGAGCCAGAAGAAAATGTCAGGTTTTAAAAAATTCCCTACAGACAGATTCCCAAGAGTCAAAGGACTCACTATATTTACTGCATGATTTGGAATTTAAACCATTCCCTTCTGATTCTATTTCCTTTCAACAGATGTATCTGAGGTGTACAAACACTGAAAGTCTAGACCCCTTTTTACATAAATTTGATTTTTCTACCTTAATTATTGTTTATATTGTACATCATTTAGGTGTGATTATGTTATATTTAAGTATTCCTAAATTAATTCACATTAATCTAGTTACCTAAATTACAGCTGAAAAATTATTTTAATGTGACATCCTGTTAATTTGCTCCTTTGGTACTTCAGCTCTGCATCCCTGGGGCAATGCAACCACATCCCATCTAATGCAAGAGCTTCAAAGCTCCAATATAGTATACAAACTTAGGATCACAGGAATTGCCATACATGATCAGAGTCACAGGCCATTTAGTCTAACATTCTATCTCCTGCAGGGAAGATGCATCAGGGGAACTTGGAAGAAACCCAGCAGTAGGGAATAACAAAATATAACTTGCAATGCAGTCATTTGACACAAATAATGAAAACAGTGATTTTAAGGACAGCTGTCATAAGAACAGAGATGAAAAAACAATAAGTAACTGTTTTAAAGACAACCAAGATGGGTTTTTTTTTATGTAAGACTTCATTCCAGTAACTCTTGATACACCTCTGATATTCCAGCATGGGCTACAACTAAAATTACTTTTCAGGACACAGCTATGGGCAAAAGAGAAAAATGTGCATTTACTCTATCTAGTGCTATTTAAAAAGTGGCCCACAATTTTTTTTTCAGGGAAAATATATGGTTTTGCTTACAGAACTACAGAATCATGGAATCATTGCGGTTGCAAGAGACCTTTAAGTTCATTGAGCCCAACCGCTAAACTCGCACTGCCAAGTCCACCACTAAACCATGTCCCTAAGCACCACATCTACACGTCTTTTAAACACCTCCAGAGATAGTGACTCAACCACTTCCTGGGCAGCCCATTCCAATGCGTGACAACACTTTCAATGAAGAAATTTTTCCTTATACCGAATCTAAACCTCCCCTGGCACAACTTCAGGCTGTTTCCTCTTGTCCTATCGCCTGTTACTTGGGAAACCGCCCCCCACCTCGCTACAACCTCCTTTCAGGTAGTTGTAGAGAGCAATAAGGTCTCCCCTCAGCCTCCTTTTCTCCAGGCTGAACAACCCCAGTTCCCTCAGCTGCTTTGCATAAGACCTTTTCTCCAAACCCTTGACCAGCTTTGCTGTCCTTCTCTGAACATGCTCCAGTACCAAAATGTCTCCCCTGCAGTGAGGGGCCCAAAACTGAACACTGCTCAAGGTGCGGCTTATGTTAGCTTAAATTAGTAGCAAACCTAATAGTACTGCCTTTGGTTTAGAAGGGCATAATGGAAAGAAGAATTCACCTTAGGACATACCTAGGCAGTATGTGAACCATACAGAGCCTAATGATCTTTATCAACAACTGAATTACAGAAATCCAAGGGCCTGTGTACAGAGAAAGCCCTGACAAAACCAGAGCTCCAGAAGCCCCACTTCTCTTACCCTGTCTTAAGTAGAGTATTCCACTAGGGCTGAAAGGCCTGATTTTTTTTCCCCTCTCTAGACAAGACTTCAATCCACACAAAAATTAAGAAAAGAGACCTTGGTTCCCCTTCACTCAAAACTTTCATATTAGCCCTCTTCAACATCTTCCAGAAAAAGACCTTGCATAAAGGAAGCCACTTACTAAAGAAGGTTTGAAATGAGCTTTTGCTCAGATTTTTTGCAATAAAACCTGCATCAAATTTTACAGAAAAGGGGAAGATCTCCTTGAAGCAAATGAAGCCAAGCTTCTAGCAGTGATGAGTAACTCCACAGAATGGAACTCAGCTTTTTAATATTTTTTTCTTTACATAGTAAAAGAAATTGAACTTTGAGATTTTTCAGAAAATTATGTTAGGAATGTCACATGACAGCCCAGAAACTGAAAATCTTTTTAGCTACACCTTTTGCGTATACTTTACAGTACAGTCTAATTACATAATCACTTATTTGTCAATATCATATTTTTTCTCCCATGAACTCAGAGACAGATGTAATATCATATAATATTTTTCATTGCCATAATGGCCCAGTATGTCTTTACTGACAGACTTTTATGTGATTAAATTCTCATCTCTCTTCAGTAAATATTTTATTATTTTAGTCAGCAGTCATATACTATAGACTTTCTTTTTAACCAGCAGCAATTCTGCCTTAAGTTCAATTTTGAGATGAGATTTTACTTTGAAGCTAACTTAGCTGCATGCACAGGTATCCTACAAATGCAAGTCACATCCCACTGTGTTCTTAAGCTTGTCAATGTATCTGACAAGTAGCCAAACTCTGCGGCACTGGCCAACCCATTATCAACAAACAGCAGTGGATTTTAGCTGAAAAAAATATTTCTAGAACATTTTCTCAATTCTTGGAAAAAAAACCCCACATCAAGAATAGAGGTTTCTTCTGTCCTAGAAAGTTAATTAAATATAGCTACCTAGATCATCAGCCAGGCTTGAAATACGGATGATCATACGTGCAATGCAGAATAAACCTGTGAAGTAAACCAGCTGTGACTTACAGACTCATTCACTGGACAGTACTCAGGTGTTGGTGCATCAGCACATCTCTCTCTGCCTCTGACCATGGGAACAGAACACAGACAAGTGGGGAGAGACTCCAGTAGTCATGAATGCACATTTGGCTCATGCACGTTGAGAAGCTGAGACAGACAATTGATTTGCCAGACTCTCTGGCATATACAAAGTGTTCAACAGCACAAAATGCAACATTATTTGAAGTGATATGATAATTGTACTTCAGACAAAGTAGCTGACAATGTAGTCAAGAGTTGCCTCTTAAAGGCATTTTATAAGTGTGGCAGTTCTTGCCTTTTGAATACTTAACCTTAGTCTCGCTACGTGCTTTTACCATCAGGACCGTTGAAGAAGTGTGCAGAAAAAAATGGAATAAAAAAGAGCAGCACTGAAAAAGTACTGTCTACTAAGAAATTAACTAAAGATAGCTGTACAATATTGATCATAAGAAATGTATCATTTTGCAGTCTCCAGAAAATAAACTCAGAATATACAATAAGTCTAATCATCTTATAAGTGGAACATTAGTTATAATGCACGTGGGTAAAGACTAACAAACCAGAGCTCTTCCATACTGCAAAAGGATAATTTAAAGGCGGCAATCTTTTTCTCCCTCATACATCTTTCTTGTAGGAAAAAATAACAACTGATGTCCCTTTCCAGTAACTTGTCTCACCCTTCTTTGAGAAGTAAGGAGTTTAGCTTCCAGCCCGGATACATAATTTACTAGTAACTATACTCATTAGTATAGCCAAAATTGACTCAAACTTATCTTGTAAAAGCACTTAATTTTCTGGTTTAAAAGGCGTATTAATACACGCATGGTACTTCTGTGGCTCAGCCTCAGAACATATTCACCAGCTTAAGTTGTTCTTATGGCTACTTTCCCCTCTAGGAAAGTTACTGCTTTGGCTGAATTTTGCTTATACAGTCACCCCATTTCTGCCTGATATTCAAAAAAAGCCAAACCTCCTGGGAAAATGTACTCTTAACTTAGAGCCAAAAGAAAGGACATGTTCACTGAGATCAGATTCAGTTCTGAAACGGGGAAAGTCAGTTTAAGATAAAAAAAAAAAGCTGTTTTGACATATGGTCTTCCTTTGTACATAAGACAAGTAACTTTGAGAAACTGTTTCACTGTACCACACATAGGGCCCTGTAGGGCTTTTTCAGATGAAAGGAAAAGATAGTAGTGTGATCTGCACAGGTGTCAACAAGAGTCTAATCAGACAACATTGGGACTGCAGAAGGTAGGCACCTAACTACAGAACCATTACTACAAATGATGACAAATAGATGGAAAGAGCTTGGTTTAATGGTCAGACCTTAAAGTGAACTTGTAAGATCTATATGCAATAAAAAGCCTTTAATGCTTGTGCACCGCAGAAGTTGATAAGAGAATCGGTGATATACAAGGGAATATGGAATACCACAGTGCTATTATAGTATAGGTATTTCTAACAGGAATACTATCTCAATGACTTCTTTGTAGATGTTTTATAATGTAATCAATCGTTGGTACAAGTGTGTGTGTGCGTGTGTGTGGCACCTACAGTGTCATCCCCAAAACTAGGTTTAATCAGACATGTAGGCTGTAAAGACTGGTGGAGTTTTTACATTGCTCATCTTTACATGGCTTTCTGTAACCATGAGCACCTCAGTATTACTGGAACACGTGGACTGACTCTACATGCAAGAACAGAGCTATGTATGAACCGCAACTGCAGTTTCTTGTAACAAACACTTGCTCCATCTCTTTCTAAATAACTGCAGTTCTGAAATATATAACACATATGGGCACTTTAGATTAACAAACATTTCTTTATCACTTCTAGAAAAATTCTGATCCTTTTTGCAAATAGAAAAGAATATTTATGGAAAAATTCATTCAGAAAATGGAAACCAAATCTTTGGAGCCCCATACACTTCAGAACATGAGTATCCTTAAAGCAATAAAACTTAATCTCCCAGATCTGTAAAAACAAACATATTGCCTTAATAAATATTTTCAATTGTGTGCCATGCAAAGAGTCTATTGGCAGACTCCTGATCCTTTACACCAAGAAAACATAGCAGGAAACTCTAGGGAAACAGAAACATACCAGTGCTGGACACACAGTGGGAGGTGCTCACAAGTCCAGTGCAGACTGTAAAAGGTGTCTAAAGGAAATTGTTCAGTTTATTACTTCTTATTTAAAAAGCAGTATATACCTTTGCCCAGTGCCTGGGAACCAAAGAACATATGTGTAGGTAAGGCAGAAGACCGAATGTTCCTCAGCTAGCAGAACTTACCCACTCTCTCCACTGAAATACAAAAGCACAGAATTTAACACACACCCCAGAATTTTTAATTAGTCTTACTATAAATTCCTTCAATATCTGAGACGTCACTGGATAGCATGTTTGCATAATATTTCTAAAATGCTAGTACTATGGATGGATTTTCTATTAAACAGAAATATGAACACAGATACCGGCTTGAAGTAACCCCCATCTAACACTATTCTTACAGTTTCAACCATCAACAGCAATATAGATTTTTCTTTTTCCATTGAGTTGAGGGGTAAAGGATTGGAATTTCAAAAATTATCAATGACATGAGATGACCAGCTCCAGACATCATAAATAAGTTTGGTCGCCTTTGAAAACCTAGAGCTGGCACCCAAATCACTCTCCACTCCCAAAAAAATATCTTGCCCTCTGAAATAGCAAAATAAAGAGCTTGATCCTGATGGCCAAGAATAACATAGAGGAAAATAATTAAGGTATTAAGGCGACTAAGTGCTGCAGATCAGTAACACAGAATGAAAAGGGCCCGGTTCCATCGCTATTCATAACCACTGGCTTGTTTTGCCTATGTGTTTTAATGGGACAGGCACAAGGTATCTGGAGTTATTCCAATGAAAGAAGGTTGCTCTACCCACCATTGACCCAGAATGTAAGAAGGCCTGTCTTTGGGCATTCAAAGGTACACAAAAAAGCTTGCTACTGCACCTCCATACATTGCTTCTTGCAATGCAGTTAAAATGTGGCTTTTTATACAAGCCACATTACAAGATAATTTCTGCTAAAAAATAAACTCATAAAAAATGCTCTTAAAAAAATGCCTGATCTATGTTTTCAGCCCACATAGATATTAAACCTAGTTTCCTAGACCCTGAAAAGCTAATTATGCATTCAATTAGAGTTTCTTAATAAAGATTAAAACTCTGAAGTCTATTACAAGCCCATATTTAATTCAACTGCCATTTTATCCATGCCATGAAAGTGTGAGTGGTAACAATGAATATAAATTATAATACATGCCATAGAGTGAATGCTATTTGTCCAAGTACGTTACTATAAAGAATTAAATTTTGCTATCGGTTCCATAATCTAGTTAAAATTGGTATTCTTTATTTGGTCTTTCAATGTAGTCCAATTTCCTACTTTGAAAAACAAATTCTAGGGAATAAAGAAAAGAGATTAATTTATCATTAAGACTCTGCTTAATTGAAGTCAATTCCGAACAAACTTGAATTCAATTTCTGCTCATTAAATTGAATGTGCTCTGCGTTTCTCTCTGCATTGCTTTGAGCAAGCAGCTGAGAACAAGGGACTAACATCAAAATTATTAAATTGAGGAGATTTTATTTGGTCTTCACATGCCAGAGCCGCTTTGATGAGGAGCTGTTTTGGCACTGAAAGGAAACGAGAGCAGCTGGAGGAAAAATCAAATGAAACTAAGCCTCGGAAAATTGAAGAAAACGCAAGCTTAATAATATTTAATAATTAAATTTCCACAAACAATAGCGGCAAATGAAGTAATCTGCAAAGTCTGTGAACTCATTTGCATAATTGACGCCGGTCCCCTGTAAATGAATAATGAAGATAATAAAAGATGTTGCTAAAAATGGGCACAATAACAGCAAATTTCATCAAGCCGCGCGCTCTGATTAATCTGCGCTTGCAAATCAGCAGCGAGAGGGGGACGCGTGATTACCCACGCCGCGGCCGGCAGCAGGCGGCAGCCTGCCCCTGCCCCGGCCCCTGCCCCTGCCCCTGCCCGGGCCCCTGCCCCTTCCCCTTC